>NC_138983.1:32992079-34192079 GCF_964341445.2 Mesoplodon mirus
AATATCCTATGTAGTTTATATGTCTGAAAAAATTACAAATAAATCATAGTTGTCCAATATATTAAATATATTATGCTATTTGATAAAATATGCAATAATATTGATCATGTTCAAAAATACTTGCTACTATCTTGTAATAATTGAGGTTCTCTTAAAGAAAATTATACATACATACACACATGCACGCAGGGTAGTGTCTTCTCTTAACCTACAATAGGTACAGTGTACATCCAATTTATAATTGCATGAGTGTCACTTCTTCATAAAAAGTTGATGCAACTGCCTGCAAAAGGGAAGAGTTGCTGATAAGGTTATAATTGATGGGAATAACTTCTTAGTTTAGAGAACACTTGATTTTAAGAATTTTTTGAAGACTCAGAGTGTTTTTGCTTGTATAAATGGGAGATAAGAGATGGCTGCATATAGGATATGATACTTTAAAGCCAGCACTGTGAAAGACCCCAAAAAGCTCTGCCGTGATTTCACAAAATCTTGAATAATTCAGTCACCATCATACAGTGGTGAAGAACAAGGTTCTACTTTCTTTGAAATCATTAAGATTTAACCGTCACTACATTGGGGATGAATCAGTAATGAAAATTCCCTGGAATTTTATCAGCATGATCCAAAAAACTAATTAATCTCAACACATACAGAAGGCTCTTGTTTCCTATGGTTTTGAGAAGTTCTTTTGGTGAAAGTTGGAATTATTTTGATTTGTTTTGCTTTAATTTTAATTGTTGAAACTCCATCTAGACTTCTACAGTGAATATTTTCACATAAATGGTTATGTAACATACTATTCACACCTAGAGGTTTGAAACTAATAATAATTTTAATTAAAAATTAATTGAGTTATGAAATGAGACTATTGGTCTATAAGCATGTTTTTCAAATTAATTATTTGAATTTCTGGATTTATACTGGGATGTCAGTGATTCCCCAAGAGGGAAGATGAGGTTTGAGTAGAGAGGGAATATGCAGCCACTTATCACCTGCAAGAAAGGAGAGAGTTCTGTTCTTTACCTATGTTCAAATATTAGACTTCTTGCTTAGAATTTATTTTAAAAATAAAATAAAATAATTTGTCCTGCTATAAAAAGCACAAAAATCCCTTTTAACTTTGATTTTAAGATACGCCTTTTCATTTACAGCTAGTAAGTGGCAGAACTGAGATTCAAACCAGGCAGTATATATAGCTTCAGAGTGCTGTTAATAGCTAGGCATGCTGCGTTCCAGAAACTGTACTAGAAATGTAACATGTAATCTCATTGCATTATGTTCAGTGTTTTTGAACCATCACCCGTATTTCATAGAAAACTAATGAAAACCAGTAAATTGTGCAAAATGTCACACACTCAGGGGTGAAGGAGCAGAAAACAGGATGTGAATAGTCTGTCAAACTCCACAGTCTGCACTCTTATGCATGTTGTTTGGCACTAAGTTTCTTACACTAATGTTAAGTTCTTTAGTCTCATAGCAGAAAAGGCATTTGATAGCAAATTCCAAAGCCATTCTCCAGGGTTTGAAGTATAAAAGAGAGTCTAGAGTAGTGAGGGTGCCCTCATCAATACAGCTTGCAAGTGCCTTGCAGCACAGCAGTTAAGTCAGCATCAGCCAAAACTCAAAGAGCAGTGTTAGCATCTCTCTAACACAAAATTATTTACATAGATGTGATTAGAAACCATTCCTATCTTTAGAGGCTTGAAGACTCAAGAAAGTAGTGAATTCCAGGTGCGTTTAATCTCAGAATGTGTTCTGTTCAGGATGTATTCTGTTCATAATTTTAAGGCGTTTATATTTTACCTTACTAAAATTATATTGAATTAATTTTTAAATTTAGTCTGTATCACTCTTTGGTATCATGATTACTTTTTTTTTTTTGCTACCTGTTGTTTGAGGGCACTTTGCATTAACATCACTTTTTATCTATTCTAATGTCCTAGTGTTCACTCTTGTAGAACAAGTGTGCATCCTCATTCTTGTTTTTCAGCATTTGAAGACAAAGTAGAAGCTGGACAATTAGCAGAAATGAGAAACGCTATAGGAAAGATTTGAATTATACAGTTAGAGTGTTTGGTATGGGGTGAGAGTCATATGGAGATCTTCACTATTTTATCATCAAGGTCCAAGACTCCCCTAAATGCACTTTTTTACTGAGAAAATACAGGTCATTAGTATCTCCGTTTTTTTGTTTGTGTCTTTGACTGACTTTTACATCAAAAGTTACAAGATCTTTATTCTTTCTTTTCAAATTGTCTCTCTTCTCAAATGCCGGTATGTCTCCTTTCATTGTCTAGCTGCTTTACTTGGGCTCATGGCCATATTCCTTATTGCTTCCTATGGAACTTTGCACCAATTGTTACCTATCTCTCTCACACAGAATTTCAATATCTCCTTCCTTTGCTTCCTTTCTCCCTAATTAAAAATGTGTTCCCACCATTTACCTAAAAATTGGAGCTTCCCTTGATCTGTCTGCCCTTATCTTCACTACCAAATTTCCTAGAAGAATGATCCATTTTTACCTCCACACCCTTGCAAATTCCTGCCAATATTAACACACTTGTATTTCTCAAATCCAATTCCATTTCTCTTTTTAGCTACCACTCTCCCTCTATTGATCACCCAAAATATAGCAATCTTCTTTTCACTTTCCCTGCCTCCAGCTTCCTGCCTTCTGATCTTTTCCTCTGTTTAACCACTTGAGATATCTTTCTAAAACTTTAATCTTGTCAGTGTTTCCCTTGCTTAAAAGTTCTTTCACTGACTTTCTAGTGGCTTCTTGATATGGCCTAAGTAATAGGTTGATAGATAAGCCCTGGAGACGAAAAAATAAATCACATAAACTATTCTTTCCACATGCTATAAAGAAATCGAATTTTATATTTGGCATTTTATGCTTAGTGATTTTTATGGGAGAAAAAGAAACATAAGGAAAGTAGGTCAATAATTTTTATCTCCAAAGCAAAATATGCCCTTACACTTAATAAGTCTATGGCTTCGTTCATTATCAGTCAGACCATATGGGGAAATCTTTCTGATTTATGACTAGATAACTGGTAAACAAAAAATAATCTGCAACACCTTTATAATTACTTGTATCTGCTGCTTTAGGGACACCAAGGAAGCCATTACTACTGGGAGGGATTCCCTAACAATTATAATGACAGTATCTTAAAAGGAATTGGAACAAGATTGGTATTATTATATGACAGTCATAAGAATTCAATAGTGATATTTACTCTGAATATATATATATATATATATATATATATATATATATATATATAACTTATTGGAATTAGGTACAGTAAAATTTCCACCAAAAAATAATGTTCATTTCTCTCTACATATATTTTTAATTTGGTAAAAAGCTAGTTAATTTTCTCTTCAGATTGTTACAAAAGCCTTTGAAAAGAGACCAAAGCTTATATCCCAGGGAATCTAGTTCTATAAGTAATGTTCTTATTTGATAGTCCCCAAGGTAAATGAAAGAGTGAACATTTATTAGCATATGATTTCAAACCATTCTTGGACACCAAGCAATGTAACAGTGTTAAAAAGTCATAAAGCTAGCTTCAGTCAATGTATTGATATTTGTTAGTTCAATGATATTATGATTTAAACATGCAAATGTTTAACCTACAACCTAAAAGAAAATAACTGAAAAAAACCTAAAAACCTAAAAAAATTATGCACATATCAGTGTGCACATATTGATGTGAAAAATAAAGAATTTTAGGATTAAAAATGTTTGTTGTGTCTAAAATGCTCTATCTACTAAGATGTAGGTATATAAGACATCAAGGCTTACCAAAACTAAATAAATATTTAGACTTATAAATACCTTGCAGAAGTTTTTTATTCCTATGCATTCATTGTCATCCTCAAAATTATCTTGTTCATATCTTCGGAAGATATGTATTTAAATTTATATGTTTAAATAGCATGTAAAGAATATAGTCACATAAAGGGTAGATCTTTCGAGGAGTGGAAGGACTAGCTAATAGCAAACAACTGATCAGAAGGTGAGCTATCAGATACTTATAACTGATATCTGGGCTCAGTGAGAGATTATCTGATCTAGTGGCAGGAAAATGGGTAGAATAAATAGTCTTATTTTTAACGTCGCCTTTAATTCCCAGTTTGAGAATCTCCATTATTCACAATGTTGGCTGTAAATTAGAATACCTACGGGCTTTAAAGATCATTTCCCAGAATGCACTCCAGCTCAATTAAATCAGCATCTCTGGACATGGGACTTTGGCATTAGAATATTTATAGCTCCATGGTGATTAAAATGCATGGCACAGGTTGAGAATCACTGATCTATTATGACTCCAGGTGCATCTTGAGAATTCTTGGAAAATTCTGTCCAACAGATTTTTGGCAAAGGAGAGAGAAATGCAAAAACTCCTTGCTCCAAACCTGCAGATGACAAGCAGAATGTAATTTGCACTCGGATGCCTTCAGGCTCTGGATAGGGCTTGGCGCCCTGATGTGATTTTAGCATTCCTGACAAATTTGAAAAACTGGCAAATAGCCATTGTCCAATTAAACAAGTTCAACAGTCATGGCCTTTAAATTGCAAAGTTTAAGTCTAAGCCAGTGAGTGGCATGGGAAGGAAGAAAACAGTCTGGCGTTGGGGTGTTCTAATAACATTATGTCATTGCTTTTTAATCTGCATTTCTTGTCCAAATTGTTTTTCATTGTTATCTTTTATTTCTGCTGTATCTTATACCATTTGCGGTTATAATCCGTAAATTTAAATGTACTCTGAGGATTCTATTGTACTTTCAAGAAAACAATTCATACTTATTGTTTAGATATATTTTCACATGAACAATAAAATAAGGCAAGAGCTTAATTTTGGAGGAAAATAATATCATCCGATCAAAGAACCTTCCTTATATCTTTTCATAGTATTACCCAAGTTTTCAGATATGATCATGACACTGATTATATACATCTATCACTTGCTTTCTTGGTGCCAGTTTGATCACATTCATTTTGATTTTTCATAAGAACAGAATTTTGTAGCGTTTTAACTTATTCCATTTTCATTCCCATTCTCTGCTCAGTGGTAGTTGTGAAAGTAACAGCCTATATTGCCAGTACTGGAGGGAAAAAACAGAGCTTATTCTCAAGGAGTTGTAAATTAACTAAATGAATAAATAAATGGGAGAGAAAAGACAAATCTCCTAAGTGAAATAACTTTAAATAATTCATGTAGATGCTCTTCCCTCAAAGAGGTAGAGTATAAGATTTTTTTTTTCTTCCTCTAGTATGGGCTGTGTATAAAAACTTCTTTCCAAAAAGTACAGTACAGAAAAGGGATAAAAAATAATTTTGCAATGGAAACCTAACAATAACTACTTCAGCCACAGGATCTCAAGTTCTGCATCAACAGACATAAATTATGTCCGTAGTATGTGCCCTTGTTATGATGTAATAAAAATTACACTTTATCTCTGTGATCTTTCTCCCCAAAACTTATAACCTCAGTTTTATCATGAGGAAACATCAGACACATGTCAATAGAGGGACATCCTACAAAATATCTGACTAGTACCCCTTAAAGCTACCAGTCATCAAAAACATGGAAAGACTGAGAAATAGTCATAGCCAAGAGCAGCTTAAGGAGACACAAAGACTAAATGTAATGTAATAGTATGCTGGACAGGATCCTGGAACAGAAAAAGGACATTAGGTAAATAAAAGGAAATGTGAATAAAATATGTACTTTAATTAATAATAATCTATCAGTATGGATTCATTAATTGTGTCCATTGTACCATACTAATGTAATATGTTAATAATAGGGGAAACTGGTTTTAGAACATATGGCAACTTTCTGTACTGTGCGATTTTTCTGTAAAACCATTTAAAAAATGAAATGTATTTAAAATATACTAAGAAAATAGTTGACATATTTATTAGCTTATTGTAAATTAATTGATTATTTTTTTAAGATTAGCCAAAAAAACACTTTTTAAAAATTTACATCAAGCTGATGCTTATCACTTATCCTTTCTTCAGCACTTCCCTGTGTTCTGTCATGTTCTAGAAGCTCATGGAAGAGAACAGAGCTCTTTAGTGCTTAAGTCATTTAACCACTCTGAGACTCATAGGAGATAACAGTTATTATGAAGGTTAAGTGAAATAAAATGATGTGTGGAGGACTTTGTGAACTCTTGAACCAGTAGACTAGCACAGCTCAACAATAACATGGAAAATATTAAACATAAAACAGTTTTAAGGCAAAATAAGTAAGTAAATAAATATGTTTTTAAATATGTACTATTTATAATCACATGGAAGTCATTCTTTTTGTAGAACCCAATACACACATAAAATCACAATTACAGTGTTCCTGGCTTATAATAGTCTCTCAGGCTGATCAAAGTATGTGGGATTTAGAAGAACTGAAAACTAATGTATAATAAAATGTTCCTTTCATTGTTGGGCTAATTATCTGGGATTTAGAGTTTAAGCTCTAAATATATTCCTTTGTAACCACTTTATTAACTCCCCCAGTGATTTTTTAAAGGACTGCTTCATTTATATTAGACTGATGCATCTCTCCCCAGTCTTGATAGTTCAGACAGACTACATCCTTAAAAAATTATATTTAGGATATCAAAAGTTGATTCAACCATTCTTGCAGATGGTCGTCAAACTATTTTACTTTAGGCACCTACTGGAATTGAGTTTATAGTGATATTTCAAGAACAGTCTAATTCTGGGTAGCCATAATCAGATAATTAATTAATTGACATCTCCAAAATAAAAATTTTTCTTTACCAAACATGAGAAAAATCAAATATAAATTTTGGTTTACTCTGGGAAATGTAGTTAATTGGACACCCAGAGGAGGTGTTAAAAAGTCCAGAGGTCTTTCTCTTTTTTCATCCTTTATTTGCTCACTCATTCACCAAAAAACCCATACATAAGTCCATCTAGTCACTCACTTCATTCTTTCTTCACCTTTTCACTCAGTTACTCACCTATCAACCCATTATACATACCTCCATCCATCTACCTACTCACCCATCACAAATTTCTTATTTGTATATTCATCCATTTGTCCAATTCTGTGTCCACTCATAAACTAATCTATCCATCCATTTTTCTGCCTACTTTCTATTAAAGCAAATTATAAGCTAGGGATTAGGAAGGTGCCTGAGGTACAAAGAATAAATGCATTGAGCTTATTTATACAAGAGAGGAGAGATGTTTGATCTCCTGTAGTTAGAGAATTAAAAAATTTTTGTAAATGTTTTCCAAAGAATTCTGATCAAACTATAATTATTATCTTTCACTTACCTAAATCAAGATTCCTTAAATAAATTATTCTTTATTCTGGCTGCACAGAGAAACTATCCCAAGTATTTATGAAAAATATACATACTCAGGCTTCAAACTAAATATCCCAAAGCAAAAATCCAACAGCTTAGATAGGACATCAGTGTTTTTAAATACCTGCATATAGATTTTGGTACACATCCAGCACTGAGAAAAACGGCTCAGAGCAAGCATATGATATAATTTTCATTCAATACAATATTTCCCCTGACACAGCTCAGTAGAACACTTAAATATTTTAAACATTTTTAGCATCCAATGTAAATCCTATATAATCCAAAGGGAGAGGAAAATTCAGTATTAATATACTGAAAATATGTAGTAAATATACTTTAAAAAAAACAATTCCATTGGTATTAGTGAAGAGAAAAGCAATATGTTTTAGAACTAACATTTATCAAAGGACAATAAGGGTTTGATTTCAGAATAGATCTTTCTCCTTATGGTTTCATGAGAAAACTCTCCTTTCATTTTCCAAGAGGGATTGATGATGAAGAAACACTCTGGGACCCACTCTTCATTTCTTACCCAGGGTAGAGGTAAATTTATGAATGGTTGGCTGCCAAGAGTCTAAAATGCATTGGCCACCTTTTTCAATATATCAGGGTTAAAGGTATTAAAACACTGTTTCCTCATGGTATTGTAGGAACAAATGGGACACGAGGATGGTCATGTCCAGGTCTCCACTGAGTCCCTGGGACAGGTCACCAAGTAAGGGTCCTTGGCTTTGTGCAGGAGAGAATTAAAGAGCAAGCCATAGTAAAGTGAAAGCAGGTTTATTTAGAGAGGTGCACACTCTATAGACAGAGTATGGGCCATCTCAAAAGGTGAGAGTGGCCCTGAGGTGTGGGGCTGTTTAATTTTTATGGACTGGGTAATTTCATAGGCTAATGAGTGGGAGGAATATTCTAGCTATCTTGGAAAAGGGGAGGATATTTCTAGGAATTGGGGCACCACCCACCTTTTGGCCTTTTATGGGCAGCCTTGGAACTGTTCTGGTGCCTGTGGGTGTGTCATTTATCATGCTAATGTATTACAATGAGTGTATGAGGCTCAAGGTCTACTGGAAGTCGAATCTTCCACCATCTTGGGCCTAGTTGGTTCTAACTGGTTTTTGTGGTATTCTGTTCTTAATGGTTGTGTCATTTTTTTTTTTTTTTCGGTACGCGGGCCTCTCACTGTTGTGGCCTCTCCCGTTGTGGAGCACAGGCTCTGGACACGCAGGCCCAGTGGCCATGGCTTACGGGCCCAGCCGCTCCGCAGCACGCGGGATCTTCCTGGACCGGGGCACGAACCCGTGTCCCCTGCATCAGCAGGCGGACTCTCAACCACTGCGCCACCTGGGAAGCCCTGGTTGTGTCATTTTAATGGTTGTGCCCTGTTCCCTTTTCTATCTTGGTGGCTTTTCTTTATATCCTCTTTTGGAACTTTCCTGTAACCCGCTAATATTTTTTTCATTCCTAACTTCTGAATGGTAAGTGTACCTGCATAAGGGCCCACTGTGTGCTTTCTAGAGTCAATTCTGGAGCTCATATCTCTTTCTGCTTCTGGGATCCTCTGCATGAAGGTGTAACCTGCTTTGTATTATAGTTAGCCTGCTATTACCTTGCAGACCCCTTTACCTTATGCAAACATGAATTCAGAGAGTAGATTGGAAGTAAGTTGAGGAAGTATTAGAAAGCCCAAATTTGGCTGTAGCTCATAACCACATTCTCCAATTCACCAATAAAATTGATGTTAGACTTCCAAATTCTTAGCACTTAGATCTATTTTTCAATCTGTTTAGACCATAAAGGTGGAAACAGTGGGATTAAATAGTATCCTTGGACAAACCCTCAACTTCTCTGTGTACTACATATATAGCTTATATTATTAATAGTTTTTGAAATAGAAGGTTATTCAGTTTATCAGCAGAGATACCGCTCACTTTTTCAAGTCATTTCTTAATTTGGAGTTACCTTGTACTTTCAAAGAGATCAGTTTGATGAGCATTTACTAAATAAGCCAGATATTAGCATTATCCTAATATCTTCTTCCCCCCTCATCTACCATGTCTAGTCCATGGACAAGTCCTGAATATTTACCGCTTAAATGTCCTTCACCTCTGCCATTCTTTTCCATATCTTCCCTTCCTCCATATCAGCATCAAAAACTAGTCCAGGTTACTCACATTTTCCATCAGGAGAGCTTGAATAGCCTCTCAATAACTTAACCAATGTTCTTTTATCTGTTTTATTCTCCTACTCTGGAAAAAAAAAAAGATGGGTATATTTTCATTTTCTCCAATACTGTTTTGCTTGTGAGCCCTTAAAAAGATGTAATGAAAAAACTTTTAAAAATTGCACTTACCCAATGTTGAAGAAGAAAATCCTATTTTAAAAACCCTATAGAACTTAATTATCTGGGTTATATCAGCTCCTCTGGCTGTATCTCTCAACATCCTTTCCCTCTTTGTTAATGTCTTCCTTTGCTGTGCAGATGCTCTTTCATTTGATGTAGCCCATTTGTTTATTTTTGGTTTTGTTGCCTTTGCTTTTCATATCAAATCCAAGAAATCATCATCAATACCACAGATGTCAAGGAGTGTACCACTTAGGTGTTCTTCTAAGACTTTTATGGTTTTAGGTCTTATGTTCAAGTGTTTAATCCATTTCGAGTTGATTTTTGTGCATGGTGTAAGATTATGGTCCAGTTCAATTATTTTTCATGTGGCTGTCCAGTTTTCCCAAAAAAAGAGAAGATACTGTCCTTTCCCCATTGTATATTCTTAATTTCTTTGTTGTAAATTAATTGACCATATATGTATGGACTTATTTCTAGGCTCTCTATTCTGTTCTATTGATCTATATTTTTGTTTTTATTCCAATATCATACTGTTTTGATTTCTACAGGTTTGTAATGTAGTTGTTTAGTATAGGTTTTGTGTGTGTGTGAGATAAATATTCCATCAACTGGACATACTACAGCTTATTTATCTGTTCATCTGCTGAAGGACAACTTAGCTGCTTCTAAATTTTGGCAATAATGAATATGGCCACTATAAATATCTATGTGCAAATTTTTGAATGGACGTGACTTTTCAACTCATCTGGGTGAATACCAAGGCATGTGATTGGTAGATTATATGGTAAGAGTATGTTTAGTTTTGTAAGAATGTGCCAAACTTTTAAAGTGCCTGTACCATTTTGTTTTTCCACGAGCAGTGAACAAGAGTTTCTGTTGCTCCATATCCTTGACAGCATTTGGTGTGTTCTGGATTTTGACTGTTCTAAAAGGTGTATTGTTATTTCACTTTTCAGTTCCGTAATGACATATGACATTGAGCATCTTTTTATATGCTTATTTAATGAGATGTCTGTTCAGATCTTTACCCCATTTTTTATTTTAGCAGTTTATTTTCTTATGTTTGAGTTTTAAGAGTTCTTGTATGTCTATTGTAGATATTTACTCCCAGCCTGTGGCTTATAATCTCATTCTCCTGACAATGTCTTTTGCAGGGTCAGAAATCTTTAATGTTAATGAATTCCAGCTTATCAATTATTTCTTTCATGGATAATGCCTTTTGCTGTATCTAAAAGTCATCATCATACTGAAGGTCATCTAGATTTTCTTCTATTTTATCTTCTAGGAGTTTTGCAGTTTTGAATTGTATGTCTAGGATTGTGATCCATATTGAATTAAGTTTTGTAAAGAAAAAAAGTCCTGTATCTGGATTCATTTTTTTTTTCCCAAAAGGGCATTCCACAATGAAAACCTATGAACCTTTTAGAGCATATTTTTCTGGGAGTATCTGGGAGCTTGTGATTTTTATTTTCTTTTATCTATTTTATAGCTTTGTAGAGATAGGAGTTTATATGTGGAAAACTAAAAATAATGTAAAAGATTCTTGCTTGTAGACAGGTGAATACATTTTGTCTGGTTGATATTGAACTGACTCCCCTCCTCTACTGTAGAAGAAGCCCATTTTGTATCTATTAAGAATGTCCTTTTGGGTGTGTTGAGGGGTTAGAGTATGAAAGCATCAAAATTAAATAGTAGTGTTTTAGAGTGTGGATTCTTACCCAAAGCCTTCATTTATCCCTATAAACTTCCTGATTACATATGTCATAATCAGTTTCATTAGTGCTATATAACCAGGTACTCAGTAAACATCTGTTGAATGACTTAATCTCTGCTTCAACCCAGTTGTGCAGCTATAACATTATAACAAGTACTCCTTTTTTTCATTTTCACATTTAAAATTTATGAGTCATAATTATTTTCTCTGTTAGCAGAGTCAAAGAAATAATAAATAACCTCTTTATTGAATTCAAATGAAAATGAAAGTGCTACTAGTGGTTTAAAACTACATAAAACACAGGAAAAAATGCAGACTCAACCATGCCATAAAATGTGACTTGTTAAGGGTTATGAAGTAGAATGAATTAATAACCAATGCCATGGGATAACACAGCAATTATGGATTACTGTGCCAGAGTGATATGGACTTTAAGTATTTACCTTGAGATAATGAAAGACTATGAAACACTACTCTCTGTGGATTACCTCGTGAATGCCATTTGTGCCCCTCATGTCTAAAATAGAAGTGTATAGGTCAAGCCTAGCTCGGATTTACCTGTGAAGTATCATGAAATAGGCAATTACTTTTCATTATATTTGTCTTCAGTAATATACAATAAATCTAAAATGCAATTTTGTTAAAAATAAGCTGGAAAAAATTAAAGAAGTCAGCATTTGATTAGTATCTACTATGTACCAGGCTTTTGTTAAGTAATTTAGCACTTTCTATTTTGACCCTCAAGATACTCCTTTAAGACAGCAGTGATTTTAATTCAGTTGGAGAAATAGGCTTAGGTTAAGAAATTTGTTCTGGGCTGGGATGTTGAAGACAATTGGAAATGAGAATTTAATCTTTCAGATCTCTGTCTCCAGACACCAATCAAATGAAATCATGTTAATAAATTAAGTTCTTGATATCTACATCCATTACTCTTCTTTAATAAGGAGGCTCATGTAAACCCTTTATCCGAAAAATAAAACCATAATGAAAACTTTATTTGTAAAAAGCTTTAATGCCCTCCTTTTTGATAGCCTAAGAAATAACAGAGCACATGAGTTTTGGACTCTATGTGTTCCAGAGGCTTTTTTGCCTTTGTAATGTTTAATTAAAATAAACAGAGAGCTTCCCTTCAGGTGAAGTGGATGGATTGTTCCCTTAAGGTAAATAAGGGGGCAAAACAAAAGGTCCTGGAAGATATTTGTATACATTCCAGAGACTGAAAAAGACCCTGAATGAAGAAGGTGTGATGCATTTACTGAATGAGAGAAAGATCATGTTTTAGACTCAGAAAAAAATGGTCAGAAAATTTATTGAGGAATGCATTCTTTCAGAAAAATAGAAAGCAAACCATTGTTACAGGAGAAAGGATTTTCAAATCTTTGGCTTAAAAGAATTTCCTGCATGTATGTAATAAATTATTTTGTAGGGTGCATTTACAAATATAATCACATTTGTTCCTGTCAAGTAACTCTGAGTGGGATATGTTAATTTCATGCCCTGTTTACATCCAGGGATGTCGATGAACAACAAGGTTAAGAGAACTGACCAAGTCAAGTTGTTAGGTAAGAAGGAGCTAGAAGAAACCCAAAGTTTAACCATATATTTATTCTACCACATAAACTGTGTTTCCTAAACAAGAATCAAGGTAAAAATCTTCAGTAGAAAATGTTAAGTGTAGATGCAATTTAAAATATCTAAATAACGTTAGTCATGGAAACACCACATCTGACATTATAGTATAGTCTTTCTCAGAGCTTTTTTTTCTATTTCTGTATGCATTGCAGACCTGGACCCATAGCAGGTGCTTCCTAATTGTGGTATGTAGATTTCCTGATTAATATCAGGAAGTACTAATTGCACATACACAGAGTTTCCATACATCATATAAAATATCCCAAGATAACCTAGAAGTAGCCTCAGGGAATCTTCATGCCTCTAGTTCTGGAGATGGGACAATGATTGGAGAATATGTTGGCTGAGATTTCCAAATGAAAATTTGCAAAATTAGGAAGAAAAATTTAAATGGTGTATTGGCAGTTGTAGTTTCCAGTGGGTTTTATCAATTTACAAATGCCTAAGTGTTATGAGTTCAGGGCACTAATATGATCTTCACACCCTCCCCAAATACTTCCACCTTGGACCTGCCTTCCCAGGTGATTATTTACCTTTAAGTCCAACAGAGATCTTTTCTTTACTTAAGACAAAACCGCTCATGGGAATGGAAACCACTTATACCAGGAACTTAAATTCTCAATGGAGAGAATGAGCATAGAGAACAGAATAGGTAGATAGAGGGTAAAAAGACCAAGAGGAGAACCTGGAGGGGGAAGACATGCTTTTCCCTCTTCACAGATAAGAGCTTGATTCATCAGTGGGGTTCCTGTTGGAATCTATAAGATCAGTTTTCACCTTATATTAGGTGGAGATTCTGTAGCAGTCAGAACTTAGCAAGAAAAGGATAACCTTTCTTGGGATGTAGCAAAATCC
This sequence comes from Mesoplodon mirus, assembly GCF_964341445.2. NCBI lineage: Eukaryota > Metazoa > Chordata > Mammalia > Artiodactyla > Ziphiidae > Mesoplodon > Mesoplodon mirus. Next base: position 33,005,993 of record NC_138983.1, read on the forward strand.
TTTCACTGAATGATTTCACGTGAGGCAAGTGGGTGTTTGGGGAAGCTATAGAGGAAGTTCCTACATTTTGTAAGGGAATGGGCTAGATGGATTTTCAGGACCTTTCCATTTGGAGATTCTAAGTTTCTGAGAATTTCTATAAGAAATTGTGAAGATACAGGAAGTCTCTTCTCAGAGGTTAGGCAAAGAATTGCATGTATTGGCCACTGGTACACTATTGCCACGGTGTAAAACTCTCACATTTTGGTCTTACTTTTATGAGATGAGTAATCACCCTTTGATAAACAATGTATTTTATGCAGTGCTGTCATCGGATTTCTTTTCTCCTTTTCCTCCTCCTTCCTTCCTTCTTTCCTCTTCCTCCTGCTTCTCCTCCTCCTTTTCTTTGTCTTCTTCTCCTTCTTCCTCTCATTATCTTTTTCCTCCTCGTTTTTATTTCTCTTTGTAAAAGTCTTCATAGCTGTATCTGTTGCTGGAAGTTTCCATATAATTACTTTAAGAGGTGAATGTCTTTTTTTTTTAATCAATAGGTTTAAAAACACCCATGTACCAGAAGATCCATAAAAAATGGAATAAAATAAACTAATGAATCTATAAATTTGGTTTCAAAATGATACGTGCTAGCAGCTTATAAAAATAAATATGCTTAAATGTGAAGTTATACATTATTTAGAGCATATCATTTGGGGTTATCTGATTTTTATTCTGCAGGGACTCCATGCCTTTCATTAGCTATGGACTATTTCACATCTTTCTAAGTTGTAGATAACTGATACCGGTGCAAAAATAATTCCTGTCTGCGTAGATGTAAATACATTCTGTCCAGTGGAGTTTCAACTGATTTGTCTACCCTACTGTGGAAGAAGTCAGTTTTGCATCCATTTCTAAATTGATTTCAGTATTCTGATTTATAAATGGCTATGTTTTTTCATTTTCCTTAAACTGGTTTTAATATCTGCCTAACCTCCTTTTTAATAAATTAGTAAGTAAAATATTTAACACATATTTATTTTATACCTGTAGAACAGTCATGATTTTATATATTTTTTAATCGTTCTTTAACATATAGAAGGGAACAACTAAAGTGCCTAAAGGAATAATATTCAAAGAAGAAGTACAATTTGCTCCTGCTTTAGAAATTATAGATAGTATCACCATTAAGATAAAAACAAGGCATGTTTTTAAAAGTATGTAATGAATTAAATTAGTTTATATTTTCTTCAGTGACCTTTCTTTTATTTTACAATAAAATTTTATAACAAAATATGCTGCTTAGCATGCAGGTCCACATTGGAATTTCCTACATTTTAAATAGGGATAATGTGCTATTTATGAATGTAGTAATTCCCTGGGCAGTGATTCCACAGTGTCTAACTGCAACTCTAAAAAAGGCCATAATAGCAAACAATATTTTAGAACATGACATATGGTCTCTCAAAAAGTGTTGACCTTCCAAGTCACCCAAAAGATTTAAAGGGTGCATTACAATTTAAGTTTTTAAAAAAGTAATTGCAAAGAAAGCATGTAGGGCCTGAAGAAATGGTTTACCAATTAAATGCTGAGTTCCTTAGGATAGAGATGATGGTAATAAAGGCAATTCCCTGAACAGGAGTAGGAAAATATAAACAGAAATTTGAACAAATGTATCTTTAAATCCTGGCTAAGAGAACTTCCTAAAGAGAATGGCGTTTTTCAGCTTGAAAGAACACTTCTCAATACCTCATAGACAATAAAGCCTCAGTAAATATTTACTGAATAAACAAATGAATAAACTTGGAATTATGAGATTTCAATTGAAGTTCTGTGACCTTATATAAATTTCTCAATCTCTGGGTTTATTTTCGTTCTTCTTGCCCTTAATATATGATAGGTGGGCTATATTATCTCTAAATGCTTCTGGATAACCCAATCTTTAGGGATTCTGTGTATTTAAGAAAAATCCTGAATTAGTATGGAGAAAAATAATGTCTGTATATACTCTGGATTGGCGTGGCATTTGATAAGCAACAGATATGTTTATATATGCATACCTAACAAACATACCCTAATCTATGTATCTATCACTTTAACTGGTAAGTGATGAAATATTGGCCAATTGACTTTTAGCCTTTGAGCATGAAGAAATGAGATCCAAAGAGTTAATTTGACATGTGTTCCCTAGTCATATGATATGTAATTCAAACTCTGACCACAGATCTTTTATTTTTTATTTTTATTTTTTATAACAAATCTAATCAGTTATACATATACATATGTTTCCATATCCCCTCCCTTTTGCGTCTCCCTCCCACCCTCCCTATCCCACCCCTCCAGGCGGTCACAAAGTACCGAGCTGATCTCCCTGTGCTCTGCGGCTGCTTCCCACTAGCTATCTACCTCACGTTTGGTAGTGTATATATGTCCATGCCGCTCTTTCACTTTGTCACAGCTTACCCTTCCCCCTCCCCATATCCTCAAGTCCATTCTCTAGTAGGTCTGTGTCTTTATTCCTGTCTTACCCCTAGGTTCTTCATGACATTTTTTTTTTCTTAAATTCCATATATATGTGTTAGCATACAGTATTTGTCTTTCTCTTTCTGACTTACTTCACTCTGTATGACAGACTCTAGGTCTATCCACCTCATTACAAATAGCTCAATTTCATTTCTTTTTATGGCTGAGTAATATTCCATTGTATATATGTGCCACATCTTCTTTATCCATTCATCCGATGATGGACACTTAGGTTGTTTCCATCTCCGGGCTATTGTAAATAGGGCTGCTATGAACATTTTGGTACATGTCTCTTTTTGAATTATGGTTTTCTCAGGGTATATGCCCAGTAGTGGGATTGCTGGGTCATATGGTAGTTCTATTTGTAGTTTTTTAAGGAACCTCCATACCGTTCTCCATAGCGGCTGTACCAATTCACATTCCCACCAGCAGTGCAAGAGTGTTCCCTTTTTTCCACACCCTCTCCAGCATTTATTGTTTCTAGATTTTTTGATGATGGCCATTCTGACTGGTGTGAGATGATATCTCATTGTAGTTTTGATTTGCATTTCTCTAATGAGTAAAGATGTTGAGCATCCTTTCATGTGTTTGTTGGCAGTCTGTATATCTTCTGTGGAGAAATGTCTATTTAGGTCTTCTGCCCATTTTTGGATTGGGTTGTTTGTTTTTTTGTTATTGAGTTGCATGAGCTGCTTATAAATTTTGGAGATTAATCCTTTGTCAGTTGCTTCATTTGCAAATATTTTCTCCCATTCTGAGGGTTGTCTTTTGGTCTTGTTTATGGTTTCCTTTGCTGTGCAAAAGCTTTTAAGTTTCATTAGGTCCCATGTGTTTATTTTTGTCTTTATTTCCATTTCTCTAGGAGGTGGGTCAAAAAGGATCTTGCTGTGATTTATGTCATAGAGTGTTCTGCCTATGTTTTCCTCTAAGAGTTTGATAGTGTCTGGCCTTACATTTAGGTCTTTAATCCATTTTGAGCTTATTTTTGTGTATGGTGTTAGGGAGTGATCTAATCTCATACTTTTACATGTCCCTATCCAGTTTTCCCAGCACCACTTATTGAAGAGACTGTCCTTTCTCCACTGTACATTCCTGCCTCCTTTATCAAAGATAAGCTGACCATATGTCCGTGGGTTTAACTCTGGGCTTTCTATCCTGTTCCATTGATCTATCTTTCTGTTTTTGTGCCAGTACCATACTGTCTTGATTACTGTAGCTTTGTAGTATAGTCTGAAGTCAGGGAGCCTGATTCCTCCAGCTCCATTTTTCGTTCTCAAGATTGTTTTGGCTATTCGGGGTCTTTTGTGTTTCCATACAAATTGTGAAATGTTTTGTTCTAGTTCTGTGAAAAATGCCAGTGGTAGTTTGATAGGGATTGCATTGAATCTGTAGATTGCTTTGGGTAGTAGAGTCATTTTCACAATGTTGATTCTTCCAATCCAAGAACATGGTACATCTCTCCATCTATTTGTATCATCTTTAATTTCTTTCATCGGTGTCTTATAATTTTCTGCATACAGGTCTTTTGTCTCCTTAGGTAGGTTTATTCCAAGATATTTTATTCTTTTTGTTGCAATGGTAAATGGGAGTGTTTCCTTGATTTCACTTTCAGATTTTTCATCATCAGTATATAGGAATGCCAGAGATTTCTGTGCATTAATTTTGTATCCTGCAACTTTACCAAAGTCATTGATTAACTCTAGTAGTTTTCTGGTAGCATCTTTAGGATTCTCTATGTATAGTATCATGTCATCTGCAAAAGGTGACAGCTTTACTTCTTCTTTTCCAATTTGGATTCCTTTTATTTCCTTTTCTTCTCTGATTGCTGTGGCTAAAACTTCCAAAACTAGGTTGAATAAGAGTGGTGAAAGTGGGCAACCTTGTCTAGTTCCTGATCTTAGTGGAAATGGTTTCAGTTTTTCACCATTGAGGACAATGCTGGCTGTGGGTTTGTCATATATGGCCTTTATTATGTTGAGGAAAGTTCCCTCTATGCCTACTTTCTGCAGGGTTTTTATCATAAATGGGTGTTGAATTTTGTCGAAAGCTTTCTCTGCATCTATTGAGATGATCATATGGTTTTTCTCCTTCAATTTGTTAATATGGTGTATCACGTTGATTGATTTGCGTATATTGAAGAATCCTTGCATTCCTGGAATAAACCCCACTTGATCATGGTGTATGATCCTTTTAATGTGCTGTTGGATTCTGTTTGCTAGTATTTTGTTGAGGATTTTTGCATCTATGTTCATCAGTGATATTGGCCTGTAGTTTTCTTTCTTTGTGACATCCTTGCCTGGTTTTGGTATCAAGGTGATGGTGGCCTCGTAGAATGAGTTTGGGAGTGTTCCTCCCTCTGCTATATTTTGGAAGAGTTTCAGAAGGATAGGTGTTAGCTCTTCTCTAAATGCTTGATAGAATTCGCCTGTGAAGCCATCTGGTCCTGGGCTTTTGTTTGTTGGAAGATTTTTTATCACAGTTTCAATTTCAGTGCTTGTGATTGGTCTGTTCATATTTTCTATTTCTTCCTGATTCAGTCTTGGCAGGTTGTGCATTTCTAAGAATTTGTCCATTTCTTCCAGGTTGTCCATTTTATTGGCATAGAGTTGCTTATAGTAATCTCTCATGATCTTTTGTATTTCTGTAGTGTCAGTTGTTACTTCTACTTTTTCATTTCTAATTCTATTGATTTGAGTCTTCTCCCTTTTTTTCTTGATGAGTCTGGCTAATGGTTTATCAATTTTGTTTATCTTCTCAAAGAACCAGCTTTTAGTTTTATTGATCTTTGCTATCGTTTCCTTCATTTCTTTTTCATTTATTTCTGATCTGATTTTTATGATTTCTTTCCTTCTGCTAACTTTGGGATGTTTTTGTTCTTCTTTCTCTAATTGCTTTAGGTGCAAGGTTAGGTTGTTTATTCGAGATGTTTCCTGTTTCTTAAGGTGGGATTGTATTGCTATAAACTTCCCTCTTAGAACTGCTTTTGCTGCATCCCATAGGTTTTGGGTCGTTGTGTCTCCATTGTCATTTGTTTCTAGGTATTTTTTAATTTCCTCTTTGATTTCTTCAGTGATCACTTCGTTATTAAGTAGTGTATTGTTTAGCCTCCATGTGTTTGTATTTTTTACAGCTCTTTTCCTGTAATTGATATCTAGTCTCATAGCATTGTGGTCGGAAAAGATACTTGATACAATTTCAATTTTCTTAAATTTACCAAGGCTTGATTTGTGACCCAAGATATGATCTATCCTGGAGAATGTTCCATGAGCACTTGAGAAAAATGTGTATTCTGTTGTTTTTGGATGGAATGTCCTATAAATATCAATTAAGTCCATCTTGTTTAATGTATCATTTAAAGCTTGTGTTTCCTTATTTATTTTCATTTTGGATGATCTGTCCATTGGTGAAAGTGGGGTGTTAAAGTCCCCTACTATGAGTGTGTTACTGTCGATTTCTCCTTTTATGGCTGTTAGTATTTGCCTTATGTATTGAGGTGCTCCTATGTTGGGTGCATAAATATTTACAATTGTTATATCTTCTTCTTGGATCGATCCCTTGATCATTATGTAGTGTCCTTCTTTGTCTCTTCTAGTAGTCCTTATTTTAAAGTCTATTTTGTCTGATATGAGAATTGCTACTCCAGCTTTCTTTTGGTTTCCATTTGCATGGAATATCTTTTTCCATCCCCTTACTTTCAGTCTGTATGTGTCTCTAGGTCTGAAGTGGGTCTCTTGTAGACAGCATATAGATGGGTCTTGTTTTTGTATCCATTCAGCCACTCTGTGTCTTTTGGTGGGAGCATTTAGTCCATTTACATTTAAGGTAATTATCGATATGTATGTTCCTATTCCCATTTTCTTAATTGTTTTGGGTTCATTATTGTAGGTCTTTTACTTCTGTTGTGTTTCTTGCCTAGAGAAGTTCCTTTAGCATTTGTTGTAAAGCTGGTTTGGTGGTGCTGAACTCTCTCAGCCTTTGCTTGTCTGTAAACGTTTTAATTTCTCCATCAAATCTGAATGAGATCCTTGCTGGGTAGAGTAATCTTGGTTGCAGGTTTTTCTCCTTCATCACTTTAAGTATGTCCTGCCACTCCCTTCTGGCTTGTAGAGTTTCTGCTGAGAGATCAGCTGTTATCCTGATGGGGATTCCCTTGTGTGTTATTTGTTGTTTTTGCCTTGCTGCTTTTAATATGATTTCTTTGTGTTTAATTTTTGACAGTTTGATTAATATGTGTCTTGGCGTATTTCTCCTTGGATTTATTCTGTATGGGACTCTCTGTGCCTCCTGGACTTGATTAACTATTTCCTTTCCCATATTAGGGAAGTTTTCAACTATAATCTCTTCAAATATTTTCTCAGTCCCTTTCTTTTTCTCTTCTTCTTCTGGAACCCCTATAATTCGAATGTTGGTGCGTTTAATGTTGTCCCAGAGGTCTCTGAGACTGTCCTCTGTTCTTTTCATTCTTTTTTCTTTATTTTGCTCTGCAGCAGTTATTTCCACTATTTTATCTTCCACCTCACTTATCCGTTCTTCTGCCTCAGTTATTCTGCTATTGATCCCATCTAGAGTATTTTTTATTTCATGTATTGTGTTTTTAATCGATGCTTGATTCATCTTTAGTTCTTCTAGGTCCTTGTTAACTGTTTCTTGCATTTTGTCTATTCTATTTCCAAGATTTTGGATCTGGGAAATAGAATCTTGGATCATCTTTACCATCATTATTCTGAATTCTTTTTCAGGTAGAGTGCCTATTACCTCTTCATTTGTTAGGTCTGGTGGGTTTTTATCTTGCTCCTTCTCCTGCTGTGTGTTTTTCTGTCTTCTCATTTTGCTTATGTTACTGTGTTTGGGGTCTCCTTTTTGCAGGCTGCAGGTTCGTAGTTCCTGTTGTTTTTGGTGTCTGTCCCCAGTGGCTAAGGTTGGTTTATTGGGTTGTGTAGGCTTCCTGGTGGAGGGGACTAGTGCCTGTGTTCTGGTGGATGAGGCTGGATCTTGTCTTTCTGGTGGGCAGGTCCACGTCTGGTGGTGTGTTTTGAGGTGTCTGTGGACTTTTTATGATTTTAGGCCACCTCTCTGCTAATGGGTGGTGTTGTGTTCCTGTCTTGCTAGTTGTTTGGCTTAGGGTGTCCAGCACTGTAGCCTGCTGGTCGTTGAGTGAAGCTGGGTGCTGGTGTTGAGATGGAGATCTCTGGAAGATTTTCGCCGTTTGATATTATGTGGAGCTGGGAGGTCTCTTGTGGACCAGTGTCCTGAAGTTGGCTCTCCCACCTCAGAGGCACAGCACTGACTCCGGGCTCCTCAATTTGGGATGATGTGTTGTCTATTCATGTATTCCACAGATGCAGGGTACATCAAGTTGATTGTGGAGCTTTAATCCGCTGCTTCTGAGGCTGCTGGGAGAGGTTTCCCTTTCTCTTCTTTGTTCTCACAGCTCCTAGGTCTCAGCTTTGGATTTGGCCCCGCCTCTGCGTGTAGGTCGCCGGAGGGCGTCTGTTCTTCGCTCAGATAGGACAGGGTTAAAGGAGCAGCCTCTTCGGGGACTCTGGCTCACTCAGGCCGGGAGGGAGGGAGGGGCACGGAGTGCGGGGCGGGCCTGCAGCGGCAGAGGTCGGCGTGACGTTGCACCAGCCCGAGGCGCGCCGTGCGTTCTCCCAGGGAAGCCGCCCCTGGATCCCGGGACCCCGGCAGTGGCGGGCTGCACAGGCTCCCGGAAGGGCGGTGTGGGCAGTGACCTGCGCTCGCACACAGGCTTCTTGGCGGCGGCAGCAGCAGCCCCAGCGTCCCACGCCTGTCACTGGGCTCCGCGCTTTCAGTCGCGACTCGCGCCCGTCCGTGGAGCCCCTTTAAGCAGCGCTCTTAATCCCCTCTCCTCGCGCACCAGGAAACCAAGAGGGAAGAAAAAGTCTCTTGCCTCTTCGGCAGCTCCAGAGTTTTCCCGGACTCCCTCCCGGCTAGCTGTGGCACATTAGCCCCCTTCAGGCTGAGTTCTCGCCACCAGCCCCAGTCCTCTCCCTGCGCTCTGACCGAAGCCCGAGCCTCAGCTTCCAGCGCTGCGTGCCCCGGCGGGCGAGCAGACAAGCCTCTCGGGCTGGTGAGTGCCGCTCGGCACCGATCCTCTGTGTGCGGATCTCTCCGCTTTGCCCTACCCAGGTATGTGGGGAGTTTCTTGCCTTTTGGGAGGTCTGGGGTCTTCTGCCAGCGTTCAGTAGATGTTCTGTAGGAGTTGTTCCACGTGTAGCTCAGATCTTTTAAAATAGTACTGTTGATTACAAAGATTGGAGGCAATAGACAAGAGGTTATGTCTGAGCAAATGTATATCTCTGCAAATATTTGCCTGCTCTGTAGATAAAGCATTATATTTTCATAAAGAATATGCTAGTATTGGTAAGAAAATGCACCAAATTCTGGTTACCTATTAATCTATTTCAATGTTACTAAACATCTGTCTCCAACAATGTATGTTTGGCATCTGGATTAGTATATTTTAAAGTGCTTATACAGATGTTTGGTTCTGTGTATTAATAGACATTAAACTATAAATTCATATCAGTCTTAAGTAGTTATAAAGGGAAATTAAGTCTAAAAATACTATTGCCATGCATTTCAATATTTTACAGTATCAATATATCAAGCAACTAGAAAAAATTCAGAGATAATATATAATCTATGCTTTTATAAGGAAGAGAAAATATAACTCATTCATTAACTTAGGATCTAAAAATAAAAGAAGACCATATTCTTTTCTCTAACACCAAAGAAATTCCTCTCCTGGGCAACCACTATCCTACCATCCACATGAGTATTGTGAGTTCCCTGTGAACAAATGAGAAAGACTAGGATGCAGTTTATATCCAGATCTTTCTAACTCAAAACCTTCTAGTGATAGTCAGGAAATGCACAATCCATATCTGTATCATTACTAAGAATATGGCAAGTAAAAGAAATGAAGGAGACTCCCTCTCTACAGAAACATGTAATGAAACTAGAAGAATACTAAATTAACTTATATTTCAGAGCCATTCACCCTAGTATTTTATCTTATGGAGCATCAACCACCATTCTAAATTTTTAATATTCCTATTCATATCTTCAAGGACATTATTATTTTTGTCCATGTTAGATTTTATACTAAGAACTATTACTTTTGTACTATTATCAATTATCACCTTCTTATAGGGATGTTCTCTCAAAGATGGGCACCTCTTCTCAGTAAATCAAATATAAACAGAGAATTATACAATTCATTATCTATCTATCTATATCTATCATCTTATCTGTTTGCTTTTGGTCGAAAAATCTCCTTGGGGTCATGATTTTAAGAAACATACCACCCATTGTCAAAGAAATACTTCCTTTTGTTTATTCTGCATTTGATTCTTCAACACATTTGGTGAATAAAATTAATTTCACTTTACCAAAACCATTGTTAATAATTGTATAGATTCATACCGTTTCCTTACTGTTTCCTTTCCTATTAAAACATTCTCTTCCTTTTGCCTGAAAAATGTATTGGCCTTCCTATAGAACTTTTCATTTCATCTAATTGATTTTGGAGTAGAGACCTCAGAACTATTAAAGATTAGTACAGTTTTTGTTTGTGTTTTTCTGAAATGGCGCATTAGATTAACAACATATGTTTTGTGTCCAGAATGTCTTTTCAGGATCCTGGATATTCTGATAGGATTTATGGCTACTTTATAAGATGGATATAAAGCCAGGTCACAACATACATTGGTGAATCTTGTATTCCTGAAGTGGGAAAAATCACACTCACTATGAGTTACATTTCCCTACCAAATAAGTAGAGATCATACAGACTGGATGTATTCAGTTCAAAGGGAGAAGAGTATAATTAATTATGCTAGTTAACATTGGAATAGCTAGATTTATGTATTTATACATGAACATATGTATGTATTTATTTATTTATTTACTTATTTTTAAGAAGTGCTTGAAACCATTTTCTTGCCTCAGCAAGAAGAGAAAAGAAAATGTATTGGTTGACTAAGATTCATCATCAACCACAAATTCCTCAATCTGATCATTTATCTTGGCACAGACCTGCAGAATTGACATAGAGAAGTTATAAAAATTTACAAGAATGTCAATGAAGTGACATTTATTATTACAGACAACTGTTAAACAGGTTGGTAAAGTATTTCAGACAACTTCGGCACTTCAGATAGGAAATGACAATGGAATCCTTTGATTAAACAGCCATTTCTTAGATATATGGCTTTAAAACATTTAGTGATGTCTAGAGATTTACAATGTTTTCTTTTTTCTTATAAAAACGATTAAAATTGTGTTAGAAAATATGATAAAATAATCTAACTTCTAGGAGTAGAAAAGAAAAATTATGTAAGATAAGTATCTGAGGTTTAAAAGAAAAAATGGCATGAATATTGTTTTTATCTGATTAAGGCTAGATGAATAAAAATACAGCTCACCTCTTCTGCATGGATGCCTCCCAGCTTGTTTCATGACAAAATTTGCATTTCAGGCTTTTGTACTAAATTTAAAAATAAATAATGCCATTGTTTCAAATCTGAGTATTTATATAAAGCTAAGTTAAAATTTTAATGTAGAAGTATGGTGATTTTATTCAATGAAAACTTTTGATTAATTAATACCATCCTATTTATAAACAAGATGAAAATTTATATATAATAAATTTATAGCATTTTTGTGAAAATATAACTAGTATAGCACTTATTCAGAATGCCAATACTCAGGAAATTTTGGAATTTTAATTACAGAACCCTTGGCATTGAAAAATTCTTATTTATTCTTAGAACAATGTTGGGTTAAAGAATCAAGTGTCCAAGTGCCCACATTTAAATGTATATATTATATAAAACATATATAATATTTTTGTCTACTTTTTAGTCTGAGACAGTTTCTAATTTGTGAAAACACCATAAATTTACTTATTAAAGTATCCTGGATGTTGGACATGGTGTATCCTATTATAACCTACCCAAGGCTCATCAAGAATTAGATGTTTCTTGGAAGGCCTCAAACATTCTTTTTTTTTTTTTCTGCTGTCTTTATTTTTTAACTAAATACAAATGCTGTTGCAACTTCCAATGAGATAACTTCGGGGCTTTGCTTTCTCTAAGGTGGCAGAATTTAGAGGAAAGAACTTGGGCTTTAGAAATGAGGCTGATCCAACTCTGAATCTAGGATCAGCAACTGACTGGGACTGATTCTCTCTGGGCCTCTCTTCGTTGGGGAGTATAATACCTAACTTCCTTGACTGTCACAGAGACAAAATAAAACATGTATAAGAAGTTCTAGCATGTAAGAGGTAATCAATAAATAATAGGTTTAGTATATTTGTATTGAAAGCAAAGTCACACCCATGAAAATATTAAATATTCTGACACAAAACATAAGAAGATACTTTGACACATTGAATAATCTCCTAACTCCAGCTTGCCCTGTTTCTTCTTTTCTTTTTTTTTTTTTATTTTTCACATCTTTATTGGAGTATAAATGCTTTACAGTGTTGTGTTAGTTTCTTCTGTACAACAAAGTGAATCAGGTATATGTATACATATATCCCCATATCCTCTCCCTCTTGCAGCTCCCTCCCACCCTCTTTATCCCATCCTTCTAGGTCGTCACAAAGCCTCGAGTTGATCTCCTTATGCTATGCAGCAGCTTTCCACTAGCCATCCATTTTACATTTGGTAGTGTATATATGTCAGTGCTACTCTCTCACTTCATCCCAGCTTCCCTTTCCCCCACTGTGCCCTCAAGGCTGTTCTCTACGTCTGCGTCATTATTCCTGCCCTGCCACTAGGTTCATCAGTACCACTTTTTAAAATTTCATATATATGCGTTAGCATACGGTATTTGTTTTTCTCTTTCTAATTTATTTCACTCTGTATGACTGTCTCTAGATCCATCCACGTCTCTACAAATGACCCAGTTTCATTCCTTTTAATGTCTGAGTAATATTCCATTGTATACATGTACCACATCTTCTTTATCTGTTCATCTGTCAATGGATATTTAGGTTGCTTCCATGACTTATCCATTCATCTGTCAATGGGCACTTAGGTGCTTCCATGACCTGGCTGTTGTAAATAGTGCTGCAATGAACACTGGGGTGCATGTGTCTTTTTGAATTATGGTTTTCTCTGGGTATATGCCCAGCAGTGGAATTGCTGGGTCTTATGGTAGTTCTATTTTTCGTTTTTTAAGGAACCTCCATACTGTTCTCCATAGTTACTGTATCAGTTTACATTCCCACCAACATTGCAAGAGTGTTCCCTTTTTTCCACACCCTCTCCAGCATTTATTGTTTTTAGATTTTTTCATGATGGCCATTCTGACTGGTGTGAGATGATACCTCATTGTGGTTTTGATTTGCACTTCTCTAATGATTAGTGATGTTGAGCATCTTTTCATGTATTTGTTGGCCATCTGTATATCTTCTTTGGAGATATGTCTAGTTAGGTCTTCTGCCCATTTTTGGATTGGGTTGTTTGTTTTTTTGATATGGAGCTGCATGAGCTGTTTGTATATTTTGGAGATTAATCCTTTGTCCATTGATTTGTTAGCAATTATTTTCTCCCATTCTGAGGGTTGTCTTTTCGTCTTGTTTATGGTTTGCTTTGCTGTGCAAAAGCTTTTAAGTTTCATTAGGTCCCATTCCTTAATTTTTGTTTTTATTTCCATTTCTCTAAGCGGTGGGTCCAAAAGGATCTTCTGTGATTTATGTCATAGAGTGTTCTGCCTATGTTTTCCTCTAAGAGTTTGATAGTGTCTGGCCTTACATTTAGGTCTTTATACATTTTGAGTTTATTTTTGTGTATGGTGTTAGGGAGTGTTCTAATTTCATTCTTTTACATGTATCTGTCCATTTTCCCCAGCACCACTTACTGAAGAGGTTGTCTTTTCTCCATTGTATATTCTTGCCTCCGTTGTCAAAGATAAGGTGACCATGTGTGCGTGGGTTTATCTCTGGGCTTTCTATCCTGTTCCATTGATCTATATTTCTGTTTTTGTGCCAGTACCATACTGTCTTGATTACTGTAGCTTTGTAGTATAGTGTGAAGTCAGGGAGCCTGATTCCTCCAGCTCCGTTTTTCTTTCTGAAGATTGCTTTGGCTATTTAGGGTCTTTTGTGTTTCCATACAAATTGTAAAATTTTTTGTTCTAGTTCTGTGAAAATTGCCATTCGTAGTTTGATAGGGATTGCATTGAACCTGTAGATCGTTTTCGGTAGTATAGTCATTTTCACAATATTGACTCTTCCAATCTAGGAGCTTGGTATATCTCTCCATCTGTTTATGTTATCTTTGACTTCTTTCATCAGTGTTTTATAGTTTTCTGAGTACAGGTCTTTTGCCTCCTTAGGTAGATTTATTCCCAGGTATTTTATTCTTTTTGTTGCAATGGTAAATGGGAGTATTTCCTTAATTTCTCTTTCTGATCCTTCATTGTTAGTGTATAGGAATGCAAAAGATTTCTGTGCATTAATTTTGTATTCTGTAACCTTACTACATTCATGGATTAGTTCTAGTAGTTTTCTGGTGGCATCTTTAGAATTTTCTATATATAGTATCATGTCATCTGCAAACAGTGACAGTTTTACTTCTTCTTGTCCAGTTTGCATTCCTTTTCTTTTTCTTCTCTGATTACTGTGGCTAGGACTATAATACTATAATACAACATAACAACATAACAGTATGTTGAATAACAGTGGTGAGAGTGGACATCCTTGTCTTGTTCCTGATCTTAGAGGAAATGCTTTCAGTTTTTCACCATTGAGAATGATGTTTGCTGTGGGTTTGTCATATATGGCTTTTATCATGTTGAGGTAGGTTCCCTCTACGCCCACTTTCTGGAGAGTTTTTTTTATCATAAATGGGTGTTGAATTTTGTCAGAAGCTTTTTCTGCATCTATTGAGATGATCATATGGTTTTTAGTCTTCAATTTGTTAATATGGTGTATCACATTGATTGTTTTGTGTATATTGAAGAATCCATGCATCCCTGGGATAAATTCCACTTGATCATGGTGTATGATCTTTGTAATGTGCTGTTGTATTCTGTTTGCTAGTATTTTGTTGAGGACTTTTGCATCTATGTTCATCAGTGGTATCGGTCTATAATTTTCTTTTTTTGTGATATCTTTGTCTGGTTTTGGTATCAGGGTGATGCCTCATAGAATGAGTTTGGGAGCGTTCCTTCCTGCAAAATTTTTTGGAAGAGTTTGAGAAGTATAGGTGTTAACTCTTCTCTAAATGTTTGACAGAATTCACCTGTGAAGCCACATCAAACATTCTTGAGGCTCATGGAACATTGTGTTTTATACTCAAAGGATTTCTTGATTCTTTGAGACCACGTTTTCAGTTCTCAGATGCATGTTCTCCCTGGTGTTGACATTACTGAAGATCTGTGTATCCTCAGAATCTGGTACACCAGATCCAGATTTATAGACATATTCCTGGTCCTTATAAGTTTTGCAACCTATATTAGCCATGTCTTCTTAACTATGTGAGTCTAAACCAACATCAATATTAATTCTATATGTCACATTACACTTAGACTCATACTACATTTATACTGTTAGAGTCATGGATATAACTTTCTCCTCTAATAAACAGAAGTAATTGGAAGTATAGAACTTTATATCACCCACAGGCTTTAGAGCTTTAGACATCATTAAAAATCACTATAAAATATGGTGTTAAAATGTGGAATTAAAACCCTCTCTATAATGTTAGTTATTTCAAATATATGTTATATATGTTATAACATATATATATGTTATATAATGTTAATTCAAATATGTAATAATTGAAGAAACATCAAATAAATCGACTTTCAATGAAAATCTTTATGTAAGTGATATGACTGACTTTCTTCATGATTGTTGTACATTTAATAAAAGTAAGATTTCAGTATAGTGTTCATAATTTAAACCACCTTTTCAATATAGTTTTGGGAATTTAAATTATAATAAGAAAATAGATAATAGCTAAAATGATATGTTAGTACTTTTAGAAGTAAATAAAAATATTTAATATGAAGTATTAAAACTTGAATTATGTTATTATTACTGTTTATATTTAGGTCCTGTTTCCACCCACACCCAAGCTTAAGGCTTAATCTCTGTCTAGTTTTTCTCTTCATATCCAGTGCCAGAAACAATATTCTAATTGTCATTGGTTCTGACGAAAGACTTGTTACTGAAGATTATCCTAACACTAAAGAAAGAGGTGGAAATTCAGTGCTTCTGAGGAGCACTATTTTGTCATCTTATCTCTTTTGACAAAAGCTTGACATCTTAAATCTGTATCTTGAAAACAACTAAAGCGTCTACTATATTGGTCTTCATTTTGCTTCCAGAGGGGAGAAAGGAGAACACTTTGTCTGTAAATATGATGCAATAATTTAAGTCATGTTAATTTCTGTACTGTTTTGACACTCCTGAAAACTGCAGTGGGTTTACAAAACACTGCACTGTATTCCTCCAGCCAACTGTCAGCTTGAACCAAACAGTACTGTGGTGATGGCTCCTATTTTAGCACGTCTCACTAGGCTGAGAGACACTTTAGCTTTACAGTCATATTGCCTTCAAACATATATAATCAGGAAAGATTCTCAGTGAATAGCACAAAGGAGATATTCAATAAATGTGCTGAATGTGTAAATTAAATATAGCATAATAGGCTGTGGCTTCAGTGGGAAGTCATTTTATTTAGAACACATATTTGAGTCATGAGTATCCACATTACTTTGTTGTCAAGATGGAAAATAGTAAGCTGCCACCTGAGTCCAGACAAAGTCAAGAGATTAAAAGGAAGCATTGGAGTGTTGGTCTGTGAACATAACATTTTGGGGGTAGAATTTTAACAAAAGTTGTCATATATGTCTGTGATTCATTGGGTTGGCCAAAAAACTTTGTTCCATTAGTGAATACATTGTTCAGTAAAATTCTTGGTGAAAATGAAAAAATGTGTCTTTTATTTTTACTTAAAACCAAACAAAATTTTTGTCCAACCCAATATTAAGTAGAAAAATGCAAAGTACTAAACATATGCAACCTTTATTCAGGGCTTTATCATGAATGAAAATTCATATTTCATATGAGGGATTGGCATACCTTTTCTGTAAAGAGCCAAACAGTAAATATTTTAGGCTTTGGGTGTCATACAGTATCTGTCACAAGTTCTAAACTCTGTTGTCATATACCAAAAGCTGTCATAGACAGTACATTCCAAATTGGCAGAGCTATGTTCCAATAAATCCTTATTTACAAAAACAGGCAGCAGGCCAGATTTATCCATGGACCATAGGTCACCAACTTCTATCCTACACTATAATAGTGATATCATTGGGTATTAATTGAGATTTGCAGTAACTTTTACAACTCCTTTAAATGTCCAAACAGTGTCTGGCTTTTTGCATGTGTGTTCTTAGATTTTCTGTTTAGAGTCTTGTTTTTTCTGTTTAGGAACTCTTAGTACCATAAATAAATACATATATGAAATATATAATATTTCATCTTACTATAAGTATATAATATAAAATATATAATATAAAATAATCAGTAAAATATATTTTATATTATAAATATATAATATACAATAAAAGAAATAATCTATTAAATATAATTTTATATAATATAAAATATGTACAATTTTATTTCAATATCATTAAATATCTACATATTATAATCATAACCACAGGTACAACAATTTATAATTTTAGATTAAAAATTCAATTTATATGAGAAACATATTTATTTATGCCAGTCCATAAAGGGTCCCCAGTGCCTCAGTATGTTTAATTTATGTAAGCATAGCCCCTATCATCTTCTTTAATTGTCCCTTTCTGCCTCAACACTATTACAATGTCATCATTCATAAATCAGGTCTGCTTTATTGATTGTTTCAAATATTTGCTAGTAGTCAGTCAGTATGTAATCAATAGTTTTATAAATGGTGATTCCAAATGGTTATCAATATCAATTTAATGAAACCATGTGTAGGTATACCCTTCCTAAATATCACATAAACTATTTTCAGTTTGATCAATTACATGACGTTCAACTAAAACAATACTTGAAAATATAATCTTGATTTAAAAAATGCACCTAATTGGTGATCTCTATAGATTATATATCTACATTGGCTCTTTATTAACTTCATGCTTAATTAATTTGATGTATTTTAAGTTTATTAGAATGCAGACTATCTGCTTTCATGCCTATATGACTTTGCTGTCACAGTTATGCTCCAATATAATTTGAGAACCCTCTTTTTTTTTCCTAGAATGGTTTTGGGTTTATACTTGCATACGGTCATCTGATTTTTGAATTTACCTGTGGGAATTTTTTGAATTCATAGATGTCATAGATTTGGAAGGAACCTGGTATATTATGCTGTGCAGTCACTTTCATCTGACTATATTATATTGACTTTAGTTAGGAAAAAAACAACAAAATAAAGCTATTTGTCTCAGTTAAAGCAAAGAAAAATTCACTGATGCCCCCCTCTATTCATTCTGTCAGGTTCCAAGATGATTATGCAGCATAATTCACAGGGTTTCAGTATAAACGTGTATAATACATTTGGACAGAAAAGCTGGAGTGGCATAGGGAAGATTGTCAGGGCAGGACATGGATGTGCATATGGCCACGCAGAAATGGGCAGAGATTTAGATGCATGCCACAGTTCACTCTGGCAGCTAGTGGTTCCAGGCAGCTATGTAAAGTGATATGTTTCCACTAAGCCAAAGTTATTCCCAGAACTTCAGAGAGTATTTCACTCTTTGGAAAGATATCCAGAATTGTGTGTTATAAAAAACAGCCCCAGCTGGGCCAGTTGAGCCTGAATGCTGAACAGGACTCAGAGTAGCCTCTTGTGAAGGCTCCTGCCATGGTTGTTCTTAGGTCAGTAACTGTCATTTCCAAGACATAGTTGGCACAAGTGAATGAAAAGGGGGTGCTGACTGTCAACTCAATGGCCGATATAGCCTGTTTCCTCATGATTAGTGCAGCTATTATTTTTTTAACTTATAAAAAGTAATAGTACCTTGAGAATTAATTTCTTCAGGTTTTTGAAAAGACTTGTGTAATGCTCATCTGCACCTTCAGCAGAAGTTCTTATTTTTATTAGAGTATTTAGATAACGAATACATTGTGATATCCTCTTTACTCTCCTAAGGAGTTATGCATCGTAGACCCATACTGATAGAATTAAAAACAACAAAATAAAGTTCAAACTGTAATATAAAGGAGTCGTAAACGGAATGTAGTTTATAATGAATATGCACCTAGATATGCAAATTTCTGAGCACAACCTTCTGGTAAAACTAATATAGTAGAGGCTTTTGCCTACATATAGAATTGCCTGAATGCAAAAAGCTTTAAATGGAGAATGTTATATTGTATCAGCACCTCAGGTATCACAAGCAACACTAACCTTGATAATTTTCTGAACAAAACAAAAAAGGTATTTCCTAAACAAAGTAGTTCTTAAGTTCAGCTGGTAATTGCATGCTTGGGAAATTTTCTGTATATTAAAATCATGAAAAACTTTTTGTTAATATACAATGAGTGAGTGTAAGGTTCTAGTTTAAGATAATTATAAATGGCTTCTTTTATTTGTGTTTGGTTTGGTTTAGTTTGTTTTTCTAAATGAAGGCCTGGTAGGGCATTCAAAAGTTGTATGAGCTGTGGAATATTGTTTTGTGTGCATTTGGAAGATAATCCTGGCCGGGCTTTACAGAATACCTATCTTCCGTGTTCCCACCATCCCCACCCCGCCCTGTCCCACATGGCAGTAGTATTTCCCAATCATGTCCAAGTAACAGGGACACATTATAACCACCAATTTTTTAAATACGTCTTGGAGATGGTACCGTCTATACTGAGAAGCACAGCTGTAGATGGATTTCATAGCAGATAAATTGTTTAGACTAGGGACAGAGCAAATTCGTTGCAGCCATTACAAAATGTTTGCCCAAAATAAGTGGAAATTTCACCTTTCTTACTGTGCATGAAGGTAATGTCTTTATTACCTTGCATGAAGTATTTCTCTCCATTCTTTTTTCGTTGAGATTCCTTAAGATTCATTTGGGAGGACACCTCATCTAGTAAGCTTCTCCTAACTCTCTAACCTAGGCCCTGAGTCCTTCTAGATTATGAGAATAGCTTTCTAGGTCCTCATATTTGACTTATAATGAAATAGTTAGTTTCCAAATCTATCTCCCTAAATTAGCTAAAAGCAATCCCAGAAAACAGAAATGTTCCCAAAAGTTAGTAACCTTTGACTGAAATAATCATTAATTGTTATTTAGTTTTGAGAATTAGCCATTTATCATTATGTTTCCCATTTAACTAAAAGTTTTGTTGTTTTTATTTTACCTTGTTTTGAATGACTGGTAAGCTTCCTGTAGCTTGAGAAACTCATTAGTGGCCTTCTAACTTTTAAAGTTATTCTCTTTCACAAACTAGAATGATAAAGAAGAAAATTGGATTTACAAAGAACTATATATGTGTATATATATATATATATATATATTTACAGATTTCCGTGTGTGTGAATATATACATGTATATGTATATATACATGGTTCTTTGTAAAACATAAATGTATATATAGTTTCTCTCCATATATAATTAATTAACAAAAAACAAAATATTTCTTTTTAGCTCAGCAACTGAAATTTCCTTCGTTAATTAATACTAGTAAAATTACATAGTCTTTTTTCATTCATTGCTCTGTTTTAGGAGCTGGGGATATAGAAGCAAATAAAAAAATCCTGTCCCCATGGAGCTTATATTCCAGTGGGATGATATATGTGCAAACTTTAATGCATTATACAACACACATTTTCTCATTATCGCTATTCAGATTTAAAGAACAATAGGAATACTTTGTTGGCATGGGGATGGGGAAGGTTGCTGGGGCATGTTAATTAGCTGAGTTAGAATAAGTTCTGTGAAATTGTTTTCAAAGTATGGAATACATACTAACTGTCCTGCTCATCACGTCTCTTTGCTTAACAATGCCTTTTATTATAGAAATTTCTTGAAATGACCAACTTTAGCCCAGCATTTTTTCAAATTATGAAGATATGATGATACTTAAGAAGATAATTTTTTTTTCTTCTGGATATTCTGAGATTGTGAGCTTGAATGAAATGTACATCATAACTTTAAAACCAGTAGCTATACTGACTCACATGATGTATAGCTCTCTATCCCATGCTTTGTACCTCAAGAATCTGAAATTGCTCACGCCCCATTTGAGGAGATATAAGGAAAGGTAATTTAGAAGAATCTTTATCAAATGTAGTAAATATCTATTGTTTCTTCCTGCTAGCCAGCCTCTACTGTTCCTTCTTCTGGTTATTATATCATGATTTTTTTTCCAGGGGATACACTTCTCCTCCACAGTAAGCCTTCTTGGTGTGGGTAGCATTAACACCACTAAGTAAATTGATGAGTAATGTATGACATAATTCTAGCCAATCAGAACTTTAATTTACAGTTTACTGCAGAAGCCTGATTAGCTAGTTACAAATATGTGACTTTTCCTAGAATTTATAGGAAAAGGCTAGAGATCATCACTAAAGCAGAGCTTATCAATTAATAAATTCAATATAGGAGAAAGCAGAGTTAAGATATAGAAAGAGAAATACTAACCTGGGATGATACAGCATTCCTAGATACAGCTATACCTGAAGCTCTACATTTTTGAATTTTTCAGTTATCTAGAGCTATCATCATTGGTCACTTTCCACAGTATTTGACTCCTATTGCTCTGCCATAAATATCCTCTGATCTTTAAAAATAATGTCATTCTGTTACTACATTATAAATCAGAATAACAGACAGGAATAAACAGTCGGCCAAGCTTAGACCACATGCCCATGACATATCTGTCAGGGAAAGGAAAATGAAATATCTTCCTCTCATAGTCTTCTATAGCAAAAGGAAGATACTTCTTACCAAATATTTACAAGTCCCTTCAAATAAGAAGTTTGGTTAAATGCTGGATAGAACAAATGCCTACTACAACCTTTCTAAAACACAAATTTACATACTTGTAAGTCCTGCCTAACCTAACATTATTTAGTTTATTGTATTAATTAATTTATTATTGTATATTTCCCCTTTTTCACATTAAAAATCTCTCAATATGATAATGATATTGAGAAATTCTTATCAGAAAACAAACCCAGTTTCAACTTTTGAAAGGAAACCTAAAATATTATGAATTTAGTAAAGCAAGTGTGCATAGCTAAAATCCTCAACAAGTTTTTTAGTCTGTAAAACAGAAATGAATTACCATGATTCTAGTAAATATTTATAATCTTCCTGCATGAAAATTCAATAATTGCAAAATCACTATGAGCCTCCAAGTTATACCATACTTTTAGGGTATGAATTGAACAGGATTCTTTTGGAAGAAATTTGGGTAGAATTTACAGAAGGGCTGGGGACCAAGCCTTAGAAAATGGCTAAGAAACAAACAATATAAAGCATCTTAGTACACATCCAAGGTCAAGAGATGGGATTAAAGCACTATACATAACTGTTAAGTGGGATAATTGAACTCCAGTAGATTTAAATGGCAAATTTCAGAATCTCAGACTAATTATGGTTGCATAAATTATAAATTATGAAAATGTGTGCATCATATTGTTTTCAGATCTAAATAAAACTTATCATTGCCCTGAGCTGAAAACATGCCATTAGATTTGCTAAGTATAATTAAATTTTAAATGAGAGCAAAAACACCTGCAGAAGTATTCAGTCTAAAACTAGAGTTTGCCATGTCTTACTGTGGAAAGTACCTCCTGTTTAAAATGTACTAACTTGACTGTACAGAAGCCACTTTATATGACTGCTTAGGCTCTATGCATATTTAAATATTTCTTAAAATCCTTGAAGAGGATTTCAAAGATGAAAGTTTGCAAGCCATAAGGAATATGCACCAGTAATAAAGAGATTCATATTATATAGTGATTAATATAAAATTATCATCAGTTCTTACATAATGCAGCTTTTCACTTTCAAACCTTTTGATCCCAGGATGCAGCTTGCAAAAGATGAAAACTTTTTCATGTATTGTTTCTTCTAATTCTAGAAAGTTGCTGGCAGGTCAGCATCTTAGTTAACATGTAGATTATAGGATAGGTGATGCACAGAGTCACAGAAGCTCTTGTTTTGAAAGAACAAATGAGCTAGCTGTCGATAACCACATTTGATGTATGTATTGAATTAAACGTTAATATGCTTTTATTGTCAGAAGCCTGAAGTTTTCAAAGCCAACGCAACCCTCTATCAGGCGATATAAGTTATAATGATTCAAGGAGTAATTTATAGCTGGAGCAGTAACTAGGAGAGATAAATTTGCTGTGAAACCATTAGGAAAAATTAGTTAATTCACCCATAATTACTGCTGAGGATATTTGTGCCCTGACCTACTCAATTAAGGCTTCAACACCTGCCGCTTTTTCTTTGCTATTCTGCTGAGAACTCCCTGGCCAATAAAACCATTTAGTTGTAGGAACATGGCTGAGTGACTACAGTGATTAAAAACAGATCTCACTCTTAACTTTGTGAGAAATTCTTCTTGCGGTTTTTTCAAAATTACTTTTCCTTATTGTTCAGGCCAAAGCTATAAGAGTATATTATATATTTCCAAATTAACAGGACAAATTTTCTAGGTGCATTAAGACGTATAAATAACATTTGTTTTAAAATGTTATGCTTAAACACTAACAGTTAATAAACAGAACATATAAAGAGGATCAAAGATAATGTATCAGATGGAGTAAGTGAACACCTTGTGTATTATGTGTGTATTAATTGAAGCTTGCCAAATATTTACTATTGTGGACAATTCTTAATTACTAATTAATTAATAACATCTTACGGGAAACCCAAACGAACTTTTTGGCCAACCCAATAGCTAGGCTCTCAAGCGGACAATAAAATACTATTGCATATTTAGGAAGCAGGGTGTTTTATATAATGTGTTTGGTTTATTTTCTTCTATCAGCATCATTTGAGAATTTTCAGTGCTAGGTAGAATGGGCAGGGACATGTGAAGTGCTTTATTATCTGCCTTATTATTTCCAAACAGAGTAAGGTAGCCTTGTCTATGGTATAAACACACTGCATTGATTGGGGGTATTGTTAGGACAAGAATGTTTGACTTATCCCATGAAAGTGACTCCGATAATAATAAAAGTGTCTTTGCAAAATGTAAAGGAGATAAAGTTTTCCTCTTATACCATGATTCCATGTTTTCTTTCCTCTCTGGTGGTAAAAACAATCCTGAATTTGGTGGATATATTTTTGTAGTATATAAAAACATTCTCTCTCTCCCTCTCTTTCTCAATAGATATGTATATCGAGAGAGAGATTTTATATATATATATATATGTATATATATAATGGACTATATATATTATATATATAGTCCATAAGCCATATATAAGCATGGTTCTTAATAATTTCAAACATTATGTAATGAATTCCACATTTCTAAATCAATTGGTCAGATACTGATTCTTTTTTTTTAACATGCACACATCATTTATTTTGTTATATATAATAATTGAGTAGCAGTTTCTAAAGACTATGAATTATCTTCATATGTATTAATAGCATATAATTTACAATGTATATAAACACTGTAACAAAACATGAAATAGAAACTACTCAGCCTCTTAAAAGTAGCCTCCTGTTCAAGATTAACATGATAAACTATAACTAGTGTTAGTAAAACAGGAAAGACTACTATGTTATTGAACCATCTAACCAGTGACTACATTCTTTTTTTTTTTTCTTTTTCCTTGTTGGTTATCTATTTTAAATAGAGCAGTGTGTACATGTCAATCCCAAACTCCCAATCTATTCTCCTCCCTCCACTCTTGCCCCTTAGTAACCATAAATTCATTCTCTAAGCCTGTGAGTCTGTTTCTGTTTTGTGATTTCATTAGTAGCATTTTTATTTTTAGATTCCACATATAAGCCATATCATATGATATTTGTCTTTCTCTGACATACTTCACTTAGGATGGTAATCTCCAGGTCGATCCACGTTGCTGCAAAAAACATGATTCAAAAGGATACATGCACCCCAATGTTCACTGCAGCACTGTTTATAATAGCCAAGACATGGAAGCAACCTAAATGTCCATCGACAGATGAATGGATAAAGATGTGGTATATATACAGTGGAATATTAGTCATTAAAAAGAATGAAATAATGCCATTTGCAGCAACTATTGATTCTTATCTTCCTCATAATATCAGTAGAGTTTCACATATGATCACAACTTTTTCTTACTAGACATATTTATTGAGCTTCTATTCCTGACACAGAGCTCCTAAATCCCTTGTATTTTCCTGGGTGACAGGAGCAACTTTTGTTCTAATGAGGTAACACTTGGTAGGCTCCTGGATGGGAACTTGTCACCCGAAAGACCAAGCCATGATTAGAAGCTGGGTACTTTCAGCTCCCCGCTACGCCATTCTCCAGAGAAAGGAGAGGGGATGGAAATTGAGTTAATCATCATGGCTACATGATGAAAGCTGCATAAAAATCTCCAGTGTATGGAGTTGGTGAACACATTCCCTCATGACTCCATGGGAACAGAAGTTCCCGCACTTGGGATCCTTCGGAACTTTGCCCTGTGTATCTTTTTGTCTGGCTGTTCATGTGATTCCTTCATCATATCCTTCATTATATAATAAACTAGTAAACATAAGTGCTTCCTTGAGTTTTGTGAGCATTTCTGAAAAATTATCAAACCCAGAAGGGGTTGTGAGAACTATGATTTATAGCTAGTTAGTCAGGAGTACAAGTGACAACCTGGACTTATAATTTGTGTCTGCAGTGGTATGGTCTTATGGAACTGAACTCAACTTGTGGGATCTGAAACTATCTCCAGGTAGGTAATGTCAGAACTGAATCGAATTGTAGGACACTAGGCTGGTGTCAGAGAATTGACCAGTGCAGAAAAAAAAAAAAATTCATATATCTAGCTTCAGAAGTATTGTGAGTATGAGAGCAGAGGAAAACACAGTGCATTTTTCCTATGCAGCTTCAGAGACACCATATTCTTATATTCTTGTGGATTGTGTTGCTTTGATTATTTTCCAGGGCATTTTTCTCCCTTTCCTCTTCCTCCCTCACTGGCCACTTTTCATTAGTTTCCATTGCTTCCCAATCTTTTCAACCTTGGGATTACCTATGTCTCAGTACTTGGTCCTTCTCTCTATATACTAACTGTCTTGGTACTCTCATTTAGCATAAACTTTAATTACCATCTGTGTTAATGGATTCCAAATGCATAGCTTTCAAATTCCAAATGCTTACCTGACATGTCTAGTTGGATTTAACCATGTCAAACCTGATAGGTCTAAAATGTACATGTGATCTGTGTCTCCAAACCTATTTCATCCACAGTCTTCCCCTTCTTCACAATGGAAAAACTCTGATTACTCCAAATAAGGCTACTATTTTCATAACTCACAATTTACACATAGATTTTTCAAAAATACTGTTGCCTTTGTTTTATGAATATATCCAGAATCTAGCATTGTGTATCCTTTATTTTATGTTCTCTAGTAATTACAATTCAAGAACAAAAAACCTTGATTCAATGAGTTTTGACTAATATCAAATAAAGTATTAAGAGGTTTCTTTACAGGAGGAAAACATCTAACCTAATACCAATCTGCTTGTGAATAAATAAAAATTAAAAACTATCTTATGTTTTAAAGTCTGAGTTCTGCTATTAAATATGTAAGTTTTGAAACCCAGACTCCTGAATTTACCAGCTATCGACATTATCCAAGTTACTTCATTTCTCTGGCCTTGGTGCCCTAATTTTTAAAATGTAATTAATAATTGAGTGGATTTTGTTAATGAAGGTAAAGCACTTAGCAAGTGTTTTGTATGTAGTAGATGATCAATAGATATTAACAACCATGCTTCATAGATGTCGCTTCTATTCCCAACACATTTGCTCACTTTTGTCTGCATTTCTTAACTCATAAGCACCCAGCTTGCAATGTCTTTCTTTTTTTCCCTCCTTGCACTTTTCCAACTTAGTCATGCCCTTCCAGTCCTAGTGAAAACTTGCCTCTTTAAAAAAAAAAAAAAAAAAAAACCTTTTATTCTAATTAGTGTCACATCACTGGATTTTCCTCAACTCCTTTCCCTGTACTTCATTGCACTTATGTCTTGAGCTTCTCTTAATGCTATTTTTCAGTTTTATATTCTAACACCTTTTTGTATTTTTACTTTTTAATGGGACTCTGCATTCCTTAAGCTTAAATCATATTACTTCATTTGCATTTTCTTTCCTCAATATCAGATACAGTGTTCTTCACAGAATGCACTTAACACAGGCTTGGCCAAATATCTACACTCAAAGCCTAAAAGTTTACATTAGAGGAATATATAATGTATGAATTTCACCCATTTATATTATGATAATTCTCAAATCGCACATTTTTGTAAGACACAGAAATGTCACAGCTGTGATAGCCTATGTCTTAATGCTATATGCAGTTTGGATAAGTAAATAACTGTTAGAAAGTACTATTTCTTAAAGGGGGCTCTGTTTTGATGGATAATTTTCAGTGAATTCCTCTGTCAAAAAATAAAGATGAAATTGTATTTTATTTTTATCTATTCCAAAATGTATTATAAGCATAATAGTTTCATGAAGTCCAGTATGTTTTGGAGTGTGAGCTATATTAACTTTTCTAAGCAGAATTCAGAGCATACATTTGCAAATTAAATTTACTGGAATGAAAAAGTAAATAAGGATTCTTACAGTGAGAAACACTGTAAGTTTATAGGGGAGGAAAGGATCTGAGATAAGATTTTAGTTAACTATGATCTTCAGAGAGGGATGCCAATGTCATAGATGTGTGTAAAAAGATCTAATGGGCTATTGTAGTGTTCAGAATAAGACTTCACTGATTTAGAACCTGTTTGTTCCTTAAAAGCATACTAGGACTGCTATACATTATTTATGACAGAGCAATTTGAATCCCTCTAGAATTGAAGAGTAAAAAATTTAATTTGTTAGCCCTCACCACTGGTTAAATGATTTTATCTGAATGTCTATTGAAATCATTCTTGATTCTGTGTAGAGATGACAGATGATTTAATAAAAACTACTTAGGATTTTCTACTCAAATTAGTTAAGAGAAGTGGATTGGAAAATTTGAAGGCAATTTGACACCAAAATCAAGATAATTATATCTTGTGTCACATTCCTCTGATGATGTCCCCCTCCTCTCTTAAGCACAAGTTTGCTCATTCCTGTCTTCATGTCTTTGTTCCTAATCTTTAAATAATGAGTACACTGCCAGGTTTGTCCCTTCTCTGCTTCTTATAAGACTGAATTTAATACTTTTATAGCAACTGAACAGCTAGTGGCTGTGCATGTTATTATGGGAACAGATGCTTTTAAGGGACACCTGTCGTACAGTACAAATTTTGTCTTTTGAAAAGGTTTATCTCTGTGTTTTTCTGCATGCAAATGCCTTCTTTCTTTGGGGGGGAACATCTGTGTTCAGAGCACACTTCCTATGTTATAGAAGAGAGAGTTCCTAATGTGAAGGTGCTGAGGGACGCCATGGCAAAGTCACCTCTTTCCATCTCAATTCTAACTTCCAATGGTGTCTGAAATGTCACTATTAACATCAGTGTTCTGGGTTGTAACTGTGATCTGTGTTCTATCAGTTTTATTCCATCATTAATTTATTCCTCAAACATTAAATGCTTCTGTGAACCATGCATTGAAAATAAAAAGAATCATGAAAAACTACATATGACCTTGGAGATCTCACTGTCTCCTGGGGAGATAGGCACAAATACTATAATACACAATATTATAATAAACAGTTTATATCATCCTTATACAAAACACCTTGAACTTCTAGGTAAAATGTATATTCTTAGAAGAGTAATATTAGTATGATTATGTAAGAAAAATAATGGAGAACTTATAAACACGTTTCTTGTTTAATTATTAAAAAAATATAACGAGCACAATACACTATATAATGTGAATGACTAAACATCAAATATATATACAACTGCAGCCCCAGAAAACATGTAATTGCAATCCCTTGAAAGACACCAACCAAGCTGCCCTTGAAAACCTGACCAGTAGAATCCATAAGAGATAATAATAAATGCTTATTTTTGTTTAAGGTAAGAAGTTTTAGAATGATTTAATATATAGCTTAGATAAGTAATACCATAGCAAAGATATTCTTCATTGTATTCTTCTGTAAGTTTTAAAGTATGTACAAATTAATTTCTGTTTGTGGAGAAATTAAAATTTTCAAGTACTTTTTTATCTCAAACATTTGTGGCTTAAAAAAAATTGTCCTTTTCGCCAGTGACTTCTGTTGAAAATCAATTGGCCGTGTATGTGTCTGTCAATGAGAATGTTCTGCCCTCTCTTTTCTGTTCACTGGTCCTACTTGTCTATGCTTACTCTATCTCATACTGTCTTGATTATAGTAAGTTTAAAAATCATGTGATGTAAGTTCTCCAATTTTTTTCTTATTATTTCTCAAGATTTTTTTTTTACTATCATAGGTCTTTTGCTCCCCCATATAAATTTTAGAAACTTGTTACTTCTTTTAAAAAATTGAGCAAATTTTGACAGAAATTTATATATATAATTTTTTAAATTACTGAATGCATTTGTAACATGCTAAAATCCATAATTATCTTACACATAATTCATTACTTAAATGTGTTTTACCCTCATATCTGTCAGTGTACCTAGCTTATAGTAAGTGTTCCAAAATATTTTGAAGAAATAGACAATTTATTTTCATTAATTTCTTCAATTCATAACTATTTTATTATAGCATGTTTTCTTTTTTCTCTTGAAGTTGAGCTTACATGTGAGCCCTATACTGGATATGTATTGTCTTTTAGGCACTTTTTTTCAATTTGATTTTTCCACTAAATGGTGAAGTCTTGGGTTATATTTGTACTTTTTAAAAAATTCTAGGAGAAAACAGTGTTCTAACATACATCAGATATATGTGTATATATTATGTATATGTATGTATACATATGCTATAAAAATGGTTTAAACATTATCTAAAATTAGTATGTACAGTTAACAATGTACATACTATTTAAGGAATGATAGAGAAAATTTAAATAATGTATAAAGTTCTTAAAAATTTAGTACCATATCTAAATTTAGTACCATATCTTCGAAAATGTGTTTTATGGAACACGAGTTCTTAAATAAGAACAAAAAACACTTCATTGTCAAATCAAAAATTGTTAATGTTACACTCTATCCTCTTTCCCTTGGCTGTCTCAGTATATATTGGTTAATTAAACGTTCTGAGACATTCTGTTATAAAGAAGCCAGTTTATCAGTGTTAAAGATAGAATTTTGCAAACTAGTCTGACCATTTAACCCCTTCTGGTAGAACATCTATTATATCAGTCAATTACAATGCTTTTCAGAAACTTGTACACTAGGGTGTCCATGGACCAGAGGCATAGACATTGATTTAAAAATTTGTATAAATGAGGAATTTCAGGTACCACCCCAGACCTAGTGAATCTGAATCTGCAAATTAACAGAATTCTTCAGGATGTTCTTATGCAGGTTAAATTTTAGAACTGCCTTAGTATGCAATTTTTAAATTTTGGGTTTAATATCTTGTCCCCTAAATATCTATTATTAATGATCAGTGCTTAATTTAACTTTGGTTTTTATAAATATTAAAGATTTTTATGGAGTAGGTTGCTTCCAGGCTTTTAGACTATTCCTGTGTGCTCCAACATATGGGTTCTGTCACTGTAGGTTTCAGGTAAACTGTATAGCTGATTATATTCCAATCTTAAACTACTTGTTATAAAACATGGGAAAGGAGACATTAGTTTCCTTCTTAGATCTCCTAAGTCTCTATGAACATTTAAAATATTTCTCTTCTGCTTTTAAAGTAAAACTTGTATTTTGTATGTCCATATTATTACTGAAGTGGCTTGATTTGAAATAATATTTCTGCATTTTTTGATTGCCCTTTACCCCCATTGAATAGCTTGAAAAAGGGGGGAAACTAATGTCACAGAATAACTTTTAGATCTGAATCAGTGAGTGATGTCTATCCCTGAAGTCTTCCTTACAGTTATAAAAGTTTCTTATTAACCATATTTCATTTTTATTTGCTACAGTTGGTTTCTTTCTTTCCTTCTCAATCTATGTAAGAGAGGATTTTATTTGTTAAAGCAGGATTTTGATGGTTGTTTACGCTAAGTTCTGATATATATGATATATAATATATATATATATATATATCATATATATATATCTTCCTTGGGGTAACCTTCCCAAATTTGGCAAATTTGCTGCATTTAAATCTTCTCCCCCAAGATGGCAATCAGAAACTCATTTTCTGGGTCTCCTTGAAGGCATGTAGATATGTGAATCAAGTCTGTAAATCAGAGATACCAGTGTGAAACTTTTATTCAGAAGACAATAATGTGAGGAAGCAGGTGTCTCAAGAAATTCATTTTTCAAAGAGGATGGTAGCAAAGACAGTTAGCTTTGGTGGGTAGATTGGCAGAGGTTTTGAAGCTCTGTGCCCTTTGTCTGCACTGTGAGCTAATGTGTTCACTCCCTGGGTGTGCAGTGTCATTGCAGGAACAGTACTGGGCTGTAATTAGGGTTTTTCTGGGCTGTGTAATGTCAAAGTTCTAATCTTTGCTTCTCACCAAGTGATCTTTGTGTTGCCTAATATCTTTTTTAAAATTCCTGTTCTGCTTAAACGTGTTGCAGTGGATTCTCTTGTTTGCAAATGAGAATGCAGACTAATAAATGATGAATGTTTTTAACATTATGTCAGTTAATTTGCTTTAAAAATGTGTCTGTAATAGGTTTATTGTCTTTCAAGAAAATCTGAAATAGTGATAAGTACACAGTACATATTGAAAAATGTGTATAGGAGTTGACTTATATTTTCCTTGCTAAATTACAGAAACTTTCTAATTCTCTTTCCAACTAGATGATCATAATCTAGAATGGATTAAAAAATATGTTTGCTAATGTGTATTATTCCACAAAACTATCTTTCTTCTTTTTATTCTATTATATCCCAGATAACAATGAAAAGAAACTAGCATAATAAGAAAATCTTTGGAAATGTATATCAGATGATTCATTTACAATTGCTCCCCTTATATAAGTTACTAAAGACATGGCAATTTTCATGAATCAATGTAATTTTAGCACTCTTCTTGCCTGATTGTTTTTCAAGAGAGGAAGAAAGGAAGAAAGAAGAAGACACTGTCACTGTCAAGTGATTCTCCTACCTGCTTATCTCCCTGAAGAATAACTCATACAACATGTATGGAAATTGTGATTCAGCTGGATGATGTCCCAACTGAGGTACTTAAATTTTAAGTTTAAAGATTGAGAACGAATGAGGATTAGTTGGCCTGATTCTATATATCTAAGCTTCAGCACACAGAACTCACAATACATTATTTTGTGAATACTGCCAGGTGGGCAATTGCATGCAAGAAAAGGAAAGATGACTGTGCTGATTACAGTCATCCCTCAGTATCTGCGTGGGATTGGTTCCAGGACTTGCCTTGAATACCAAAACCGTGGATACTACAGTCCTATGGTTAGCCGTCCATATCTGCAGGTGCAGAACCCATGGATAACAAGAGCAGACTGTATAATCACCTTGTTCTTCTAGATCTGTTCTTTCTCTACCTTCCTGTATCCCCAGTGTGCTGTTGGAATGTGATCCTGATGGTCCCTTGCACTCTGGGTTTGAGTTATATTCAATCATTGAAGGACCAGCAAGAGATACGATGCTAGGAGAAAAGAGAGGTAGAAGCATTTATTCCTTTCTGGGCTTTGGGTCAGAAGTGGATGAGTTTCTCTACTGAAGGTCACAGCTCTTCTCTGATAGTCCTCATCTTCAGCTAGAGATTTCTCTGAGGCTCTAATAACAGTTCTTCCCCCTTATTCCTTTAGACCTAGATATAGTAGCTATTTCTCTCTGCTGCTACCCTCCAAGTATTTTCTTATCTCTTGTTAACTTTACTTTGTCCACACTCTGTTAAGGGGCTTTACATTAAATGCTATACAGTCATTTCTTTTGAATGTTCATCTATTTATCTTCTGGGATCCCATTTTAATGCTATAATTCCATGAGTGGGCCTAGAAAGAGATGCTCTATATGGTTATCTAGGTTGGGTTATCCATATACTTGTCAAGTGAATGGATATCCTTTTCTCAGGAGAAATGGAGCAATGAGCAATGATAAACTTTGACATGCAGTGATATTATGATTATGAAACTATCACTGGGAGTGGGTTGGAAAGTAGTGAAAGTACTGGACAAAGTCCTGGGAGATGAAATACCTGTGGCATCTTATCACTGTCATGGCAATGGTGATTAAATAGGAATTCAGGCATAATTTGTTACTTTTGGCAACACAAGAGAGGGTACATAGAGTAAAGGACCAAGTAAAAGTGTGATTGCCCAACCTTGAGGCAAAGAAAAAAAACAGAAAGCCTCTTGGGAGTTTTAATGGTCGAGATTCATACTTAGGACCTTTATATTCAACAATATTGACAAGCTTACCTGGGCTTTAATGTGTTGGCTTGAGTGTTTGGAGTTGCATTAACATTCCAGTCTCCAGTCCCATCAAACAAAGGAGGTGACTTGGTAGAATTAAGAATTAGACTACTGAAAGCTGTGTTGAACTGTGATCTTGAAGAAAATCCTACTGCTTTCCAGTAAGATTTGATACATGACTCAGCTATGTGGACATACAGTGAAGTCACCTCTGTAGCTGGAATACATGTGTCCAGGAAGCAAAAGGTAGAAGTGAGAATCAGATGACTGTTTTGTGTGTCAGAACACTATGGACTTCCACCATATATCTCTAGTTTTACTCTTCTCGGGTGTAGTTACCATCTTGTTGTTATTCCATTTAACTCACTTAAGAAAGTTTTGCATCTTGTCTCTGTAACATTTGGTTCAGTGAATATAGATGACTTGGTGCTCAACATAGGATTCTTTTTTTTTAATTTATTTTACTTATTTATTTTTAGCTGCAATGGGTCTTCATTGCTGTGTGCAGGCTTTCTCTAGTTGCGGAGAGTGGGGACTACTCTTTGATGCGGTGCATGGGCTTCTCGTTGCAGTGGCTTCTCTTGTTGCAGAACACGAGCTCTAGGCACACAGGCTTCAGTAGTTGTGGCTCATGGGCTCTAGAGTGCAGTCTCGGTAGTTGTGGCACATGGGCTTAGTTGCTCCGCAATATGTGGAATCTTCCCGGACCAGGGCTTGAACCCGTGTCCCCTGCATTGGCAGGCGGATTCTTAACCACTGTGCCACCAAGGAAGCCCCCTCAACATAGGAGTCTTAAAAAATTGTAGTAACATATATAACATAAAATTTACCATTTTAACCATTTTTAAGTGTACAGTTCAGTGACACCAACTACATTTATACTGTTGTGCAGCCATCACCACTATCCATCTCCAGAACTCTTTTCATCTTCCCAAACTGAAACTTTGTACTATTAAACAGTAATCACCCATTCTCCCCTCCCCTTAGCCCCTGACAACCAACATTCTAATTTCTTTCTCTATGAATTTGACTACCCTGTAGACCTCATATAGTTAGAATCATACAATATCTGTCCCTTCATCTCTGGCTTATTTCACCTACATAATGTCTTCAACGTTCATCCATGTTGTAACATGTATGTATTTGAGAGTGTGTATATATCTGACTGGAGGTATGGGACTGTGTTCTCACAACTAGCCACACACAAAACACACAATTTTCCCCTAACTCCTTGATTGAGAATTAGACTAAATTGTTCCATTACTTGTGCTAGCTACTTATTTCAGGAATACATTTTCTCTTCACTTCTAAAAAATAATAAAGAAATACAATGATTTTATTCACAATTTCTCACTTTTTCATTGTGATTCACAGGTGTGCTAATGCAGAACAGGGAGACTAAAGTTTCCCCCATAAGGTAGTAATTAATCTTCCCATACTAAGTGGACTAGTGTTAGAAGCTGATGTTGGCTGATCATCCTTCTGAGAGTTCCATCCAGACGAATTTCTTTCCTCTGTCATTATTGGAAACAACTCACTAAAGCATTGGGCCAAGTTTTGTCTTTCAAAGCTTTATCACTATGAATCTTTTATGAACTGCCTAATGGCTCATCTTTTCCCATTTATTGCAATAGTACCTTATGGAAAAGTCACTGCATTTGTTATTAACTGGAATTGTTTCTTGAGTGTCTTCACCAATGTTTCTGCCTTGGGAGTGATTGATTATACACAAGTTGTGGAAATTCAGCTAGCATAATGGAATGATGAGTCCTCAGGCCCTAAAATGAAGCTTCGTGAATTTGTCTGGACAGGGTGAAATCATTTTTCTCTTTACTTTCACACGATGAAGATTAGAGAAAGGAATTTCTTTGCAGACTCAGTTCTCCTGAGTATAATCCAGATGGTATGATGAGTATCAGCTCAAAGAGCCTAATATCTTTCAAATTCAATTTGTTCTCATTTCAAACCATGATTAGCAGCAGTAAATATGAAACTAGTTATAGTCAACCCTCCAATCCACTTATTTTGTAGAACCCTGAAAATATAAGCCCAGAGAAGACATCCTGATTACTGCTAAGATGAAGTGAGAGATTTACTTCCCTATCACTGGGTTAGACTTATTATTTTTCCTCTTTTCTTCTCCAATATAAATTACAGTTAATTTTAAGATCTGTGAGCTTCTACCCCACTCAGAAAGCTATTTTTGGTTATTCTGGATTCCAGCAGAAGTTATGAGATTTATAGCTGTGTCTCTGGAGGCGGACATACCTGGATTAAAATCTTGACTTTATTTTCATAAAATCCATTTTCAGCTGTGCCATGTGGGAAATTACTTATTCTCTCTCATCCCAATTACCTCACCTGAAAAGCGAGGATACTCTCAGAATCTTTCCAGTAAAGTCATTAAGAGGATTTCATGTAAATTATGTCAGGCAGTACATATCTACATGTTAAATGCTCAACAAATCTTAGCTCTCAACAGTGTAATGATTGTCATTATCATCACTACCATTAATGTCACCATCTTTAAATTCTGTCTATACCGTGTATCATCTCAGCAAAATTTTGGCTTTTTTACTGTTTAGTTACACATATATTTATGTATTATCTCTTACACTACATAAGAGATTATATATTATGTAACATTATGTGTAACTTCCTTGATAACAATAACAGAATTCTTATATTTGTTATATGATTGGAATATAAGAACAGAAAATGTATTAGTTTGCTATTGCTTCTATAACAAATTATTGCAAACAGTGACTTAAAACAACACAAATGTTTTCTCCCATAGTGTGTGAGGTCAGAAGGCCAAAATGGGTTTCACTGAGTTTGAAACCAAGGTGTCAACAGAGCCATGCTTCCTCTGGACTTCTAGGGGGAAAAAAATCTCTTTCCCTGCTTTTTCCAACTTCTAGAACTACGTCTCTTGCATTCCTCAATCCGTGGCTCCTTTCCCAATTTTCAAGGCCAGCAATATAGCCTCTTCACAGCTCTTTTTTCTTCCACCTGCACATCACCTTCACCTCTTTTGTCAAATTTCCCTTTTGCTCACTCTTATAAGGACATTCACGATTACTTTGAGAGGTCATACAGATAATCTAGATTAATCTCCTCATCCCCAGATACTTAACTTTTTATATATTCAAATCTCCTATTTCCAAATAAGTTAAATTTCACAGTTTCCAGAGATTAAGATGTAGAAATATTCAGGGGTTATTGTTCACCCTACAGTTATCTACTCTTTTGTCAACAAAGATTCATGTCCAGCTCGCATGCAAAATGCATTCACCCTATCCTAGCATCCCCAAAAGTCTTAACGCATTGTAAAACCAATTTAAAGTCCAAAATCTCACCTAAACACCATAACCTCAAAAGTACTCATATTGTTACTTAAATAACCTTAATCAGGTCTGGGTGAGACTCGGTATAAGTCTCCCTGGGGCAAAATTTATCTCCATTTGTCAACCTGTGAAAATAGAAAATAAGTTATGTTACATGCTTCAAAATTACAGTGATGGGGCAGGCATAGTATAACAGTATAACACTCCAAAAGATAGAAAATGGAAGCAAGAAAGTAGTCACTGACCACCTAAATTTTTGAAATCCAATTAGGCAAACTCCATTAGGATTCAAAGCCTGGGAATAATCCTCTCTGGTTTGAGGCTCCACTCCACCCTTTGTACCCATGGTTTCCCCCTCTGTGCACAGGGCTGCAACCACTAGACCCAAATTTTCTCTCTCTCCACCCTTAGAGTCATACTTCCTTTTTCTAAAAAGGTAGCACATATTTGCAGCTGAGTAGATTCATCAGGTTCTTTTACCTACAGGTATAATTTCAGAAGTCAGATGTCTTCTTTCATTCTGTCACACAATAGTTTAGAAGCACTAAGGAACAAGCCAAATACAGGTGGATTTCTTTAGTCAAAGCATATTGAAATTTATAAATTTATCCAGGATTAATGAATCTAAATAAAATATCTGACACTCACATATGGATCATCTGAAGTACCCCATGCACACATACAAAAGAAAGATTTTCAAGGGTACACATGTACATTTAGGAAATCAGAAAAGTTGACATTAGGTCTTGTTCTAACATAGTCTCTGTGTAACCTTGGCAAGACCCTACTCCTCCCTGGGCCTTTGTTTCTTCATCTGTTAAGAGAGAGGACAGATCTGCGTAGTCCATTTATTTTTAAAGGTATTATGAGTCTCACCCTGAGTCGAGGACTTTTACATGCTGTTCAACATCTCAGTCACAGACTCAAATGCCCTCAGAAAACACACCAGGGCCTACTACCAGCACCACCAAACAGCATCACCACTACCATGCAAATGAAAGAGAAGGAGACATTATAATTGAGGGGTCCTTTTACTCCCAGGGACCAGGGTCTTAGATATCTACAAAAAGTCTCATTGAAACCTTTCCAAACATCTAATGAACTATTTTATGTCCATTTTTAATGCAAGAAAAAATATAAAGCTCAGAAAATTTAAGGCAGTTTCCAGAGCAACAGAACCAAGAATAGTGGAGTTGTGATTCCACCGTGGTTCTATCTGACCTTACCCTGAAGGTGGGGAGAATTGAATCTCCATCTCACTGATTTCTGACCTGCCTTAGAAATCATTCCAAACCAAAAATTACAGGAAACTCATTTACTTATAGTCATACCTGTATTTTGCAGTTGTAAATCAGTTTAATAAAAGTACTAATCTGACAGATTTAGGGACAGAAGAAATATCTTGGTGACAAAACAGTGTCCCAGGGTCCTAAGGAACATATGCCAGTATTGATGGAAGAGTTAAACTTTCAGGGATGATTTTCTTTACCATAATGGGAAGCATAATCTCTCTCTAGGGAAGAGTTTTCACTCCTTCAGAATATTCTTTCAGTTATCTTGTGCCTTACAAGTGTGAGAGGAAAAAAATGTTTGAACATGGCCAAGTTAAAATATATTGTAGGCTGATCAAACCCAGGGAAAGCTTGTTGCTTAGGTTTTCCATTCTTTTACAGTGTCTAATCATTTTAGTTATAACTATTAATATTAGGGAAATTTAAAAACACATGGTTTATTATTTCCCTAAAAACTGAGGACTTCCTTTTCATTATTCTCATGCCATCATCCTTTTCTCTGTTTCTTTTTTTAAAAGATTTATTTATTTATTTATTTATTTATTTTGGCTGCATCAGGTCTTAGTTGCATCACTCGGAATCTTTTGTTGTGGCGTGCAGGCTTCTCTCTAGTAGTGCGCAGGCTCCAGGGCGCATGGGCTCTAGAGCACATGGGCTGTGTAGTTTGTGGCATGCAAGCTCTCTAGTTGAAGTGCACGAGCTCAGTAGTTGTGGTGCATGGACCTAGTTGCCCTGCAGCATATGGGATCTTAGTTCCCTGACCAGGGTTGGAACCCATGTCCTCTGCATTGCAAAGCAGATTCTTTACCACTGGACCACGAGGGAAGTCCCTCTCTCTTTCTTTATAATTGTTCCAACCTTGTTTTGCTTGTCTTCTGATTTATGTTTTCATTTAAACATTATAACCAGTTGTGCTTTAAACTGACATCTGTACTGTTTGCCTTATAGATTTGAGAGGAATTATAAGCTGTCTTTTCAAAATGCCATTTGAAGAGAAATGTAATTTGTTTATTTTTGTGACTTTGCTTTTCAGATGCTTAAAAAAGGTACTTTTCTCTTTCATTTTTATTTTGCCATTTAAACATTTTAAGCTTAATCAATAAGGAAGTTTAACTCTAAACATGCTCAAGTTTTATTCTCCAAATATCAAAGTTATCTATCAAATGCTATGTCATCACATCTTGACATGACATTATTTTAATGGATATAACACCTTTGTGAATATAAATGAAAACTTTTTTTGTTTTACTCTTGCAAGTAAATGATTAATACAAAGAAAATGTGTAATGTACTTTTCTACATTTGGTGTTGAATTTTTTAAAGTTGAACGAATGCAAAGAGGTCAATTAACATAAGAGAAGAAGCAAATATGAAAAACAAATGGAAAAAATGTTCACTCTTTTGAGTAATCAACAAGAAGCATATTTAATCAACCTTAAGGCATCATGCTTATACTGTGAACACTAGACAATATTACAATTATAATGATGAGGCTAGAAGATGTAGTAAAATGAAAACATTGAGATAGTTTTAGAAATTGTAAGTTGGTTTAAATTTCTAAAAATCAATCAGGTAATAAGTAGCAATAGTTATAAAGACGTTTATGTACTCATTTATGTACTCACTTCTGGTTATTGCCACTTTGAGATAGCTGAGGTGCTTGTATTCTAAGTTTATAGTAAAAAAGACAAAATTTTAACTCACAAAGATACTTCTTGATGCATTATCTATTATTTAAAAAGAACGGGGAAAAAAGCCTTGAAATAACTGAAGTGAACAATGATACTGAAATGGAACACTGATGCAAGCCTTATTACCTTATCATTAAATATATAGTTAGAATGGCGACTAAAGATAATGGGAGACATTTTGACATATTACATTAAATAATAAAATAAATTTATATATATTCAGTGATTATAGTTTCAGTAATATATTTCTGTTTGTGTATTTGCTCAATTTGAAAAATGGAAATGGAAATAAATTAACTACTTCATAGTTATGGGAAGTAAATGCAATAATATAAATAAAGTGTTCAGAACAGTATCTGGCTCATAATAAGCCTGCAATATAGGTTATTATTGCTATTATTGTGAAATGGCATAAGCCAGTTTTAGATTTGAAATTATTGTTTTTTCTTTGTTATGATAGAACTCAGTGGGTTCTTAACATTAGTGCAAGGTAATCTTTATTAGTCTCTATCCCCACAACCTCACACTGATCAGGTGGTATATCATAATGAAATTTGACTCTTGAATTCTGCTGCTCAAAGAAACATAACTTTTTTTGAAAAAATGCTTTTGAACAAATACTCAACTGTTACAGAATATTTTTTGTAACCTTGATAAAGTTTCAGTTGTGAAACTAAGTGCTGAGAAAAGTATCTTGCAGAGACGACTCTCTTGAGGAAGATGCAATATTTCATGGTTAGCTACGCTAATTTAATGGTCTGGTTAAACAACAAAATCCTCTCCCAGTTACAGAGACACAGGGCCAAAACTGAGCCCTAAGCCTGGATGTACAGTCTGAGATCACAGGCTGCTAAAATCATCTCATGCAATTCTTATAAGGGGAGTGATGCCTGTAGAATCTTCCTAACTAATCTACATATATTGGCTGCCATGTATTTCCCCAATGAAAATATATTTCTAATTATCTATAGTAACTAGAAAATATTCTATCACAGATGCTATAGCTATAGGTGAAGCATTTTTAGTACCCCATCCATAGGGAATACACAAGTGATTAGAGAACTTCAAATATTAACTGCCATTAAAGTATAATTTAGAACTAAGGTATATTACATTGTCCCTATTCAAATGTTAATAATAAAATTAATTAGAGAAAATATGACAATTATGAATGTTGTTATAATTTAACTTGAATATTTTACACATGAGTATACAATAAATAATTATATAACCAAATTATGGGCAAGGATGGGGGGAGGCACTTGATATTAAAGGAAGTAATTGTGGGGGGATAGAAAAAGTATGCCATGCAAATGTAAATCAAAACTAAGCTGCAGTAGCAATTCTTATATCAGACAAAATAAACTTTAGGAGAGAGGGGAAGATGGCGGAAGAGTAAGACGCGGAGATCACCTTCCTCCCCACTACACCAGAAATTCATCTACGCGTGGAACAACTCCTACAGAACACCTACTGAAGGCTGGCAGAAGACCTCAGACCTCCCAAAAGGCAAGAAACTCCCCACACACCTGGTTAGGGCAAAAGAAAAAAGAATAAACAGAGACAAAAGGATAGGGACGGGACCTGCACCAGTGGGAGGGAGCCGTGAAGGAGGAAAGGTTTCCACACACTAGGAGCCCCTTCGTGGGCAGAGACTGCGGGTGGCAGAGGGGGGAAGGCTTCAGAGCCACGGAGGAGAGCTCAGCAACAGGGGTGCGGAGGGCAAAGCAGAGAGATTCCCACACAGAGGATTGGTGCTGACCAGCACTCACCAGCCCTAGAGGCTTGTCTGCTCACCTGCAGGGGCGGGTGGGGCTGGGAGCTGAGGCTCATGTTTCACATTTCAGTGCTCCGGGAGAGCAAGCCTGAAGGGGTTAGTGCACCACGACTAGCCGGGAGGGAGTCCGGGAAAAAGTCTGGAGCTGCCGAAGAGGGAAGAGACTTTTTCTTCCCTCCTTGTTTCCTGGTGCACGAGGAGAGGGGATTAAGAGCACTGCTTAAAGGAGCTCCAGGGATGGGCGCGAGCCATGGCTAAAAGTGCGGACCCCAGAGACGGACGTGGGACGCTAAGGCTGCTGCTGCCGCCTCCAAGAGGCCTCTGTGCGAACGCAGGTCACTGTCCATGCCCCCTTTCCGGGGAGTCTGTGCAGCCCGCCACTGCCGGAGTCCAGGGATCCAGGGACGGCTTCCCCAGGAGAG
Organism: Mesoplodon mirus; assembly: GCF_964341445.2. Classification (NCBI taxonomy): domain Eukaryota; kingdom Metazoa; phylum Chordata; class Mammalia; order Artiodactyla; family Ziphiidae; genus Mesoplodon; species Mesoplodon mirus. The sequence goes on from NC_138983.1 coordinate 33,047,666, forward strand.
CGCATGGCACGCCTTGGGCTGGTGCAATGTGACGTCGGCCTCTGCCACCGCACGCTCGCCATGCACTCTGTGCCCCTCCCTCCTCCCAGCCTGAGTGAGCCAGAGTCCACGAAGCAACTGCTCCTTTAACCCCGTCCTGTCTGAGTGAAGAACAGAAGGCCTCAGGCGACCTACACGCAGAGGCAGGGCCAAATCCAAAGCTGAGACCTGGGAGCTGTGAGAACAAAGAAGAGAAAGGGAAATCTCTCCCAGCAGCCTCAGGAGCAGCAGATTAAAGCTCCACAATCAACTTGATGTACCCTGCATCTGTGGAATACATAAATAGACAACGAATCATTCCAAATTGAGGAGGTGGACTTTGAGAGCAAGATTTATGATTTTTTCCCCTTTCCTCTTTTTGTGAATGTGTATGTGTATGCTTCTGTGTGAGATTTTGTCTGTATAGCTTTGCTTCCACCATTTGTCCCAGGGTTCTATCCGTCTGTTTTTTTTCTTTTTATTTTTTTAATAATTACTTTTTTTATTTTAATAACTCTATTATATATTATCTTACTTTATTCTATTTCACTTTATAATCTCTCTGTCTTTTTTCCTACCTTCCCTCCTTCCTCCCTCCCTCCTTTCTTTCCTTCTTTCTTTCTACTTCTACTAATTCTTTCTTTCTCCTTTTGCTCCCTTTTATTCTGGGCCGGGTGGATAAAAGGCTCTTGTTGCTGCAGCCAGGAGTCAGTGCTGTGCCTCTCAGTTGGGAGAGCCAACTTCAGGACACTGGTCCACAAGAGACCTCCAAGCACCACATAATATCAAACGGTGAAAATCTCCAAGAGTTCTCCATCTCAACACCAGCACCCAGCTTCACTCAACGACCAGCAAGCTACAGTGCTAGACACCTTATGCCAAACAACTAGCAAGACAGGAACACAACCCCACCCATTAACAAGGAGGCTACCTAAAATTATAATAAGGCCACAGACACCCCAAAACCCACCACCAGACATGGACCTGTCCACCAGAAAGACAAGATCGAGCCTCATCCACCAGAACAAAGGCACCAGTCCCCTCCAACAGGAAGCCTACACAACACACTGAAAAAACCTTAGCCACTGGGGACAGACACCGAAAACAATGGGAACCACGAATCTGCAGCCTGCAAAAAGGAGACCCCAAACACAGTAAGATAAGCAAAATGAGAAGACAGAAAAACACACAGCAGGTGAAGAAGCAAGATAAAAACCCACCAGACCTAACAAATGAAGAGGAAATAGGCACTCTACTTGAAAAAGAATTCAGAATAATGATAGTAAAGATGATCCAAAATCTTGGAAATAGAATGGAGAAAATACAAGAAACGTTTAACAAGGATCTAGAAGAACTAAAGGGTAAACAAACAATGATGAACAACACAATAAATGAAATTTAAAATACTCTAGATGGGATCAATAGCAGAATAACTGAGACAGAAGAACGGATAAGTGAGGTGGAAGATAAAATAGTGGAAATAACTGATGCAGAGCAAAATAAAGAAAAAAGAATGAAACGAACAGAGGACAGTCTCAGAGACCTCTGGAACAACATTAAACGCACCAACATTCGAATTATAGGGGTTCCAGAAGAAGAAGAGAAAAAGAAAGGGACTGAGAAAATATTTGAAGAGATTATAGTTGAAAATTTCCCTAATATGGGAAAGGAAATAGTTAATCAAGTCCAGGAGGCACAGAGAGTCCCATACAAAATAAATACAAGGAGAAATACACCAAGACACATATTAATCAAACTGTCAAAAATTAAACACAAAGAAAACATATTAAAAGCAGCAAGGGAAAGAAACAAATAACACACAAGGGACTCCCCATCAGGTTAACAGCTGAACTTTCAACAGAAACTCTACAAGCCACAAGGGAGTGGCAGGACATAATTAAAGTGATGAAGGATAAAAACCTGTAACCAAGATGACTGTACCCAGCAAGGATCTCATTCAGATTTGATGGAGAAATTAAAAGCTTTACAGACAAGCAAAAGCTAAGAGAGTTCAGCACCACCAAACCAGCTTTACAACAAATGCTAAAGGAACTTCTCTAGGCAAGAAACACAAGAGAAGGAACAGACCTACAATAACGAACCCAAAACAATTAAGAAAATGGGAATAGGAACATACATATCAATAATTACCTTAAATGTAAATGGACTAAATGCTCCCACCCAAAGACACAAATTGCTTGAATGGATACAAAAACAGACCCATATATATGCTGTCTACAAGAGAACCGCTTCAGACCTAGAGACAGATACAGACTGAAATTAAGGGGATGGAAAAAGATATTCCATGCAAATGGAAATCAAAAGAAAGCTGGAGTAGCAATTCTCAAATCAGACAAAATAGACTTTAAAATAAAGACTATTAGAAGAGACAAAGAAGGACACTACATAATGATCAAGGGATCGATCCAAGAAGAAGATATAACAATTGTAAATATTTATGCACCCAACATAGGAGCACCTCAATACATAAGGCAAATACTAACAGCCATAAAAGGGGAAATTAACAGTAACACACTCATAGTAGGGGACTTCAACACACCACTTTCACCAATGGACCGATCATCCAAAATGAAAACAAATAAGGAAACACAAACTTTAAATGATACATTAAACAAGATAGACTTAATTGATATTTATAGGACATTCCATCCAAAAACAACAGAATACACATTTTTCTCAAGTGCTCATGGAACATTCTCCAGGATAGATCATATCTTGGGTCACAAATCAAGCCTTGGTAAATTTAAGAAAATTGGAACTGTATCAAGTATCTTTTCTGACCACAATGCTATGAAACTAGATATCAATTACAGTAAAAGAGCTGTAAAAAATACAAACACATGGAAGCTAAACAATACACTACTCAATAACGAAGTGATCAGTGAAGAAATCAAAGAGGAAATCAAAAAATACCTAGAAACAAATGACAATGGAGACATGACGACCCAAAACCTATGGGATGCAGCAAAAGAGGTTCTAAGGGTGAAGTTTATAGCAATACAATCCCACCTTAAGAAACAGGAAACATCTTGAGTAAACAACCTGACCTTGCACCTAAAGCAATTAGAGAAAGAAGAACAAAAATCCCCCAAAGTTAGCAGAAGGAAAGGAATCATAAAGATCAGATCAGAAATAAATTAAAAAGAAATGAAGGAAACAATAGCAAAGATCAATAAAACTAAAAGTGGGTTCTTTGAGAAGATAAACAAAATTGATAAACCATTAGCCAGACTCATCAAGAAAAAAAGGGAGAACACTCAAATCAATAGAATTAGAAATGAAAAAGGAGAAGTAACAACTGACACTGCAGAAATACAAAAGATCATGAGAGATTACTGCAAGCAACTCTATGCCAAAAAAAATGGACAACCTGGAAGAAATGGACAAATTCTTAGAAATGCACAACCTTCAGAGACTGAATCAGGAAGAAATAGAAAATATGAACAGACCAATCACAAGCACTGAAATTGAAACTGTGATTAAAAATCTTCCAACAAACAAAAGCCCAGGACCAGATGGCTTCACAGGCGAATTCTATCAAACATTTAGAGAAGAGCTAACACCTATCCTTCTCAAACTCTTCCAAAATATAGCAGAGGGAGGAACACTCCCAAACTCATTCTACAAGGCCACCATCACCTTGATACCAAAACCAGGCAAGGATGTCACAAAGAAAGAAAACTACAGGCCAATATCACTGATGAACATAGATGCAAAAATCCTCAACAAAATACTAGCAAACAGAATCCAACAGCACATTAAAAGGATCATACACCATGATCAAGTGGGGTTTATTCCAGGAATGCAAGGATTCTTCAATATATGCAAATCAAACAACGTGATACACCATATTAACAAACTGAAGGAGAAAAATCATATGATCATCTCAATAGATGCAGAGAAAGCTTTTGACAGAATTCAACACCAATTTATGATAGAAACCCTGCAGAAAGTAGGCATAGAGGGAACTTTTCTCAACATAATAAAGGCCATATATGACAAACTCACAGCCAACATCGTCCTCAATGGTGAAAAACTGAAAACATTTCCACTAAGATCAGGAACAAGAAAACGCTCCCCACTCTCACCACTGTTATTCAACATAGTTTTGGAAGTTTTAGCCACAGCAATCAGAGAAGAAAAGGAAATAAAAGGAGTCCAAATTGGAAAAGAAGAAGTAAAGCTGTCACTGTTTGCAGATGACATGATACTATACATAGAGAATACTAAAGATGCTACCAGAAAACTTCTAGAGCTAATCAATGAATTTGGTAAAGTAGCAGGATACAAAATTAATGCACAGAAATCTCTGGCATTCCTGTACGCTAATGATGAAAAATCTGAAATTGAAATCAAGGAAACACTCCCATTTACCACTGCAACAAAAAGAATAAAATATCTAGGAATAAACCTACCTAAGGAGACAAAAGACCTGTATGCAGAAAATTATAAGACACTGATGAAAGAAATTAAAGATGATATAAATAGATGGAGAGATATACCATGTTCCTGGATTGGAAGAATCAATATCGTGAAAATGACTCTACTACCCAAAGCAATCTACAGATTCAATGCAATCCCTATCAAACTGCCACTGGCATTTTTCACAGAACTAGAACAAAAAATTTCAAAATTTGTTTGGAAAAACAAAAGACCCAGAATAGCCAAAGCAATCTTGAGAACGAAAATTGGAGCTGGAGGAATCAGGATCCCTGACTTCAGAATATACTACAAAGCTACAGTAATCAAGAGAGTGTGGTACTGGCACAAAAACAGAAAGATAGATCAATGGAACAGGATAGAAAGCCCAGAGATAAACCCACGCACATATGGTCACCTTATCTTTGATAAAGGAGGCAGGAATGTACAGTGGAGAAAGGACAGCCTCTTCAACAAGTGGTGCTGGGAAAACTGGAGAGGGACATGTAAAAGTATGAGATTAGATCACTCCCTAACACCATACACAAAAATAAGCTCAAAATGGATTAAAGACCTAAATGTAAGGCCAGAAACTATCAAACTCTTAGAGGAAAACATAGGCAGAACACTCTATGACATAAATCACAGGAAGATCCTTTTGGACCCACCTACTAGAGAAATGGAAATAAAAACAGAAATAAACAAATGGGACCTAATGAAACTTCAAATCTTTTGCACAGCAAACGGAATCATAAACAAGACCAAAAGACAACCCTCAGAATGGGAGAAAATATTTGCAAATGAAGCAACGGACAAAGGATTAATCTCCAAAATTTAAAAGCAGCTCATGCAGCTCAGTAGCCAAAAAACAAACAACCCAATCCAAAAAATGGGCAGAAGACCTAAATAGACATTTCTCCAAAGAAGATATATAGATTGCCAACAAACACATGAAAGAATGCTCAACATCATTAATCATTAGAGAAATGCAAATCAAAACTACAATGAGATATCATCTCACACCAGTCAGAATGGCCATCATCAAGAAATCTAGAAACAATAAATGCTGGAGAGGGTGTGGAGAAAAGGGAACACTCTTGCACTGCTGGTGGGAATGTGAATTGGTACAGCCACTATGGAGAACAGTATGGAGGTTCCTTAAAAAACTACAAATAGAACTACCATATGACCCAGCAATCCCATTACTAGGCATATACCCTGAGAAAACCATAATTCGAAAAGAAACATGTACCAAAATATTCATTGCTGCTCTATTCACAATAGCCCAGAGGTGGAAACCACCTAAATGTCCATCATCAGATGAATAGATAAAGAAGATGTGGCACATATATAGAATGGAATATTACTCAGCCATAAAAAGAAACGAAACTGAGATATTTGTAGTGAGGTGGATAGACCTAGAGTCTGTCATACAGAGTGAAGTAAGTCAGAAAGAGAAAGACATATACCATATGCTAAGACATATATATGGAATTTAAGAAAAAAAAATGTCATGAAGAACCTAGGGGTAAAACAAGGATAAAGACACAGACCTACTTGAGAATGGACTTGAGGATATGGGGAGGGGGAAGGATAAGCTGTGACAAAGCAAGAGAGAGGCATGGACATATATACACTACCAAACGTGAGGTAGATAGATAGTGGGAAGCAGCCGCATAGCACAGGGAGATCAGCTCGGTGACCGCCTGGAGGGGTGAGAAAGGGAGGGTGAGAGGGAGGGAGACGCAAGAGGGAGGGGATATGGGAACAGATGCATATGTATAACTGATTCACTTTGTTATAAAGCAGAAACTAATTTAAAAAATTAGACTTTAAAATAAAGACTATTAAAACAGACAAAAAGGACACTACATTATGATCAAGGGATCAATCCAAGAAGAAGATATAAAACCTGTAAATATTTATGCACACAACATTGGAGCAACTCAATACATAAGGCAAATGCTAACAGCCATAAAAGGGGAAATCGACAGTAACACAATAATAGTACGGGATTTAACACCCTACTTTCACCAGTGGACAGATCAACCAAAATGAAAATAAATAACCACAAGCTTTAAATGATACATTAAAAAACATGGACTTAATTGATATTTATAGGACATTCCATCCAAAAACAACAGAATACACTTTCTTCTCAAGTGCTCATGGAACATTCTCCAGGATAGATCATATCTTGGGTCACAAATCAAGCCTTGGTAAATTTAAGAAAATTGAAATCATATGAAGTATCTTTTCCAACCACAATGCTATGAGACTAGATATCAATTACAGGGAAAAAACCGTAAAAAATACAAACACATGGAGGCTAAACAATATGCTGCTAAATAACAAAGAGATCACTAAAGAAAAACAAAGAGGAAATCAAAAAATACCTAGAAACAAATGACAATGAAAACACGACAACCCAAAACCTATTGGATGCAGCAAAAGCAATTCTAAGAGGGATGTTTATAGCAATACAATCCTACCTCAAGAAAGAAGAAAAATCTCAAATAAACAACCTAACCTTACACTGAAACCAATTAGAGAAAGAAGAACAAAAAAAAAAAAATCAAAGTTAGCAGAAGGAAAGAAATCATAAAGATCAGATCAGAAATAAATGAAAAAGAAATGAAGGAAATGATAGCAAAGATCAATAAAACCAAAAGCTCTTCATTGAAAGGATAAACAAAATTGATAAATCATTAGCCAGACCTATCACAATAAAAAGGGAGAAGACTCAAATCGACAGAATAAGAAATGAAAAAGGAGAAGTAACAACTTACACTGCAGAAATACACAGCATCCTGAGAGATGACTACAAGCAACCCTATGCAAGTAAAATGGACAACCTGGAAGAAATGGACAAATTCTTAGAAATGCAGAAACTTCTGAGACTGAACCAGGAAGAAATAGAAAATATAAACAGACAAATCACAAGCACTGAAATTGAAACTGTCATTAAAAATCTCCCAACAGACAAAAGCCCAGGACCAGATGGATTCACAGGTGAATTCTATCAAACATTTAATGAAGAGCTAACACCAGTCCTTCTCAAAATCTTCCAAAATAGAGCACAGAGAGGAACATGCCCAAACTCATTCTACAAGGCCACCATCACCCTGAAACCAAAACCAGACAAAGATGTCACAAAGAAAGAAAAGTACAGGCCAATATCACTGATGAACATAGATGCAAAATCCTCAAAAAAAAAAAAAATACTAGCAAACAGAATCCAGCAGCACATTAACAGGATCATATACCATGATCCAGTGGGGTTTATCCCAGGAATGCAAGGATTCATCGAACTACACAAATTAAACAATGTGATGCACCACATTAACAAATTGAAGCATAAAAACCACATAATCATCTCAATAGATGCAGAAAAAGCTTTCGACAAAATTCAACACCCATTTATGATAAAAACTCTCCATAAGGTAGGCATAGAGGGAACTTTCCTCAACATAATAAAGGCCATATATGACAAACCCACAGCCAAGATGGTTCTCAGTGATGAAAAACTGAAACCATTTCCACTAAGATCAGGAACAAGACAAGGTTGCCCGTTCTCACCACTATTATTCAACATAATTTTGGAAGTTTTAGCCACAGCATTCAGAGATGGAAAAGAAATAAAAGGAATCCAAATCAGAAAAGAAGAAGTAAAACTGTCACTATTTGCAGATGTCATGATACTACACATAGAGGATCCTAAAGATACTACCAGAAAACTACTAGAGCTAAGCAATGAATTTGGTAAAGTAGTAGGATACAAAATTAATGCACAGAAATCTCTTGCATTCCTGTACACTAATGATGAAAAATGTGAAAGAGAAATTAAGGAAACAGTCCCATTTACCATTGCAACAAAAAGAATAAAATACCTAGGAATAAACCTACCTAAAGAGACCAAAGACTGTATGCAGAAAACTGTAAGACACTGATGACAGAAATTAATATGATAGAAACAGATGGAGAGATATACCATGTTCTTGGATTGGAAGAATCAATGTTGTGAAAATGACTGTACTTCCCAGAGCAATCTACAGGTTCAATGCAATCCCTATCAAACTACCACTGGCATTTTTCACAGAACTAGAATAAAATATCTCACAATTTGTATGGAAACACAAAAGACCCAGAATAGCCAAAGCAATCTGGAGAAAGAAAAACGGATATGGAGGAATCAGGTTCTCTGACTTCAGACTATACTACAAAGCTACAGTAATCAAGACAGTATGGTATTGGCACAGAAACAGAAATATAGATCAATGGAACAAGATAGAAAGCCCAGAGATAAACCCATGCACATATGGTCACCTTATCTTTGACAAATGAGGCAAGAATATGCAATGGCAAAAATACAGCCTCTTCCATAAGTGGTGCTGGGAATAATGGACAGACACATGTAAAAGAATGCAATTAGAACACACCCTAACACTATACACAAAAATGAACTCAAAATGGATTAAAGACCTAAATGTAAGGCCAGATACTGTAAAACTCTTAGAGCAAAACATAGGCAGAACACTCTATCACATGAATCACAGGGAGATCCTTTTTGACACACCTCCTAGAGAAATGGAAATTTAAAAAATATATAAACAAATGGGACTTAATGAAACTTAAAAACTTTTGCACAGCAAAGGAAACCATAAACAAAACGAAAAGACAACCCTCAGAATGGGAGAAAATATTTGCAAATGAACTCACTGACAAAGGATTAATCTCCAAAATATACAAGCAGCTCATGCAGCTCAATATCAAAAAAACAAACAACCCAAACCAAAAATGGGCAGAAGATCTAAATAGACATTTCTCCAAAGAAGATATACAGATTGCCAACAAACACATGAAATGATGCTCAACATTACTAATCATTAGAGAAATGAAAATCAAAACTACAATGAGGTATCACCTCACACTGGTCAGAATGGCCATCATCAAAAAATCTACAAACAATAAATGCTGGAGAGGTATGGAGAAAAGGGAACCCTCTTACACTGTTGGTGGGAATGTAAATTGATACGGCCACTATGGAGAACAGTATGGAGGTTCCTTAGAAAACTAAAAATAGAATTAACATATGACCCAGTAATCCTACTACTGGGCCTACACCCAGAGATAACCATAATTCAAAAAGACACATGCACTCCAATGTTCATTATAGTGCTGTTTACAATAACCAGGTCATGGAAGCAACCTAAATGCCCACTGACAGACGAATGGATAAAGAAGATGTGGTACCTATATATGATGGTATATTACTCAGCTATGAAAAAGGAATGAAACTGGGTAATTTCTAGAGACGTGGGTGGACCTAAAGATTGGCATACAGAGTGAAGTAAGTTAGAAAGAGAAAAACAAGTATCGTATATTAATGCATATGTTTGGAGTTTAGAAAAATGGTACAGATGAACTGGTGTGCAAGGCAGAAATAGAGACACAGATGTAGAGAACAAACATATGGACACCAAGGGGGGATACCGGGAGGGGGGTGGTTGTGGGATGAACTGGGAAATTGGGATTGACATATATATATTAATATGTATAAAATAGATAACTAATGAGAACCTGTTGCATAAAAATAAATTTAAAAAAGATTAAAAGAGGGCTTCCCTGATGGCGCAGTATTTGAGAGTCTGCCTGACGATTCAGGGGACACGGGTTCATACCCCAGTCCGGGAAGATTCCACATGCTATGGAGCGGCTGCACCCATAAGCCATGGCAAACTGAGCCTGCGCATCTGGATCCTGTGCTCCACAACAGGAGAGGCCCCAACAGTGAGAGGCCCGTGTACAAAAAAAAAAAAAAAAAAAAAAAATAGATTAAAAGACCAAAAAATAAATACTTATAATTAGTACTTACCAATGATTATTAAAGTTTTGCTCCTCATGAAAAGGATTACATTGGAGTTATATTCATCCCCTGAATGTTCATGTTTCAAATTTGAGAGTCATGATTAATAATGTTTAACTCTTACCTAAGGGAATCTAAATGTGCATGCTTAACAATTCATAGAAGAGATGTAAGTCTTGATTACCTTAGACAGATTTATTTCATTTCTCTGCCTCCTTTAGCTGCATTGAAGATTTTTCAATTTATATTAATTTTCAGTTTGTTTGTGATGTACCCAGGCATAGCTTTCTCATTTATATGCTCTTTGAGGTTCACTGAGCTTTTTGAATCTTTAAATTCATTATTTTTACCTAATTTGCAAAATTTCAATAATTATTACTTCCAAAAAGAAAAAAAAAATCTGCTGAGCTGCAAAGGAGGTGATTTAGACAGCCCTAAATTAATTGTTGAAGAAAACTCTTCAGGGTTTCAGCTTTACATGAAGCTGGGCTGTAGCTAATTGGAACCAAAATAGGTTGGTCAACATAATTCACTAAGTAGAACCACTCTGAGCTATTTTAGATATAAGATTTGGATTTCTTTATAATTAGTATAGAAGTTCCAGTACAAGGGACAACTATTGCACTGAAAGTAATAAAAGAATCAGAAGATCCAGGTATAATCTGAAATTAACATTAGAACAAGTAATAGAAAATATGCATGGTATCACATTATCTCAGTTTCATATAATCTTATATATTCTTATATTTTATAAAGCATGTGCTTACTTTAGCTCTAATTCTATAATGTGGAATTAATTATTCTCATTATTTCTAGTGATTTTATATAATATTGGATTAAATATTCTCTTCTGTAACAGGAAAAATATATATGTAGTCTCCAGCGATAATTCAGCCTTCTCCTCTTTGACTCTGCTTCTTATTACATTATCTTTCAGATAAGGATTAGAACAGAAGCCCTCTACTGGCCTGCCCAGGGAGATTCATTCCAATCATTGTGGAGCATTCTGGAACCTCAGGAGACTTCTGTCTCTATTCTGCGTCTCTGTTATCTGTGGACAGAGGGCAAAGGAACAGGTATTTTCAGAAGTCAGTGTCTATGTATATGCTTTGGATTAAAAAAGCTTCTGAGAACCCCCATCACTCACTTAATATTATTCTGGTTGGAGGCTAATTTAAATAATTTGGATAAGTGAAGGGATTTGGGGTAATTTTTTCTTTAAATGCTCTTTCTTTCAGCTATTAAAAAATGATTTATAAACATGGGTCTGCTATGAAGAATATAAACTTCTACCTCTCAAAAAATGGGTTTTCTCTGGTCTACATGAGCTCATGTATGACTTTATCTGCCTTACCTGTAAAGTGAGGTAGAGTTGTAGTAATAACCTAGGCTTTAGAACCTGGGGTCTTTCACTTGATAATTCTGTGACTTGGGAGGACAACTTGTTTTCTTTTTTCTTTGTTCTTCTCATCTGTCAAGTTGGAATAATAATAATGGCTTTTTCACGTTGTCATTAGGATTAAAATAGATGATGCATGTAAATTGCATATAGTAGACTTTTATATCAAAGTTATATTTTATTTGATTAAATTAAAAATGTTATATATGTAGTAAACAACTTTAATTTTACAGGGCAAAATTTTATGTGTTAAAAAACACATTTTTAGTTTATTCACTATAAAATTCTTGTATGTAATTGTAACCCCTGTTAATGACAGAACAAGATAATCAACACTATTGTGTTCTATTGATATAGGATACAGATATTTATGGTAATATTTAAACTTTAAAGATATAGTATTAAGGTGCAAACCAGTGAATTAGTCATCTGAATTAATTTATTTTCCATAGAAAGTGGTTAACTTATACAAGAAAAAATTAATAAAAATAAAATTATTTCTGTAAAGATAAATTATATTATCTAGACATACTGAGAAAAGTAGCTCATTAAATGAATGGCTTTCTAAATAACACTTAAGATCGATAAAATTAAAAACATTACAGTAAAAACTTATGTTACAAGTCTAAATTTATTAACATTAAAATTGAGTCTTTACTTGCTACAGTTTCAAAACAGATATAAACATAGAGTTTTACTGAAAAAAATGGACAATACTTCTAGTATCCTTGAGTCCCAAATGCATGTGGTACCAAAATCCTAATTATAGGTGAAATATGGAATGCATGTTGGTGTACCTTATATGGGTTGAATTGTGTTCTCCCAAAATTAATATGTTGAAGTCCTAATTTATAGTATCTCAGAATGTTATCATATTTGGAAATAAGATCTTTGCACATGTAATTAGTTAAGATGAGGCCATACTGGAATAGAGTGAAAACCAACCCTAGTCCAATATGACTGGTATTCTTATAATGAGGGGAAATTTGGATGCAGACTCAGAGATGGAGAATGACATGTAAAGACTGTAGTTATACTGCCACAAAACAGGGAACTACCAGAAGCTGGGAGACAGACCTGGAACAGATATTTCCCTAGAAACTTGAGAGGGAACATGGCCCTACTGAAACTTTGTTCTTGGATTTCTGGCCTCCAGAATTGTGAAACAGTAAATTTTTGTTGTTTGAAGCCACTCAGTTTGTGGTACTTTGTTATGGCAGCCCTAGGAAACTAATACAGCATCTCACTGCCTCATTAACATTCCCACCTCAATGACAGTTCACAATCCATTAGGTGTTTCTCTCCATATTCCATTTCACATGTAATGGGTATTTATGAATGTATTTATTTTACATTTAAATTCCATTTTCTCTAAATCAAATGATATGGAGCAGCTTACAAGGCAAACATGATGTGAAATAGGACACTTAGAGGTAAAAGCAGAACTGGAGACTGAAGAGAGAGGAGACCAGTCAGAGGGAGCTCACGATCCTGCAGGGAGAGACTAGTGAGTATCTGAGACCCCCTAGGAACCTACTTCACAGTTTCTCACCAGCTGAAGTAAAGTAAGTAAAGTTGGCATTAAATGGTTTTTTTTAATTTCTTGATTAGCAAATATGGTTTAATTAAGGTAGGCTTGTAAGTAGAAAAGCTGAAATTTAATCAGGTTCAGGTGGAGATTTGGGGCTATAGAACCTAACTTCAGCTTTCTCAGCTCCTCTCCCGTGTACTGGCTGGTCTGCAATTCCAGGATGACAACTTCCTACCTTTGTTCTACAGCTTTGGTGACTGGGAATTATTGTAACAACAATGGTTTTAGCAATCATTTTATGGCAGGTACTTAAAATTGCTGTATACAGTTTATGGATTATATAGCACCAATCATAGTGGCCCCATATGCCTTTTGTTCATCATGAGTTTGTGGGTGTATTTTAACATTTTTTCTGGCACATGGTAGAAAGGTACTTTGAGCAGATAAGCTGTTTTATAATTCTCTTAAAGACAACATAGAGGCATGTATTGACTCAGACCTTCCTTTAGAGTTTACATACATAACCTATTCTTACAGCAACATTTTTGAAGGATTGATATCCAAATTTTACAGTTGAAGAAACTGAGGTTCAGAAAGATTGCAACTTAGCCAAAGGCGCAGAGCTTGCATTGACTAATCAAGGATTTGAACCCTAATCTACTAATAAATCACATATATATGATTATATATATCATATATGTATCATATGTACTTATATATGATATATATAACTTTATTTTGTATTTTACAGTGAAAAATTTCAACTGTGTACAAAATAGAAAGAATACACAACTGAGCCTTCACCCAGTTTTGATAACCTTCTTCATTCAACCACTCTTGTTTCTTCTATATTTTCCCCACTTCCCATCCTTCCCACTTGATTATTTTTTAAATATTCTATAATAAGAAGATAAATACAGGATCATTAATAATTAAGTGGGAATAATAATTTGGGATTTTTTTAAGGTTATACCTGGGAGAATGTATTAAGGCATTTCATAACCTGGGGAGTTGAGGGAAATCCAGCAACACTGGTGAGTGTTATTTGTCACACATGTGGCAGAGCACCTCTACAATAGGGCAGGTCTTTCTTGGTAGACATCCATTGTTTCATATAATTTATACTAAAGAGATCTTATTCTCAGTAGAGGTCAGCGTGAAAATACATGTTACATTTATTTATATAATATAATTATTTATCCCTAATCTGTAAATTTGAATCACTCCTTTAGGGCTTCTGATGAAAACAAATCTCATTGTGCCTGTAAAGTGGCTGGAAAGGCTAATTTTCTTAATTCAAGGCCAAGCTGATGGAAAAAATAATGTCACATGACTTTTTGTTGCCAGCCCAGAATTCACAATGTTCATTTTTGAATGCATCTGCATTTCATATCTTGTATCCATAATTGACTATTTTCATACAAAATCAGCTGACTCCTGAGCAATTGAGAACTCAGTATTCCAGAATGCTTCTGCAAGCACAAAGTACACATTTAAACACTAAGAAATGTGTCTGTCCTAATAAATTCTGTCTAACTTATCTGGAACTTGAAGATTTAACTCTTAGACTGTTTAATTTGGCTAAAAACTATACCATCTTGGAACTTTAAGAATATTACATTTATCTTTCATGGCCCATTATCCTATGGTCATTCATATACAAAGAGAAAACTCACAGCATTGTGACTAATCATGTTAAATGAGACATATACTTAGTAAATTCCCTAAGATATAATATTTTACCATAGATATAAGTGCATTAGCATTACTGATCCCCTCTTATGATCCAGGGACTATGCTATGTACTCCCTAATCATAGCTCAGATCATAATATTCTCCTGCTCAACAAAGTCTGTCTTCACATTGCCTGGTAAATCACCAAACAGCCTGATTTTATCTGTGCTGAGCCAATGAGAGTAATAAAATGAGGAGAGGGCAGGATGAATTTGTTTCATATGGAATTTCCTCTTTTTAAATTTATTTTTATCCTCTTTCATATTTACATGATCATGCTATATATAGTATATACTGGGTGATGCAGGGCAGGGTACTGAAGGTTACAGGAGAAGAGGGATTTATGCCACTAACTGTCACACAGACATATGGAAATGCCCTTCTCCCTAAAGTAAACCTTCCTAATTTTAAACTCCCTTCATGCTTTGCTCAGCCACTCAGGTTACATTTATGAATAGATTGTAAGCATCCCCTAACGTATGAGAATATATAACTTTAAGAGAACATGCACTTATCAGTAACTCTCAGTACTACAAACTGGTTACTACTGTGTTTTGTGCTGCTATTTATTCATGCAAAATTCCATTAAATCTGATGCCCAGGATAAGGGAAATGTTAAACTGAATCCCTAATTGAACATATCATCATATTTATCTTTTTCCTTGAAATGCAAGGTTAGCAGTTTTCTTCCCCAGTGATAAAATGTTTATCGGTTTTATTAGCATGTTCACGAGAAATACAAAGAAATAATTTGTAAGTGTCAATACAGGATCTGATGAATGAGTGAGATCATTCATGCTAAATGTAGCTATATGATAAATTGCTCAATTTTGGAAATTGTTCTCACCTATAGGTGATATATTTACACATCATGTCTGCTTTAATGGTTTGATTGGGCTTAGAAGTTAAAACAGGTTGAATTTAGGGACTTCCCTGGCGGTCCAGTGGTTAAGACTCCATGCTTCCCCTGCAGCGGGGTGCAGGTTCTATCCCTGGTTGGGGAACTAAGACCGTGCATGCCAAGTGGTGCAGCCGAAAGGAAAAAAACAAACAAAAACAGGTTGAATTTAAATCATAGACCTGTCAATCAGTTGTTGCACCTTAGACCAAGTGTATAAACCTTTCAGATTTACCTTCCTAACTGAATGTTGTTGAAAGGATTGACTCTGATAACATGTGTTAGCCTCATAGCATGTTGTTTCGACTGACTTGGAGTATTGGCTGAGTTCACAATGACACTCTTTCTTTAAAGATGTCATGATGTGGGAAGGGTCCTAAAAGCTATGACCCTACACCCATGGCCACAGATACAGAGGTGATTGTATAGCTGGTGGAAAGATGGCCCAAGCTTCCTAGAAACTTGAAACTGATCCAGTGAAATTAGTGACATTAGTGAAAGAGGGAAGATGTGAAATATAAAGTTGTATTAGTTAAGAAGTAGATAAAATCTGCCAACACAAAACAAAATAAACAAAAGGAGTTAGAATGAAACAACTCAAAGAGGAAAACAGATTAAAGGGAGAAAGTATTGCCAGAGCATTTCCAGCTTCTGGTTTTAATACAATGTAAATTCTCTTCTGTCTTCTCTCCAAAGATCCTTTAGTGTACTGTCAATAAATTCACTGGTCTAAAGTAAATGCCTACAACATGGTAAATATTCAATAAATATCAATACAACTACTACTAGGTAGTAACACAAATGCTTTGCCAAATGGTTTACTATATGAAACAGATGTATATAAACATACATGGGAGCTTGGGGGCGAAGACGGTGGAAGAGTAAGATGTGGAGATTACCTTCCTCCCCACAGATACACCAGAAATTCATCTACACGTGGAACAACTACAGAACACCTACTGAACGCTGGCAGAAGACCTCAGACCTCCCAAAAGGCAAGAAACTCCCCATGTACCTGGGTAGGGTAAAAGAAAAAAGAATAAACAGAGACAAAAGAATAGGGACGGGACCTGCACCAGTGGGAGGGAGCTGTGAAGGAGGAAAGGTTTCCACACACTAGAAGCCCCTTCAAGGGTGGAGACTGCGAGTGGCGGAGTGGGAAGCTTCGGAGTAGCGGAGGAGAGCACAGCAACAGGGGTGCGGAGAGCAAAGCGGAGAGATTCCGCACAAATGATCGGTGCCGACCGGCACTCACCAGCCCAAGAGGCTTGTTTGCTTGGCCGCCGGGGCGGGCGGGGCTAGGAGCTGAGGCTCAGGTTTCGGGTTTCAGTCGGAGTGAAGGGAGAGGACTGGGGTTGGCGGCGGGAAGAGAGCCTGAAGGGGTTAGTGCACCACAGCTAGCTGGGAGGGAGTCCCGGAAAATGTCTGGAGCTGCCGAAGAGGCAAGAGACTTTTTCTTCCCTCTTTGTTTCCTGGTGCGCAAGGAGAAGGGATTAAGAGTGCTACTTAAAGAAGCTCCAGGGATGGGCACGAGCCGCGGCTAAAAGCGTGGACCCCAGAGATGGGCATGGGACGCTGGGGCTGCTACTGCCACCACCAAGAGGCCTGTGTGCGAACGCAGGTCACTGTCCACGCCCCCTTTCCGGGGAGCCTGTGCCTGTGCAGCCAGCCACTGCCGGGGTCCTGGGATCCAGGGACAGCTTCCCCGGGAGAGCGCACAGCGTGCCTCGGGCTCGTGCAACATCACGCCAACCTCTACCGCCGCAGGCTTGCCCCGAACACCGTACCCCTCCCTCCTGCCGGCCTGAGTGAGCCAGAGTCCCTGAAACAGCTGCTCCTTTAAACCCCTCCTGTCTGAGCAAAGAACAGACACCCTCTGGCAACTTACATGCAGAGGCGGGGCCAAATCCAAAGCTGAGGCCCGGGAGCTGTGAGAATAAAGAAGAGAAAACGAAATCTCTCCCAGTAGTCTCAAGAGCAACGGATTAAAGCTCCACAATCAACTTGATGTACCCTGCATCAGTGGAACACATGAATAGACAATGAATCATCCCAAATTGAGGAGGTGGACTTTGAAAACAAGATTTATGATATTTTCCCCTCTTCCTCTTTTTACAATGAATTATCCCAAATTGAGGAGGTGGACTTTGAGAGCAAGATTTACGATTTTTCCCCTTTTTCTCTTTTTGTGAATGTGCATATGTATGCTTCTGTGTGAGATTTTGTCTGTATAGCTTTGCTTCCACCATTTGTCCCAGGGTTCTATCAATCCATTTTTGTTTGTTTGTTTGTTTTTTGGTTTTTGTTCTTTTTTTTAAATTATTCTTTTACTTTAATAACGCTATTATATTTTATCATACTTTATTCTATTTACTTCATCTTCTCTCTTTCTCTTTTTAGTACCTTCCCTCCATCCTCCCTCCCTCCCTTCTTTCTTTCTTTCTACTTCTACTAATTCTTTCTTTCTACATTTTCTCCCTTTTATTCTGAGCCAGGTGGATGAAAAGCTCTTGGTGCTGCAGCCAGGAGTCAGTGCTGTGCCTCTGAGGTGGGAGAGCCAACTTCAGGACAGTGGTCCACAAGAGACCTCCCAGCTCCACATATCAAACAGCGAAAATCTCCCAGAGATCCCCATCTCAACACCAGAACCCAGCTTCAATCAATGACCAGCAAGCTACAGTGCTGGTCACCCTATGCCAAGCAACTAGCAAGACAGGAACACAACCCCACCCATTAGCAGAGAGGATGCCTAAAAACATAAGAAGGCTACAGAGACACCAAAACACACCATCAGATATGGACCTGTACACCAGAAATACAAGATCGAGCCTCATCCACCAGAACACAGGCACCAGTCCCCCCCAACAGGAAGCCTACACAACCCACTGAAAAAACCTTAGACACTGAGGACAGACACCAAAAGCAACAGGAACTACGAACCTGCAGCCTGCAAAAAGGAGACCCCAAACACAGTAAGATAAGCAAAATGAGAAGACAGAAAAACACACAGCAGGTGAAGGAGCAAGATAAAAACCCACCAGACCCAACAAATGAAGGGAAATAGGCAGTCTACCTGAAAAAAGAATTCAGAATAATGATAGTAAAGATGATCCAAAATCTAGGAAATAGAATAGACAAAATTCAAGAAACAGTTAACAAGGACCTAGAAGAACTAAAGATGAATCAAGCAACGATTAGAAACACAGTAAATGAAATTAAAAATACTCTAGATGGGATCAATAGCAGAATAACTGAGGCAGAAGAACGGATAAGTGAGGTGGAAGATAAAATAGTGGAAATAACTGTTGCAGAGCAAAATAAAGAAAAAAGAATGAAAAGAACTGAGGACAGTGTCAGAGACCTCTGGGACAACATTAAATGGACCAACATTCGAATTATAGGGGTTCCAGAAGAAGAAGAGAAAAAGAAAGGGACTGAGAAAATATTTGAAGAGATTATAGTTGAAAATTTCCCTAATATGGGAAAGTAAATAGTTAATCAAGTCCAGGAGGCACAGAGGGTCCCATACACAATAAATCCAAGGAGAAATACACCAAGACACATATTAATCAAACTGTCAAAAATTAAACACAAAACATATTAAAAGCAGCAAGGGAAAAACAACAAATAACACATGAGGGAATCCCCATCAGGTTAACAGGTGATCTCTCAGCAGAAACTCTACAAGCCACAAGGGAGTGACAGGACATATTTAAAGTGATGAAGGAGAAAAACCTGCAACCAAGATTACTCTACCCAGCAAGGATCTCATTCAGATTTGATGGAGAAATTAAAACCTTTACAGACAAGCAAAAGCTCAGAGAGTTCAGCACCACCAAGCCAGCTTTACAACAAATGCTAAAGGAACTTCTCTAGGCAAGAAACACAAGAGAAGGAACAGACCTACAATAACGAACCCCAAACAATTAAGGAAATGGGAATAGGAACATACATATCAATAATTACCTTAAATGTAAATGGACTAAATGCTCCCACCAAAAGACACATTGGCTGAATGGATACAAAAACAAGACCCATATATATGCTGTCTACAAGAGACCCACTTCAGACCTAGAGATACATACAGATTGAAAGTAAAGGGATGGAAAAAGATATTCCATGCAAATGGAAATCAAAAGAAAGCTGGAGTAGCAATTCTTATATCAGACAAAATAGACTTTAAAATAAAGACTATTAGAAGAGACAAAGAAGGACACTACATAATGATCAAGGGATCGATCCAAGAAGAAGATATAACAATTGTAAATATTTATGCACCCAACATAGGAGTACCTCAATACATAAGGCAAATACTAACAGCCATAAAAGGGGAAATCGACAGTAACACACTCATAGTAGGGGACTTTAACACCCCACTTTCACCAATGGACAGATCATCCAAAATGAAAATAAATAAGGAAACACAAGCTTTAAATGATACATTAAACAAGATGGACTTAATTGATATTTATAGGACATTCCATCCAAAAACAACAGAATACACATTTTTCTCAAGTGCTCATGGAACATTCTCCAGGATAGATCATATCTTGGGTCACAAATCAAGCCTTGGTAAATTTAAGAAAATTGAAATTGTATCAAGTATTTTTTCCGACCACAATACTATGAGACTAGACATCAATTACAGGAAAGGATCTGTAAAAAATGCAAACACATGGAGGCTAAACAATACACTACTTAAAAACGAAGTGATCAATGAAGAAATCAAAGAGGAAATAAAAAAAATACCGAGAAACAAATGACAATGGAGACATGACAACCCAAAACCTATGGGATGCAGCAAAAGCAGTTCTAAGGGGGAAGTTTATAGCAATACAATCCCACCTTAAGAAATAGGAAACATCTCGAGTAAACAACCTGACCCTGCACTTAAAGCAATTAGAGAAAAAAGAACAAAACCCACCAAAGTTAGCAGAAGGAAAGGAATCATAAAGATCAGATCAGAAATAAATGAAAAAGAAATGAAGGAAATGATAGCAAAGATCAATAAAACTAAAAGCTGGTTCTTTGATAAGATAAACGAAATTGATAAACCATTAGCCAGACTCATCAAGGAAAACAGAATAGAATTAGAATTAGAATAGAATAGAATTAGAAATGAAAAAGGAGAAGTAACAACTGACACTGCAGAAATACAAAAGATCATGAGAGATTACTGCAAGCAACTCTATGCCAAAAAAATGGACAACCTGGAAGAAATGGACAAATTCTTAGAAATGCACAACCTGCCAAGACTGAATCAGGAAGAAATAGAAAATATGAATAGACCAATCACAAGCACTGAAATTGAAACTGTGATTAAAAATCTTCCAACAAACAAAAGCCCAGGACCAGATGGCTTCACAGGCGAATTCTATCAAACATTTAGAGAAGAGCTAACACCTATCCTTCTCAAACTCTTCCAAAATATAGCAGAGGGAGGAACACTCCCAAACTCATTCTACGAGGCCTCCATCACCTTGATACCAAAACCAGGCAAGGATATCACTAAGAAAGAAAAGTACAGGCCAGTATCTCTGATGAACATAGATGCAAAAATCCTCAACAAAATACTAGCAAACAGAATCCAACAGCACATTAAAAGGATCATACACCATGATCAAGTGGGGTTTATTCCAGGAATGCAAGGATTCTTCAATATATGCAAATCAATCAATGTGATACACCATATTAACAAACTGAAGGAGAAAAATCATATGATCATCTCAATAGATGCAGAGAAAGCTTTTGACAAAATTCAACACCAATTTATGATAAAAACCCTGCAGAAAGTAGACATAGAGGGAACTTTCCTCAACATAATAAAGGCCATATATGACAAACCCAACATCGTCCTTAATGGTGAAAAACTGAAAACATTTCCACTAAGATCAGGAACAAGAAAATGCTCCCCACTCTCACCACTGTTATTCAACATAGTTTTGGAAGTTTTAGCCACAGCAATCAGAGAAGAAAAGGAAATAAAAGGAGTCCAAATTGGAAAAGAAGAAGTAAAGCTGTCACTGTTTGCAGATGACATGATACTATACATAGAGAATCCTAAAGATGCTACCAGAAAACTACTAAAGCTAATCAATGAATTTGGTAAAGTAGCAGGATACAAAATTAATGCACAGAAATCTCTGGCATTCCTGTACACTAATGATGAAAAATCTGAAAGTGAAATCAAGGAAACACTCCCATTTACCACTGCAACAAAAAGAATAAAATATCTAGGAATAAACCTACCTAAGGAGACAAAAGACCTGTATGCAGAAAATTATAAGACACTGATGAAAGAAATTAAAGATGATATAAATAGATGGAGAGATATACCATGTTCCTGGATTGGAAGAATCAATATCGTGAAAATGACTCTACTACCCAAAGCAATCTACAGATTCAATGCAATCCCTATCAAACTGCCACTGGCATTTTTCACAGAACTAGAACAAAAAATTTCAAAATTTGTTTGGAAAAACAAAAGACCCAGAATAGCCAAAGCAATCTTGAGAACGAAAATTGGAGCTGGAGGAATCAGGATCCCTGACTTCAGAATATACTACAAAGCTACAGTAATCAAGAGAGTGTGGTACTGGCACAAAAACAGAAAGATAGATCAATGGAACAGGATAGAAAGCCCAGAGATAAACCCACGCACATATGGTCACCTTATCTTTGATAAAGGAGGCAGGAATGTACAGTGGAGAAAGGACAGCCTCTTCAACAAGTGGTGCTGGGAAAACTGGAGAGGGACATGTAAAAGTATGAGATTAGATCACTCCCTAACACCATACACAAAAATAAGCTCAAAATGGATTAAAGACCTAAATGTAAGGCCAGAAACTATCAAACTCTTAGAGGAAAACATAGGCAGAACACTCTATGACATAAATCACAGCAAGATCCTTTTGGACCCACCTCCTAGAGAAACGGAAATAAAAACAGAAATAAACAAATGGGACCTGATGAAACTTCAAATCTTTTGCACAGCAAACGGAATCATAAACAAGACGAAAAGACAACCCTCAGAATGGGAGAAAATATTTGCAAATGAAGCAACGGACAAAGGATTAATCTCCAAAATTTAAAAGCAGCTCATGCAGCTCAGTAGCCAAAAAACAAACAACCCAATCCAAAAATGGGCAGAAGACCTAAATAGACATTTCTCCAAAGAAGATATACAGACTGCCAACAAACACATGAAAGAATGCTCAACATCATTAATCATTAGAGAAATGCAAATCAAAACTACAATGAGATATCATCTCACACCAGTCAGAATGGCCATCATCAAAAAATCTAGAAACAACAAATGCTGGAGAGGGTGTGGAGAAAAGGGAACACTCTTGCACTGCTGGTGGGAATATGAATTGGTACAGCCACTATGGAGAACAGTATGGAGGTTCCTTAAAAAACTAAAAATAGAACTACCATATGAGCCAGCAATCCCACTACTAGGCATATACCCTGAGAAAACCATAATTCAAAAAGAGACATGTACCAGAATGTTCATTGCAGCTCTATTCACAATAGCCCAGAGATGGAAACAACCTAAGTGTCCATCATCGGATGAATGGATAAGGAAGATGTGGCACATATATACAATGGAATATTACTCAGCCATAAAAAGAAACGAAACTGAGCTATTTGTAATGAGGTGGATAGACCTAGAGTCTGTCATACGAAGTGAAGTAAGTCAGAAAGAGAAAGACAAATACCATATGCTAACACATATATATGGAATTTAAGAAAAAAATGTCATGAAGAACCTAGGGGTAAAACAGGAATAAATACACAGACCTACTTGAGAATGGACTTGAGGATATGGGAGGGGGAAGGGTAAACTGTGACAAAGCGAGAGAGAGGCATGGACATATATACACTACCAAACGTAAGATAGATAGATAGTGGGAAGCAGCTGCATAGCACAGGGAGATCAGCTCGGTGCTTTGTGACTGCCTGGAGGGGTGGGATAGGCAGGGTGGGAGGGAGGGAGACGTAAGAGGGAAGGGATATGGGAACAGATGTATATGTATAACTGATTCACTTTGTTATAAAGCAGAAACTAATAAAATAAATAATAAATAAATAAAGTATTTAAAAAAATAAAACTACAATGAGGTATCACCTCACACTGTCGGAGTGCCTATCATCAAACAATAAATTCTAGAGTGGAGTGGAGAAAAGGGAACCCTCCTACACTGTTGGTTGGAATGTAAATTGGTACAAGCATTATGGAGAACTGCATGGAGGTTCCTTAAGACACTGAATATAGAACTATCATATGATCCAACAATCCCACTCCTGGGCATATATCCAGAGAAAACCATAATTCAAAAAGGTACATGCACCCCAGTGTTCATTGCAGCACTGTATTTACAATAGCCAAGACATGGAAGCAACCTAAATGTCCATCAACAGAGGAATGGATAAAGAAGATGTGGGACATATTCACAATGGAATATTACTCAGACATAAAAAAGAATGAAACAATGTCATTTGCAACAACATGGATGGACCTAGAGATTGTCATACTGAGTAAGTCAGACAAAGGCAGGTATCATATGATATTGCTTATATGTGTAATCTAAAAAATGGTACAAATGTACTTATTTACAAAGCAGATATAGAGTCACAGATGTAGAAAACAAACCTATGGTTACCAGGGGGGAAAGGAGGGAGGGATAAGTTTGGAGATTGGGATTGACATGTACACACTACTATATATAAAACAGATAACTAATAAGGACCTACTGTATAGCACTGGGAACTCTACTCGATACTCTCTAATGACCTATATGGGAAAATAATCTAAAAAAGATTGGATATATGTACATGTATAACTGATTCACTTTGCTATACACTTGAAACTAACACGACATTGTAAATCAACTATACTACAATAAAGTTTTTTTAAAATAAATAAATAAATAAACATACATGAAAATGTAACATTAATGATTTAAAAAGCAACGGATATGGGGAGGGGGAAGGGTAAGCTGTGACAAAGCGAAAGAGAGGCATGGACATATATACAGTACCAAACGTAAGGTAGATAGATAGTGGGAAGCAGCCGCATAGCACAGGGAGATCGGCTGGGTGCTTTGTGACCGCCTGGAGGGGTGGGATGGGGAGGGTGGGAGGGACGGAGACGCAGGAGGGAAGGGATGTGGGAACAGATGTATATGTATGACTGATTCACTTTGTTATAAAGCAGAAACTAATAAAAAAAAAGCAACAAGCTAAGACACCCCTTTTCTATTAAAAATAAAAATATTTTAAAAAATCAAATGCATCCATAAAAACAATAAAAATATTCTTTATTAAAAGACAACAAAAATATGAAGATATTCTTAATGAAAGAACCCCCTGTAAGGAATGAGATAGACTTTCCAAACCTCAGGCAAACTGATTCAAACAAAACAAGGTTTTCAATATGGACATTAGCAGAATTCATTTAAATTCATGGAAAAAATCACATATCCACTCACATTCAATATGGGAAAGACCTCTGAGATCAGTCATACAGTTTGTTCTTAAATTGTTGAAAGGTAGCGCTCTGCTTTATTTTACGGTATATTTATTTGCTAAAGGCTAAAGGTCAGATAATATCAATGCACACAGCCAAAAATCACCATCATAAAGCATAATCAGCAAATACCAAGTCTCAGCAATACCCCAACGTTTGTTTTTTTCTTCAGGAAGAATCTTTATAAATTGCTTGAAGAAGTCTACTAGTACCTGAGAAGCTGGTTAAATATTTTGCCCTCATTGAAGATGCCTGTCTTCGGAGAAAGGAGCAAACCCTTCATATTTCAAAAGAAGATTGGAAATGAATGCACTGCTTATTAAACAAACAAGTTTATCTTGGCAAACTGGGTCAAGAAAGGCAGATGTACACACATCTCTGCATTTCTAACACTTCTTTTCAAATCTTAATGAAGTCTGTTTTATCAATCCCGAAGTATTAAGATCAAAACGTGACTCATAGTAAATGTTTCCCCTTCTGAATGACATTCTAAACATTACCAGTATTCTCTGCTAAGATGGTTCATCACCATTTTCTCTCTGAGGATACTTCCCTGATCTCCTGACTTAGGCACAATGATTTGTCCCTCCGCTTTCTTACAGGAAACTATGTATGAAAACAATAAATGTGAATTTTGGAGTCTTCTCAAATCTCAGTTCCTTTATTTATTTCTATATGATACCAACAGATCACTTAGAGTATTCAGTCATTTTAAGACATCTCTTGAATATCTTGCACAATCTAAGGTTAAAAACCATCCAGATATTGCCATACGTAAATGTCCAGACTGCTTCACTTTACTTGATTCTTAGAGTCAGGTCTTAGAAATCAAAATAGGCACAGGAGAATAGTGATTGCTCCTCAGAAAATTCTGAGTGTGCAAACACTGCATCAATATTACAGAGCCCTCTGATTCTCATTAGGAAAAAAAATGCAGCAGATATTTGTTTGATTTCTAAAGTGTCTTCCTTCAGAGATCTGTGAATTTTAATAGAATATGAAAACTATGAGAAATGGATCCATGTTTTGTTCACAAATGAGTCCCAGATACCAACAGTGATCAGTGCATGACTTGTGCTCAATTAAGAATTCTCGAATGAAAACATTTAAAAAAATAAAATTTCCTTAGCAAGTGAAAAAATAAAAATAAATAAATTAAAAACTGAGAAACTCCCAGTTACAGGAAGTTGTAAGACTAGTTTTCTAGACCTTAAAATATGCACATCCAGAAAGTATGCCCAAGGCTTTATGGGCTGTTACAGATAGAATTTTATGTCTCTGTGTGCCAAATTAGGCTTGTGGTAAAGCTATATTTACCTCTGGAGAGAAGAAAAAAAACATGTTTACTCAGATTTAAGCCTAAGTAATTACTAGTAATCATTATAAATCTAGCTAAGACCCTATTACACACAAAAGGCAATTAAGTAAATATTAATTAATGAGTTATAATTAATTAATTGTAATTGTTATTTTAATGCTAGAGACACTTAATGAGTGCTTAATGAATGGACACTCAAAAAACCCTGTGGGTCTCAAAGAAGAGGTAACATCCTAAGCTATGGTGTTAGAATAATTCTTAAGGGAACCACATTGAATTTAGGAATAGTTCTATTAACCTCTAGAATAAACATCCTCCATATTTGCACATTTTAAGCTTAGGTAATCACTACTAATCCCATTAAGAACCTGACAAGCAGAGAGGCAATTAATCAGACCTGGAAATCATTCCTATAACATGTTAATCACTGCCTTCTTGGCCTCTGTGAATCTTAATTTTTTCATATGTTAAATGAGGACAGTAATATCCATCTCATAGTTCATAAAGGTTTGTCATAAGACATAAGTGTAGTTACATAAAAGCATGTAGTGTAGTCCTTAACCTAGAGTAGCAGTTCATCAGAAGTTAATTCATTCTTTCTCATGAATTTCTTAGTAAAAAGTGATAGGTTAAAAAAAAAGGCAGAAAATCTAAGGGATACTTTGGTAACTGAAAAATGGGAGAAGAGATCAAGACTGAGAAGCCTGGGAGCAGGGTTCTGGACTTGGCTTTGCCATTGACTTGGCTGGTCATAAACATAATGCCACATGGGGTCAGCCCATCTCTCCAAGGAGTTTGATCTACCACCTTTATGAAATAGGCCTCTATAAGTGTATAAGTGCTACTTGTTTTGATTAGGGCATCATGTTTCTTGCTGTTTGCCATTGCTTTCCAGGTTGAGCTGTATGTGCCCCATCTATATGAGGCAGCCCATGCTGTATTGTGAGAATCCTGTTTCTAAGATATCAAACTCATCATTTCATAGTTGGAATAACTTCTTATGCATAGATAATTTTTACCATATTTAAAATTGAATAACCAATTTTATTGACACTATGATAAAGGCAGAGTCTAAACACCTGTTAGGATCCCTCTCATTCAGGAATTTTCCCTATTTATGGAAGTCTAGATTTTCCAAATTCAATGTCAATTAAGTTTGGGTTATATTTAAGAATATCCTTATATCAATGAGTTTGACAAGGTATCTAGAAAGTCTTTCAATTTTGTAGCTTTCCAATTCAAATCTGAAGGAAATATATCACATTATAAATGACAGAATTTATATTTTCAGGAGAAATTAAAAGAGTACACAATTGTAAAGGTAATTAGAAGGGAACTGTCTTACTAAACTTTTTTTTTCTTTTGATGCATGCCACTGTGATGCTGTATTGCTGGAATAACTTCTGACATCCTCTTCATAAAATTTAAAAGGTAATTTATAAATAATTGTAGAATAATACAACTATTCCTTCCTTCAGAAAGCAGTGATGAGGAAATAATATTCTATTCCATTCCTTTGATACAGAGAGTTTTAACAATTTTTGCAATTTTTATATTAAGAATCTGAATAACCTCATATAGTGTACATTAAAGTTCCCTCTTGGTGCTGTATATTCTATGGGTTTGGACAAATGTAAAGTGACATGGATCCACCATTACAGTACCATATAAAGTATTTTTCTGCCCTAAAAATCCTCTGTGCTCTGGCAACCACTGATCCTTTTTACTCTCTCCATAGTTTTGCCTTTCCCAGAATGTCATATAGTTGGAGTCATAGAGTATATAGCATTTTCTGATTGGCTTCTTTCACTTAGTAATACAAATTTAAAGTTCTTCCATGTCTTTTCATGGCTTGATAATTCATTTATTTAATTTTTAGTAAACACTATTGAAGACAGTGTATATTTACAGAGCAATACAAAGATATTGCAGAGAGTTCCTATATACCCTACAACCCAGTTTCCCCTATTATTGTCTTACATTGGTATGGTACATTTGTTATAACTAATGAACCAATACTGATATATTGTTATTACTTAAAGTCCATACTTTATTCAATATCCCTGGTTTGACCCAATATCTTTTTTCTGTCCCAGGATTCCATCCAGGATACACGTTACAGTTAGTTGTCTTGTCTCCTTAGGATCTTCTTGGCTGTGATAGTTTCTCAGGCTTTTCTTGTTTTTAATGACCTTGACAGTTTTGACAAGTATTGGTCAGGTATTTTGTAGAATTTCTCTTGATTGGGATATGTCTAATGCTTTTCTAATGATTTGACTGGGATTGGGTTTTGGAGAGGAAGACAAAAGAGGGGTGCAGTGCCATTTTTTATCACATCATATCAAGGATACATACCTACAACATGTTTTACCACTGTTGATTTTGACCTTGATGAAGGTCAAGTTGCCTGAGGTAATGTTTATCATGTTTCTATACTGTTATCTACTCCTTTTTCTTCTTTTCCATATTATACTCTGAAAGGAAGTCACTATGTGCAGTCCACACATAAGGAACGGGAGATACGCTCCATCTCCTTGAGGGAAGAGAATTTCCATAAATTGTTTGGAAATGTGCACGGAATTGTCTCTTCTCTCCCACTTACACATTTACTCAGTCATTGATTTGTATCAGTATAGATTCATGGATATTTATTTTACTTCTAATTTATAATCCAATACTATTTTATTTTGTTGTTATTCAACTTGTTTAAGCTTTGGCTATCGAGCACTCTTTCATTTGACTCCTGTTTGCCTTATACAAAGGTCCCATCATTTTATTTCTCAATTCTTCCCTCCCATACCTATGGCATTACTGTCACTCATTTCACTGATCTATGTTAAAATCATTCAATACGTTATTCCTATTATTATTTTGAACAAAGTTATCTCTTAGTTATCAAATAAGAATAAGGAAAATAAAAGATTTTATTTTACCTTCATTTATTCCTTCTCTGACACTTTATGTAGATCAGAGTTTCTGACCTATATCATTTTCCTTCTCACTAAAGCAAATATTTTAACATTTCTTGCAGAGCAGTCCTGCTGGCAGTGAATACCCTCAACTTTTGTTTATAAGGTACAATGTTTCTCCATCACTTTTGAAGGATGTCTTCATTTATTATGGAATTCTATATTGGTGGGGTTTTTTCTTTCAGCATTTTAAATATTTCACTACTCTTTTTCCTTGTCTACATGACTTCTAATGTAAAATCTGAAGGAACACTTATCCTGTTCCTCTGCCGTTGTCTTTTTTTCCTCATTCCCGTTGCTGATTTCAAAATTTCCTCTTTGTCTTAGTTTCATGCAGTTTGAATATTTTATGACTCAGTGTAGATTTTTGGTATTTACCCTGATTGGTGTCATATGAGCTTCCAGCATCTGTTCTTTAATGTCTGTCATCAATTTTGGAAATTCTTGGTCATTATTATATCACATATACTTCTGTCCTCTCTTTCTTCTCCTTATGTTATTCCGATTACATCTAAATATTTGTTTACCTTCTAAAATTACCCCACAGTTCTTGGTTGTTCTGTTCTATTGTTTTAAATGTTTTTCTCATGTGATTAAGTTTTGGAAGTTTTTATTGCCATATAATCACTCTCATGGATTCCTACCTTAGCTTTTTCCAGTCTACGGATGAGCTCAAAAACAATGTTATTGATTTCTAATGTTTCCTTGTGATCCTTTCTTAGTGTTTCCAACTCCTTGCTTTTGTTGTTTATCTGTCTTAGCATATTGTCTATTTTTCCATCAAAAACCATAACATATTCATCATAGTTAATTTAAATTCCCTGTCACATGATTTCAAATCTGTGTCTTATTTGAGCTTGGTTCTAAAGTTTGCTTTGACTACTCAGACTCTGATTTCCTTCCTTTAATATACCTTGTACTTTTTGTTGAAAGCCAGGCATGATGTATTGGCTAACAGAAAGTGAGGTTAGCAGACCTGTAGTATAAGATTTTATGTTAATATGACTTGCAATTGGGCTGGTTTTAATGTTTGCTCTAACTTTAAGTGCCACTTCAAATACTTCTAGTGTCCTTGTTTTTTCTCACCTGTTGTCTTTGGGTTTTCATAAGAAATTGTCCTTAGATAGTGTGTGTGTCTTCACAGCTGTTTGAACTACTATTGTTATCACACTGGACCCTTGTTAGTGTGGCAGTGAAATGTGGGGTAGGAGAAGCATTCTCTAATCTTATGATTAAATCACATTCCTTTTCTTTTTTTTTTTTTGCTTTTTAATAAAACTAATTAGATTTAATGATTGGGCAATGTACATATTTCTTAATTTTGGGTACAGAAAAGGATGTGAGTTTTATCAACTTCAAAAATCGAAAAGTAAAAACAGAGAGGTCATCTGAGTGCAGTGGGATGCCAGTGAAACCAGAGACACACACCCCAGTTCCTGGGTTCCTACTGAGCCATCACACAGGGACCAAGGGACACATTGGGTCAATTGTGCCTTCCTCTTCGGCGTGCTTCTCCCAATTGCCAGGCAAGCCTTGAACACTCTTCTGCCCAGATTGCAATGGCCAATGAAAAACCACTGAATATGTACTTTGTACTGCATACTGCGATGGAAACACACTTACTTCTCTCTTTCCTGTATCTTTCACTTCTGCTGAGATTCTCTCTCAAGCCACAAGACACAGCCTGCCCAGAACCTATTTCTTAACTGTAAGTACTTTGAAATGAAACACTTCTTTAAAAGCTTATCTTAGCCTGGGAGGCCAAACGTGGGTGCCTGGTGGAGAACACCTTCTGTGCCCCATGCTGCACGCAGTCACCATCCTGAGTGGCAAGAGGTCAGCCTTGGTGAGAAGCCCACCCCACCCCAAATTTCATTCTTTTAGTGGACCAGAGCTATAGATGTGAACTTCACAATGTTCATTAGCTTTTTTACTATTTTTTAAATCTTCTTTATCTGAGGCAGAAAAACTGAAAGGGACTAGAGAATTTTAGTGAAAAGGACTAGAATTTTAGTGAAAAGTTTGGAGAACTAGATAGAGAGCTTATAATTTTGTGTTTGTACATTACATAATAAGATATTGTGAGGAAAATATATTACAGAATTTTAGGAGATCATTAATATATGAATCCATATATAATGCATATTAAAAAACTCAACATGACTGACATCTCAGGAATTAGTATTAAGAGATTATAGGAGAAAGACCCACCATTATGAACACTTTAAGGCACATGAAGCAAATAATATACTCTAAAATATAGAATGTCAGAAATGACATTTTAATGACATTTAGTTGGAAATATAGCACAGAAGAAAACCAAAGAACAAAACCATCTCCTAACAATTCATTTTGTACAAAATGTTAATGATCTCATTTGTTAACTTCAGAAACCATTTTGGAAATTGTAATGGTTTCAAAATTAGGGGGCCCAACATAAAATTCTTGCTGTGTGACAGGCTATTTCTGGCAGGGCAACAAAAAGCTGCAGACATAAAATTACATTCATGCTTAATCAATCATCATGAAAACACACACTCAAATTATTTTTGTAGTCACATACAGTGAATTAATGAATCCTGAATGCTTTCACTTTGTGCACAGGGACTGGGGAGAAGGCAAGTATTGAAACTAACATGCTTTAAACACCTATACAGGGAAGAATGAATATATTTTCCTTCTACATTTCTAAGTTTTTGGCTAGGGCTCCTATAGCAAAAGACAGATTAACAAGACAAAAATATACAAGTTTATTTATTTAATATAAATTTTAAGTGCTATGCAAGCCTTCATAAGAAAAGTGTTTTTATGTTAGAGTTGATGAAGTATGGAAATCCATGGGAAAATGTGGTAGAACAAAAATGGTATGAGCTAAGTGGAGTAAACTGGGAGAAACTGATCAAGGCCTGTTTGTTCAGATTCCTCTGTGTCCCTATGTCTTCAGAGAGAAGGATGCTCCTTTCTTCTGATCCATAGGGAGGACACGTCTCCCATGAGATATGAAGTCTTATGACCTGCTTCAAGGGAAGGTCTCAGAAAGTCCTTCCTGCACCTGTGCTTTCTCAAATTACTTCAGCTTAAAATATTCAATATGCCAAGGTGCCTTTTGGGGAGCCTAGTGTGTCCCTAATCCCATCACTTACAAAAACTAAACTGGGCACTATTCTGGACACACACACATACACACACACACACATATATATATATATATATTCTCATTTTTCACATGTTGATAATGAAAGAACCTACATTTGACTGAGTAACTATGTGAATTAACACAGGTAATGTAATAATTAGATATCCTTGGTGTGAAATAGGATGCTTTTACCCTAAGATACTGGTCAGTTGCTTTGGAACTGCTCTTGACCTCAGCTAAAAGAATAATTTCAATGAGAAATTTTTAACAACAGGAAGAACAGGTATCAAAACATCCTAATATCAAAGGATCTCAAAATGTTGCTTTACTGTTTCCATCCAAAATCATGTTAAAAAGCATTCACAAATGCATTTTCCATAATACTTTATATACAATTAACCTATTTTTGTAAATAATTACCTACTTCTTGGATTCAGTTAAAAGATGAGCAATGTCTGTCACAAGCATAGGAACGAGACAACACATTGATGACTCAGTGGGCCCTGATGCCCAGATGTTGGCATTTTGTAGTCCTAAATTCAAGTCACTTCGTTTATGAGTCCTAAGCATACATTTCAAAAAAAAAAAAAAAGATTCTTTAAGTGATTTATAAAGGGTATTGTGCCTCTTGGGGATCAGAGAAGAAAACATTTTATTCTATGTGTAGTCAGAGTTATTCAGTACAATTTATAAATTTAAAAACTACTCTATGGGAAAATATATAAAACCTTAATTTCTTATATGTGGTTAATAATAGCATAAGTTTTCAACTTTAAATGAGATTAAGGTAAAGGAATAGAAATTTCTTAAGATGAAAGAAATCATGATTTCAAATGATATAAGTTGGCTGATTGATGTACTGAATTTTAAGGGGATACAGAATTGCAGCTAATCAAATCTACTTCAGAGAAAGAGGCAGATATTTGCATGTGACCTTGCATGGTCAGTCTTAAGAAAGTTTTGTCTTTGGATCCAAATATCAAATCAATATGTAGAGAGAGGAAGAAAATAGTGGCATGATTTAGCACTATGTCAGAAGCTGAAAAAGGACAGAATCCTTGGTATATGTAAATTCAACATAACAGGATAATGCATTTCCCTCTCTCTTCACCCATAAAGTGAGGCTGGTTCAAACACAGAAATATATAATAGCTTTAGAGTATTAAGAATGAGGTGAATGTTAATTTCTCTCACCTCTTCCTTAATCTGACCAAACCTTGAATGCTGGATTCAGTTCTGATTCTCTTATCTTGGTGACAATCACCAAAGTGGAGTTCAGAATGGAACATCCAAACTGATGTGAACACTATGTAATCTGAGGAAAGGCTGAAAGAATTAAGAATAAAGGAACAGAAAGATGGTCATCTGATCATATGTGTCTAAAAAAGGGTATTGGACTTATTATGAGCTAAGCTAGAAAGGAGAACTTTGACTAGTTTGATAGATGTAACAGAGATGCAGAATTTGCCTAATATAAGAAAGAATTTTAAAATGTTTAGAAAAGTTCAACCATGAAACAGGTTATCCTCAACAATGATTTCTCCATAGCTGGAAAATATTAGGTTATGGTCAGAATGAGCAACTGGAGAATATACTGCAGAAGAGTGCCTCTCAATTTTTTTTAAACATCTTTATTGGAGTATAATTGATTTACAATGGTGTGTTAGTTTCTGCTGTATAACAAAGCAAATCAGCTATACGTATACATGTATCGCCATATCTCCTCCCTCTTGCGTCTCCCTCCCACCCTCCCTATCCCAAACCTCTAGGTGGAAACAAAGCACCGAGCTGATCTCCCTGTGCTATGCGGCTACTTCCCACTAGCTATCTGTTTTACATTTGATAGTGTGTATATGTCCATGCCACTCTCTCACTTCGTCCTAGCGTACCCTTCTCCCTCCCCATGTCCTCAAGTCCATTCTCTACATCTGCATCTTTATTCCTGTCCTGCTGCTAGGTTCTTCAGAACCTTTTTTTTTTTTTTTTTTTAGATTCCATATATATGTGTTAGCATATGGTATTTGTTTTTCTCTTTCTGACTTCCCTCACTCTGTATGACAGTCCCTAGGTCTTTCCACCTCACTACAAATAACTCAATTTCATTTCTTTTTATGGCTGAGTAATATTCCACTGTATATATGTGCCACATCTTCTTTATCGATTCATCTGTCGATGGACATTTAGGTTGCTTCCATGTCCTGGCTATTGTAAATAGTGCTGCAGTGAACATTGGGGTACATGACTCGTTTTGAATTATGGTTTTCTCAGGGTATATGCCTAGTAGTGGGATTGCTGGCTCATATGGTAGTTCTAATTTTAGGTTTTTAAGGAACCTCCATACTGTTCTCCATAGTGGCTGTATCAATTTACATTCCCACCAACAGTGCAAGAGTGTTCCCTTTTCTCCACACCCTCTCTAGCATTTGTTGTTTCTAGACTTTTTCATGATGGCCATTCTAACCAATGTGAGGTGATACCTCATTGTAGTTTTGATTTGCATTTCTCTAATGATTAGTGATGTTGAGCATCCTTTCATGTGTTTGCTGGCAATCTGTATATCTTCATTGGAGAAATGTCTATTTAGGTCGCCTGCCCATTCTTGGATTGGGTTGTTTGTTTTTTGATATTGAGCTGCTTGTATGTTTTAGAGATTAATCCTTTGTCAGTTGCTTTGTTTGCAAATATTTTCTCCCATTCTGAGGGTTGTCTTTTTGTTTTGTTTATGGTTTCCTTTGCTGTACAAAAGCTTTTAAGTTTCATTAGGTCCCATTTGTTTATTTTTGTTTTTATTTCCATTTCTCTAGGAGGTGGGTCAAAAAGGGTCTTGCTGTGATTTATGTCATAGAGTGTTCTGCCTATGTTTTCCTCTAAGAGTTTGATAGTTTCTGGCCTTACATTTAGGTCTTTAATCCATTTTGAGTTTATTTTTGTGTATGGTGTTAGTGCCCCTCAAATTTAATGTGTCCAAAATCACCTGGGTATTTTGTTAAAATGTAGATATTGATTCCATTGGTGAAAGAGGAAAGGGATTGATTTGTATGTCTAAACAGTCCCATTTGGTGTAATATTGCTGGTCTATAGACCACACTTAGAATATAATATAGAGGGATTTACATAGACTCCTTTGTGGGTTTCTTTTAACATTGAGACTACTAGATCCTGATGGGTATTCATGAACACCCAACTATCTTAGGTTAAAATTATCTCCCCATTCCATTCTGGTAGTATAAATAGGTAAAAATTTTCAGAGTATTCAGAAAAGCAAATGAGATTACATTGCTGAATAGAAGGAAATCTGCATCCCAATATGTTACCACACACACTACATAATTTTTGCCTTCTCTACTGAATTTTCTGGGAAAAACACTGCTCATATATCATTTCCTGGTGCCTTTTAGTAAATCCTTGCATTTTGTATCACTGCTCCTTACTTTCATTAATATTGTTGGAAGTGAAACTCTTCACTAAGACATATGCATCAAGGTCATACTTACCTGCATATGGATTTCAACAAATTGCATGGGCTGGTGAAAATTTAAAACATTACTCAACATCCAAAGGCTTTTCTTGTGATTTTATGTCTTTGTCATTCCAGTTATAATGGAAGACAATTAAAACTTCAGATACTTAGCTGTAAAGCTGAAGGATGGTCCCTGAATCATCTAAATCTTTCAGATGAGAATACCTGAGCATAATATCTTTTTTAACGCACAGAAGATTCTAAACATTATTTAGTTTTGACCATAATTAAATCTTTTCTTTGAAAATGAAATGCAGTACTTGCTACTTAAGAAAGTTTCATTCATGGAATTTAGTGCGTGCTTTTGGCTACATGGTTGATCTCACTTTTAGTTCATCAAGAAATAAAAAGTAACGATTTAAAAATTATTTTCATATCCTATAATAGAACAGACAAGACAGTCAACAACTTCCCTTGTCTCATGCTGAAGCTTCAAATTATAGTAAAAATACATCATTTCTTTAGTTCTATTTTCAACTCATATTTCACTGTTGTTAACATCCATGCTAAGAACTCTGTTCTTTTTTAACAAACTAATTTGTACCAGTAAGTTCCAGAAAGCTGAAAGGGGTTGGGAGAGAATAAGAAAAATTTGAAGTGTTTTTATTTTTAACAGAAGTCTCCAAGATATCTACTAATTAAGGAAAATCTAGAACAGAAAATATACTATTTGAAAAACAAAAATAAACAAATGGAACCTAATGAAACTTAAAAGCTTTTGCACAGCAAAGGAACCTATAAACAAGACAAAAAGACAACACTCAGAATGGGAGAAAATATTTGCAAATGAATCAATGGACAAAGGATTAATCTCCAAAATATATAAACACCTCATGCACCTCAATATTAAAAAATATAACCCAATCAAAAAATGTCTAAATAGTCATTTCTCCAAAGAAGACATACAGATGGCCAAGAGGCATATGTAAAGCTGCTCAACATCACTAAATATTAGAGAAATGCAAATCAAAACTACAATGAGGTATCACCTCACACCAGTTAGAATGGGCATCATCAGAAAATCTACAAACAACAAATGCTGGAGAGGGTGTGGAGAAAAGGGAACCCTCTTGCACTGTTGCTGGGAATATAAATTGATCCAACCACTATGGAGAACAGTATGGAGGTTTCTTAAAAAACTAAAAATAGAACTACCATATGACCAAGCAATCCCACTACTGGGCATATACCCAGAGAAAACCATAATTCAAAAAGAGTCATGTACCCCAATGCTCACTGCAGCACTATTTACAATAGCCAGGTCATGGAAGCAACATAAATTCCCATCGACAGATGAATGGATAAAGAGGATGTGGCACATATATACAATGGAATATTACTCAGCCATAAAAAGGAACGAAATTGGGTCATTGTAGAGACGTGGATGGGCCTAGAGACTGTCATACAGAGTGAAGTAAGTCAGAAAGTGAAAAACAAATACTGTATATAAATGCATATATATGGTACCTAGAAAAATGGTACAGATGAACTGGTTTGCAAGGCAGAAATAGAGACACGGATGTAGATAACAAAAGTATAGTCACCAAGGGGGTAAAGTGGGTGGGGGTGGTGATGCTGGGATGAAGTAGGAGATTGGGATTGACATATATACACTAATATGTATAAAATCGATAACTAAGAAGAACCTGCTGTATAATAAATAATTAAAATTAAATTTTAAAAAAAGAGCATTTCATCACTACGATACTGTTATAGCTCCCTAGATAGCCAACTCATGTCTCCTCATTAGAAAGTAAGTGGCAGCATTGATGATGAAGTTCACCTTGCCCAGGAATTGTCCTTTCTGACAAGAAGTCAAATGCTATGTGACAGAAGCCTCACTCAGATACAATTCAGGTAGATTTGAGGTTTAATGAAGCTCTGAACTCTACAGGTCATTGCTATGAAAGAGGTGCTACAGAGGTGCTGGATGACTGAGAGAAGTCCCTTAGCTCAACTACTAGGCAAAAGATAGGACTGTTAGGCGCCCCAGATAGGACTTTTAGGGGCTAAATTGTGTCTTTAAAAAAATCCTATCTTGAAGTCTATTTCCTAGTACCTGAACATGCCAGTATATTTGAAGATAAGACCTTTAAACAGGTAATTATGGCAAAATGAAGCCAGATAAATGGATCCTAATCCAACGTGACTGGTATCTATATAAGAAGAGATTAGGACACAGACATGCACAGAGGAAAGACTATGTGAAGACAGAGAAAATATGATCATCTACAAGCTAAGGAGAGAGGTGTTCACAGGAAACCAACCCTGCTGATACCTTGATCTCGGACTTCTAGCCTTTCTTGAGAAAATAAATTTCTATTGTTTAAACCACTCAGTCTGTGGTACTTTGTTATGACATTCCTATCAAATTAACACATGAGCATAAGCTCCAGCCCAGGTGGAACTTCATACTGTCATTTAACCAAGTCTTTATAGAGTGTGTCTCCCAAAAAATCAAAGATTTTATCCCTTGAATTACAGGAAACTTGGTGTGACTCATCTAATTAAAATCATATGTCAGTGTTCTTATACCTGTTTTTTTGCCAGTGCTGTCTAGGCAGTGACTTAATGCCAGATAGATGAGAGGTCAATGATTTGGTGTTTCTTACACAGTGGTATTTGCAAAAATCCAAAGTTTACGGTTGATTGACACACATTTGAAATAGATAAATAGATGACAGATGATGATAGATAGGTAGATAGATAGATAGATAGATCATCAACAAAACTTGGTATTCCTTATAGACATGCTTATGGACAAACTGTGTGGGGGATTAGAATGTATTATACTATGTATTTAAAATATATAGTCTAACTTTTATATGTATATAAAAGACTCAGTGATTTCTAGAGACAGTGAAAACAAAGAATTTTGAAATTGCCTTAGACATAATATGAGTATTACTTGGAAAACAATTTAAATACTAACAATGTCATTATAGGTGATTATAGGCTCTTATTCTGTACTCTGTGTCCATGAATTACATGGTCTTTAGACTATAATTTCCAGAAGTTATGCTCTAGTTTATATTTTGGTAGAACTCCTTGACAGCCACAGAACCATATTCTTGGAAATGTAATGCTTACAGTCTTCAGTAGTAGCAGTAGCATTATTAATATTGATGCTAACTCTTCTGAAGCTTCTTTATTTTCCTTGGTAATTTTACCAGAACCTAGTGGTGTATTAGTATGTGATGAGAAAACAAGGAACAATGAATAACCCTGATGAACCAGTAGCTCATAGGCATTAGGATACTATTTTTCTCAAAGACTTATGTACCAACATAATTGAGATTCATGATCATAGGTGGAACAATTGAAAAAGAAATGACAGGCATTGCAGAATATGAAAAAATAGTCTGTTCAACTTGTAAAATGCCATCATCTCTGCAAAATAGAGATATGCTTATTCACACAATTCTCTTGTAATAACATTTGGCAAAAGTATATATATATATATTTTGTGTATATATATCAATATATACACAGAAATTCTTCTTTATGTATTTAAAATGCACACCATAT
Organism: Mesoplodon mirus; assembly: GCF_964341445.2. Taxonomy (NCBI): domain Eukaryota; kingdom Metazoa; phylum Chordata; class Mammalia; order Artiodactyla; family Ziphiidae; genus Mesoplodon; species Mesoplodon mirus. The sequence goes on from NC_138983.1 coordinate 33,087,555, forward strand.
TAATGGGGTGGAAAGAAAGAAAGAGAGGTAGGTGTGTGTGTGTGTGTGTATGTGTGTGTGTGATTTCCTAACCTGTCAGATTGGTTACATTTATACTGCCAAGTAATACAGTGGGATATATGACTACATGATCAGTGTGAAAAAACAATAAATTTAGCATTGTATTTATATGTTAACTATATCTGAGGCACTCTTCTAAGTTTGCTACATATTTTTCCTTGCTTACTTCTCACAACAAGTCTGAGATAGGTTTTATTATCATCTTTAACTGAAAGATAAGAAAACTGAGGTTCAAAGATATAGGAAAAAATCAAGCAAGTTCAAACAGTTCATATTGATGGGACCAGAATTTGACCAAGGCAGTCTGGCTCCAGAGTTGCCTCTATTCATCTTTATATTGCACCTTTTCATAAAAATATAAATTTAGGGACTTCCCTGGTGGCACAGTTGTTAAGAATCCACCTGCCAATGCAGGGGACATGGGTTTAAGCCCTGGTCCAGGAAGATCCCATATGCCGTGGAGCAACTAAGCCCATGTGCCACAACTACTGAGCCTGAGTGCCACAACTACTGAAGCCCACGTGACTAGACCCCATGCTCTGCAACAAGAGAAGTCACCGCAATGAGAAGCCCGTGCACCACAACACAGAGCAGCCCACGCTCGCCACAACTAGAGAAAGCCCATGCATAGCAATGAAGACCCAATGCAGCCAAAAATAAATAAATAAATTTATATTTAAAAAAAGATAATTTTAACCCAGCTTTTCTTTGGACAGTTAATAGCATTCTGGCTCATCTCAGGAAGCTGTGGAAGACATGCAATCTTGAGAATTTGGCACTGCTACCACATTTCCACACTAAAGTAGAGATAACTTGATGGAAGACTTTCTGGCTTCAGCCAGGGTTATATTGCTGAACTGGGAATTTCAAATATGGGGAATGTATAAATCAGGAGAATTTTAGTAGAAACCAATCTAACATTGTTGAAACAAACTCAGAAAATGTCTTGTTAAAGATACGTAGTTTTCCACAGAAGTGAGTACAATAAAGGAACTCAGGAAGAACGTGGAATAGACTATTAACACGAAGGTTTTCTTCATCAGTTCCTGCCTCTCCAGTCTCTGCAAATCAATATCAGTTCTCTCTGTTTCACTTTTGGCCCACAGACTTCTCTGACCCACTGGGTAGAAATTAGGCACTTCACAGCTCCTAAATTTGTGTGCAGTGAGACTGACTCAACCAATCCTTGTCCTAGTGCCAATCTCTCAGCACAGATTCTTAAATCGGTATATTAACTTTCATGTCTAGGGGTAGCACTAAGAGTTTAGTTTGTTAGTTAACCAAAATATAGATCTATATGTTGGCTACCCCAAATTAAGTCAAGATCTCATGACTCCATTGGAATACTGTAGAGAATACTAGGCAATGGCTTAAGAAGATCAGAATGTTAGAATAGACATATTATGTAGGACTTTTTAATATCTTCTATATCATCTAGGACACAAGGCTTTGAGAACCATATTAATAAAGGAATAAGGCATGAAAGGCTTTGAGAGCTCTTTAGTGGAGTTTTTATACACATAAGACATTACAGTGCCCCTAGATAGTCAAGTAACCACCAAAAGTTGGAATCATAACAGCTGGGTCCCCAGACTTCATGTAGGAGTTGAAGCACTATTAATGTGCAGGTAAATTATAACAACTGGTTCTCTGGGGTGAGGAAAGAGGAGCGCTGATTTGTAGAATTTTCCAATTTCCATGTGAAAACCCTCACCATAGCTAGTTAGATAATTTCAAGCTACAAAGGTGGCATCACTGAATATGAAGACAGAAAGAGATATCACACAAAAGGCTTTCTCTACTCAGTGGGTGCCAACTTTAGCACACCACTGAAAAGAGTCATCTCTGTAGTGCTTCCAAATTCTTAACCTACAGAATCCATGTACATTAAGATTACTGATTTTTTTCTGCCACTAAATGTTGGACAGATTTGTTACACAAACATAGTAATAGAAAAGGCATTATACTGTTTTTTTTCTCTACTCAATGTGATATTCCTTGTCTAAAGTAGAACTTGCCCTTTAAAAAATTATTTTAAAAAACAGAAAGATACTCATATTTACTTAGCCATCCACTAACAATAAAACAGGAGATTTTTTGGGTTTTTTTCCCCCCTCCTCCTATAGCATCTAGCCACATTGATTTTTCCAATGTCTGTGTTACATAACAAACAGCAGTTTGGGCAATAGTCTCATATTCTAGGATAAAACACACATACACAATAAATTCTCATATATAATAGAATATGAAACAAAGATAACATGAAAAGAACATAATAATGGCATTAAATGATGTCAGTCATAAAAATTGTAATGTATAAATTGTTACGGTACTTGTTCTGTAAGTGTATAAACATCTCAAATTTTCTTCAAGATAGAGCATCTATAAAGCACAATGAGACATGTACACCATCTCATAGATGAAATTCCCCTTAGCCCGTCAGATTATGCCTCCATCCTTGACACCCTGAAAAATGGCTCTGCTGAGAATTAACCCATGTTTCTGATTTACTTATCTTCCTCCCATATGACCCCATGATTTCACATCACAATTTCTCTGAGGTTTTTTTTCTCCACTTATATATGAAGCCAGTATGACCAGCCATGAGAGAAAAGACTTTAATCATTTCCTTGGGATACGTCTTGGTGAAGTTAATAGGAATTGGAGATGCAGTCTAAGCATCAAGAACTCCATGCCCAAACTATAAATCGAAATAAGTAGGGGCTTGAGTCTGTTTCCAAGGGATGGACATAATCCAAAGTAAAATAGTGGTGGCTCAGAGATGAAGTCAAGATCACTGGAAGTCAGTACTGGGATAAGAAATGTTAGAAAGTCATAAAATTGTTAGAAAGTATGTAGGAGTTGGTGTTAGGAACAGTAAGGGAACAAATATAATAAAATATAGCCCAAATGCTCTAAGGGCAGAGACTTCTCAAAGTCTTCATATTCCTTTCATAGCAGGTATGTCATCCTCAACAAAACCTTCCCCTAAATGCTCAAGGAGCTTAACTAAAGCTAGGCATTAATCTTGGAGGATCCTCATACTTATACTTTCATAGACAGTAACTTATCCTTAAAAGTTTAGCTATTTCATAAAAATTGTTAGAAAGTCTCTATTACTTTCCTAAAAAGTATATACTGGGAAAAAATGAAAAACTTCTATAACATACTATAGAGCATTTTAGTTGTGCATTGTTATTACATAGAGTCCTATGCATCAGATGATGTTGCCAGTATTAAAGATAAAAGCCTGATACTCAGATTAAACAATGTACCCAAGTAAATGGAAATGGTTCTCAAACTCAGTTCTGATCAAAATGAATGTTTTATTTTTTGGTTCTTTTTTTTTTTTTTTTTTTTTTTTTAGATCACATTGCCTCCCTGCTGCTTGGTAATTTGTAAATTTAAAGACTAAAATAATGCAAATGTAAGTTTCTATACTTTTTACCATTTGATTTGCATATATTTGAATAAAAAGAAAATGCTTAAGTGAATTTTTTTTCTCTGTTATTTTCAACAATCAAGAACGTGTCGTTTATTTGTGTACTTAAAGACTCAATCACAGCTATTTTCAAAATTACATGATAGCATTTGTAAATTGAGAATATGTTAAATGCGTTATTGGAAAAATTATAAAAATATTAAAAAGTGTTCATCTTAAATTTGAGGTATTAAGCACTGTATTATAGTGTTTTAAAACAGTTTAATTAAAATACTCAGCCTAAACACCTCTAACATTTCTCTGTATCACTTGAAATTCTTTTTTATAAATAATAATCTGTATGTACAAAAGTACAACCCATTTTCATGTTTTATACAGTTTATTTCACACAGCCAGCCCATTTATTTGAATATAATCATCTGTATTTTTATGAAAACATAAAAGAGAATTATGGACACTCATAATCTTCTCTTTAAACGAAGATTTTGGTTGGTGTTGAGATTTGCCCAAGGATCTAAATTCACATAGCCAGCTTATCCCAGTGCTCCTGGAGAATACTAACATATGACTTAAGACTATCCAACACCCCACCAATTCTTAGTCATGATGCCTCCATCAAGATTTAAGCAAAAAAAAAAAAAAAAAAAAAAAAAGATTTAAGCAAAATAAGTTGCCTGGGAAAAAACTCCATCTTTCCAGAAGAAAGCAAACAACCTCCTTTTGTCCCATATATCCCAAAATGCACAGCCTCACTCAATGTCCCTTCATCTGCCTGCTCATACAAATACACAAACTCCATCCTCACCACAGCACCCATGGCAAGAACTTGTCCAATTTCATTCTGTAAGCACAGATGCACCTGCACAGCCAATTTTTATTGTGCTTATTTCCTTTATGGTTCTTAAACTGCCATTAGTTCTGTGTGTTCATCAGCCATTATAATGTGCTTACAGCTCAAACTTCTACAAGTACATAGGCATATAAAAGGGAACAAAGTAAACATTTCCTCTTAATAGTATCTATAAATCTATATCTGTCTATCTAATTGTATTTGTGTATCTGTATGTCTGTGTATAAATGTATATGTATATATATGTGCATATATGATTTTAAAATATTTAGTTTGAGATAATTTTAGATTTATAGGCTATTTTGAAAAATAATACAGAGAAATCCTTTGCCTCCTTCACTCAATTTTCCTCAATGGTAACATCTTGTATAACTATAATTCAATATCACAAGAAGAAAAATGTCTTTAAATACAATCGACCAACCTCCTTCAGATTTCAGATTGCATCAGTTTTACATTTAGACTTCTTTACTATAACTGAGTCTTCCAATACATGAACACATGATTCTTCATTTATTTAGGTCTTCCTTGATTTCATAAATCAACCTTATGTAATTTGCAGCATATAAACCTATACATGTTTTGTTAGATAAAGACAAAAGATTTACTTTATTTGGAGCCATTGGAAATGGTCTTGTGTTTCTGATTTCAGTTTCCACATATTTGTTTCTAGTATGTAAAAATGCAATTGATTTTTATAGGTTGATCTTTTATCTTGTGATCTTGATGGACTCAGTTCTCTGAAGTTTGTTTTTTTTCTTTTGTTTTTGTTGCTGTTATTATATTATTGTTATTATTTTATTGACTCCTTGGGATTTTCTAAGTAGAAAATCATGCCATCATCAAACAGGGCCAGTTTTTTTTTCTTTCTAATATGTATGACTTTTATTATTTTTCTTATTGTGCTGGCTAGAACTTCCTGTACTATGTTAAATAAAAGTGCACAGTGGTCATTCTTGCCTTGTTTCTGATCTTAGGGGGAAAGCATTCAGTCTTTCATGGTTAAGTATATGGCTAACTGGAGATTTCTTGTAGATGCTCTTTGTCAAACTGAGATAATTCCATTCTGTTCCTTATTTACTGAGAATTATTTTCATAAATTGGTGTTTGATTTTTGTCAAATGCTTCTTCTGCATCAAATGATATGATCATGCATTTTTTCCCTTAATCTATTAATAGAGCCAGGTTTGTTGATTAATTTTCAAGTATTGAACCAAGCCTTGAATCCCTGGAATAAATTCCACTTGGTGATGTTGTGTAATTGTTTTTATATATTGTTGAGTTCTATTTCCTAATATTTTGATAAGAATTTGTATGTCCATATTCATGAAGTATTTAGTTTTTTTAATTCATTTTTTGTACAGTATCTGGTTTCAGTCTCAGTGTAATACTTGCCTCATAATTTGAATTAGACTGTGTTCTCTCTTTCTTCTGTATTCTGACAGTGATTGTATAAAATGAGCATTGATTCTCCTTTAAATGTTCGGTAGAATTCTCCAGTGAAACCATTTGGGACTAGAAGTTTACATTTCAGGAACTTTTAAATTATGAATTAAATTTCTTTAAAGGTTCTATGTTTATTTAGATTGTCATTTCATCTTGACAGAGATTTGGTGGCTTCTGGTTTTGAGTACTTAGTTCATTTTTTCAAATTTTGCAAATTTATGAGCATAAAATGGTTTATAGTATTCCCTTATTATCTTCTAAATGATTCAGGCTCAGTAGTTATATCCCCCATTTCATCTGTGATAATGGTGATCTATTTCTTCAGTGATATATTTTTTTAATATTTTTTTGAATTTAACTATGATATTGTATTTGGGGTAATCTTCTTGTATTATAGAAAGCATATAGTTATATCATTTTCACTTTTACTTTCTGTTTAGTCTGCTAGTCTGCAATTTGTATATGTAGATCATTTATATTTAATGCAATTATTGATGAGTTGGAACTTAAGTCTTGCAATTTATTATTTGTGTTTTTGTTTGTTTTCTCTGGTTCTTGTTGTTTTTCTTCACGTGGGTAACTTGAGCATTTTTAGTATCCAGTCTTTCTATATTTGTAACATTGTTTATTATATTGTTTTGTATAGTTTTCGTAGTGATGTCCTAGGTATTACAATATATGTGCATAACTTATTGCTGTCTACTAAACAACATTGTATCACTGCAAGTGAAATGTAGATCGTTACTGCTCTTTAGGTTTCTTTACTCTCCTAAGTTTATAAATGCAATTATACTGCGTATTTCCTTTCCATTTACTGAGTATCACTTGACAGTGTTCTCATTTGGGTTTCAAACATAAAATTTGATTTTTAAAAATTTGTGAGGAGGATAGTATTTACCATTATTCTATAAATTCTATTGTTTCTCCTTTTTCTGGAATTCTAAGACTTCTGCAATTATTGCCCTTCTTTTTGGAGAACATTTTTTATCATTTTTAAAGAGGAAGTCTGTTGGTGACACATTCTCTTAGTTTTCTTCCTCTCCCTCTTCATTCCTAAGGATATTTTCATTAGCCATAGAATTCAGGTTAACAGTTTTTTTTTTCTTTTATCACTTGAAAAATGTCATATCAGCTCCTCTATCTTCCATGGTTTCACATGAAAACTATTATTCAAGTCACTGTTCCCCTATACATAATGAACGTTATCTCTCATTGCTTTCTATGTGTTTTCTTTGTTTTTAATTTTCAGGAGTTTAATCATGATGTGTATTAGCATGAATACTTGTGGGCTTATCCTGTTTTCAATAGACTCAGCTTTCTTAATTTAGAAGTTTATGTCCTTCATTGAATTTGAGAAATTTTTAGCCATTACTTTTCAATTTTTTTTCAGCTTTACTCTCTGTTTCTTCTCTTTCTAGGATTTGGATAACACAAATTTTGAGATTATTCATTATTTTCCTACAGATCTTGAAAGCTTTATTCCCTTCTTTTTTGTGTACAGTTTTTCTTCTCTTGTTCATGTGGGTAATTTCTATTGTTTTGTCTTCAAGTACACTGATTCTTTCCTGTCATATTTATTCTGCTATTGAGCCTCTTCACTTTAATTTTCTGTATTGCATTTTTCAGTGTTATAATATCCATTTGGTTCTTTTTTGTATCTTTATAGCTTTGGTAGATTCTCTCTGTCCCTCTCTTAATTTGTTTTAAGATTATTTGTAATTAATTTAAAAACAGTTAATGGTGGTTACTTTAAAATCATTGTTAGATAATTCCAATCTCTGATTTATCTCTATATTAGCAAGCACTGTTTGCTTTTGACTCATTCAAATTGTGAATTTCCTGATTCTTGGCATGATTAATATTTTTTATTTAGTTCTGCACATTTTGGCTATTATTCTAGAAGGCTTTATGTTATATTTAAATCTTTTACTTTAGCAGATAACCAGCCTGAGGTTTGCATGCAGAATTTGTTCTATTTTTATGGGCTGTGGTTCTAGTAACAATTTAGTTTTTCGAGCTTTCATAATACTTTTGGTCTCACTTTTTTTGTGTGTTCTTGGAGTTAATGCTAATCCTTGTTTATGCTGCCTGCAGGGGTATAAGGTATTTTTTCCTACTTGGCTGCCTGATGCCTCTAGGTGAGGGATGGGAGGTAAGGGATCCTGTGGCCCATCTGAATAGAGGGCACTTCCTTGGTCCACTTCACTGGAGCCCACCTTTGCCATGTCACAGGGCTGCCTGGTGTCTCTAGGTGGGAGATGGAGGACCCTTTCCCTTGACTCTACATAGGGACAAATAAGACTCCCTAATCCTGGCTTATTCATGTTGGTTCAACCCCAGAAGAAGTCTATGGCTCCTGTAGGCTGAGAGTGCTCCCAAAGCCAAGACATTTGTATTTTTTAGGGATCACCTGCTAGTATGTGGTTTTCTTCACGTTTTCAGTGGGACTTCCTTACGATCCATAGTGAAAGGGGTTTCTTCTTCTGCTTTGTTATATTTCAGGAAACAATGGGTCTACATTATATTCTGAAGCAGAATGGAGATCACAAGATAGTGTTCTTCCAGTCCTGTGATCCTTAGTTCATCCTCTCTTTTAAACATTTGTCAGCATTATACTTTGTTTGTCTGTTGTTTTATTTCCAAGTTTTATAGTGTTATTAGGGGAGAACTGGAAAGAGACAAGTCTATGCCATCTTGCTGAGACTAGAAGTTTATACTCCTTGTTAATTATTTTTGTACTTCTCAGAAATAAAATCAGTACAGGCATACCTCACAGATATTGTGGGTTCAGTTCCAAACCACCACAATGAATCAAATATTGCAATAAAGCAAGTCACACATTGTTTTGGTTTCCCAGTACCTATAAAAGTTATGTTTCTACTATACTCTAGACTATTAAGTGTGCAATAGCACTATATCTAAAAAACAGTGTGCATGCCTTAATTAAAAACTACTTTATTGCTAAAAAAAAATGCTAACCATCATCTCAGCTTTCAGCATATTGTAATCTTTTTGTTTGTGGAGGGTCTCGCCTTAATGTTGATGTTGCTGACTGATCAGGGTGGTGGTTGCTGAAGGTTGGGGTGGCTGTGGCAGTTTCTTAAAATAAGACCACAATGAAGTTTGCTGCATCGATTGACTCTTACTTTTATGAACAGTTTCTCTGGAGCATGCAATGCCATTTAATAGCATTTGACCCACAGAAGAACTTCTTTCAAGATTGCAGTCAATCCTCTCAAACCCTGCCATGCTTTATAACTATGTTTATGTAATATTCTCAATCTTCTATTGTTATTTCAATAATCTTCATAGAATCTTCCCTAGGAGTAGATTCCATCTCAAGAACACTTTATTCGCTCATCCATAAGAAGCAACTACTCATCTATTCAAGTTTTATCATGAGATCACAGAAGTTCAGTCACATCTTCTGGCTCCTCTTCTAGTTCTCTTGACATTTCTACTAAATCTGCAGTTACTTCCTCTGCTGAGGTCTTGAAACTTTCAGAGTCATCCATGAGGGTTGGAATCAACTTCTTCCAGACTCCTGTTAGTGTTGATATTTTGACCTCTAACCATGAATCTCAAATGTTCTTAATGGAATCTGGAATGATGAATCCTTTCCAGAAAGTTTCAATTTGCCAGATCTATCAGAGGAATCAGCTATAGCATTACAAAAGGTATTTCTTAAATGATAAGACTTGAAAATTGAAATTAGTCTTTAATCCATGGGCTGCAGAATAGACATTGTGTTGACAGGCATGAAAACAATAATAATCCCATTGTACATCTCCATCAGAGCTCTTGGGTGACCAAGTTCATTGTCAATGAGCAGTCATATTTTGAAAGGAATGTCTTTTCTGAGTGGTAGTTCTCAACAGTGGGCTTAAAAATATTCAGTAAACTATGTTGTAAACAGATGTGTGGTCAACCAGGCTTTGTTGGTCCATTTATAGAGCACAGGCAGAGTAGAGTCAGCATAATTCTTAAGGGCCCTAGGATTTTCAGAATGGTAAATAAACATTGGCTTCAACTTCAAATAACTGGTTGCATTAGCCCCTTACAAGAGAGTCAGCCTATCATTTGAAGCTTGAAGCCAGGCATTGACTTCTCCTCTCTAGCTAAGGAAGCCCTAGATGGCCCCTTCTTCCAATATAAGGCTGTTTCATCTACATTGAAAATCTATTGTTTGGTGTAGCCACCTTCCTTAATTATCTTAGCTAGAACTTTTGGATAACTTGATGCAGCTTCTACAACAGCATTTGCTGCTTCATCTTGCACTTTTAAGTTATGGAGATGGCTTCTTTCCTTAAACCTTATGAACAAACCTCTGCTACCCCAAACTTTGGTTCTGCAGCTTCCTCACCTCTCTCAGCCTTCATAGAAGTGAAGAGACATAGGACTTTGCTCTGGATTAGGTTTTGGCTTAAGGTAATGTTGTGACTGGTTGAATCTTCTCTCTAGACCAAACTCTCAAACTTTCTCTGTATCAGCAAGAAGGCTGTTTCACTTTCTTATCATAAGTGTATTCACTGAAGTAACACTTAATTTCCTTCAAGAATGTTTCTTTTGCATTCGAAATTTAGCTAACTGGTGCAAGAGGCCTAGCTTTTGGCATATCTCTGCTTTTGATATGCCTTCCTCACTTAGCTTAATCATTTCTAGCTTTTGATTTAAAGTGAGAGACATATCACTTTTCCCTTCACTTGAACACTTAGAGGGCATTGTGGGGTTATTAGTTGGGCTAATTTCAATATTGTGTCTCAGGAAATAAGGAGGCCCAAGGAGAGTAAGAGAGAAGGGGGAATGGCCAGTCAGTGGAGCAGTCATAACATACATATTTATCCATTAAGTTCACTGTCTTTATGGGCATTGTCTGTGACATCCCCAAAACAATAATAGTGACATCAAATATCACTGATCACCATAATAATTATAACAATAATGAAAAAGTTTGAAATATTGTGAGAATTACCAAAATGTAATATAGAGACACTAAATGAGTAAGTGCTATTGGAAAAAAATGACATCAACAGACTTACTTGATGCAGGATTGCCACAAACCCTCAATTTGTGGCAAAAAATGGAATATCTGTGAAGCTCAATAAAGCAAAGTGCAATGAAATGAGCTATGCCTGTATAGCAAACTGGAATGATCATTATAAGCCTGAATAATTAATTATTAAGTGAGAAACTAAAAACTTCAAACAAAAACAAGAATAAGCTAAATTTATAACATCAGAACACCAAATTCCTCACTAGATTGAGGTAATTCTCCTTTTCTTGTAAGAAATTTTCTGCACACTTAATATTAGAATGATAGTTGGTATAGTGAGTGCCTCAAACTGTAACACTGTCAATCACCAATTATTCTCTAAGTCTCCCCCTCGCCTTAGGGATAAGCTTTTTAGAAGTTCATGATACATTATTGTCAAGAAGTCTTTCAGGAAATATGTCTTACACTAAAAAAATGAACCAGAATGAAAAGAAGCATAGGACTTTATGTGAAAATTGGTAAAATCAAATTTCAGCATATATAATAAAGGAAGTATAGATAAAATGGATTCATTGATAGTTACAGGTCAATAAGAATTAGTAAAACTCAAGTCAATAGTTGGGTTATGAGTAATCATAAGCAAAGCAACTCAGTCATCTTAATGAGAAAATGTTAAACAACAGTCACCAAGTAAAGTGGTGCTCATCAATTTACATTTCCTTAACTAATAATTTATTTAAGTCATTTATTTTTTTATTTGTTTTTCTTGTTTAATATATTTATTTAGTTCAGTAGTTGTTAGTCACCAGCTATACGTTTATTTTTGTTTTTCTCTGAATTCCTATGTAATTTTATATACGTGTCCTCTGCCTGTTGTTTCAGTAGGTGCTTTGTGTAAATTTTAGAACTAGTTAACATTGTGGCCTGAACAAAAATGGTAGCAGTAGAGCAGGGGAAAATTTGAAATTTCAACTCTAATAGTTTTTTTCTTGTTTATACCATGAGCATGTTGGGCTGGCTCTTTCCATTTAAAAAACTAGGAATACTATTTAAATGCATTTTGTTCCTACTCTTTCAATGCTTTTTAGAGAGAAAATTTAGAATAAAATCACAATGCCAATAGACCCTAATAATCCTTTACCCTTACAAAACTGTCCCCTGGAAGTCTTGTTTCTGCAAAGCATGGGACTGTTTGCTCTTACATACCAGAAAAAGATCTCACAAGATAGAGATAATAGATAGATAAATAGATTGATAAATAATAGAGTGCAAGGTTGCAGATGAAATTTTGCATGATATTTCACAGCCATCATTTATGTATAACCATTGGACAATGTGAATATATGTGTATATATACACATATATATATTAATTTTTTAGAATAAAATCTTCTAAAGCCTAAAATATATTTGGCAAAATGCTAGTGTTTGTTAAATATAATGTGTATTATATTTTTAATGAATTTTTGAGTTTGAAATATTCATAGGACACTATAGCAATAACTAACTTTTCTCTATTTTTGTGTTTTTCTCTAACCTACACTAGACAGTTATATTCAAATGTTATCTGACGACCCATCCCACACTCTGCATCCCCATTTCAAGAGACTATCAGGGAATTTTTCCATTTCTTTTCACAAGGAAAATAAGGGCAAATCCACTGAAGGCCTTGCAGTTTATATAAACCATATTTTGCTTCTCAGAAGACTATCTATTATTCATCAGATATCTATATGTCATTTTCTGAAATACAAGTCTTCAATATCAAAGAAGTTTGGTGAAAAAATATTCTATTTTAAGAAGTAATTTGTTTAATTTTGGATTTGTCATTCACCATTCCTTCTTCTTGGTATCACGTAATTATTAATATTCTGTTGCTTAAAGTATGGATAGGATCACTGTGAGAAGAAATTTTTACATTATTCAGGACATGTTAAAGAAGAATAGAATTTTTAAACTTTTAATTAGTCTATATTATTTGATTTCCTCAGTATTCTTTGGAGGAATAATAAAAAAGAATGGGAGAATATTAGTAGAGAAGTATCTGGTTAGAAAATTATTTTTACTCTGTTGGAGTATTTAATATGTTCTTTATGAGGAAAAATGCTTAGAGCAAGTAATGGAAGTACAATAATAACATATCTTTCTGTAATAATCAAGGATTTGACCAGAGTACAAGCTACTTGTCACTGTGAATAAATTAGGCTTTTTATTCACAGCATCAGAGTTTTATGGGACCTTATATGCCCTGTCATCCAACTGCTTCATTTCACAATCAAGGCAACTGAACTCCAGAGCAAGTGAATAATTTTCCCAGACAAGCACCTGCAACATTCACATCTTTTATTAGACAGAATATTAATTCTTCTAGTTTTAGTAATGCTTTCTGTGCACATTTCCATTGTGTCTTCTACCACACTTCCTTGTGAAATATATATTTCACAGTGATAAAGATTTGATATCTGAAATTAAAGGTTGAAAAAATCGTATTCATGTTGTTTTTTATTTATACAAATAGAAAAATCCTGAATCTTAGAAATGTGGAAACCCATTTCGGACTGAGGTTAAAATATCAGCCCTCATCTTCTTCATAAGATTCAGAGTTGTTTTTTACTTCAGATTTTGCCAGCTATATTGCAGATATTGTTAATTATCTCTCCACCCATCTTTTAAATTTTTTCTCTCCATAGGGGTGGAGGTTAGAGGGGATAATATATTGAAATTGGTATATCAATTGAAACTTTTGTATTTTTCTATATATGGACCTAATATAGGACCAATACATAAGACTAATATGTGACCAATATAATATCATTTATGTTTTAAATTATATATTTTAATATATATATTTTGCTATATATTTATAGCAATATATATTCAATATATATTTTGCTTCCTATTGCTTCACTCAGTGTTGTGTAATCCAAATCTAGTTCACTCATTTTACCTAATGAATAAAATGTTATTATATCACTGCACACAACTAAATTACTCCATTCCTCTTTTCAGGGACATTTCAGTTTCTAATTTTTGGACAATATACACTTTGTTGTACCAAACAGTCATCTGCACATCGTGAAAGAAGTATTGCATCAGGCAGAGTTACACAAAGAAAACGTTATTGAACTCTATACAATGTAGAAGATAGATTGAATTCAACTGTACTGAAACAAAAGGTGGGAGGGATTTTAAGCACTTGGGTGAGCTAATGGAAAAATACTGGAGAAGATAGTGGGGTGCATGGTCAATGGGGTATGTCTAGCACAATGGGTCATTTCTGAGTTTTCAATTGTTTATCTCTATTATTCATCTGTGTTGCTAATTGGCCTTATCAAAATTAGGTTCCTACCTCCTACAGAAGCTGGGAAATATGGAGAGTATCCTCTTGATGATTATATTTCAAAAGAATGACTCCCAGGTCCTTAAGAAAGTCATCCCAGAGTTGTAAAACTGGCAAGAGAGTATGAGAAGATTTACTCAAAAGGGCAGAGAAAGAATTTACAATTGCAAGTTTTCTCAAGTAAATGCTGTAAAAAAAAAAATGTTTTTAAAATCAGGTACCTATACTTAGGAAATCAACATTCTAATGTTTAGTCAAACTGAAGGGAATGCAAAGGCCACCTTAGTTAGCATGTTAATGGGTTTATTTCATATTTGGAAATCTAAGTAAAATTGCTGTTCACTGGGTATGCATACCTTCAGCTTTGGTAGATATTGCTAATTACTTCTCAAAATATTTTACCAATTTTGAGTCCAATCAGTAGAGTATAAATGATATAATTTGCTACAATTGTTGCTAACTTTTTTTTACTAATTGTAAAATTTTTAGCATTATGCTGGCATTTCTTTTTATTTGATACACATTTTCTTGATTTCTAGTAATACTGTCATTTGACATTTGACATTTCTCTACATTAACTGACTTTTCAAATCCTTTTCACATCCAAATTTTTTCCATTAGGTTGTTTGTCTTTTTCTTTTTCTTACTTCTTTGTAGGAATTCTTTAGATAATCTCAGTAACAATCCTTTGTTCAAATAAAGTGTTAAAAATATCTTGTCTAATCTCTGATTAGTCTTTCAATTCTGCTTGGTTAATTTCACACAGTAAAAAATGTATTGGTATACAGTGTAGTCAAATTTATCAGTCATTTCCTCTACAACTTTCTTTCCAGAGGCATCCAAGTAATTTCTTTATATCCCAAAGTCATAAAGATCACTGTTTAATAATTTCTTCTAAAAAATTTACAGTAAACTATTCGCATTGAAGATTTTTTTTGTTCAGAATATTTATCGTGTATATGAAATTTTTTCCCCTCCTCACATGATATAAGCAATTTTTATGAACTCTTTATTAATGGGTGCACTATTTCTTTATTATGTATTATAATGCTAACTCTTCAAACCTATGCTCTAATATATGTGTGGATTGTTTTTTCCTAGATTCCCTGTATTTTTTGTTTGCTTTCTTTGTTTATCTCTATATAATACAACTCTGTCTTTTATATACCAGGCTTATTTATAGCCCATTGGTACAGAGTAATGTCAAAATAAGCAAAATACTTACTCTTCTGGAGTTGACATTATTGTGGAGAAAGATAAGCAATAAAAAATGATTAATTAAAAATGTAGTGATTGGGCTTCCCTGGTGGTGCAGTGGTTGAGAGTCTGCCTGCCGATGCAGGGGACACAGGTTGGTGCCCCAGTCTGGGAAGATCCCACATGCCGCAGAGTGGCTGGGCCCGTGAGCCATGGCTGCTGAACCTGTGCATCCGGAGCCTGTGCTCCACAACGGGAGAGGACACAACAGTGAGAGGCCCGCATACCACCAAAAAAAAAAAAAAAAAAAGTAGTGATTTAAGCTTCAGAGATAAATGAATCAAGGAAGAATTAAGAATGGAAAGATTACTCTTTTTTTTAATAATGGACAACACATTAATCAGTGAGAGAATTATATTTAAGGAAAACAATGAAGGTGAGGAGTGAGCCATGTCTATATTTGAGGGTAAGACTAACAGAGAAATTGAAAATCAAAGAGACAAGACCTGAGGCAGGAACATGCCTCGTATGTTTAAGAAACACCCAGATGGACAGTACAGCTGGAGCAGATGGAGACACCATTTGGTAGACAATTTTAACAACTTTCACTTTTACTCTAACAGAAATAGGGAGCCAGTTCAAGGCTTTTGAGCAAAAGAATGATAATTGCACTTCTGTTTTAGAAGGATTATTTTGGTCACTATGTCAACAGTAGAGAGGGAGGATACAAAAGGAGGAACAGGAAGAAAATTTAGGAAGCTATTGTAACAACCCAGGTATGAAGATGGTGCACTAATTGTCAAATAATATACACTTTAAAGGGGGTGATAAAGGTATTTTCTGGTGAATCATAAACTGGCTGGAATGAGACTGTAAAAGTAAAAATGACTAGAAGGTTTTTGGCCTGAGAATTAGAAGCATTTTCATTTTGCATCTGTTTCTTTGAAATACAAAATTATAAAACTTTATTAGATATAGATATAAATGTAAATGGGCTAACTGTATAGATATAATTGTAGTTTCATTGAAAAATATTGTCATTTTTATTTTATTTTTGAAAATCATTTTGGCAGTTCTTAGATCTTTAACCTTGCAAAGGAATTTTCTTATTAGCTTGTTAAAGTCTGTGAAACTCCTGGTGATATTTTGACCATCATTCTTTTGAATATATTAATAAGTTTACTCTCTTAGAGAGTAAAACACTAATTACTTACCTAGTAATGCATCATTCATATGGCAAATTTTATGTCTATACTGCCAAAACAGAAGTCTCTAAACTGAGATTAGTTTCAGATAATTTCCGTTTTCATTGGACTGACATTTCTAAAGATTTTTAATTAAATTTAAATTGGCATTCAAGTAAAATATATACAATTACATATTTAGCCAAGAAACTGGAAACTGTGACTTATGTTTTGTTAATCAAAACAGAAGAAAATAGCTTTTAGAATCTAACATACAAAAAGCTTTCTTTACAAAAAAGCATTCTTTACTAACAAAAGAATTTCCAATTAAAAGAATCAAAATTACATGAGAATAAGTCATTTAAATACTTTGAAAAGGACCTCAAAAGTAGATATAATTTGATGCAATGGGCTTTATAGTAATTATATTTTAGTTGACCAAGTCCAGTTGCCACACTTCATTTATTTTATTATATCCATTGCTTTTGAGAGAGAGAGAGAGAGAGATAAATGGAGAAGGGCATGAGGGTAGGTGGGGAACAAAGAAAGGAAAGAATAGAAAGGAGGAAGGGAAAGAAGGGGTTGGAGAGGAGAGAGAGAAAAAAATAAAGAAAGAATTTAACTTTTACTGGGAGCTTAATCTGAGCCAGGCCTAAATTTAAGTACTGTATATAAAACATTCAATTCCTGTGATTACACCATAAAGTAGGTAAAATAAATTCAGTAATATAGGCACAAATATGGTATGTAGAAACTTAACAAGTGGAAGAGCCAGGGTTGTAACCAAGCAGGCCACTGACACAGACTCTCCTAAATGACTCCTCTAAAATCAAAACTACAATGAGGTACCACCTTACACCAGTCAGAATAGCCACAATTAAAAAGTCTACAAATCACTAATACTGGACAGGGTGTAGAGAAAAGGGAATCCTCCTACACTGTTGGTGGGAATGTAAATTGGTGACAGCACTATGGAGAACAGTATAGAAGTTCCTCAAAATACTAAAATTAGAGTTACAATTTGATCCAGCGATCCAGCATTCCCACTCCTGGACAAATATCTGGACAAAACTATAATTCAAAAAGATGCATGCAACTCTGTGTTCATAGCAGCACTATTCACAATACCCAAGATGTGGAAACAATGTAAATGTCCCTCAACAGTTGAAGGACAAAGAAGATGTGGTATGTATATACAATGGAATATTACTCAGCCATCAAAAAGAATGAAATAATGCCATTTGCAGCAACATGGATGGAACAAGTGATTATCATACGAAGTGAAGTAAGCCAGAAAGACAAATACCATATGATATCACTTATATGTGAAATCTAAAATATGACACAAATGAATTTATCTATGAAACAGAAACAGACTCACAGACATAGGGAACAGACTTGTGGTTGCCAAGGGGAAGGGGGGCAGGGGAGGGATGGTTGAGAGTTTGGGACTAGCAAATGCAAACTATTATATTTAGACTGGATAAACAACAAGGTCCTATTGTATAGCACAGGGAACTATATTCAATATCTTGTAATAAACCATAATGGAAAATAAAAAATATAAATAAATTAAATGACACCTCTAGATGGCTTTAATCAAGGGTGGGCCATCTCCAGCTGATCATACTTTCCAAAATTCCCTACTTCCTTACACCCTCACATAAGCATGCATTTAATTTATTTTTACCTTAAATACATTGAAGACAGAATTTGTGAAACAGGAAAGGATTTCAGATTTAACATATATAAACTAATTTTTTTCTACAGGCCAGACTCAAGTTTTTTCTTGGATTGGGGAAGACTTCATCTCCTTATCCATCACCCTTAGTCCTGAAAGCTACCCTAAATTAACTTTCAGTCCAAGCAAATGTGGTGTGCTTGCTCTCTAATCATATCTTTAAAACACTTACCATAAGGAGATTGTGGCTTCTGAACCCCTCCATCCTACATGGAAATTACATAAATGCTATTGTTTCAGGTATTCAGTAACAAAGGTGTTTTTAGTACTTGTAGTCATATCAAACTGACACATGGCAAATAAAACTTGATTACATCCAAATTTTTTTCAAGAAAAAGTCTTGATTTCCCTAACACTAACTGTAGTATTAGAGACATGGGACTATTTAAATTTCTGATCACTTTAATACATATTCTAATGATAAAGAAAGCACAATATAATTCAATACAACCACTTCCTTTTTATTATCTTTTTAAATTATCAAGATGGCTACTTTTTGGGAAAAGGTTGGAAAGGAGTTAGAAAAACAGCATACCAATTTCTTACGTGTTTATCCTGAGGACCAAGATTGAAATAAAATATGCTTCAGATTTGATTATCTGTGAATGTAAGATAACACAAATTGTCCAATCAGACATGCACAATTCAGATAACTTACCCAGTGTCAAACTTCACTAATAAATTTAATAAGATAGGTCATTCTGAGTCCCAGGAAAAGCAGAAAATATCTATCTTAGAAATTTTCTGTCCACATAAGAATATTCTCTAGCCCATATTTTTGTTATGGCTCTCTCTAAATGTTGCAAATAGAGCATTACTTACAGAGAATGAAGCAATTCTGGAGATGCTACATCTCCATTTTATACTCTGATAATTATATAATGTGACATTTTGTAGGGATGTATAGCACACAAGTCTATACAATCCATGTTTATTTATCATAGTCAATCCTGTACATATCCTATACATAACAGATTCAACCTGCTAAAAACATTCTATACCTAAGTACTTTCCCATTAGTAATTACCAGAGTATGTCTGCCTGTAGGTCTGTTATTATATTTAGTAATCATCATCCTCCCGCCCTCCTTCCCATCCTTCCTTCCTTCCTTCCTTCCCACCCTTCCTTCCTTCCCTTTTATCCTTTCATACTTTTATCAGTGAACCTACACTGGAAAAGTAGGAACAGGATTTTATTTATTTATTTATTTATTTAACACCTTTATTGGAGTATAATTATTTTACAGTGGTGTTAGTTTGTGCTGTATCACAAAGTGAATCAGCTATAAGTATACATATATCCCCCATTCCCTCCTTCTTGCATCTCCCTCCCACTATCCCTATCCTACACCTATAGGTGGTCAAAAAGTACTGAGCTGATCTCCCTGTGCTATGCAGCTGCTTCCAACTAGCTATCTATTTTACATTTGATAGTGTATGTATGTCCATGCCACTCTCTCCCTTCATGCTAGCTTACCCTTCCCACCCTCCCCAAGTCCTCAAGCCCATTCCCTACATCTGCATCTTTATTCCTGTCCTGCGCCTAGGTTCTTCAGAACCTTTTTTTTTTTTTTAGATTCCATATATATGTGTTAGCATATGGTATTTGTTTTTCTCTTTCTGATTTACTTCACTCTGTATGAAAAACTCTAGGTCCATCCACCTCACTACAAATAACTCAATTTCATTTCTTTTTATGATTGAGTACTATTCCATTGTATATATGTGCCACATGTTCTTAATCCATTCATCTGTCGATGGACATTTAGGTTGCTTCCATGTCCTGGCTATTGTAAATAGTGCTGCAATAAACATTGTGGTACATAAATCATTTTGAATTATAGTTTTCTCTAGGCATGTGCTCAGCTCTGGGATTGCTGGGTCGTATGGTAGTTCTATTTTTAGTTTTTTTTTTTTTTTTTTTTTTTCAGTACACGGGCCTCTCACCGTTGTGGCCTCTCCTGCTGCGGAGCACAGGCTCCGGATGCTCAGGCTCAGCGGCCATGGCTCACGGGCCTAGCCACTCTGCAGCATGTGGGATCTTCCCAGACCGGGGCATGAACCCGTGTCCCCTGCATCGGCAGGCGGATTCTCAACCACTGCGCCACCAGGGAAGCCCCTATTTTTAGTTTTTTAAAGAACCTCCATACTGTTCTCCATAGTGGCTATATCAATTTACATTCCCACCAATAGTACAAGAGGGTTCCCTTTTCTCCACACACTCTCCAGCACTTATTGTTTGTAGACTTTTTGATGATGGACATTCTGCAGATGTGAAGTGATACCTCATTGTAGTTTTGATTTGCATTTCTCTAATGATTAGTGATGTTGAGCATCCTTTCATGTTTTTGTTGGCAATCTGTATACCTTCTTTGGAGAAATGCCTATTTAGGTCTTCTGCCCATTTTTGGATTGGGCTGTTTGTTTTTTTGATATTGAGCTGCTTGTATAATTTGGAGATTAATCCTTTGTCAGTTGCTTTGTTTACAAATATTTTCTCTCATTCTGAGGGTTGTCTTTTGCCTTGTTTATGGTTTCCTTTTCTGTGCAAACCTCTTAGGTTTCATTAGGTCCCATTTTTTTATTTTTGTTTTTATTTCCCTTTCTCTAGGAGATGGCTCAAAAAGGATCTTGCTGTGATTTATGTCATAGAGTGTTCTGCCTGTGATTTCCTATAAGAGTTTTATAGTGTCTGGCCTTATATTTAAGTCTTTAATCCATTTTGAGGTTATGGTGTTAGGGAGTGTTCTAATTTCATTCTTTTACATGTAGTTGCCCAGTTTTCACAGCACCACTTATTAAAGAGGCTGTCCTTCTCGATTGTAAATTCTTGCCACCTTTATCAAAGATACAGTGACCATATGTGCTTGGGTTTATATCTGGGCTTTCTATCCTCTTCCCTTGGTCTGTATTTCTGTTTCTGTGCCAGTACCATACTGTCTTGATGACTGTAGCTTTGTAGTATAGTCTGAAGTCAGGGAGCCTGATTCCTCCAGCTCCATTTTCCTCTCTCAGGATTGCTTTGGCTGTTCTGTGTCTTTTGTGTTTCATACAAATTGTGAAACTTTTTTGTTGTTGTTGTTCTAGTTCTGTGATAAATGCCATTGGTAGTTTGATAGGGAT
This sequence comes from Mesoplodon mirus, assembly GCF_964341445.2. Taxonomy (NCBI): domain Eukaryota; kingdom Metazoa; phylum Chordata; class Mammalia; order Artiodactyla; family Ziphiidae; genus Mesoplodon; species Mesoplodon mirus. The sequence goes on from NC_138983.1 coordinate 33,108,929, forward strand.
TGCACTGTACCTGTAGATTGCTTTGGGTAGTGTACTCATTTTCACAACATTGATTCTTCCAATCCAAAAACATGGTATATCTCTCCAACTGTCTGTATCATCTTTAATTTCTTTCATCGGTGTCATAGTTTTCTGCATACAGGTATTTTGTCTCCTTAAGTCGGTTTATTCCTAAGTATTTTATTCTTTTTGTTGCAGTGGTAAATGGGAGTGTTTCCTTGATTTCACTTTCAGATTTTTCATCATTAGTGTACAGGAATGCCAGAAATTTCTGTGCATTAATTTTGTATCCTGCTACTTTACTAATTCATTGATTAGCTCTGGTTTTCTGGTAGCATCTTTAGGATTCTCTATGTATAGTATCATGTCATCTGCAAACAGTGACAGCTTTACTTCTTCTTTTCCGATTTGGATTCCTTTTGTTTCCTTTTCTTTTCTGATTGCCGTGGCTAAAACTTCCAAAACTATGTTGAATAATAGTGGTGAGAGTGGGCAACCTTATCTTGATCTTAGTGGAAAAGGTTTCAGTTTCACCATTGAGAAAGATGTTGGCTGTGGGTTTGCCATATATGGCCTTTATTATGTTGAGGAAAGTTCCCTCTATGCCTACTTTGGAGGGTTTTTATCATAAATGGGTGTTGAATTTTGTGAAAAGTTTTTTCTGCATCTATTATCATATCTTTTTTATCCTTCAGTTTGTTAATATGATGTATCACATTGATTAATTTGCATATATTGAAGAATCCTTGCATTCCTGGGATAAACACCACTTGATCATAGTGTATAATCCTTTTAATGTGCTGTTGGATTCTGTTTTCTGGTATTATGTTGAGGATTTTTGCATCTATGTTCATCAGTGATATTGGTCTGTAGTTTTCTTTCTTTGTGGCATCTTTGTCTGGTTTTGGTTTCAGGGTGATGGTGGCCTTGTAGAATGAGTTTGGGAGTGTTCCTCTCTCTGCTATATTTTGGAAGATTTTGAGAAGGTTTGGTGTTAGCTCTTCTCTAAATGTTTGATAGAATTCACCTGTGAAGCCATCTGGTCCTGGGCTTTTGTTTGTTGGAAGATTTTTCATCACAGTTTCAATTTCAGTGCTTGTGATTGGTCTGTTCATATTATCTGTTTCTTCCTGCTTCAGTCTCAGAAGGTTGCGCTTTTCTAAGAATTTGTCCATTTCTTCCAGCTTGTCCATTTAATTGGCATATAGTTGCTTGTAGTAATCTCTGATGATCCTTTGTATTTCTGCCATGTCAGTTGTTACTTCTCCTTTTTCGCTTCTAATTCCATTGAGTCTTTTCCCTTTTTTTCTTGATGATTCTGGCTAATAGTTTATCAATTTTGTTTATCTTTTCAAAGAACAAACTTTTAGTTTTATTGGTCTTTTCTATGGTTTCCTTCATTTCTTTTTCATTTATTTCTCATCTGATCTTTATGATTTCTTTCCTTCTGCTAACATTGGGGTTTTTTTGTTGTTCCTCTTTCTCTAATTGCTTCAGGTGTAAGGTTAGATTGTTTATTTGAGATGTTTCTTACGGTAGGATTGTATTGCTATAATCTTCCATCTTAAAACTGTTTTTGCTGCATCCTGTAGGTTTTGGGTCATCATGTTTTCATTGTCATTTGTTTCCAGGTATTTTTTAACGTCCTCTTTTATTTCATCAGTGATCTCTTGGTTATTCAGTAGTGTATTGTTTAGCCTCCATGTGTTTGTATTTTTTACAGTTTTTTTTCCTCTAATTGGTATCTAGTCTCATAGCATTTTGGCTGGAAAAGATACTTGATATGATTTCAATTTTCTTAAATTTACCAAGGCCTGATTTCTGACCCAAGATATGATCTATCCTGGAGAATTTTCCATCAGCACTTGAGAAGAAAGTGTATTCTGTTGTTTTTGGATGGAATGTCTTATAAATATCAATTAAATCCATCTTGTTTAATGTGTCATTTAAAGCTTGTGTTTCCTTATTTATTTTCATTTTGGAAGATCTGTCCATTGGTGAAAGTGGGATGTTAGTCCCCTACTATGATTGTGTTACTGTTGATTTCCCCTTTTATGGCTGTTAGCACTTGCCTTATGTATTGAGGTGTACCTATGTTGAGTGCATAAATATTTACAATTGTTATGTCTTCTTCTTGGATTGATCCCTTGATCATTATGTAGTGTCTTCCTTGTCTTTTGTAAGTCTTTACTTTAAAGGCTATTTTGTCTGATATGAGAATTTCTACTCCAGCTTTCTTTTGATTTCCATTTGCATGGAATATCTTTTTCCATCCCCTCACTTTCAGTCTGTATGTGTCCCTCAGGCTGAGGGGAAGTGGGTCTCTTGTAGACAGCATATATCCATTGTTTTTTTATCCATTCAGCCAGTCTATGTCTTTTGGTTGGAGCATTTAATCCATTTACATTTAAGGTAATTATTGATATGTATGTTCCTATTACCATTTTCTTAATTGTTTGGGGTTTGTTATTGTAGATCTTTTTCTTTTCTTTTGTTTCCTGCCTAGAGAAATTCCTTTAGCATTTGTTGTAAAAGTGGTTTGATTGTGCTGAACTCTCTTAATTTTTGTTTGTCTTTAAGGTTTTAAATCTCTGTGAAGTTTCAGGAGCAGCACAGAGATATTTCCCTTTCTCTTCTTTGTTCGCACATCTCCTGAGGTTCAGCTTTGGATTTGGCCCCACCTCTGCATGTAGGTCATCCTCTGGCATCTGTTCTTCACCCAGACAGCAGGGGGTTAAAGTAGCAGCTGATTTGGGGGCTTTGGCTCACTCAGGCCAGTGGGAGGGAGGGGTACAGAATGCAGGGCAAGCCTTCTGTGGCAGAGTCTGGCACGACATTTCAACAGCCTGAGGTGTGCCATGTATTCTCCCAGGGAAGTTGTCCCTGGATCACAGGACCCTGCCAGTGGCAGGCTGCACAGGCTCCCTGGAGGAGCGGTGTGGATAGTAACCTATGCTTGCACACTAGATTCTTGGTGGCTGCAGCAGCAGCGTTAGCGTTTCATGCCCATCTCTGTTATCCACGCTGATAGCCATGGCTTGCACCTGTCTCTGGAGCTCGTTTAGGCGGTGTTCTGGATCCCCTCTCCTCGTGCACCCCAAAACAATGGTCTCTTGTCTCTTAGGCAGTTCCAAACTTTTTCCCGGACTCATTCCTGGCTCGCTGTGGTGCACTAGCCCCCTTCAGGCTGTGTTCATGCAGCCAACTCCAGTCTTCTCCCTGGGATCTGACCTCTGAAGCCTGAGCCTCAGCTCCCAGCACACACCTGCCCCAGCAGGTGAGCAGACAAGCCTCTAGGGTTGGTGAGTGCTGGTCAGCACCGTTTCTCTGTGCAGGAATCTCTCCGCTTTGCCCTCTGCACCCCTGTTGTTTCATTCCCCTCTGTGGCTCAGAAGCTTCCCCCACCCCCCGCCCACCCCCCATCTCTACCAGTGAAGGGGCTTCCTAGTGTGTGGAAACATTTCCTCCTTCACAGCTCCCTCCCAGAGGTGCAGGTCCCGTCCCTATTCTTTTGTCTCTGTTTTTCTCTTTTACTTTTGCCCTACCCAAGGAGTTTCTTGCCTTTTGGGAAGTCTGAGGTCTTCTGCCAGCGTTCAGTAGGTGTTCTGTAGGAGTTGTTCCATATATAGATGTATTTTTTATGTATTTGTGTGGAGGAAGGTGATCTCCACATCTTAGTCCTCTGCCGTCCTGAAGCCCACTCAGAAATTGGATTTTACTTTTGCTGCTAATACTTTTTTTTCCAACATGGAAAAAGACATAAATAAATAAATAAAACACCTAAAGAATGATGACAGATCTTCTGAAAACTCAAGTCATATCACATGTATTAGATACATAATATGCCTCCTCAAGCACTGCAGAGGAATAAGTTTATACAACTAGGTTTATTGTATGTTATCAGTTACATGTGGAATAAAAAAAAAAGTTGATTCAATTGAAACAAAATAAAATGGTGGTTGCCAGAGGCTGAGGGGAGGGAGAAATGGGGAGATATAGATAGAACTTTCAGTTGCAAGAAGAATAAGTTCTGAGAATCTAATGTAAAACATGGTGACTATACTTAATAATATATTATTGTATACTTGAAAGTTTCTGAGAATAGATCTTAAGTGATTTTATCACACACATATAAAGTTAACTATGTGACATGGTAGCTGTGTTAGTTATGTTGATTTTGGTTTCATTCCACAACATATACGCATACAAAGATCACGTTGTACATGTCAAACATATACAATTATATTTGTCAGTTTTTTCTCAGTGGAGTTGGGAGGAAAACTGGTGTGCTTCCAGAATCTCTTGTGAATATGTAATTTAAAAAAATATATATTTTAATCTAGATTTGAAAGAAATACAGATTGAAGAAGCAGCAGATTGCAGACAATAAGCCCAAATCCTGCTTCAGTATTGCTCATAAGATATGACACTGATTTTGAAAAAAAAAAAAGAAAAGATATATTTAAACATATAAGAAAATTATAGAATATATAAGATTATCTGCTCCACTGGGTGTGTCTTTGGTGGAAAGGCAAAGATTACTCCAGATTTTCTGAATTAGTAAATCATTGGTAGAATCCACCTAGGTAAGACTATTTTTTAACAAAAAAACCCAAAGATTATATATATTTTTAAAATAACATTGATGTCACTTGTTGACTGCAAAAAAAAAAAAAAAAGCACAACCTAAAAGTTGAAAATTATGTTTTCTGCGGCAGACGTAATGAAGAGTTAAGCCCAGGACACAAGCTCTCAGATAGCCCTGAGTGACTGTTCTGAAGAAGTATGGGAAGAGCCAGGATATGTAGGAGTTTTGCAAAAAGAAACCAGATAGTTGAACATCAAAACATTTCTGCTAATTAAAGAAAAAGGAAACATCTCAAGTTAATGAATTTAGCTCTTTTCTACGTATGGGAAGATGGCAGGAGTCTGGGCTCATTGAAATCATTCCTTTGATATGCACTTTAACTGTCAAGGGCCAGTATCTTGTTTTTCTCCGTCTTGAATCCCCTCAGGGTGCGCAGTCAGGGTGACTGCAGCAGCTGACAGGTTGATAGCTGCAACATCCTTCGTTTACTAATACAGCAGGGGATATTCTTCATCCACTTACTCAAGATTAGAGTCCCTTTTATACTGAAGAGCCAAAGATACTTTATGTGAGACTGAATTATTTATCAAAGAAATAAACTATTTTCTTGAAATTGCAGCACCCGTGTAAGATGAATTAAACCTGCAAGAGTTCTGGCATAATAAAAATAAAATAAATATGCTAACAACGTGATTTACCTTACCATAAAATGAGATAGTAGAAATTGGAAAGCATCTATCATGGAGAAAAAAAGAAAATAAAGTTTGAAATTATTATTACGGCTCTTTTAGAATTTGAAATTTATTTCCTAGATTTAGAAACAAATTTCATATGTGGAAATGGTTTAAATGAAAATTGAATATGAAGTATTCTATTCTTTCATTTTTATTACAAGTACCTCTGATATGTTCTCCATCCTTCCCTGATATGAAATTAATTCACTGTTTTATGTGTCAGTCACACTGAGAAAAACCAAATTTCACTTTAATCTTACTAAACTATTTAATCAGTTTTAGTATGCCTACAAGAGTTCATCTTTAAATGCCTTGTCAAAAGCTCTCTGCAGAAAAACTGATAAAGAGTAACATGGTCAAAATGCTGGGTAAAAATATCACATATATTAACTTCCATAGTGAATGAAATATTCTATCTTCCCTTAAATTCTTTATTCATATAAATTTTACATTGTTTTAAATATAATATGTTGTGTGGTTCTGTTTCTATTTATAGTATAATTGCATTTCATGATTTAATGATTTGTATCATTCCATTTAGCTTACGCATGATAATTTAATTTATACTAAACTTCCTTTCTGTAACAGTAGAAGAATTGTCCCCCCTTTTGTCCTTCACAAGAGCACTGAATTGTCCTTTGTTTTCTAAGAGACTGTTATCCTTAATTATTGTCTCTCTCACCTGTATCATTAATTTTCTGTGTTTATTCTACCATTTTCTCTCTTTTTTTTTTTTACAAGATATTGAATATAGTTTGCTGTGCTATAAGTAAGTTCTTGTTATCTATTTTACATATAGTAGCATGTATCTGTCAATCCCAAACTCTGCATTTAATCCCTCCCTGCTTTCTCCCTTTGGTAACCATAAATTTGTTTTCTATGTCTCTGAGCCTATTTTTTGTTTTGTAAATAAGATCATTTGTATCATTTTTAGATTCCACATATAAGAGATATCATATGATATTTGTCTTTCTCTGTCTGACCTCACTTAGTATGATAATCTCTAGGTCCATCCATGTTGCTGCAAATGTCATTTTTTTCATTCATTCTTATGGCTGAGTAATATTCCATTGTACATATGTATGTGTGTGTGTGTGTGTATACGTACTCCATCTTTTTCTTTATCCATTAATCTGTCGATGGACAATTTAGGTTGCTTCCATGTCTTGGCTATTTGGCTACTGTAAAACTACCATTTTCACTGGACACAAGTATGTCTTCAAAACAACCATCATTTTAAAACATCACTCCTCAACCCCAACTCTCCATATACATTGCCTATTTCCTGAATTATCTCACATGTCAAAATATTAGCTTAAACTGGCTATCTCTACTGCACAATTCATTCTTTCCTCAACTTATTCCATCCAGACTTATAAGGTCTCTGATGACAATTATGTTGCTAAAGTCAGGGATAATTTTTACTTCTCACTCAGTCTCCCAACAGCATTTGATATGCTTGGCATCTCCCTTCTTTTTTTTAAGGTTTTGTTTGCTAGATTCCCTTGATACCACATCCATCTAGTATTATTCCTCCATCATTCTCTGCTTCATCTCGGTTTTCTTTATCTTCTCCAAAGACCTCCAAATGTCTGCTTGCTCCAGTGCTCAGTACCCAGTACTCTTTTATATTTGTAATTTCATTGAATGTTAAACTTCTAATAAGATGTGTAAATTGGTGAATTTCTAATCCTCATTTCTAGCCAGGAATTCTTCCCTGAGCTCTGGCGTACTGTATCCAACAGACTCCCTGACTTCTGCATTTAAATATTTAATGCAGTTCTCAAACTGCCAAATCAGAACTCTAGGTGTATTAACCTCCCTCAAATTGCTTCTCTGGGTTCCTTATCATTAGTACATTTAAACAATATTTTGAGTGCCAACATGTGCCAGGCACCAGTGGCACACCTAGGGAAACATAGCAGGAATGGTCAGCCCGGTTCAAGTAATTACTACATGTGCTTTCTGAAAAGAATTTTTAAAACCTCACAAAAATATCTAAAATCAGTCCAGTTCTAAACCATGTAATGTAAACTTAAATAATGTCTGTGATAAAAAATATTTCCCACCAAAAAATATTGCTATAAATTCTAAATATTTTCTGTGGTTACCATTGCTTTTCAATATATGTAAGGTTAAGTTAGGACTTTTTTTCATTTGCCTTGTAATAAACCTCTTAGTCTATATGTAACTTAATTCAGATAACTTCCTTTTGACAGCCTCTGACACATACAGACTCAGATTTTCTTATTCCTTTGGAGAGCACGCAATGCTTTAAATTCATCTGGCCTTGTTTCAGATGCAAATGTATCTCCAAACTCTGTGGCATTACATATTGCTGCATTTAGGCAGAAAATTAAAAATAAACAATGGTACCAGAGTGATTATAAATAAAGAAAATCTGCAATTACTAAATTCTGAAATTCTATAGGAGTATATGGGTTTTCAATTTTTGTTTAGAGTTTAAAATGATGAAACAGTTCAAACTGCTATTTTGTTTGATAAGTGTAAATTTTAGTTCATATGAAAACAATTTTACTAAAAGTAAATACTACCTTTAATACTGAAAAATATTTTTCTTAATTATGGTTAATTATGTTTTAAAATTAAATAATGAATCAAGGAAATAATTACTGGGTATTACATAATTATTGCTTAAAACAATTCTGTCATAGAGGGGATCAGTTGATTAAAATTAACTGCTGAAATGGTTTATTATGCCATGCACACTACTGGCAGGTCAGCCTTTGAAGAAATAAGAAATGTGAAGAGGGCAGAGAGAACACCCAATTTCAGTTATCTAGATCCAACATCTCAACTGATGTTGAGAACTTTCTTATCTTGCTTCTGCTCTCCTCTTAGTATTGGTTTCATTCTGTGGTCAGTTTACTCCAAGTGGCCATAAAAGATGGATGCAAGCAAGTCCAGCTTCAAATGCCTTGATAGCTTATAATTCTAACAGTGAGAAAGACCATTCCTTTCCCAGTACATACATAACAAATGTTAGGTATGCATCTCGTTGGCTCAGGTAAGGTCACATGCCAATCCTCAAGCTAATAACTGAGACCACAAGGATGGAATACTCTTATAAACAAGCCTGGATTAAATCTCACTCCTTTTGTTTGTGTACAGAATGAAGAAGATTCTCCATGATGGATAGACTTACTATAACCATGCAGATTAGGTTAGGATTAGTTTCCAATGAAAAATCAAAAGAATGCTTATTCCAATTATATGATGCAATAAAAGAAGACAGGAAGTAAAACATAAACTATGCTTCATTATAAGCATTTTTTAAGAATATAACTTTGGAGAGTTAAGATGGTGGAGGAGTAGGAGGACATGGAGTTCATCTCTCTCCATGAATGCTTCAGGAATACATCTATAGATGCAACAATTCTCACAGAACACTGGCTGAACACTAGCAGAAGACCCTGGACACCGAAAAGGACTATAAAGATCCCTGCATAACTGGGTAGGACAAAAAAAGAAGGGAGAAGGAGGAAGAGAGGAAGCTAGATGGGACCTTCACCCTGGGGCAAAGGAGCTGAAGGAGAGGAGAGATTCCTGAATTTGGGGAAATCCCTTCTCAGATGGGGAAATTGATTGGGACAGAAGGGAAGCATTTGAGGCTATCAAAAGATGGTGAAGTGGCCAATCTGTTGCAGATGGTACAGAGTCAGAAATACACAGGTGGTCTGTACCATGGCCCTACATGCCCCGGACTGGGGCATGTGTTCACAGGTGTGCAAGGGGGCTGGGAGCTGGAACGTGAAGATTGGAGAACAAGCCCAGAGCAAGAACTGCTCTTGGTTGTGGGGAGACAGACTGAGGGGATGGGAGGGAGGAAATCCGCAGCAGGGAATGCTTACAGAAGAAGACCTGACTGCCATGGAAGCAGGCACTACTGCTGAGTCACACTCGGGGGAGGAGCCACTATTGTAGCCTCTCTCTCCCCACACGCCGGTGCCTGCCAATGAACAATAAAAGAAGCCCTCTCAGGATTGGCCCTCACGCACCAGCTGCTGGGAGCCAGAAAAAAGGAGGCCAGGGATGGCCCTTACACGCCTTATGCCAGGCACCAGAAAAGACCCTCACTAGGGCCATATCTCTTGTGCCTGTGGCTGCCAGCTTCCCTGCGCATTTGGCGCTGCTGGGGCTCCCATGATCCAAGCAGTCATACCACCTCTGTGCCCTGTCCTCACTGGGGCAGATCCAAGAGCTCCAAAGCAGCCTCAGGATCAGACCCCTGTGGGTGGAACACATGCAGAGGTAGGATAAAACCAAAGCTGAACCCCAGGGACGGGGCAACTAAGGAAGAGGGTCAAAAATCTTTCCATCAGTTGTACAAGCTGCAGATTAAATCCCCGTGATCAGCTAGGTAGACCCTGTGTCTATGGAATATCTGAGTAGACAATGAGTGCTCCCACAAATGAAAATCATCTACCTCTGGTATCTGTGGACTTTGGGGTCAGCACACGCAGGAACTGGGCCACATCAGAGTCTGAGTGGTCCCCACAGGACCCAAAGCAGGTCCAGAGACCAGCCCAGAGGCAGAGGAGGGCCTCTTGGGGAGGTGCAGGTGGCTGTGGCTCACTGAGTGTGCAAAGACACTTAAAGCTGAGACCCCAGGGAAATATAATTATTACTACTAATTTTATTATGTTTTGATTCATTCTGTTGTTGGTTCTGGCTTCTGTTGTTGTTTGTCTGTTGTTGTTTTAGTATTTAAAAAAGTTTTATTTAGTCTTTTGGGATCCTTGCATTTTATAATACATATTTATTTTTTATTTTTTATATATTTCTATTTTTACTTTCCTTCTTTGTTGTTCTGTGTTCTTTTCCCTTATTTTTTTTCTTCTTTTTCTTTAATATATTAAAAAATTTTTTGTTTTTCCATGTCTACTTTGCTTTTCTGTTGTTCTGTGTCTTTTCTCTTTATATTTTATTTTACTTTATTTTTTAAAATCATTTTTATTGGTGTGTTCTGTTTCCTTGCTTTATTCTTCAGTTGGCACAGTGCTTTGGTTTTGTTTTTCGGTTTTGTGTTTTTCTTAATTCTAATTAGAATTGTTTGGTTTCATTTTGGGGTTCTTCTGTTTGTCTAGTTGTTCTCTTGCTTTTTGTTTTATTTGCTTCTGGTTTTGTTTCTTTTGCATGTGTGTGTTTCCTTCTTTCTGTTTTTGTTTGATTTTGTTTTTACCACTTCTCTAGGGCTTTGTCTTTTCTTTCTTTCTTTTATATATTTTTTATTTTATTTTTTATATTTATATTTCTATGTTGCTTTTCAGTTGTTCTGTCTTCTTTCCCCTTTCTCTTTTTCTTTTTTTTTAAACCATTTTTATTGGTTTGTTTTGTTTCTTTGCTTCATTCTTCACTTGGCACTCTGCTTTGGTTTTGTTTTTGGTTTTCTGTTTTTGTTAGTTTTCTTTTTAATTGTTTGATTTCATTCTTGGGTTCTTTTGTTTGTCTGGTTGTTCTCTTGCTTTTCATTTTATTTGGTTCTGTTTTTGTTTCTTGTGTGTGTGTGTGTGTGTGTGTGTGTGTTTCCTTGTTTCTGTTTTGTTTGCTTGATTTTACTTTTTACCATTGTCTGAGGTTTTGTTAGTCTTTTTTTTCTTAATCCCCTTTATTGCCAGGATGAGTGACTTGTGGGGTCTTGGTTCCCTGATCGGAAGTTGGGTGTGAGGCTCCGGGGTGGAAGCACCAAGTCCAGGATGCTGGACCAGTAGAGAATTCCCAGCCCCAGGGAAGAGTAATTGCCAATAGCTCTCAAGGAAACCTCTATCTGAACCCAAGACCTGGCTCCACCCAACTGTGTACAGCTCCTAGCGCTGGATGCCTGACACCAATAAACAAACAAGACAGGAACACAAACCCACCCATCAGCACACAGACTACCTAGTCATACTAAGCTCACAGAGACCACAAAACACACCACCTGAAATGGCACTGCTCATCAGAGGGAAACAACTTATCTCCCACATCAGAAGGCAGGCACCAGTCCCTCCCATCAGGAAGCCTACACAAGACACTGGACAAATCCCACCACTGGGGGCAGAGAACAGAAGCAAGAGGAACTACAACCCTGCAGCCTAAGGAAAGGAAACCTCAAATACTGTAAATTCGACAAAATGAGAAGACAGAGAAATACCTTGCAGGCAAAGGAGCAAAATAAAAACCCACAAGAACAAATAAATGAAGAGGAAATACGCAAACTACCAAAAAAGAATTCAGAGTAATGATAGTAAAGATGACTACTGAAAAAGAATTCAGAGTCATGATAGTAAAGATGATCCAAAATCTCAGAAATAGAATAAATTCAAGAAATATTTAACAAGGACCTAGAAGAACTAAAGCATGAATAAACAGTAATGAACAACACAATAACTGAAATTAAAAATACTCTAGAAGGAACAAATAGCAGAATAACTGAGTCAGAACAATGGATAAGTGACCGGGAAGACAGAGTAGTGGAAATAACTACCACAGAGCAGAATAAAGAAAAAAGGATGAAAAGAATGGAGGACAGTCTCAGAGAATCTGGGACAAGATTAAAGGCACCAACATCCAAATTATAGGCATCCAAAAAGAAGAAGAAAAAAAGGAAGTGTCTGAGAAAATTTTGAAGAGATTACAGTTGAAAACTTCCCAAACATTGGAAAGGAAATAATCAAGTCCAGGAAGCACAGAGAGTCCCATTCAGAATAACCCAAGGAGAAACATGCCGAGACACATATTAATCAAACCAACAAAAATTAAACACAAAGAAAAAATATTAAAAGCAATGAAGGAAAAGCAACAAATAACATAAAAGAGAATCCCCATAATATTAACAGCTGATCTTTCATCAGAAACTCTGCAAGCCAGAAGGGAGTGGCAGGATATATTTGAAGTAATGAAAGTGAAAAACCTACACCAAGATTGCTCTACCCAACAAGGATCTCATTCAGATTTGATGGAGAAATCAAAAGCTTTACAAACAAGTAAAAGTTAAGAGATTCAGCACCAGCAAACCAGCTTTACAACAATTGCTATAGGAACTTCTCTAGGCAGGAAACACAAGAGAAGGAAAAGATCTACAAAAACAAACCCCAAACAATTAAGAAAATGGTAATAGGAACATACATATCAATAATTACCTTAAATCTAAATGGATTAAATGCTCCAACCAAAAGACACAGATTGGATGAATGGATACAAAAACAAGACCTGTATATATGCTGTCTACAAGAGACCCACTTCAGCCCTAGGGACACATACAGACTGAAAGTAAGGGGATGAGAAAAGATAAACCATGCAAATGGGAATCAAAAGAAAGCTGGAGTAGCAATACTCATATCAGACAAAATAGACTTTAAAACAAAGACTATTACAAGAAACAAGGAAGGACACTATATAATGATCAAGGGATCAATCCAAGAAGAAGATGTAACAATTGTAAATATCTATGCACCCAACATAGGTACACTTCAATACATAAGGCAAATGCTAACAGCCATAAAAGGGAAAATCGACAGTAACACAATAATAGTAGGGGACTAACACCTCACTTACACCAATGGACAGATCCTCCAAAATGAAAATAAATAAGAAAATACAAGCTTTAAATGACACATTAAACAAGATGGACTTAATTGATATTTATAGGACATTCCATCCAAAAACAACAGAATACACTTTCTTCTCAGATTCACACAGAACATTCTCCAGGATAGATCACATCTTGGGTGACAAATCAAGCCTTGGTAAATTTAAGAAAATTGAAATCATATCAAGCATCTTTTCTGACCACAACACTATGAGACTAGATATCAATTATTAGAGAAAAATCTGTAAAAAATACAAACACATGGAGGCTAAATATTACACTACTAAATAACCAAGAGATCACTGAAGAAATCAAAGAGGAAATAAAAAAATATCTAGAAACAAATGACAATGAAAACACCACAATCCAAAACCTATGGGATGCTGCGAAAGCAGTTCTAAGAGGGAAGTTTATAGCAATACAACCCTACCTCAAGAAACAAGAACAATCTCAAATGAACAACCTAAACTTGCAACTAAAGCAATTAGAGAAAGGATAAAAAAAAAAAAAAAAAAAAAGCCAAACCCAAAGTTAGCAGAAGGAAAGAAACCATACAGATCAGATAGAAATAAATGAAAAAGAAATGAAGGAAACAATAGCAAAGATCAATAAAACTAAAAGCTGGTTCTTTGAAAAGATAAACAAAATTGATAAACCATTAGCCAGACTCATCAAGATAAAAGGGAGAAGACTCAAATCAACAGAATTTTAAATGAAAAAGGAGAAGTAATGATTGACACCATAGAAATACAGAGGATAATGAGAGACTACTACAAGAAACTGTATGCCAATAAAATGGACAACCTGGAAGAAAAGGACAAATACTTAGAAAAGTAGAATCTTCCAAGACTGAGCCAAGAAGAAAGAGAAAATATAAATAGACCAATCGCAAGCACTGAAATTGAAACTGTGATTCAAAATCTTCCAGCAAACAAAAGCCCAGGATCAGATGGCTTCCAGGTGAATTCTAACAAACATTTAGAGAAGAACTAACACCTATCCTTCTCAAACTCTTCCAAAACATAGCAGAGGAGGGATCACTCTCAAAATCATAATCACTCCTGATACCAAAACCAGACAAATATGTCACAAAAAAAAGAAAACTACAGGTCAATATCACTGATGAATATAGATGCAAAAATCCTCAACAAACTACTATCAAACAGAATCCAACAGCACATTGAAAGGATCATAATCAAGTGGGGTTTATCCCAGGAGTTCAAGGACTCCTGAAACTATGCAAATCAATCAATGTGATAAACCATATTAACATATTGAAGAATAAAAACCATATTGATAATCTCAGTAGATGCAGAAAAAGCTTTTGACAAAATTCAACACCAATTTATGATAAAAACTCTCCAGAAAGTGGGCATAGAGGGAACCTACCTCAACATAATAAAAGCCATATATGACAAACCCACAGCCAGCATCATTCTCAATGGCAGAAAACTGAAAGCATTTCCTCTAAGATCAGGAACAAGACAAGGCTGCCCACTCTCACCACTATTATTCAACATAGTTTTGGAAGTTTTAGCCACGGCAATCAGAGAAGAAAAAGAAATAAGAGAAATACAAATCAGAAAAGAAGAAGTAAAACTGTCACTGTTTGCAGATGACATGATACTATATATAGAAATTCCTAAAGATGCTACCAGAAATCTACTAGAGCTAATCAATGAATTTGGTAAAGTAGCAGGATACAAAATTAATGCACAGAAATCTCTTGCATTTCTATACACTAACAATGAAAAATCAGAAAGAGAAATTAAGGAAACACTCCCATTTACCATTGCAACAAAAAGACTAAAATACCTAGGAATAAACCTACCTAAGGAGGCAAAAGACCTGTACATATAAAACTATAAGACACTGATGAAAGAAATCAAAGATGATACAAAGAGATGGAGAGATATACCATGTTCTTGGATTGGAAGAATCAACATTGTGAAAATGACTCTACTACCCAAAGCAATCTATGGATTCAATGCAATCCCTATAAAATTGCCAATGGCATTTTTCACAGAACTTGAACAAGAAATTTTACAATTTGTATGGAAACACAAAAGACCCTGAATAGCCAAATCAATCTTAAGAAAGAAAAATGGAGCTGGAGGAATCAGGTTCCCCGACTTCAAACTATACTACAGAGCTACAGTAATCAAGACAGTATGATACTGGCAGAAAAACAGAAATATAGATCAATGGAACTGGATAGAAAGCCCAGAGCTAAATGCACGCATATATGGGCACCGAATTTATGACAAAAGAGGCAAGAACATACGATGGAGAAAGGACAGCCTCTTCAATTAGTGGTGCTGGGAAAACTGGACAGCTACATGTAAAAGAATGAAATTAGAACACTTCCTAACACCATACACAAAAATAAACTCAAAATGGATTAAGGACCTAAATGTAAGGCCAGTCACTATAGAAGTTTTAGAGGAAAATATAGAACACTCTATGACATAAATCATAGCAAGATCCTTTTTGACCCACTTCCTAGAGTAGTGGAAATAAAAACAAAAATAAACAAATGGGAATGAAGGGGGGAAAGCAGGGCATGGGGTGTGTGGGGGTGGTAGGATGAATTGGGAGATTGGGATTGACATATATACACTAATAAGTATACACTAATAAGTATACACTAATAATATACACTAATAAGTATAAAATAAGATAACTTATAAGAACCTGCTGTATAGCACAGAGAACTCCACTTCCCTGTACAGTAGAAACTAACACAACATTGTAAAACAACTATACCCTAATAAGAAAAATGGGACCTAATTAAACATAAAAGCTTTTGCACAGCAAAAGAAAACATAAAAAAGATGAAAAGACAACCCTCAGAATGGGAGAAAATATTTGTAAATGAAGTAACTGACAAAGGATTAATCTCCAAAATGCACAAGCAGCTCATGCAGGTCAATATCAAAAAAATTAAACAACCCAATTCAAAAATGGGCAGAAGACCTAAATAGACATTTCACCAAAGACATACAGATTGCCAACAAACACATGAAAAGACGTTCAACATGAGTAATCATTAGTGAAATGCAAATCAAAACCACAATGAGGTATCACCTCACACCAGTCAGAATTACCATCGTCAAAAAATCTACAAACAATAAATGCTGGAGAGGCTGTGGAGCAAAGAGAAGCTGCCTGTGCTGTTGGTGGGAATATAAATTGATACAGCCACTATGGAGAACAGTATGGAGTTTCCTTAAAAACTAAAAATAGAACTACCATATGATCCAGCAATCCCACTACTGGGCATATACCCTGAGAAAACCATAACTCAGAAAGATACATGTACCACAGTATTCACTGCAGCACTATTTACAATAGCCAGGTCATGGATATGTTTGAAAATATCTTTCAAATGATTTTCTAAGACATATGGAGAGTATTTTCATTAGATTATAGAAAATGTACCAATACACTTCTCAAAGAGTAAACTTTTGTTATTATATCAGTTTTAAATTTAAAAATCTGTACCCAAGACACCTTAGGGTAATAGAAAAATTGATGATCCTGAGTATAAGGAGTTATGCCTATTCTTCTAGTAACTTACTTTGTGACATGAGGCAAATTACTTTCATATTCTACACCTTGGGTTTCCAAATGAATGCATGTATTATGAATAAATGCTTGTGTCCTAGGCATCATTCTTCTGGGGAAACTACCACATTCCAATGCTCAGTTACTATGGCTTTGATGAGACTGAAACCCATCCTGCACTGTAGAGGGCGCTGAAGGTAACCCAGATCTGGCCAGTCTGAACTCCATTTCCATAGCAACAGTCACATTTTCAGGGATTGATTATGACCCAGATGGGCCAACAGATTCAATCCTAAGACTTTTGCTGACACTTGGAGAAGACAAATCCTCTTCCTGATGAGGTTTTGAAGGTGGTAGAATTTTAGCTTAGGTCTGGTGGACATATTTGTCATAATCTAGCAGAGGCTGGGTGAGAATAAAGCCAACAGAGAGGAAAACAAGGTGGAAACAATTTACAAATAATAATAAATGTACCATATGCTTTATTATAAATTATTTTAGCTAATTGATTTTTCCCTAACATTCATCGATTTTTTTCTAACTTTTGTACTGTAGCCAACCTATAGTTGCAATTAAAAAAACAAATGTAGTTCTGTCTTGAATATTTACTGTTTTCACTTATAATCATGTATAAATCCCAAGTGAAACAAGAAAGACATATGCCAAATCTTTGCTCATTCATCACAGTTGGAAATGACTTCTTCACTGAATTACATTTGAATGCTGGAAGACTATTTGCTCAAGTTTTTGTTTTGTTTTTTTGTTTTGTTTTGTTTTGCTATTTACAGTGTAACAGCTAAAAATATCATGCACATTTAAGTTTAATTTGCACTATCAACATTTCCCCCATCATTCTAAACAGTCAGCAAAACAATGAATCAAGCCCTGATTTTTGTAGCATTTGCAATTTTTGTTTTATAAATTGGTAAATTTCTACTATGGCCTATCTCAGCCTACCAACATAACTAAGCATTTGACACAGTGAAAAGATCTGTATTTTCACCATACATATACAATAGATTTAAATAATCTCAAGAGTATAGTTTATAGTAAACTTAGTAAAATAATTGGGAAATTATGAATTTCAATTATGTATTACCTTTGTTTATAATATAACATATTTAATTCTAAGTTAATATAATTTAATTTTTAATAATGGCTGTATTTAACAACTTTAACAATTTTTTTTCACAGACATCCTGAAAATTTAACAATTACCACATTAGGATCTCTGTCTTCTTTGAGTCACAGTTTCTGGACTTTAAAATGGATAGTTTTGAGTATCAAATGAGATAATTCCTATAGAATGAAAAAGAAAATTGAATATCTTCAAGAGGTTGCTGGTACTAAATAGGGTTTTCCTTTCCATCAGAATTATAATCTCACTTAACATTTCCTTACATATGAAATATAATTGATAAAATAATCCTCTTTTTAGGATTATTTTAGGAAGTTAATGAGACAAAGTTCTTAACACAGTTTATGGGCATAAAAATTGAGTAATACTATCTATTGTTATTGGTTTAATTATTAAAACATTACTTTAGGTCTTAAAGTTAAGGACATTCACTCCTGGGGTAGCATCTTCCCTTCATTTTCCTCATATATAGGGTGTGAAATAAAATTTTTGTCCCCTCAGCTTCTCTGGGCAAAATTATGTCCTTTGGATGGACTCACTCACAGGGTTTCTGTGATATGCTGTTGCCTCGCTGAAACTTAATTCAGCCTTGAAACTCCAACCAGCTTCTTCTAATTTTTAGCTTTCTGGACATTCAAACACAGGTAAGCCTCAGGACCTCAAAAATGCTTTCTGTCACATATTATCTGTTGCCTAGTTATGAACCCACAGTAATCTCCTTGGGAGATTCTGTTAGTGAATTGGGGAGTTTGTGTGTCATAAAACAGCTCTACTACTGCAAAACAAAAAAAATAAACATATAAATAATCTGAATATTTTAAAATGCAAATCATCATTATCACTCTGCTTTGGAGCCTTGTGTTTGGTAAGATTGGAGTTAGGTTGGTCCATTCAGCATGAAGAGTTATTCAGACAGGAAGCCTGCTCTTAAATTATACCAATCACTGGCTGAAATTATTCAGGAGCATTTTCATTGAATATCTTCTTTCTCCAAATTCCAGTTAAAGCTGGATTTTAAATACAAGTGGTTACAAAATATTCATCCTAAGAACAGTGATTGTGATTCTTTATTAAACCAGCCTACCTATAGTTTTTAACATGCACTGCAGTGTTAAGTCATTACATGCCTTTTCATTAGCTCAAATCTATATTGAAGTTTATAGTCTTAGATGCCCTAATAGAACATCTCCCACTTTTTAAGACTTCACACTGATAATTTTAGGCTACTCTTTGTTGAATTACAGTGATAAGAGACCTTCCTTCTGACATCATCTTGATTCACTGAATAACACAGTTCATTAGTTCCAAGGTCCCTTTCTCAATCTTCAATTCAATTTTCTAGCAGAATTAAAGCATATTTTAAATAAATTTTCCTCCTCAAACTGAAGTTTTACTACATACAGAATATGTTGGAATAAAAGTCAACCTAAGCAGGAAAGAAGTCTTAGTTTATAAGGATTATAAAATTTGGAATAATCACGCCTGCATAATTCTGCTAATTGCAAGGGCCATGACTTTGACAGTCATTTTCTTTACTCAGTTTTTTATTAGTTTATCAGCATTTCTAGTTTTATTTATTTAAATATATATACAATATAAATATATACATGTATCAGCATTATAAAATATACAAAGTAAAATAATAAAAATATAAACTAAATGAAATTTTAAATACCTGGCACATAAGAATTACATAGTAAATATAATTTCCTTTGCTGGTTGGAATAAAATAAGTATGAGATAATCATTAAATACATATGCAGTAAATGAGTTATCTACTACTTGACAAACACTGAGCTAGACACAGCATATAATGGTAAATGATGGAGTGGGTCATGATCTCTGTCTCCATGCAGTTAACTTATACAAAAGTGGCTAATAAATCATAATTATAAACTGTTAATATAATGCATTTCATCATATACTCTGTAGGATTCTAAGAGATATGCTTAAGTTTCTGTTTGGAAAAATGATGAGAGAAAGCTAGAGTTTAACAAAATCCAGGAAATATAGATGAAAGGAACAGCAGTATGAAATAGATATTTTCTTTTGAAAGCCTCAGCAAATAAAGTTGAGGCAAAGAAATCCTAAACCTTTGAAGTGAATCTTGGTGTAATGGGGGACAAAGTTGACATCTGTGCAAGATAGAGCTAATGTTGGCAGGTCAGAATGCAATGAAATGTACTGATGAACTCTAGCATGAAATTACTGTGGAGAGAGCAAAGGCTATATTTCCCTGCATGTTATAGAAAGTAATGAAATTTCTAACTGCTTTTATAGATAGAAAAACACATATATCTACACTTGGGCATTTTGGTAGATTAGATTATTCTTAAACATATTTACTCTCCCTCCCCTCCTCTATGGAAAGATTTTTTTACCAGTTGGGTTGGTCATGTATCTTGCTGTAGGCAATGGCGTATTAGCAGATGTGAGCTGAGCAGAGGCTTAAAATGTGCTTGTGGGGTGGAACTTATCTTTTGTAACTCTCCTATATCCATGAAAAAGTAAATATTCTTCTGGTAGCCATTCCCCCTTCAATCTGGGTCCAGAATAAATTCATCCTGAGCATATCTGAATGAAATTTACAGCTAAATATGCAGCTAGAGACAGTCACTCAGGCAAGACCCACCTGTGTCAGCTAACACCTTAGCAGAAGTACAACTGTGATAACTAGAATAAATTGTTGCTTTAAAGTCAGGGAGTTTGTGTGGATTGTTATACAGTATTATACCTAGTAAATATAGAAATTAGTAACAAAAAGGGAATGTTACTTTAACACAAACCTAAACTATGTGACAATGGGCTTTGAAGCCAGGTGGTGAAGAGAGAGAAGATTGTTAACCAAACCATCCTCTCTTAATGATTATATAAAGAGGTGGAGGCAGTGTAAGAATTTAGTATCCAACTGTATGGAGAAAGCTCTGAAAGATTATCTACGAGAGGGAATTGACAATATCAGGTATTATTATATATACCCACAGGGATTGTATTAAAATATTTAAGAAGTTGGGCTTCCCTGGTGGCACAGTGGTTGAGAGTCCGCCTGCCGATGCAGGGGACACGGGTTTGTGCCCTGGTCCGGGAAGATACCACATGCCGCGGAGCGGCTGGGCCCGTGAGCCATGGCTGCTGAGCCTGCGTGTCCGGAGCCTTTGCTCCGCAACGGGAGAGGCCACAACAGTGAGAGGCCCGCGTACCGCAAAACAAACAAACAAACAAACATTTAACAAGTAGAAAGGAACTGGTACCATCAACTTAAATGTGTATGACAAATAAAAATGGATTTTGGTCATAAACAACTAGTATGGTTGTAATGGAGCAAACCAGGTTAACACATACTTTAATTCCAAATTATTTAACACTCCACAGAGTGAAAAGATTTCTCTATGTTGATCAGGAAAAAAGAGTAGAATAACAACAAGTAATTTTTTGTAAAAAAATAGGAAATAAGAATATTCTAATTCTTCAATAACTTTATTTACAATAATTACTCTTTTCTCCCACCCTGATTCTTATATTGATAACTCTTGTTTTCCAGCTATTTTCTATGCTGAAAAACTAGGTTTGAGTCTCAGCCACCAACTAGATCATGCTAAAATACAAAATATAAACCCAGTCAATATTCCGCAGCATTTTTCAATTATTTTTTCAGCAGCTCTGTAAAGGTCTATTCTATTCACCTGCTGTATGTTGCACATAAGAAAATGAAAAGGCAATTTGAACATTAGCCTGTAATATTCTCTCCACTTTGAAAGAGTTGCCTATTCCCTGCCTAATAAAATTCCTGTTTAGGCACATTGTACTGGTTATTCTCCATTTGCTCCACCAGATCCCATTTCTATTCTTTTCTGCCTTGTTCTGTGTCAAGGAGTCTGACCTCTAGATTGTATGTTCACACTGATTTTTAGTTAAATTGAGTTATTAGGAGTAACAGGTAGTTGCTGATAGAAGAGAGGAGAGAGAGATTGGGGGTCTTTATTTTCCACAGCTAACTCTGCTCACGCATCTCTGTGGGATACTTACACTCTGATCTAGATATCACATTCTGATATATACGACACCCAAGTTCATTTACCAGAGGAATCATAATGTTGACAGTCTTGCATGCAGCCCAGAACAAGAGAAAGTTTTGTAGTAGACACAAACAATAGTGCTACCTGTCCAGCTATATAGACGTTAGAATCCAGTGATAGCTGAGGTATCCCTGGCAGTTAGGAAAGGTATATGAAGCCTCTGGAATGTTTGAATAGGAGAATCAGAGTGGACTTGCTTAGGATTTTGAAGTAATGCCAACACTGTCTTTCTGTGTCAAATAGTCTCCCCATTTGAAAAATGGATCTAGGGTTGCCTCTGAGTCCTTTAAAGACTTATCAATGACTCATGGGACACTAAGTGTGGAAACTGAGATGGATTTCACAAAGTTTGAGTTGCCTGATTTAGCAAATGATAAAATGGGATGCATACAGTTGCAGTCTATTAGGAAACAAAATAAATTAAACAAGAATTAAGTTTCTCTCGAAGATTTAAGGAAATTGAATGAAAAGCAGGCTTAGACTCTCATGATACCTATTCCTACTACTTTGTTATCTCCCCCTCAATACAACACAGTGGCTTCACAGGAAATTCCCTCTGACCAATTGATTAAAGAAGTAAAAGTTTGGCCTGGTTTGCAGATGAGTATACACCATGTGTTGGCACCCAACTGGGAAAAGATGGCCCTACATTATAGCCTCTCTTAGGGATTTTCTGTAAGACAATGGTGAAGAAAAATTCTCCCAGTTAGCAAAACTACAGGCAATACATCTGTTATCTCCTCCAATGTTAAAGATGGCCGGAAGTACAGATTAACACTAATTGAGGCACACTGTCTCATGGGTTGGCTAGATGGTGAAGAAGTTTAAAGAAAATTAAAACGTCTTGGAATAAAGTGTAAGGTGAAATCTCTTATAATCATCACAAATGTGAAGATATCTGTATCCAACATAAATATTCACTAACTGCCATCCACTGGTTTCCTCATAATCAAAGGGAAAAGATAACCCATTCTTTTGAAGTTGTTCTGTGTCTTTCCCAGAATCCTGGGTTTGCCCAATGATTCCCTGTACAAAATGGTTGTGGTGGCAGGAATGGTGTATATTAAGGCACATAACAACATTTTTAGTTCACCAAGACTGCCTTGCTATTACCACTTCTGAGTGCCCAAAATGCTAATATCAGAGGTCAGTGCTGAGCTACTGTTATGGCTCTATTACTCCAGGAGACTGGCCCACCACCAAGATGTAGGTTGATTACATTAGACATGAGAAGGAAAAGGACAACAAAGTTGTCCCAAAAAAAGAAATAGATACTTATTTTAGATAAATTTTGTTCTTGCCTACACAAAATCATGTCTACCAGAAATACAATTTCCAGACTTATAAAATGTGTATTCATACGCATGATGTTCCATAAAATATTGCCTTCATTTAGGAATTCACTGTACAGTGAAATAAGTGTGGTAATAGGCTCACACAGAACAGACAGATCTTACCACATGCCACATCACTTTGAAAAGCTGACAATAAAATGGCAAAACAGTGTATAGCATTAATTTTAGCAAGGAAATGGGAAAAATCCTAGAATTTTAGGTGGTATCCTATAGGATGTGATCTATATCTTAAATTAGCAGCCAATATTTGGTGTCATTTTCCCCATAACAAGAATAAATGGGTCTAGAAACCAAAAGGTGGAGGTGAATGTGGCCTATTTTAGTATTTTACCTTATAGCACACTTCTAGAAAAGTTGTGTTTCCTAAACCTATTACTTTGCAATCAGTGGATGTGGAGATTTACTCACCAAGGCAGGAACATTTTTAGTAAGAACATAGGCATGGTTGTACCAAAATCTAAGGTACAATTTCCTATGGGGTGTTTTATTTCTCATGGCTGTAAGCTCTCTCCAGGCTTCATTAACAGCCAGTTACCACTTCTTTCCTCATGTCTCTCTTTGTCTACATGTGGTAACAACTTCTTGATGTTCCCAGACTCTGGGGACTTCATATTGCTTGTTAGATACCTTAGTTACTGTAAATAACTTCATTAAATCCTTTTCAGTTAAAATCTTTGAGTGTGCCATCTGTTTCCTGACAGGAATATGACTGCTACATTTACCCATAAAATTCCCCTGAACATTCTCTTCCTTTCTTCCATTTCTTTTCCCCTTAGCCTCTGTTTAATCTACACCTACACTAAAAATTACAAGAATGGGCTTCCCTGGTGGCACAGTGGTTGAGAGTCCGCCTGCCAATGCAGGGCACATGGGTTCGTGCCCCGGTCCGGGAAGATCCCACATGCCACGGAGCAGCTGGGCCCATGAGCCATGGCCGCTGAGCCTGCGTGTCCGGAGCCTGTGCTCCGCAACGGGAGAGGCTGCAAAAGTGAGAGGCCCGCGTACCGCAAAAAAAAAAAAAAAAAAAAAAAAAAAATTACCAGAATTAAGTGATTTTAATCTTTGCTATAGATGAAATTTTATTTAACGATTTTCAATTACATGACATTTTAATCAGGCATTGAAACCATACTCTTTGAAAATGATAATGAGCCAGGGATTCATATTACATCTGTAAAAGTTACATTATTTCTTGGATGAAAGTTTTCGTACTAAAAAAAGTGCCTATCCCTTTAAATTAAAAAGAAAAAGTAAATTCACTTACAAGGGGCATGATAGAAAATTATACAGATAAATATGCAGATATAGATAGACCCAGGGATCAAGTGGTCAGCTAGTCAGAAACGATGAACTTTGTATGAGAAGGAATAATGGCTTCCCCCATCATTGCATTAACTATAATATTTTTCCAGATCAGACAAACTAAGTAACCTCACTTCTGGCAAGACCACAAGGTTCTCTTATTCTTATAGCCTTTGGATTGGGTTCAACATGAAAGAATGAAACAACTGTGCTGTGTGTGAATGGCCTGAAGTCAACTACATCATTACCTCTCTGACCAGAATTGAACTTCAGTGTCCTAGTGAATTCCCAGAGATCTGGCCTTGTCTAACTTAAGAGGTGTCTTCAGATAATAATAGCTTTGAGAAGACCACACTAATAGACTCCAGCGGACAGCCCAGGGGGATGCACTTGGTGAAAACTTATAGATAGCTTGAAGGAATTGGGAGAGATTGGAGGGAAAGTTACCTGCAGGAGGCTTGCATTAGCTACAGACTGATTTTGATGAGCAAGTTGATTGAAAAATCAAAAACATGCAAAGTTTGTCTTTACAGTCTAAAAGTGTGCTTTATCTATCAAGCAATTATGTTTATTTTTAAAAAGAACTTCAGATTCATACTATTAATTTGCTAACAGTTAAAGGTAAAACAAAGAGTAACATTACCTCTAAAGTTGCTACAGCTAACTTTGACAGCAAACTTGAACTCTTGCTTTACAGTGGGTGCTATAAGGGTGTTTGGAGCCTAGCACCAAAACAGCATCCAGGGAGGTTATTCAAGAAAGATATTCAAGGTATGGAGGCTAATATCACATCTATCACACATTGATATCAAAACACTATCAATCACGGCAGGATCTTTCTGTGAAGCTCCAGAAAATTCCCTAGGACTTTGGAAGTGTTTCATTGACAGTGTTTTCATTCAATAGTGTATGAATTAATTGAGGGGGTAAAAAATCAGTTTACCCTTACTTCCCTAGAGTTCTCTTTCCAACCCTCTACCCATGCTATCACAATCGTATTCTAAATAATAGACCAGTTGTCCCAGCACTGCTTATAGAGTGAAGTTGGCTAATAGACGTAAAGGAGGTCACCCCGGTTGTAAAATTCAATCACTTCACTTTACTTTCTAATGTAAAATATTTCTCACCTCTTTGTAAACTGACCTATGACTTTTGAAGCAGAAGATATACCTCAAGACAGAGAAATAGTCATTCTAGATATATTGCACCTAGAGAAAACTTTTTTTTTTAATCTTTTAGGACATGAGAAAAACTGAGCTTGTCATCTTGTTTATTACTAGGTCCAACAGATTTTCCTGCTTGTGTGCTTCTTTCAATTGTGTTTTCTTCAAAGAATACTGTCACCTCATACGATTTTGAAAACGATTTATGGAAGAGGAAAAAGATATTGGGGAAAATATCCTCAAATAAATATGACTTTCCAAAGCAGAACTTTTAAAAAATTTATCCTTACTAAGTTACTTTTATCAAACATTCTAACTGTATAATATCAAGTAATATAACATCTGTACACTGCCAAGTAGTGTATAAAAAAGGTAGTCACAGATATAATTACGTTTCAAAATACTTTTTGTATAAACATTTTAAAACTGTGAATTATAAAGTAGACCGATATGAAAAGTGCACATTTAAATTATTATCCCTGTCCAAAGCGATTATCAGTTCTTAATTTCATTTCTACTCTATGCACCACTTTAACATAGGTGCAGGACAGCTCCATATCCAGTCTGGTGCCTTCTTGCATTAGCTGAATCAGCTCCAAGAATTACAGCCCCAAAGCAAAGAGAAATACCACAGATATCCATTTATGCTATAAAGTGTACTTTAATTCATCTTTAAACTTTTCCACAACACTGCATGGTCACGGCTCTCGTCTTGCAGTTTACACATATTTTCCATGCATTAATCATTTTAAAACACTACATATTAATATGCTAACTATATTTGATGTCTGTATAACGGTCATATGTGTCTACTGTTTAGTGTATGTTAGTATGTGATGTTTAATATACTATTGTGTATCTGATATATGTCATAATAAAGATATGGCCAATATGTATGGCTGATTCACTTTGTTATAAAGCAGAAACTAACACACCACTGTAGAGCAATTATACTCCAATAAAGATGTTAAAAAAAAAGACATAGCCAAACAAATTTTACAGATTTGATAATTATTCCCAGTAAAATGACCTCACAGTTGCTTCCTTGTAGACAAGCTTTTAATGAAATTTAAAGTGTAATATGTGATTACAATGTGGAAATCATAAACAGGCATGCATAGATAGATGTCCTTCAGTTAAATGAATGGATACCTGTGGTTAGAATTAAAATTTCCAGTGACAACTTTTAAAGTGATTTAAATATTGTGCCTCAAACATTCATGAACTAAAAGATAAGATGTTTTAGGGAACTGCAGTAAATGATTCAAAGGTAATATGGTATAGCCATGACCTTGACAAGGTAGATGGCTGTAAAGACTTGGGAGAAAAAAAATTGTATATATAAACATACACACATACACATATATAGATATGCAGAAAACAAATAGAAGGCAAGATATATAACTGTTCACATATAATGTAGATTTTAAATATACATGTATAAATAATCAAGAATAAGTTATGGTAAGTTTCAAATAAGTGATTGGTGTTATGGATCTTTCTCCCACTAATTGGATAGATTTGTATGTGAATTTACCTTTTTCCTTACCCTGAGTCTAATCAAATGACATCATACCTCTTGTTGCCATTCTTAAGGGAAAAAAAGCATAGAATATGAACATTAGAGGAATCAGGATTAAATGTCCTCCTCTCCCAGATGTCTTCCTTCCCAGAAACTTCCAAAGGCATACTATAATTGTAATTTAGTCAATTGTGTCAGGATGGCTGACGCTTTTGATTTCATGGAGTTGCATTCCTGGAGGACTAGGACTGTCACATAGTTTTTGGAATGTTGTATAGCTCTTAAAGCATGTTTTATACTTTTCAAAATTCTGTTCAGAAAATATTTTTTAAATTTTTTAATGTATAGAAATATAGGTTGTATTTGATAGTGAAATAATGTGCTCTATAGTGTTTGCATGTGGACTTTGTTGCTAGATAACCTAGTTCAAGTTCTGGCTCCACCTTTAAGATTTGCTGGTTCTGGAGCAGATTTTTTGGTTATGTTTTAACTAGTTCTGTTCCTGAACTTTATTATCTATAACATTAGGAATAATATTTATGTCTATCTTATAGGGTAACCACTGTGATTACCAGTGATAATATATGTAAAGTGCCTGGAGCAATAACTGGCACATAGCAACTAATCAATAAGTGCTTGCTCTTCACAGGTACACAAATCCAAAACTGTCAGAAGTTGAGTATATTACTTGCTCATGTTATAAAACTATTTCATTATGAAATTTATTCATCAAAACAAAACTGGTTGTCCAAAATTCAAGGTGCCATGCGTACGTGGGATAAATAAAATAAATGAACCTACCAGTATATTTACAATATTTTACATGTGTAAAGAATGTAGAATGAGGGCTGCATGATATGGTACAGGCTACAGAAGCAATTGGTTAGATGTAAGCTGAATGTCGTAAACGTTAGGAAGCTGAAGAGGAGGGAAATAGACATTTGAAGTAAGAGGACAAACATATACTAAAGCATGACGTTTCATTCATTCACTTATTCAAAAAATATTTATTAATGACCTACAGTATAACAGGTACCATCCTAGGCATTGAAATATAACAGTGACTTGAACAAAGTTCTACCCTTATAGAACTTATATTCTACAGAAAAGACACAGACAAATCAAAAACATACATTTAAATGTATAATATGTCAGGTGTTTATACTTCCTACAGAGGAACATAAAGCAAGATAGGCACATACAGAGTGTGAGGCGGTGGGTTATCACTTTGTACTGTGTAGTTAGGGATGGCCTCACTGATACGTAGCATTTGAGTAGAAGACAGAACTAAGTGAGGGAGGAAATAACAGTATATCTTGGGAAAGAATATTAAAAGCAGATAGAAAAGATATTTTCAAAATCTTGAAGTAAAGAATACTTTACCCTGATTGAGGAACATCAAGGAACAGAGTTGTTGTAGTAGGCTGGGCCAAAGAAGAGTGTTAGAAAAGGTCAGAAAAATAGTGGTAAGCAGGGCTATGCTGGCTATTAAAAAGAAATTTGGAGTGAGTCGGAAAGCCACTGAAATACTTTCAGGAGAATAGTTAAACTATACAGATATTGTTTGTTGGCTCTTGGTATCCATTTTAAAAAATTAATTTACTATTTATTTATTTATTTATTTATTTGGCTGTGTTGGGTCTTTGTTGCTGCATGTGGGCTTTCTCTAGTTGCAGTGAGTGAGGGCTGCTCTTCGTTGCTGTGCACGGGCTTCTCACGTGGTAGCTTCCCTTGTTGTGGAGCACGGGTTCTAGGTGTGCGGGCTTCAATAGTTGTGGCACACAGGCTCAGTAGTTGTGGCTCGAGAGCTCCAGAGTGCAAGCTCAGTAGTTGTGGCACACGGGCTTAGTTGCTCTGCAGCATGTGGGATCTTCTGGGACCAGGGCTTGAACCCATGTCCCCTGCATTGGAAGGCAGATTCTTAACCACTGCACCACTAGGGAAGTCCCTCTATGATGTCCATTTTCACCTCTATTAGTTTTCTCTATCATATGGCTTGAAAAGCTAAAAACTACATTTCCCAGACTCCCTTGTACTTAGGGATCTGGGTTTGGGTTTCACACGTGAGATAGATTCTCATCAGATTTGGAAAGCAAAAAGAGGCAGTGACCACCTTCCTACAAATTCTTTGTTTCTTATGATTGAGAATATTGTGGTTTTCCTAATAGATACATTATTTTATAGTGGAAAAAATTGGATGAAATAAACCTTCACAGATAAAGATCTGTGATTGCTTTTTCTGACCAGTTTGAGCACTGTGATGATCGTATTAGTGGGGCATGGGCTGAAGGTGGTCGATGTTATAAAGTGGCAAAAGAGTTAGTTGAATAATCTGCTTATGATCACTTGGAATAAAGGTAATACAAAAATCAAGGTACCAATGGCATATTTACGATGATAACATGCAGCAAATTTGTATCAGAATTGGAGCATAATCTCGGGGGTTTTAATTCTCTGAAAAACACATGGCCAGAAGGTCAAAAAGCCTCTATAACTAGCATGAAAATCTTTATTTTAAATACATTATCTATAACCACATGGCTGATATAGTCTAAAATCAGTTAAAAATTACAGTCTCCTCCTGTAGTTTGCTCTAATATAATGTTAATAATAGCCTTGCCACGACTCTTTTGTGAAAGTTAGAGATTTATAGGGACTGTGTGCATTTATAAAAAAGGAAATAGGATGATTTGGGTGAACTCTACATATTATGAATTTTTCAATCGACTGAGGTTTTCTTCTCAGCAGTGTCATTCTCTTTTGTGTGGCATGTCAACACTTGCTTGATGACAAAATTATCTCACCTGGAGTAGTTACTCAGCTAGAGGAAGGTGGTACTCCTCATTTACCAGATTATTACCCTTCATTGCTCTAGATTATAACTGGAGTCAGATCCCAGCATCATTCATGGGTAAAATTACAAAGACTGATCCAGAAGTAGACAGATTATTTATAAAAATATTTACAAGACTATTAATAATAAGTTTATGAACAATAACTCCAGGGATATTTCTCTGGATGGATGCTAAGAAAGTCATATTAGGAAAGAAGAAATATATCAGCCCATATTTATTGATGTGTGTGAACATACTGAAGATTCTCTGTCCAATGCATTAGCACAAAAACCTACTTGTAATAGACATCTGAAAATTGGCTGAAATATCTACTGAGTTAAAGCCTGTATTAAGTTAAACCCAGACACAAGATTTTTATGTGACAAAGGCAAACAAAGACATAGCTAGTATATTGTAAGTCACATATCATGTGATAGAAAGCTTAGTAAATGAGATGAACACTAGAATCATTAAAAGCCTTTGTGGTATCTGTAATTTATAGGTCATAGATGAAGAACAGAAATGTGGTCATTGCAGTGGGCTCTCTTTGCTCAATGGTTACGATTAAATAACATGTGGCATCAAGCTGGGGAATGCACAGGATATTATTCTTTCCTACTACAGGTA
Source organism: Mesoplodon mirus (assembly GCF_964341445.2). Lineage (NCBI taxonomy): Eukaryota > Metazoa > Chordata > Mammalia > Artiodactyla > Ziphiidae > Mesoplodon > Mesoplodon mirus. The sequence continues at coordinate 33,139,426 of NC_138983.1, forward strand.
TGACATCTTGTTAATTTGACCTACCGACAAGAAGTAGCAGTTATCCTATGTGCCTTGGTGATGTAAATGTGTGGAAAATGACTATTTCTGCAACCCCAATGATTCTATAGTTCACTTCCTAATGTTTTTGTACCAGAAATAAATATAAAGAGACATCTAAAATCATAAGTGCACTCAAGAACACTAATGGCTCAGATCTTGTAAGAATGAAGATTAGGCCCATTCAATATTAGATGAGAAAGCTGAGCTTACTGAAGTGATGCCTGTGGTCCAAGGGAATGAAGAATGGATAGTGATGAGTCTGCTAAAGAAATAAATACTGTAATATTTGAGATTATTTTCTGAGATTATATAGATGTATGTGTTATATGTTTTAGTATGTAGGCATTACACCATTAAAATTTTTTTCTTGTATTCTACTATCGCTTGCAAAGGTATATTAGTTGTATTTAATTTTTAATCGAAAAAAGGGAATGAATATGAACGTAACTATACTGTCTCATCTAATGATCTGTAAGTTCAATTAAATTTAGAAACAGTCCAGCATTTGGACTTCCAATAATTGCTTATCTATGTGACTGTTTTTTTTTTGTTGTTGTTGTTGTTGTTTTTTGCGGGGGGGGGCTCTCACTGTTGTGGCCTCTCCCGTTGTGGAGCACAGGCTCCGGACGCGCAGGCTCCGCGGCATGTGGGATCTTCCCGGATCGGGGCATGAACCCGCGTCCCCTGCATCGGCAGGCGGACTCTCAACCACTGCTCCACCAGGGAAGCCCTATGTGACTGTTTTTGACAATGAGATATTCATTTATGACTGTGCACAAGGGCTTGAAATGTCCTTGTGCATTGGGACTTGTCCTCTTGTACCTTGTCAGTGACGAGAGAAGTGCTTCCACAGTATTGCAGCTTCTCTTTGAGCTTGGGCCTCAAAATGAAGTCATGTGGCGTGGATCAGTGCTTAAGCAAAGCTGGGATATAAACCCAATGGAACCTGCTACCTGCAGCATGGAACTCATCCACTTAACCACAAACACATAGGGAATATATACTTATCATATGTCACTGAGATTTTATGGTTGGTTGGTTTACCATAGCTAATTGATGCAGTTAATATGATAACTGAAGTTACAGGGATGTTTAAAATGTGCTTCAGGAAGACATACAGCTTAGTTGTTTCGAATTCTTGCTCCATTTTATGACATATCAGAGTTATCCCATATTGAATAATTTAAAAGATGTCTTTCGTATTAAAACAAATACTGCTTCTATTTAGGAAGAGAATAAAAATATCTCACGGGTTCTTAAAATTAATTAGGAGACATAAAAGTTTTCTGTATACAGAGAATTGCTTCTGTTTATACCTTAAGTAAACTCAATCTCATCTAAAATTAGGTGTATTTTATATTAAAGTGCAAAAGTTTGATGAGCATTATTATGAGCTTTGATAATTCTTAAAATGTTTTAAAGTAAGTTACATAGTCGAACTTATTTCAGAAATACATCTCCAGCAGGATTGTGGAATATAGATGTGTATATGTCAGGGATCAAAGATTTTGCAATGCTGAGGGGCTAGTTTTAAGTTAGTGCAATAGTTCAGAAAAACCAATGACAAACTATAGTAGCATTGTGACATTTTGTAATGATTAATTTGATGATGCTTAACGACATAAAAATATAGGGGAAAGAAAAAAGGGTCAAGGATGAATTAAAAAGTCCCTGTTTATTCTATGAGATAGAAAGCAATCCAAGATTGAACGCAGTGTTGGCACTCTAGAGAAAGCAATCCAAGATTGAACGCAGTGTTGGCACTCTAGAGGTGGAGGATGATTATTCAATTTGCCTCTTTCATAACACTTGAGACTATTATTCAATAATTTAATTTAAATATATATTTTCCAAGCTCTGGCAGGGGTACACAGTCAGGGAATACTTAGTTAAGTTGCCAAATATAATCTCATCCAGAAAGATGACATATTTTAGTTTGTAATACTCCTATTCATTAGGAGTAACAACCAAGGATAGTAATAAAATCCAAGGAAAGTTATATGTAGGCAATATGCTATGTTTTAAAAAATCTTCATTAACAAATAAAGCAGATACCAACTCCCTTGTTTCTAGAACTAGCACTCTCTCTACTCTCAGATGGCACTGTTGAGCATCTGCCAAGACAGGATATCATTTAGCTAATGTCTCAGTTGTCCTCCCTGAATCTGAATCACTTTCAAGAAATATACTGTTATATTGGGACACAGAGAAATTATATTTCCAACATTGCTCATGAAATTAATCTCAAGACAGAAATAAGATACAAAAAAGATAGAAAAGTTCTCCACTAGATGAGTGTTGAAAAGTGAAACAACTAGTGTCAAACATTAACAAAATAAATCTTCGATTCTCCCCTGCTGTGAAACTCATCATAGTGCAATGTCAGCCTAAATGGCCTTTGCATTTGCATTACTTAATCACTTCATAGAGAAACGGGAAGATAACTAAGACATTGTCAGATCTCATATCAACAGGGAATAGTAATCATAGATTGAGTATCATGTGCCCCATCAGAGGAAGCTGAATGAAATTAAGGTTATTATATCCTAAGAACAAACTATAGCTTGCACTATCTTTAGCCACACACTGTGACTTGCAGAAATTTCAGGCAGATGAATATCATCTCTTCTGAGTTGGCATAGTTTCTAGAAATAATATTTTGTTATAATAAATAGGCCTTTCTTGATCAATGAGCAAACACCCAGACATGTCCCTTCAACAGTTATGCTACTTAAAAAAGTGTAGTTAGACTGGCATACAGTAATGAGTGGAGAGGCAGAATATTAAGACTGGATTAAGAGTTCATTCCTTGGACTTAATAAAGATCTAGAATTGTGTCTCATTTGTGTCAGTAACTGCAGGACATTGGGTTGGACGAGGTACTAAGCTAATATAAGCCTTAGGCTCCCTAAATAGAAATAAAATAAAATTTGCATAAGAATTATGTAAGGTAATATATATTAAAGTTGTAACGGTTTTTAAAGCACGAAATGAAGAGGCAGCAAATTGTAGCTGTCAGTGATGACAGAATACTGGCCATGGTGGTTTTGATGTTATTTTTCTAGTTAGAATTCCCTAGTCCAATACACGTTTGTTGTAGTCCTTTGGCTTCCTGGTGAACTTACAATATGAAAGAGACAATTTGATTAAAAAAGATTACTTAGAGATTTTATAGGATTCTGTGACTCAATACACATTAAAGTAAAAAAAGGCCCAGTATAAGTCTGAATCAGAGAAGAAGTTTACAAAGATTTCATAAATTGGAAATATAATTCTCCATGTTCTGTAAAATCCACTATTTTTCCTTCCCAACACTACAGCCACCCATGTATGGGTCCAGAGAGTAGAGAACAGGGGACTTGTGAATAAAATAATACAGGGAAAGGGGATTGAAAAACACAGGAGAGAGAGTGTTCTGATTTAGATTAGGGGTCAGTGAAAGTCTCACTGGTGGGGTAACAACGGAGGAGAGATATGAATGAATGGAGGAGGGCCCTTTCTGGCAGGAGGATTTGTAGGAACTGAGGACACAAGCAGAAGCAATGTGAAGCAATCAAGAAACATCAAGGCCAGTGTGACTGGAGCACCCTGAGCAGAGGAGAGTGATGGGACACTAGGTGATGAGTTTGGACTTAAGGAATAGGACACTTAAGAGGAAAGGAATGAAATGCTATGATTTGCATTTTTTCTTTAGCGTTTATTCCTTTACTAAAGATTTAGTTCCATATCTCAACTCAGAGATCACAGACATAAGTTACTTCATAAGAGTACTTTCTGATGTTGAAATGATAGTCACTTTTAGAATATTTTCTCATTATTAAGATGTACAAAGTAGCAGCTTTTCTAGTGAATTCCTGCCTAGTTGCACTTTCTTACCTTCCTTTAGATACAGAAGGGTCTGAACCCAACACTGTAATATATTCAAGAAATGGCCCAAGTTCAGGTTCTGTAATGGCTTACCAATCAGCTAGTAACTGCCGATCACCATTTTATTATTTCTATTATAATCAGTGAGAAGATTTCCTCTCCAAACTTGTTGGAAGCAAACTTTTATCTCCTGGAGTATGCTTCCTTCTTTTTTGTTTTTGTTTTTTTGTTTTTTGTTTTTTTTTTTCAGTACACGGGCCTCTCACTATTGTGGCCTCTCGCGTTGTGGAGCACAGGTTCCGGACGCGCAGGCCCAGTGGCCATGGCTCACGGGCCCAGTTGCTCCGCGGCATGTGGGATCTTCCCGGACCGGGGCACGAACCCATGTCCCCTGCATCGGCAGGCGGACTCTCAACCACCGCGCCACCAGGGAAGCCCTATGCTTCCTTTTCTGATACCTTTTTCATAGTTAAGTCTATCTATAGTACCCACTATTCTCTTTTAAGAAAACATCCAGAAACTTCTATAACACTCAAAATACAGTATCACATCAAAACTCTTTATTCTGTAGGAAAAATCACAGTTCCTAAAACTTATAATGGTGAAGAAATAATGGAATCATATTTTAAAAGAGGCTGTTCCCTAAGAGATTTCATCACAGCCATCTCTATAGCAGATGATTAGATTATTATTAGAATGATTATCCGTATTATTCCATTGATAATGTGATTGATAGCTTTTATATTCAGACCGAAAGAGGAAATAAGTCATTTAGTTGCTGTGTCATGGATCGCCAAGACCACCCCCAGGTTTAGTGATTCATTAGAGGGATCACAGGACACAGCATACAGTTGTATTTATGACTATGGTTTATTATTATGAAAACAAAATCAGAGAAAGTGCACATGGGGTGAAGTCCTGAGGAAACCAAGTACAAGCTTATGAGAGCCCTAAGAGTTCTCTCTCTTGGAATCACACAAAGTGAACTTAATTCATTCATCAATGGATTAAGGAAACATGTGTAATGTTGTCTACCAGGGAAACTCATTAGAGACTCAGTGCCAGCATATATGTTTGGGGGTATTCATATGAAAAACTGCTTATCGTGTTAAAAAAAATTCCAGACTCCCGGAAGGAAAGCATGTGTTCAGCATAAACCTTATTGTTTGCATAAAATGTTTAGACACAATGAGCCACTCTAATCTAATTAGGAAATTGTGGGAAACCTCCTGAAAACCAGGTTTCCAGATGCCAGCCAATGGCCAACCTTTCAAGCAGGTCTTTCTAAGAATAGCTATCTCAGAACCGACACAACTATTTTTATCTGCTTTTGCCAATCTGAAAATTTGATCACAGTCTGTCAAGGTGATTACTATGTAAGAGTTGTATGTGTGTTCATGTGCATACATAGTATATATAGTATTATGTGTGTATATATATGTATATGGTCAGTTCACTACTACTATGAAGACAAATATGTAAGATAATAGTATAACATATGCTGAAAGCAATGCTGGGGTAAGTGGTACTATTTTGGATAAGAGAACATCAGTTTAAAAAAAAGTCTCATAAAGAGTTATTTGAGTAGAGACTGGAAAGAACATGAGGAGTAAGAATAAACATTGAGAGTCACAGACATAGAAAACAAACTTGTGGTTACCGGGGGGCAAGCTGGAGGTGGGGAGGGATAAATTGGGAGATTGGGATTGACATATACACACTATTTTATATATATATATATACACATACTATATAACTAATAAGGGCCTACCTTATAGCACAAGGAACTCTACTCAATACTCTGTAATGACCCACATGGGAAAAGAATCTAAAAAAGAGTGGATATATGTATATATATAACTGATTCACTTTGCTATACAGCAGAAACACTACATTGTAAATCAACTATACTCCAATAAAAATTTTTTTTAAAAGAAAAAAAAACATTGAGAGTAAGAATATTTGAGGAAGAGAGAAAAGTAAAAGCAAGGGTCCTGGGGCAGATGTTTGCTAGCAAATTAAAGAAACAGAAAGAAGGACAGTGTGATTTGAGCAGGATGAGCCATGAGAAGAATGGAATAATATGAGGCCCAGAAAGGTTGACAGAACTGAGAGCCCACTAGGTCAGGGTAAAAATCTTTTATGTTAAAATATGTTTTTAATCAAATTTGCAGGGAGATGGGAAGCCATTGGAACATGTAAGGAGAGGAGTGTCATGACCTGATTTAGGTTTTAAAGAATTGTTATGGGAACTGTACAGCAAATAGTTTATAGGGGTGGGGTGAAAGCAGAGAGATAATATAGGAAGCTACTAGAGTAGTTCACGAAGTATAAAGATTTTATTTTAAGAGATTTTTAAGATTTATTAACCATTCCAAGCAGAATTCAGTAAAAGAAAAATTCCATTCACATGAATCTATTTACATGTGTTCCTTTGAAAAAAAGAGGGAGAGGATTAAAGAGTTCACTCAGAGGCTTTAGAGCTTGAAGTAGTGATTAAAATAGAAAAGAAAAGGTGATGTTTCAATTTCCTGCATAAGAAAAGAAAATCTCAATTCAAAATGCATAAATGTGAGTTGAATCCTTTCTACCATAAAATATGAACTGTGGTTGTTTTGATTAGTGTTTTATCAATGTTTTAAATATCTCAGGTATTATTGCTCTGAGATCTTTGAAAGAATTTTTAAACTAGGAAAGCAAAGAGATGATCTGAAATGCATACTTTTGTCCCCTTTGTTTAAGAATATCAAACAGAGAACTTACAGTTTCAACATACTACTCAGGCACTTAATTTAAAAAAAAAAAAAACACAACTTTCTCATTGCAATTACAGACTAAGATTTTTCATTAAAATATTATATCTCTTAGTTATGGAAAATAAATATATGACTTATTTTTATTCTCTTTAAGGTTATCAATATTACTTATTAACATAAGGAAAAAGATCTAGAAAATAAATTATTTTTAAAAAGAACAAAATTCCATTGTATTACAATTTTTGCCATATAGGTAAACAAAATCACACAGACTGTATTGGACTTGGTGATTTACAACAGAGACAGAAAAAATTTATGTAAATAAATATTATGTGACAAAGCAACTGAATAAACAGTCACTTGATACCACAGTTTTAGGGGTTTTACAAGGGTGATCACAATATCTGTGACTCCGGTATCTTACCATCTATAAGTATAATACAGAACTATCTTGAGGAATTCAGTGGTTTTTTTACTCCAGAAAATTAAAAGTAGGAGTATTCTTTTGGAGGTGAGAAAATCACAATGCCTGCCCTCTACACACACATCAATACTTGCTGAATATGTTCAATGCATGAAAGTTTGTGTATGTATATTCAGAGGGTTTTTTTTTTTACACATATGTACATATGAGCATTTTGAATATAAGGACATGGCAATGTGCATGTATGTATGCAAACATGTTAAATACATTGCATATATGGTAATAGCTAACATTTATATAAGGTTTACCATAATCCAGGTATTCTATTTATATTGTATGTTATTCAAATGGATACCTACTATAATTATTAGATAGGCATTCTTATTTCAATTTTAAAATGATAAAAACGAGGCACATAATGGATAAAAAAATGTGCCTATGATCATCCATTTAATGAATAGTTGAACTGAGAATCCCCAAGACGTTCAAATCCAGAGTCTTCGTTTTTAACCATTATGCAGTACCACTTCTAATATATACATATATCCCCTAGATGTTTGGACCTTACTATGTAGAGAAGTAACTATTAGATAAGCAAATTGGATATATTCTGAGCAGTTTATTACAAGACAGCAAATAGAGACCCATGCTCAGGAAGGTCTCTGCAGCCCTCTAATGAAAGCCACCACCACACACCTCATCCCTGGACCGAGACAAAATAGATAAACTTTCTGAGACAAGTATTAGTAAGTTTCCACTATTTATGCAAATCTCAGGAAAAAACTGGAGATGTTAGACAGTGTGATGGAGAGAAATAATAAGTGACTTGGTTTCCTACTTGTAATCCAGAGACTATCTGTGAAAGTTATACAATACACACTAGATCTTAGATAAAAGCAAAGAAACTTTTGGTGGGTGACACCAGGGAAGAGTTAGCATTTTGTTCTTCAAGTTATTGGTATACATTTGACTAGCACTGACTGAAATTTCAAATACAACACACAGAGAACAGGCAAAGTTTTAAGGTATTGTTTGTTTTAAACAAAAATAAACACAGTTTTTACTCATAAACACACACTGGTTTCAAAAATATATTGAACTTTTTAAAGTTTTAAAAAATAGTCCATGCCCAGAAACATCCAATGTTAGTTCCAATCATAAGAACATTCCACCTATTGTTGCTGGGGACAAATGAAATATTCCAATTTCCTTGACATTATAGTTAAGTTATGATTTCTCTAATAATGCACATTCTTTTTTTTAGCTTAGTCACAATGTATCATGTGACATACTTGCTTCCTTCATTTGCATCTAATTAAAATATACCTTGGATAAAATCAGAATAATATATAAAATTCCTTTAGGGTTCTCTGTATGTGCAGCCCTGCTGAAACGAATCCACTCTTTGGGCATCCCATGAATGACTCCAATGTAACTCCTTAGTCTGGGTCCAACAGTAGCCATATGAGCAGACATGAACCATTCATGTCCCTGAATGAAGATGGACATGAACCAAGCCTGTAGATGAGGCAGGTATCGATGTCTAAATCAAATGGTAGATTTGGTCACTGCAAATATGTTGGGACTTCACACAAGAATAGTATCTCATGCTTTTAGAATCTTAATCTCTCGTGCTTTTAGAGTTCTTGTGTATATAATCCTGTGAACAGTTTAAAAAAAATAAAATCACAGAACCATGACAGGAATAGACACAGACATAGAGAAGGTACTTGAGGACATGGGGAGGGGGAATGGTAAGCTGGGACAAAGTGAGACAGTAACACTGACATATGTACACCACCAAATGTAAAACAGATAGCTAGTGGGAAGCAGCTGCATAACACAGGGAGATCAGCTTGGTGCTTTGTGACCCCGTAGAGGGGTGGAATAGGGAGGGTGGGAGGGAGATGCAAGAGGGAGGGGATATGGGGATATATGTATACATATAGCTGATTCACTTTGTTATACAGCAGAATCTAACACAACATTGTAAAGCAATTACACTCCAATAAAGATGTTAAAAAAAATAAAAATCACAGCAAGCAAACCAAAAAGTACTCAACACCTATTCTTACATTTTGCTGGGTCATATTATTAGGCATGGATACATGCATGGATACGTGTACCACACATGACAGGGATGAACATATAGAGGCACATATGCTTAAGGTATGTGCTAACAAACATGAATGTGCCCAAATGCCAAAAACCACAAATGAATATAGGACACATACCTATGAGAATGCCCACAGTAGGACTATACAGAGTAATATCCACTCATAGGAGACATATATTTACATAAATACAAACACAATCAGGATTAATGATTTTCAGCTAATAGATGAGATCTCAAAGAATAAAACAGATACATTCCAGAAGGATGTGAAATGTATTAGGAAACTCAAACACCAAAAAGCCTTTAAATCTTTACTCCCCTGATGAAGTGATAATGAAAGGAGAAATGAGAGGCTGTGGACATAATTTTGTGAGGAAAAGAGATGTGTGCTAACTGCTCATCAAAAAGCTGTTCTGCCTTTCCAGAGGAAGTGTGAGCATATTTCTTCCAGAGTTCTGATTTCCCCAAACAACAATCAATTCTTTAATCCCTTACTCTGTGTATTCAAATTAATCTGAAAACACATAAATGAGCCTCTCAATTTACTAACAGGAGACTAACTTTTGAGAAAATTCATTTTTTAAAGAGTTTAGAGTTCATCACATTCATGATCACCTAATTCACTTTACTGGACACACATAGCTGTTCTCACTTAAGGAAATGAATAAAAATACAGTCTGCACTATCATATCAGAAGATTAAGATCAAAATTTCTTTCTTTCAAATGCACTCAATTTTTTATACATTCCCTGGCTTTAATGTAAGCATGTTCATAGTTCAATGGCTAGACCCAAATCCACTAAGTAAATTTTATTTAAACATCTTAAATCATAATAGCAAGCATGCTTAGCAACATCAATTTCAGGAATTAAGAGTATATCTTATGAGTGTGCTGATGTGTTAATCACCCCTTCATTTACCAACATCTCCCCTACACTTCTGTCACTCTTTCTCAAAAACAACATGCCCTGTGGCTCCTGAATGAAGAGTCTAGATTGTGTTTGACTTATACTGGAAATATGATCACTTGACAATATGGAAACTGGGCAACACACATGTACCAGTTTACAGATTCAGATAACTTTCAGTAAAGGACACAAGTAGAATCTCTGGGGAGTTTCTGCTCAAACATCTCTATAATGCTTGGGACAAATATTGAAATAGCTTAAGGGGAGATGAACTGAAATTCCCAGGATGGATGTTTATCATCTTGGACGTGCTGCTCACTTAACAAGGGATAAGAGTAGAGCCTGGAGAGAAGTAGAACTCCTGTACCCAATTTTGCTCTATCCTTTAAACTTGAACAGAACCAATCTGCTAAATATATGTCACTAGGATAATGCAAATGAAATATTTTTCTAATAGCCAGACTTTACATAATAATAGTGTTAAAGAATCAGAAAAAAAAGGAACACATGTTCTAGCTCTTTCTTCCCTCTCTTGGTAGAGATACTGACCATGGAAGCTAGAGATCTGCTTATTGTATAACCAGGAGTAGTTTACTATCCCTGTGGGATGGAGGGTGGGCATTGCTGGGAATAAGTGCACTTCATTACCTGTTCTTCTCAAGACACTCCTGTGTCTAAGTGGCATGAAGTAGAATGTTGTAACTAAGGAAATTAGCAGTTTGGTTTGAGCTAAGATAGATGAAGAGAAAACACATGTACACAGAATTTTTATTTGTGTTGATGCTGCCACGGTACATGGAAACCACTCCAGCCACAGAAAATTTTAATTTCAAATTTCTGGTCTTCTAATATGCGCACACACTCTAGAGATATGCTGGAGAGAGTAGGAGAGAAAAAGAGACAGAGATAGATTATAAAATGTCTAAGGGAATAAATTAAGTTTAAAAGGCAACTCACCCAATCAACCTCAGAAGTCTTAGTTTGCACAGACTAAGAAGCAAAGGCGTTTGTCTCAAATGCTGCTCTCATTCTCTACCCACCAGCTTTCCAAAATTATTTTTAGTTGAATCCCAGAATATACTTTCAAATATTTCAAGGTAATATCTGAAAATTACAAAACTTCATTTTGGAGGTTTTGAAAATCTACATAGAATGTTAATTAAGCTTAACTCAAATGCCTTTTCCTAGGTGAAATCATCAGACAACTCAGACAAGTTCTGATCCCTTTGTGCTAAATCTTAATGCTTTCCTTGGTAGTAGTTACCACTGTTTGTAATTAGGTGTTTAATTGCATGCTATGTTGTTTAGCGGCTGCCTCTTCCACCAGTGGGTAAGCTGTGTAAAGACAATGCTCTAACTTTTTCTGGAGAAACAGTAGGAGATACTGATTAAACACATGAACTCTAGCAACATATTACCAGTCAGTGTCCCAGTTCATCCTCTTACTACAAGTGTAATGATGGGCAAGTTGTGAAACATCTTTGTAATTGCTTCCTCCTCTATAAAATAGATATAAAATATATCTATTATATATCTATAGATATATAATATAGATAGATAGATAGATAATATATCTAATATATAAAATATAAAATAAGGAGTAATATAGTATCTACTTCCCAGGATGTTGTAAGGATTTCACAGGTAGCAAATCTCCTGAAACCACAATCATGAAAAAGACACTTTAGAGGGTGCTGCAGTGTGGGTTCCTTCATTAATTTTTATGTTTGTTTGTTTTTTTTGGTACGCGGGCCTCTCACTGCTGTGGCCTCTCCCATTGTGGAGCACAGGCTCCGGACGCGCAGGCTCAGCGGCCATGGCTCACGGGCCCAGCTGCTCCGCGGCATGTGGGATCTTTCCGGACCGGGGCAAGAACCCGCGTCCCCTGCATCGGCAGGCGGACTCTCAACCACTGTGCCACCAGGGAAGCCCCTTCATTAATTTAAGCATAGATAATTATGAGGATAAAATTCTTTGATCATACAATCATTGTTTATTAAATTTGAAAAGAAAATGATTGATGACTGGATATCAGCAACATCCAGTACCTTGTCTAATACCTTGATATTATTGATAAAAACACCTTTAAATCTGTTTGTGTGTGTGTGCTTCTCAGACATGAAAACTTAGTGAAATAGTGTTCATAAAATTTTCAGTGTTTCTCAGGGGAAAAAAAAGAGAGAAGTCCAAAATAATTATAACTTGTAAGTATCATGTCTTAACTATTTTATCAGCATCATAGCTATCGTAGAAACGGACTTTCACGTTGTGAGAATACAAAGCAGATGTGAAACCTTGATGGAGTTCTTGCCACATTGCTCAAGTTACAAATAGCACTCACCCTGTCTTGGGGGGGGACCCAGAAAATACTCCAGATGACTGCAAATGCTGAAATCAAGGAGAATTGCCCCCTTTCCTATACTATGGTAAAAAGCAGCATTTTCATAATATAAATAGAACTTGGCTTGAGAAGTTATCCCAGGAACAGCATGCTGCCTGTGGAAACAACTTTACCTGCAAATAGTGCCAACAGGGTTTGCCTGGGAACCTCAGCTGCACCAGAAGATCAAAGTAGCAGAAAACTGAACTGTCAGTGACACTAAAGCCTGATAAACAGGCCAGACCCATAGAATGTACAATGCCAAGAGTGAAGGTACTACTCTGGTGTGGGACGTTGATAATGGTGCAGGCTATGCATGTGAGGCCAGGAGGTGTAGGGGAAATCTCTATATGTTACTCTCAATTTTGCTGTGAACGTTAAACTGCTCTAAAAAAAATCTTAATAAAAAAATAGCTATCAGAAAATTAGTAATAGACAGAAACCTTCTCAACTTTATAAAGAACATCTACAAAAGAAAAAGAAAAAGCTTACAGCTGACATCATACTTAATGGTGAATGCTTCCTCCCTAAGTTCAGCGACAAGGCAAGAGCACACTCACCACTGCTGTTCAACAGAATGCTGCAAGTTCTAGCCAGCACAATAAGTCAAGAAAATGAGATAAAATGGTTACAGATTGAAAAGGCATGTCCCTATTTGCAGTTGGCATGATTTTCTATGTATAAAACTCAAAAAACTTAAAAAATGTAAAAACTAAGTGAGTTCAGTTTGTCTGCAGGATAAAATGTACATATATCTTATATAAACTGCATTTAGAGTAGCAATAAATATGTGGTCACCAACATTAAAAATACAATACCATTTATATAGCCCCAAAATGAAGTAACTAGTTGTCAATCTAACAATAGATTTACAGGACTTATATGCTGAAAACTACAAAATACTGAGGAAAGAAATCAAAAGTATCTAAGTAATTGAAGAAACATGCAGTGTTATGGATTGGAAGGTTAAACATAGCAAAGATGCAGATTCTCCCTAAATTGATCTATAGCTTTAAAGCTATTCCTGTCAAAACTTCAGCAAAGTTTTTGTAGACATAGAAAAATGTATTCTAAAACTCATGTTGAACGTAAAAGGCCCTAGAACAACTAACATAATTTTCAAAAAAGAAAAATAAAGTGGGAAGAAACAATCCTCCTAACTATATAGTTAGGACTGGGTGGGAATTGGCTGAGGGATAAACAAATCTATGGAATAGAGTAAAGAACTCAGATACAGAGGTCCACAAATATACCCAATTTGTTTTTTACTGAGCAATCTGACATTGAAATCAGTTTGGTGGGTCTTATTCCAAGCATATTGAATGCATTTCAACTTCCTGATTCTGTCATTGATTTCCTTCTCATTTGATTCCAATAACAATCAGTGATATGAAACAAGGGTATATTTTAGATAATATTACGTATTCAAAACAATAAAAATAGTATATAATAGTATTTTAGCATTTTATATAGTACATACTATATAATAGAAAATATATACAAAAATAATCATTGTGCATTTTCACAATTCTTTCTCTCTGTTGGAGTTTAAATAGAAGCCCAGACTCTACAGAGATAATTACATAAAATTATTGCCCAGACACCAAGTCACTGGAAATTATTCAGGCTCATTGAAGGATTTTTGGAACTCTTTACATTTTTAGACTTTCCTCTCCCTTCCTCTGTCATAAGTAGAATCAACCTGGAGATGACATGGACTTGTCAAAGTGGCTCTCTTATCCCAGCTGATGAGAAGATGAAACTTGGCTAAATTTGTTAGAATTTGAGTTCACTGAATATTCAAATTATTTAAGTCATAGTTTCAGGGTTCAGTTAATGAATTCATTTATAAGTTCCATTTTATAATTGAATGAATAAAAACAAAAAAATCCATTTTCCAAATAAAACTTTTCCTTTTATGACCAAAATGCATATACTTGAAGCTTGATTTATTTTCCAACCTATATTTTCCTCCAGTTGTCTATCCTGCCAACTTTTGTACACTACAAAGGACTAACACAAGGAATATATCATATACTTTTATCATTTTAATGTTCATTTATCACAAGACAGGAGACAGTCTATTTTGTAAGTTTGCTCATTAAACCCTCTGACCAGAAAATAGAAAGAAAAACAACCAAAAGAAAAAAAAATAATTTATCCAGTTTAATTTGTACCTACAGATTTGTTATCATATTACCCTAAAATGAAAGCTTTCTCTTAAAGGTAGCATATGAATATTGTTGGCAATTACAGAAGGCTGTCCTTCAGGGGGCAAGGCTGTAAATTATTTTTTATGAAACTAATTAAAAAACCCTGAGCTACTGTATCTATTCTCTGGCTCTGGATAGATGAGTCCAAGTCCATCAGTATAAAGTCATTTTAATTGTAATGTCACTCATCTACCAGGTCCAATGGGTGTGTCAGCAAGTCCTACCCTATAAGGACTGTGCTTTGTTCTCTGGAGTTCTAAATGCACACAACTTGGGTCACCTTCAATCCTGCTACAGGTTTTGGGGGCAGCTTCATAAATGTAACTTGAATCTTCCAGAGAGTTCTAATAAAAATGGGGATGGGGGGCTTCCCTGGTGGCGCAGTGGTTGAGAGTCCACCTGCCGATGCAGGGAACACTGGTTCGTGCCCCAGTCCGGGAAGATCCCGCATGCCGCGGAGCAGCTGAGCCCGTGAGCCTTGGCTGCTGAGCCTGCATCTCCGGAGCCTGTGCTCCGCAACGGGAGAGGCCACAACAGTGAGAGGCCCGCGTAGCACAAAAAAAAGAAAAAAAAATGGGGACGGGGTTGATATTGGGGAAGATTAGATATTAATGTGCACTCATCCATTGTTTATTTTAGGTTCTGCTTCTCATCTCACCTTCAAAAGTTTTAGATTAACTCCCAGCATCTCTTTCCCAAATTGTTACGTTAAATCCTCTAACTCTTTTGAGCTGCATATTTCTCTAATCTATCCATAGTCAGCTTGAAAAGGTGTTTTTTTAAACCACAAATTTTATCAGGTTATGTAATACACAAAATTAAATCTAAACAAGACAAAAAGTACTAACTTACTGCCAAAAATTATGACCTCCCATTTCCCTGTAGGATAACATCTAGATTTCATAATTCAGTTTGTCTACATTTAGAGCCTTTTATCCAAGAACACCATTGTTAAGTCCCCATTACTCAGGTGCATGAAATGCTGTAAACTCAGCTTGTTCATCTCCTAGCCTACCCTGCAAGTTCACATTTTCTAGAACTTTGCTCAGCACTCCCTAATGTGGTCCCACGGCTAATGACTATCTTTTGACAAGCAGTTTAAAGGACAAATCCCCAAGCCTAATAAATTCTGTGTAGTTAAAATGTTATAAGCATCCTTTCTATCCTGCTATTTCCCCTGCTCCTCCATCAGAGAACATGATCACATAACTTCAAAGTAACTAAGTCTAAATTTGTCTCCTCAAATATTCTTGTGAGTATAACACCAAGGAATGCAACAGATGTATATGAGTATAGATATAGTGGGTAGTTGATTAAATTTATGGAAGAACTACTTTCTAATTAAAGGAAACAAAAAATGAAAGCAGTAAGTTTAAGAATTAAACAAGGGACTTCCCTGGTGGTCCAGTGGTTAAGACTCCTCACTTCCACTGCAGGGGGCACAGGTTCCATCCCTAGTCAGGGAACTAAGATCCTGCATGCTGCAAGGCCAATACATACATACATATATACATACATACATACATACATAACTTGAGTTTTAAAAAAAAGAATTAAACAAGAGAGTACAATGAAAGGATAGACACAGGTCTTCAAAATACTTATCTTGATTAGTTAAAAATTCAGCCTGATTAGAAAAAGTACCTGTCTTTGGAAATTAAGTAATAAAATATGCAGTTTGATCGGAAAATCATTCAAAAATTCATCTGCTTCAATATACGGCTTGCCTATTTAATTATACAGAAGACCTATGGAGGAACACAACTGGGTCTGTAAATTATGAAATGGGATGAGCCACGAATGCATCTTTATTAAAACGATTACACATCATCTCACTTACATACAAATCTCCACCAATACTACCCCACTAATCTGTTTATTTCTGTGCTTTTTGACAACAATCTGCCATCTGCCAAAATGGGATAATCTAGCAGCAAAGCCATGCAAGATAACACCAAAACTATATAGGTAAGGAAATCCCTCTCGTTTCTTATCTCTCTGCATGAAAAATAGCACACAATCCATGACGGGAGGAGTGTTATACTGGTGTGTCTCCAAATAATCGATAGAATTACACTGTATAAGGAGAGAACAGATTTTGATCTGATTTGTGTCCCAACTTCATCTAGTACTAGCTGTAAAAATATGTTAAACAATATACTAAACATAGTAATCTAAAATACTTCTGGATTCCTAAAAGTTTGTGTTATGTAGGATAGTGAAATTAAGCACCAATGACAAAAATTGAGATTACTAACTACAAAATTTGACATTAAAACAAATAAACTAAAAAACCATTCAACTACCATCTTTTACATCTGAACACACAAAACACAAGAAATATCCAATATCAAAATAAATTAGCAAGCTTTAAATTAAGAAATAAACAAGAAAATTATTCATGGAAAAATCACTATTTTATTCCATGTTTTCTCATTCCTTCAGGGTCTTACGATTTTGGACTGTAGGAAACATTATCACAAACTATTCCTTGTTTGTGGATTTTTTGTGGGGAAACAGACTTAACCTCTACTGATTTCTTTCCTCTTTGTAAAAATGGGTATAATGATACTTATTCTTAAAATGTTGACACAGGATCAAAAATATAATAGACGCAGCACATACTTGGGGAATGCACAGAAGATACAAAACAAATGTGAGTTAATTTCTGGCCCCTTTCTGGAGGTTAACAATATAGCAGAAAAAGTGAAGAGGTTACACATCCCAGGTTCAAATTCCTTTACTACTTATTAACTGTCTGAACTTGGAAAGTTCCTTTATCTGACTGATGTTCTGATTCTTCTTCTGTAAAGCAGACAAAACAACGCTTATTTTAAAGGGTTGTTGAAAGATTAAATATAATATATGAAGATTTCTAATAAAATACATTATCCAAAGTAGGTACTCAATTAAGTTTAGTTTGTTCCATTCCTCTTCTTTTCTCAGCCTTCCTTTCTTTCAGCCAAAATGTCTATATGTTAACAATAAATATATGGGTCCTATGAGGATGCAAACAGCAATAGTTATATTAAGTTTGCTATTTTTGGTGACAACACATTGGATAAAATGTAGCTCTCAGATCATCAGACCAGACATTCTGATCTACCATTTGGAAATTTTAAAATTATTTTATATGCACATCTTTGATTTTAATGCAAATATCCCATTTGAAAATTTTTGTTGAATCGAATTTGTATTAAACAGGACATAAGCCAAAGATCCCAGTAACTGAGGCTAGCAACCTATTTTCTTGAAAAGCCTTGAACGGGGCATGTCATTTCTTGTTTGTTTTTCTTAGAGTGATTTAATTCTCTGGAATTTAAAAAATGAAGTAAACATAAGTAAAGCCAACAGAGGGATTTAGGCTCTGCAATAATTCATTGACAAGTCTTGGTTGAGTTTGTACCTATGCTCCCTGTCTGTATTTCAAGAGAGGCTCATTAAATTGAGTTTCTTAAGACTTTTTTTTCCTGTAAAACCCTTAAAGAACACAGCAAAATAAAAAACAAATGCATAATTGGCAAACAAAAACTATAGCAAATGGAATTAACTATGACAGAACAAAATCCAAACCCCCTATCTATTAAATTAAGAGATAGATGAGGCTAAATGCTGAAATTAAGCATCTTTTTCTAGAATATTACAAAGGAGAAAAATATTGCAATTAAGTTCTAAGTTGATTGGAAACGTGTGCATTTTGGAAAAATTTATTTGTGATATTACCACCATTTGTTGTATTTATTACAAAGGACACTTTAGCACTGGTTAGCTATTCAGAAATCCTCAGGCATTGGAATAAAAGAGGAGAAAATAAAGAAGTTACAAAAGGAAAATAAGATTCTGAATCAAAGCAATAAATCTGAGGCCAGTTGACAATGCCAATAACGAGCTTTAGACTGGGGAAGAGTACATGGGGTCTCAATACCAATTCTCTATTGACTGACCAAGTGACTCCAGGAAATCTACACTCCCTATTTTCTCAAACTTGTCTGCAATTTATTGTATTTTTGAGATACACGTTCCCTCTAGCTTTTTTTTTTTTTTTTTTTTTTTTTTTGCGGTACGCAGGCTTCTCATTGTTGTGGCCTCTCCCGTTGCGGAGCACAGGCTCCGGACGCGCAGGCTCAGCGGCCATGGCTCACGGGCCCAGCCGCTCCGCGGCATGTGGGATCTTCCCAGACCGGGGCACGAACCCGTGTCCTCTGCATCTGCAGGCGGACTCTCAACCACTGCGCCACCAGGGAAGCCCCCCTCTAGCTTTAAATATATAGAATTCTATTTGATAAATATTAAACATTTGCCATGACAAGTATTTTGATAGGAGCTGGAAGAGAATACAGTTATCTATATAGTTCGTGTTCTCAAATTTCTTTCAATCTAAAGCAAAAAGAGAACATTTAGAGGTAAATTAAAATTCTAGTTAGAGGACTTCTGACTGGACAAAATGAAGACCTATTTTCATAAAGTACAACTGTAATCTTTGAATACAGTGTCCGATGCCGTGCAAAGAGAGCTCTGACATGTGGAAATAGGAAGACAGATGGTTAGAGACCCCAGGACTGATGGGAAGAGTGCCCGGCAGGGTGTCTTATGACCCTAAAAAAAATAAGACACCCATGTCACTAAAGTAGTCCTTAACATACTAACCTTACCTGTTTGGCCCGAAGTACTAAATAAATAAGGTACCCCTTTTTCTTTATATTTATCCAAGTTTCACTTAGCTGTGGAATGCTAATAGATACACTGCTCTTCCCTTGTTTCTTTCCTTCTTTCTGTTTTTGTCCTCCTTCTGTATGTTTGTGTTTTGTTACGTACTCTTGAATATTCTCTCTAAACTAGGAAAATAATTAAGTCAATTAAGCTTTAAATCAAGCTTTGGAGTTGGTCTTTAAGCTAACATACAGCCCAGCAGACTGAGATAGATGCTGATGGTGGATCTAAGAGGAGAAATGGGTAGTCCTTGTCCTCAGAGAGGACATTTTCTGGGGTCTGATTTTACTTACGTAAATTATTCCAACACAAAGAAGATTAAATAATATAAAAGGGGAACGAGCAGAAATGTGTGTTGAATGAAAGGGTTGAGAACAAATCTCTTTGGCATGATAAGAAAAGGTATCTTGGAAGGATATTTTTTGAGATGGACTTTGAAGGATAGGGAGAAGTTTGACGGATTATGGCAGCAATGAGAACAGCATGAATGAAATAATATAAGCGAAGACATGGAGGTGTGGTGAGTTAGAATTATGATCAAGAAACAGTATATCAAACAATTTGACTTGGTTATAGAGGAGTGCATACAGGGAAGATAATACTTGAGAGAAAGGAAATTCCAATATTTGGCCAAGAGTGTGTCTATTAAATAATTCATGGGGAACCACTTAAATACTTTTAATGGAGGAGTATGGCTTAATTAGGTTCCTGCCAGGATGATGCGGCAGCAGTGAGTGTGAAGTTTAGGAATGGAAAAGAAATAGGTGAGCAGATCCAGTTAAAGGGCTACTTAAGATCAGGTGGAGATATCAAAGGTCTTAACTAAGGTATTAACAGCGGTCATATGACAAAAAGGATACTTCTCTTATTTGAATAAAAAAAGATTAGAACCTGCATAGTTTGGAAAATTCACCTGAAATAGAGATGAAAAGAAAGGGTGTGTTCAGTTTAAATAAAAAGTTTAAAGCACTTGCAACTCCCAGAAAATGTTGAGAACAGTAAGAAGCAGAGCATGAGAAAGAGTCGGGAGAAGCATTTATTCTAACTAGTATTTATTTCACATTCAATACTTTGATTTTCCCCCCTATGGCTGAAAACCTGTAGATACAACTAGGGAACAAAGCTATTGAGAACTGAAGAGGCAGAAGTAAACAATAACACAAAAACAAATCTCTCCTGACATTTACAACAAAACCTAAGCTACAAATAGGCTGTTAGAGAATGGAAGCCAATCACCTGAACAGGCAACAGAGCAATTTTAGCATGTTTTATTTTTGTTGAATAATTGCAAAACTGATTAAATAGCCCACCTTATTTCTATAAATTGTATTTATTTTATAATAGTATTATAACTGAATTAAAATAAGTTAAAAATAAAACATTATGTTAGCATTGGTTATTTTTTATTTCTCTGGATTCTCAAATTCCTTGTTCATATCTTTATGTGTGCATATTTTACAGTTAAAATTAGTGCCTGTACTATTCCATATTCCATTTTTCATACATATAAATTATAAATTGTTTTCATGTTGTTTTGTGGGTTATATTATACATTTATATTTTACATTTCTGAACAATACTCTATTGATTAAATTTGTCAAAAAATGTAGAATTATTCTTCAGTGGTTGAAGTGTTAGGCTCTTTTTAGGTTTTGATCATCAGAGTTGATATTGTGATGAGCATCAGTCTGCATATTACAAGCCCTTACTCTAAATCATGTCAGTTGATCCCAGGCATTTTCCTATATCGTTCACGCTCAGCTGTTAACTCCTGCTGGGAAGACATCTTGCCTTATTCCCCACTGCATCTGCTGAAACTTGCAATGTATTAAGCCCCAAAGTACATGTTTATATAAAGTGTTTTTTCCTTTTCTTCATTTATTAGCATAGGGGGAAGAGGAGAAGGAAGAATGAAAGGGAAATGAATGTTTTTATGGGTAGCAGAATAAGGTCAAAATGTGGTAATTTAATTTACTACACACAGTGTGAGTCAAAAAAAACATTTAGCAGCAGCTGTGTGACAACATTATGCTAAGAAGTTGTTTTCTTTTTTTAAAGTAGACCTCAAAGAACATACAAGCCAGTTAATATTTGCTCTCATTTCCCTCCTCCCTTCCTAACAGTCACTGATACCTTTCTGGAGGCTTATTGCATTCTCATGAGATAAACAGGGTGGAGATAAGCAAATATATAGGCATCCCATGTATACTTGGCATAATACATGCCCAACCCTACCCAACTTATGGGCAGGCATACCAAGGTAAGTTAATCGGACACTCCCTCCCAGGAATTTGAATATTGAACAGAGTATAGAAGATCTATAAAGGGTTGGGTATATTCATTCTACTAGGGGGCACTGCCCTGATTCTCTGGCTACAAGAATTTTTTTTTTCCTTTTATTTCTAGTCTTGCCTTCCAGTTTTCTGGAACAGCCTTTATTCCAGTCCATTCCCAAGCTGGTCTCTCCTGTCTTCTCCTTGATACTGTAAAATCCTGATGTTCGGTCAATAAACTCCCTTAGCTTAACTTGTTCAGAATAATTTGCTCTGCTAGGAAGCAAAGAGGTCTGTTGATACAAGTAAACAAACCCGTAAACCCCACGTAAGAAAACTGCGGAAGGGCTGTTGTACAAGTTTACACTGGGAAACCACAAGAGGGACACCTAACCCGGCTCAGAGAGGAAGGAGTAGACCCTAGCCAAATCGGATGGTCCATTTCAAAATATTTGCTAATTTAATATATACGTAAAATAAATACATATAATTGTTTTAATTAGCATGCCTGTGCTCGTTTATTAAATTCTTCTGAAAATAATGTGTATTTAAGGAAATCAACCTAGCTTTTAATGGAGCATCAGAAAGAAGAAATATGTCCAGGATATAAGGTGACTTTGGAGAATTATGTGGAACCAGAACGCACAGAACCTTCCAGAGCCCACTGAGCAAACTCCGAATTAAACAGAACCAGAACTCACAGAACCTTCCAGAGTCCACAGAGCAAACTCTGAATTAAGTGGAAACAGAATTTACAGAACCTTCCGGAAGCCACTGAGTAAACTCACAAAACTTCCCAGAGCCCACAGAGCAAGCAGAATTAAACGGAACCAGAACTCACAGAACCTTCCAGATCCCACTGGGTAAACTCCGAATTAAACAGAACCAGAACTCACAAAACCTTCCAGAGCCCACAGAGCAAGAATTAAACGGAACCAGAACTCACAGAACCTTGCGGAACCCACTGAGCAAACTCTGAATTAAATGGAACCAGAACTCACCGGGAAGCTCCGGGCTGACAGCACCTTCAGGAGTCCGCCATGCACCCTTCCCCCATCAGGCTTGGTGCTCGTGGTTGGTCACCACCTCTGTGCTGGGGTGTCCTCGTCGTCTTCACAGACTGGCTGCTCTGACCCCTCCTGCGGCTCTGAGGCTGCTGACTCCGCACTGTTTTATATTACTGCCTCTCACTGCAGTGGCGGCAGGAGCTCGGATCCTCCTCCTCCTCCTCGTGGACCACGTACTGGCATCACCTGGGTCTTGTTAAAGTGCTGCATCCTAGACCTTCAGCAGCGGATTGTTAAGAGGATCTGCATTTGACAAGGTTTCTCAATTATCTACAGCTACATAACAAATCACTCCAAAACACAGGTGCTAAAAACAGTAAACATTTATGAACTCACACCGTTTCTTTTTTTTTAGAGATAATATTTTATTTTATTTTATTTTTATTTTTTAACACCTTTATTGGAGTATAATTGCTTTACAATGGTGTGTTAGTTTCTGCTTTATAACAAAGTGAATCAGTTATACATACACATATGTTCCCATATCTCCTCCCTCTTGTGTCTCCCTCCCACCCTCCCTATCCCACACCTCTAGGTGGTCACAAACCACCTAGCTGATCTCCCTATGCTATGCAGCTGCTTCCCACTAGCTATCTATTTTACATTTCGTAGTGTATATATGTCCATGCCACTCTCTCACTTTGTCACAGCTTACCCTTCCACCTCCCCATGTCCTCAAGTCCATGCTCTAGTAGGTCTGTGTCTTTATTCCCATCTTACCCCTAGGTTCTGCATGACCTTTTTTTTTTTCTTAGATTCCATATATATGTGTTAGCATACGGTATTTGTCTTTCTCTTTCTGACTTACTTCACTCTGTATGACAGACTCTAGGTCCATCCACCTCACTACAAATAACTCAATTTCGTTTCTTTTTATGGCTGAGTAATATTCTATTGTATATCTGAGGGTCAGGGAGCAGCTTCACTGGATGGCTCTGGCTCAGTCCTTCTGTGCCATAATTTTAAAGCACCCCTAAACTGTATATAATTTAATACAAAATTCATTTGAGTCCTTTTAAAAAGAGAGAATATAAAGACAACTATTTCTCTCTGTCTCTAAAAAAAATTATTTCCCTCTTTCCTAATATAGATGAGGAAGTCATGTTTGAGAATTCATAATTTGCAGAATTTGGAACCAGGTAACCTGAGTTGGAATCCAAAATTCAATATTTCATTATTTTTTATAATATTTCTCAAGATACTTTTTCTCTGTGCTTCAGTGTTCTCATTTGTAAAATGAGGATAATAATATAACATATTATTGTTATAAGTTTTAAACGAGTTTACTCATGCAAAGTGATTAGAATAGTACTTTCCACATTGTAAGTTTCCAGCAAATCATTATTTTAATTAATATTTAGCTATTGTTATATTAATGGGTTTTTAAAGGGATAAAACATATTTTCTGTGCTAATATGTAAAATACAAAGGCAGTTGGACGTTTTTGAGAGATTCAGTGAACAAGCGAACATAATAAGGAATGCTCATGCAATAGAAATTCAATTTTAAACCTATAAAGGTTAGTTCATAAACATTAACATAAATGCAGGCTGCATAAATTAAAACTGGTGGAGAATCTCCCTCAGGCTATCAAGATGGCACAATAGCAGTTCCTGGACAATTAAATTTGGTGATTGAGGAGGAGCATTCTCTGTGAAAACGGATTTATAATGAACTTGCTCTGCAAGTGAATGTCTTCTAGAAACTGATTTACTCTGTTTTGGATGTTGCAAATTGAGAGAACAAAATGAATTGAGGGCCCTCGTGTGAAAGTTGTTAACTCGTACTTAGGTGTGAAAGGGGAAAACAGTAAATGGGACTGAAAGTAAGCAATTATGAGCTAGAAGGGTGGCTTAGAGGCAGATTGTAACAAATCCTATTTAGACTTGATACTGTAGTTGCTGAGGGCCTGAAGGTACTTTCTGGATCCAGAAATTATGTAATACAGATTAGTGACTTAGACAGTAGAAGCCAGCAGTGTGGCCAAGGTGATTAGAGGGAGCAAAGAGATCAGGAGAAAGGAGAGAAGGTCAGAGGCTGTGGCACTAGGCTAAATGATTGATGATCAAGACCAGATCTCAAACTACAGCAATCAGAATGGAAATTAAGACATAAATTTAAGAGAAATGCACAATGGCCATGGATAAGCAAATATATACTCCCTTCAAAGAAGTCCTAATTCTTCCAAGAAATGTAGGAGGTTCTAAGTCTTCTAAGAAGTCTCATAACTTTTTTTATATATTATAAGACCTGGGAAGATGCAGGGAGAGTTCCTGGAGGTAAACACATGAAGGTATGGGTATCCCCTTAGACTGTGCCCCCCAGGTGATTTCAACTCTCAGCTTAATCTACACTCAACCTCCAATATGCTACTCTTGAAAGAAAATTTTCAAATCCTAAGCATCACAATGAGTGGCTATCTTTGGTGTCTAAAACTGGTTATAAATGTACAGAGAGATAATATTGGCTTAGATAGCTACTTGGATGTTGTTAATGAAGCAAAGATTTAGATTTTCAAAAAGATGACCGTAGACTAAAGGCTTCATTTAAGCAGTTCCTCCATAGGTTATCAGAGACATCCATTTTTCTCAAATCCGTCATTGGACCACCTCTTAAGTGTCCTGTCAGCAAGTTTCACCATCATTCACCACTCTCCCCATGAACTAGTCTCTTCATAAGTCTTCTAGGACTCACTCTTCTGGTCTTCCTAGTCCTCTGGCTCATCTTCTTCTTGGACTTTAAATGCAGCAGGTCCTGAAAATTCTGCCCTGGACCATTGTATCCTCTCAGACTATGCTCCTGCTCTCTGAGCTGTCTCATCCACACCTAGAATCTCCACTGCCCATCTTTACATAGAAACAAATGTACATCTCCCACCAGACTTCTCCCCAGAATCCAAGACCCTTGTATCCAGTTGCCTATTTGACATCACTCTTGCCCACCTCCTTCTCAGGCTTCAGGTCTCAGGTATATTTTTACCTCCTCAGTGTTGCCTACTTGACCATCATATTTTATTCAAGTTTCCTCTGATATCCTCTATTCTAAAGTTATTATTCTTTCTTTCAAATTACACTTGAATTTGCCAGATTTCTCTATTTATTTTTAAATCCTTAGTGGAGAGAATAGTTACCTTATCCAGTTTTGTACCATAACATTCTCACTATGAATCCAATGAACACCTAGTTTCTAGACTATATTATGGATTAAGAAACCCTTTGTTGAATGAATGTAGAGAAATTAATTATTTTCTAATGAGAAACCTACTAATTAGGTGATAATTATATCATTTTGTAATAAGAAAGATTCAGATAAACTAATAAAAAAACTGCTGACTTTCTGTTAAAAGCAGGCTACCTTATTAAGAGTGCCCCCCTTGGTAATGTATGTTTTCTTATTCGGATTATCCAAAACACTACTAATTTTCTTACGTATTAGGATATTGTTATCTCTGATCAAACTCTGATATTTATTAACTCCCACTTCCTCTGAGTCTTACTGGACGACAGGAGTTAATCTGATGTTATAATAGTAATTAATAACAATTATTAACATTAACTGATTTTTACATAAAAATTAATAATATTCTAAGAATCTTCACATCTAACAATTTATTTGCTCCTTTCAGACAGCTATAAATCTGACATAATGATTAGAATTTTATATATGAAAGTCCATGGCTCAGAGTTTTCACATGGGTAAGTTCTGAGTAAGACAACAAAGCAGAATGAACTAATGTAGACAATCCCTTATGATTTTCTCTCTTGCCCAGCTCCCACTATTAATTTCAAAATGTTGATAAAATATAACCAAAATATAAATCTAATCTCAAATGAAAGAAAATGAAATCCTAGGTGCCAAATAAAGAGGGACGTAAGGCAACAGGGGAAAACTCATGAGTTTGGGAACAATTTGAATGGCTCATTAGCACTCATTCAGGCATAGAAGTTGGAGCCTTGGGATAAGGGAGAGATGCAGGAGGCTCTTAGTTCCTTGAAGTAAGTCCTGTGCACAACTTGGGACAAAGAAATGACCCCATTTCTGCCCCCACTGCATCAGTGAAACCATAGGGCTATATTCTCTGCTTGATAAAATAAAGTACCAAACAAATTGTAGCCCTGTTTAAAATGTACCAGGGATAAACTTTTAAAACACCCTCTATTAGCACCTTTTAATAAATCCTCCATTTAAGCAGCAAACTTCTTGAGGGTTGAAATCATAACAGAGGTCATCCCCAGTCCCTAGTACTATGTTTTCTAATCAGGTTTGGCATATAATTAAAAAAAAATCTTTAAGAACAGCTGTAATAATAGAAGCAGCTGCTGTTGTCACTAGGCATGCATTAAATATTGGACAGACATCCTTTTACTTCTCACTGACTTTGCCTTGTCCACTTGTCTAAAGCAGTACAAGCATCTAAAAAGATGGGATGGAAGAGTGGTGAAACATGCTAAGGAGAATGCTAAACTGAATGAAGAGCACATAGAAACTGATTGCTTTTCAAATTACCTTCACACCTTTTTATGTTTTAAATCATTACTGTATTTTCTATTAATAGACATAAATACAGTCATGCAATTTGTCTATCTTGTTCAATGTTGTAAAATCATCATGTGCCTCAGTTTCTGACACATAGAAGGACTCATCAGATTGTTTTCTCAGTGAATGATTCAACATACATGATTGATATATATATATATTTTTTTCTTTTCCCTTTATGGCAGTGAAAGAAAGTTATATGCTATTTCATTAGCAAAGAAACATTAAAACAAATAGATTGAATTACTGTTTCCGTGGGTATCACTTTGACTCACCCCTCCCTTCTCTTTCACAGTGGGCCAGAAAGTCACAGATTGCTGTGCCAGGAGTGAACTCAGCCAGCTGGCACTGAGCAATTTAAACATGTTCTCTCTTTTGCATATTGCCGTGGGATATTAGGGATAGAGTCAATGTGATAGAGTCAAGCATGTCCTGGACAGGATCCAAAGCTTATGTGATTGGAAATGCTGACATGAAATGGTCAGATCAGTCAGGGAGCAGCAATGATTATTTTTGTCCAAGGACCACATATTCTTTTTATTCAAATCTTGACTCTTCTTATCACATCACATATCAAAAATTGGATCTATAACAGTCCTAAGATATAGTTTCCCTTAATTGATCTATCTTAAGCATAGATTAAGAAAAAAAAACAAGATATCATTGCTTTCAGATGTTGAAAACAGACAGCATGCACTACTCAGTCTTGGCTTACCCATTTCCTATAGCAGAATTTGAACATCTGTTGTACAACATAACATAATAAAATGTTCATTTTATACTGTTTGGTACAATTGTTTTGAATCTATAGGTCACTGTTTACCTTGAGGTTGACAAGTACCAAATGCCATCTGATGATATGTACTATAAACTCTATACAATGTAATTTACCCTGAATCTTAAAACCTTCTTCCTTTCTAAGGGCAGTCTTACCTTTGGAACGGCCACCCTCGCCCACACCAAAACAACAAATCCTTCCAATCTGATTAGCAATTAATATTAAATGGTGTTAAATAATTAAAAGAAATAATTTAAATAAAAATTAAATAATTAAATTAGGAATTAAATAAATTAAATAATATTAAGATAAAATGCAAACTCCTTACCAAAAAATCCTGTAAAATCAGACCCCAACAAATTCTATAATGTCATCTTTTACCCACCTACTATGTCTTGACCATATTATCTTTTTCCTGACCCTCAAATACAACAATCTCACTCCCATCTCAGAGCCTCTTATTCTCCTGCCTGGAATACTCTTGCTGATGTAATTCACATAGCTGTCTCACCCCTGCTTGCTGCTTTCCAGTCTATCAGACATCAGCTATCACATTTCTTTAGTTGATGTCTTTTATAGAACTCACTACCACTCTGCATTATCAAAAATATTTGTGTGTTTATTGTGCAATTTTCTCCCATAGGATACAGTGTATATGTGGGCAGGTACTTTTTTGGGCAAGTGTTCTCTGTTTCCTTCAACAATGATTGGCATATGGAAGGCACCCAGTAAATTAAGGAGAAATGTACTGAGATTGTTTTAAATCAGAAGCTTATGAAGAGTTTTCCATGTTGTTCTCTATTTTAAATATTATAAGCAAAATCTGAATTCAAACTAGAATAAATCTGTGGGGTTGTGTTGCAGAACATGTGTATCTTATAAGCTATTATACCATATACTAAATATTATAAACAAATTTTAAATTCACACGTTAAATTTTCTTGTGCTGCAGACATATATCTTATATAATGTGAATAGTACTTCAAGAACCAATGTGGGAGCTAGGAGGTAGGAGAGAAATGTTAGAATGGTAGCTTTTAGGAGAGAGAACTGTTTTTTGAGTCATGGCAGAAAAATACAATTTGTCTGGGAGTAAGTCATCCATGACCCTAACTCCTAGCTTTCTACAAAATGGAAATCAACATATGGCAGAATTAATTTTACCTTTAACTCTTTAAATGAATGTACTAATTCCCCACAATGATCTGGGTGCAAATCAGCCACTGGCTATGAAAAAATCATGGGCAATGGAGATCAGAAGACTTTGCTTCAGCTCTGCTATTAAAAGAGTTGTATGGGGCTTCCCTGGTGGCACAGTGGTTGAGAGTCCACCTGCTGATGCAGGGGACACGGGTTCGTGCCCCGGTCCGGGAAGATCTCACATGCTGTGGGGCGGCTGGGCCTGTGAGCCATGGCCGCTGAACCTGCACGTCCGGAGCCTGTGCTCCGCAATGGGAGAGGCCACAAAAGTGAGAGGCCCGCATACCGCAAAAAAAAAAAAAAAAAAAAAGAGTTGTATGAACACTAGAAAGTCATTTAACATGATGGCTCTGTTTTTAGAACATCTGTTGAGTCCTTCCAGATTTAATCAGGACTAATGTTTATTTCTATTCATTTATTAATTCATGTGTTCATTTATGTATTCAATATTAAATGTTTTTTTTTCTAATCTGTTAGGTAATGGCTGTGGCAGAAAGAGTTAGGATTTCATACCTCTCAGGTCCTATGAGTCTAAGTTACCTCACTTCTCTGTGTTTTAGGTTCATTATCCACAAATGATTAAATCAATGTGAAATGTGAACCTTTCCTGGCAAAGTTGTTATGAGTCAAATGTATTATTTGTTTTAAAAAAGTATAAAGTAACAGAAAAATGCAGTAAATACTGATAGCTTGGGTAACCTCTGTGTAAGTAAGATTTCCACAATAAAGACGTTTCATACGGTATTACCTAATAAATAATTGAATATGGAGGAAACTCAAGTAAAGGTTGATTCTTTTATCTAGAGGTTAAAATTACTGATACATATCAGGAAACTGAGCTATGATTGATTCTTCAGATAGATGTTGAGAAGTATTCTGGTATGTTAAAGTGTTCTCATGTTTTGATTTATTTAAGATATTTTAAGTGCAGATACAACATTCTTAGGAGGTACACAACTAAAAAGGGTTAAAACATCATGTAAATACGACAGAAAAAGGTGAGCAGCTATTTCATCAAACTGTAGTTTTTGCTCATTTGAAGTGAGCACAGCATTTCTTCCCGGCTTTATGGCTGAAGTTTATGGACACCCCCCCACCCCCATACAACTTAGAGGAGCTTCCTTGGACTCAAACACTCACTATAGCAAAAAGGAATGGAAGCTCCAAATTTGAGGGAATTGTTATCACAGAGGGCAATTCTTATGATCTTGTTCACTACTAATAAAATAACTGCAAGTTTACTGAGCACTTTCCATTGTTCTAAGTACTTTACATTTATTACATCATCTACTTTTTCATGAGCCTTATGAAGTAGGCTCCACTTTGTATTGGAGCATAAAGAGGTTTAAAATGTACACACAAGTCATTCAGTGGAACAGCTAGGATAGGAAGGAGGGGAAACTGGGGAGGAGGAAGGCACAGATAGGAAGAAGGAAGGAAAAATGACTCTATGTTAAAGATGATCAAGTTAAGAGATATTTTTCCTTTATCAGAATTGTTCATGCCTTTTCATGGCTAAATCTAATTCCAAAGCAGGCTAAGTCCTACTTCATCAATGAAATATTTTTTAACTAAGTCATCTCACCCATAATTTTCTTTCAGCACTGGACTGGTCTTGGGACTCAGCACTTAGTCATTCCCTCATTTTCTAATTTGTAAGGACTTTCTGTGCACACAGATTGTGAGAGATTTGGATCCTAAGATATGTCTTTAATATGTTGTTAAATGTTAACATACTATAAATATCTACAAGCTATATTTAATCAATATTACCGACTTGAGATTTTTAAGTGTTGGTGTGTATATACCGGTTTCATTAGTTTTGAATTCTGTATACGATTTCATTATTTGGAAAAAGAAAATAGACCAAATGTACTTGTTTTCTCACTGAAAGATACTTGAATGACTTTCCATTTTTTCTTATTTTAAACATTGCTGCAATTAATATTCTTGTACAGTTGTCCAGGCATATATGAAAAATGCAAAAACTTTTTCTTCCCTCTTTGGTCTTCAGAGTGGTTGTACCACTTAAAAGTGTTTTGTGGTTACTTATTCCCTAGTATTCTGACCAAAAACTAATGTAATCAAAGTTTTTAATTTTTGCCAATTATTTTGATTCATATTTTTCATATTTCTGGAGGGATTGAGCATGTTTTTTTCATAATAGTTTAACTGAAACTTTTAATAGAAAATTTCAAGAATTAGTGCACTCCTCAATGACCTTACAAAATAATCACAAAGTATTACAACGATCCAAATGAAAAAATAGAACATAAACACCACAGGAGCCTCCCTCCATTCCCTACTTGCTCTCAAAGGTAACCATTGTCCTGGCATGTAACAAAAGAGATTACTTTTGTCTATTTCATGACAATTTATAAAATTATTTGGTATTTATTCTTTGCACATATAATATTTGGTCAACATTACAGTTTGCAGATCTCTTCATGGTCTTCCATGTGGTCAAAATTTATTTCAATTGCTGTGTTTTTAATTCACATTTATATATTCTTTATTTAATTTTATATGGACATCTGTCCAATTCCAAATGCATAATAATTTTCCTATTGGGCATTTGTGAATATATTCATGCAGTTATGGATACCTTTAAAATAGAAATAGGTAGTGTTTATTAAGGGGTTACTGTTTGTCCTGTTTGTATGACCCCATTCAATATTTAAAGGAAATAGCTGTTGTCATCATGAGGTATGTCATCTTATTATTTTCAATTTACTGGTGAAGATACTAAAACACACAGAGGTTAGCTAATTGTCTGAGGTCTCACAGTTAAGAAGCTGAACAAGGAATTTAATGCAAGCAGTCTGACTGCAAGTCTTTGCTCAAAATCACATTGTAACACTTCTAGTGTAGTTATGTGTACACTCCTAAAGGTTTATATATATGCACACAATGAAGTAAGTTTTGGTAATCTGACCTGAAAGTAGTATATTTTAAGTCACAAAATTGAGACCCAAGCTCACAAAGGCTTCTGAGGATTTAAAAAAAAAAAATCTGCCACCACCACCATGCTTGTCCTGACCCTTGACCTAAGCAAAGCACACAGGTTAACCTTCAGAGAAGAGCAGTGAGTTTGCATTATTAATCTCTAAGAAAAGAACAGGCGACATTTAAATCTCGGATGTGTTAAAGAACAATAGTTACCTGTCAGGTAACCTGGTGAAGTAGTTTCTAGAAACTCTGCAGTATGAATCCAGCAGACAAATCTACCTTCAGATTATCTGAGAAAAAAATAAGTTATGCAAAGCACCCCAGATCTTAAGTAAAAGCCAATTAACCTTGGCAGTTGTATCATGGAGTAATTAGTATTTCATTCTGCAAATTACAGACATACATTTAAGTGTGTTTTACCCAAATTTCAAATTAAACACATAGATAGCAAAGTAACAATTCATCACTTTACTTAAAAAGAGAGAGAGAAAAAGACAAACCTAAGCAAAGTATTTCCTCATAAACAGACACTGGTTTTAAAAAGTGTAGTGATTTCAAAGTAATCCACACCTGGAAACTTTTACACCAAATGCCTGTCATAAGCACATTCTCTCATTAACATTTGAGATAAATGAAACACCTCCCTTTCCTTGATCTTATGATTTCATCTTATTTCTCTGACAGTGTAGTGTACCTATGCTCTAGTACAGTCAGGGCATGTGGTATAATTAATAGTATAATTACTCACCTTCTTTTCCCCAAATAAAAAATACTTTGGTTAATATAAGGACAGTTGGTAGATTTTTTTTTTTGAGGCTTCGTACATAGGAAACCATGCTGAAAGAAATTCCCCTTTTTAGAACATCCAGTGAATAACTCCAAATGTAATTCCCTACTCTAGGTCTAACTATAGGCAAATGAAAAGACATGAAGAGGTACATGAGGCAAGCCTTTGTATTTGAGGGATGGGGATGATTGTCCATATCAAATGGCTGATTTGAGATGCTGATTTGGTGTGTCCATTTGCACAACCTAGATCAGCACAGTTGTGCTTATTGCAACTGCACTGGACATTCACTTTACTATACATACATGCATCAAGGCATGTATGTACATGGATAGAGATGTAAACATATGAAGGTACTCATAAACTAAATTTACGCATCCACAAATTAAAATGTTCACAAGTGCCATAGAACACAAATATATATAGAAAATACCATATTAATGCCTACAATGAGCAAATGCAGACAGGAGCATGCACAAATGCATACAGTGAACGTACATGTGTATGAGAAGATACATGAGCAACTGTTAAGGTTCAGTTAATGATGAATAAAACAAATGCATCCTAGAAATATCTAAAATTTATTTGTGAACTCCAGTACCCCAAAACCTTAAATGCGTAACCCCCAAATAAGACGATCATGAAAGGGGAAATAGAAAGTGAGATTAACATTGCAAAGGAGAAAAATCTGCCCTAAATTTTCATTCAAAAAACTAGTCGATGTCTCCATTAGGAGATGAATGAGGATATTTTTTCAAGGAGTCATATTTCACCACCTTTTTACCTCTTTAATTATGACCAGGAGGATAAAATGTGAGAAGGTGTTTTCTTTTTCAAAGATCATAGAGTTCATTTCATCAACTTGGTACTATCTAATTTACTTTTTTGAACATACCTACCTGGTCCATCATTCTCCTGATTCAGAGAAAGCTTATTCTCTATCTCACACCTTTCCAAAGTTGCAAACATTAAGTGGGCTAATACGCAATCAAGCATCTACATATTCACTGTGTAAAAAATGACTGGAAACACATCTAGTAAATACATTCAATTTTACTTATGCCACATCTATGCATCTACTTCAGAGGGATTTATTTCACAGATTAAATGGGTGGACTTAAAACATGCTCTAAATTACCTGTTCCTCTTACCCACAATGTCCCTATCTCTTACCCATATTGTACTGCTCCTCTTTCACTATGTCAGAATCTCCTGGTGAAGTCATTCTCAGTGGATTTCATGAGCGAAGCGTCAGCAGCACATTTTACTCATGTTGGAAACTTGACCATTTAAATATGTAGACTCTCTGCTCAGTGTACACTAAGATTTACATACTTAGTGTGTTATTCCAAAGAAAGGCACGAAGGGTAGTTTTGGGGATTTCCAGCCCAGATGATCTTTAAGTTTTGGGACCAAAATTGAAGAAGCCTAAAGGGGTCAAACTGAAACTTGCAGGGGAAAAATAACCAATATGTCACCGTGAGTATGCTGCTACTTTAACAGGAACTTATCAGGGATGTTCATCCTCTGCTCCATTGTGCTGCATCCACCAAACTTGAGCTGGAAGCTTTTGCTTAGTATCTATCTCTTGATTTACTGGGCACTTTATCATGAAAAAAGTGGTAAAGATGAGCCATAGTCAGAGAGAGGACAAGACTCACCACAGGATGCTCTCTCTTTTTCTCACCCTTGGTAGAGATGCTGTCCAAAGATGTATGCCTATTCAGCAGTTAATCAGGTGCAGAGGTCAACTGCTTCTTCCAGGAGCCTCAAATAGTGTCTGATTTTCTGGGAACAAATATACTGCATTATATGACCTCCCCAAGATGCCACTGTGTCTACATGATATGAGGTGAAATGGTGTTCTCAAAGGAATTAAGGAATTTAGGAGTGGGAGGTACCAAGAAGGGGGGAAACGGGGACACACACACACACACAGCACATTTGCTTTATTTCTGATGCAAATGCTGTAATGGTACAAGCTAATCCTGGTCAATCATCAAGACATTGAATGCATGGCTTTTCTGAGAGACAGAGAAATAAAATTTCTATTTTTATGAAAGAAACCTACATTTTGCTGTCATCTATACCTCATAGACTCATATATCCTAGCATTCAGGAAATAGAAAGCAATGGCACTTTTTCCATATGGTGTTTTCTTTTTTTGAACAGCACTAATTCACAACCATTTATTTGAATTCAAGCATTCAGTTTCAAATATTGTTAGCTAATATCTGAAAATACTACAAAATTTATTTTTGAAGATTTGGACAGTCATGCAAAATATATTCATTAATATTAGTTTAATACCATTTTCTAAGTGAGAACTTCACACAGGTATGACACATTCACACCCCCACTCCTGCCCCATGGTATGCTGTAAAGAGAACCCTGTGTAGCAGTCATACACTTTTCTGTGTACTTCCCTCATTAATGGTTGTCTCTTTCTCTAAACTGTTAGCTCCATGAAAGCAGGACTCTGACATTTGCAGGAGAGACAGTGTGGTGAAATGGTTAAGCACATGGATTCAAGAAACTCATTGCCAGATCTATATCCTACTTCTCTCTCTTACAGGCTGTATGATATTGGGCAATTCAATTAACATTTTCTACCTCAATTGCCTCATCTGTGAAAGGAGGATAACTGTAATATCTATCTTAAATAATCCTCAGAATACTTAACTAATAATAAAAAATTAAAACAGTGGCTGGTATATATTAAGCACAACATTAATATTCATAATTACTATTTTTATTTACTATTGGATCTTCAAAAGAAGTGGAATGGCAGGCACATTGTAGAATCTCAAAGAATATTTATTGAATGACTGAATGACTGGCTGACTGAATGAACAAAGGGAGAAAGGAAATCATCAAGATTATGTTATTCAGTGATTTTCAAATCACTTTAGACTTGGACTTCCTTTCACCACTAAAAGTATATGCAGAATGTGTAAGCCCAACAAATAAATTATATAAAAGAATAGATCCTCTAGTAGTGAGCCCCATCCTCTAGATATTCATTTACCTTCTCAGCAGCCCTTGGCTTATGTCTGCTAAAAAACTAGGGCTCAACAGAATGGAGAGGAAAATCTTAGCCCAACCACTTAAGGTCTAAGAGCTTAGAAACCTATACTAAAAGAAATCGAGTGACTTGCACAAGTTCAGGCGAATATCCAGTCTGGGTTCCAATTAAAGACACATATATGCCATGTGAATTATGTCTATGACATTGAGCTGCATTCCAAAATTCATCCAGGAGTGCCATATCTACTCTGTTTAGTCACAGACACAGGCCCAATAGAAAAATGCAAAGGAAAAATAACCTAAAATCAAAACAAACAAAAACAAAAACATGATATTTATTTTCTTTTCCTAAAAGACTGTCTTATTTCCTGTTATCATACTAGAATGTGTTACCTTGTTGCTTTCTTTACTTCTTCCATTGATGCTTCAGGTTCTGAATTCATTCAACAGATATTTAAGCACCTACTATGGAGCAGCTAGTTCTAAGCACTTGAGACTCATTTGCAAACAAATAGACAGAAATCTCTGCCAACATGGAACTCTATTTAAAAAAAAAAAAACACTAAATAAAATAAGGGTTTTCTGGGACAGTGGCAAAGAGAGATTGAAGAAATTTCCAGGATGACATTTCAAAAAAGTTCTTAGAGCATGAAACACAGAAGCAAGTACTATTTTAAAAGTTAATGTGTGTTTTTCAATTAGTTTAGGTAGATCATATACATAGTAGTTTTGGAAACAAACCTTTATTGAGCAAAAATAGGCTATTTTTCAGTACCTTTTATTCTTCACCACTTGACCATCGATATTATATAACGTAACCCAGATGAACAAATAGTTTGGGGAAATTTAAGACTGTATACATGACTAAGAAAATGTCCCCTAAGTAAACAAGTGTATGTTGTCATTACTCTCTATGTCTGACCAGTTTACCCTACTCTCTGGTGTCACTGATAATTTCAACCTCTACTTCAAGTAGCGCTAATTACAGTACCTGAGCTGCAAAAATAAAAGATTCCATTATAGCAAAGTTCACAAATATTATTTTAATCCAGCTATCCACACTGTCCATCTAAAGCAGTAAATGTCTCCTTCACATATAACTGTCTCAGACTTCTAATCCAGTATACTGTATGAAACAGAAATGCCTCTCAAATAGCACTTCAATGCTAAATATATGACTAAAGAATGAAAAAGAATTAGTTAGCCATAGATATTCAGTATTCAGAGATTTGAGATCACACAGAAAACCACATCCAGATGAGTTACTCAATTTTTCACTTTTCATCTGAGAATGTTGGCATGGGATAGACACAGTCAGCTTTAATTTAGGTCTTACACATTTTAGGCACTAGTTTACATAGTTAATGCATATAAAAGGAAACACAAAGTCCAAAACCAATTCCCAACTTACAATGAATATATCAGTACTTCAGAATAATAGAGAGAAATAAATTGTTAGTTCTGGTAGTACTCATATTAAAATAAGTTATTCCACTGGAAAGTGTGTTTGTTTCTCAGTAGGAATCCATTCATATTCTACAAAGCATAATTCTCCACTGCTTACTGTTACGAGTACATAATAGAATTGTACTATCTACATTCAACATTTTGCTTAATTTTTTTTCCACATGAGGATAGTTAGGCTATGAATGTTAACTCCTCAAAAACAACATCTATTTATATAGGAGCTAATTAAAAGAAATAATAAGAAATGGCACCTTTCTTATGGACAAAAGCCACACGTTTGTAAAGCATTTTAAACCTCAGCAATTAATGGATTGAGAGAAATAAAATGCATTCATTAAATTCAAGTCATAGTACATACTAAAAAGAATTCCGTGATTAACTGTTAAAAGAAACTCCCAGAATATTTCTTAAAAATATTTATAAAGCTCTTCTATTACAAATCATTTTTGTTTTTAAACAAATAATACAGTGAATATACCACGGTAAACTCTGCAGGATGCATAAAGCTATCTATTGTTAAAGAAAAATGTATACATTATATTCATTCAAAGCCCACTTGATCATGCCAATATTTAAGAGAAGAAAATTGATTATATTATCATGTAGTAGAATAGGAATTTAGAGCATAGAAAAAATAATTTATAGATGAAGCTGTTCAAATTTGATTAATATTGAGCCAAATTCTCTTTCATCATGTTACCCTCTAAAATTTTCGGAAAAATATCAGCCTGACTCTAATTTTTATTATTTCCAAAGATTCCTCAAGACATACTTTGCTAAAGTGAAATGGTGATTAACTTTCCATAGGCTCCATATGGTCTGGGAGGGAAGTTGGGGCCATGGGTGGAGGTAGGAAAGTAAACCCAAATTAAACTAAATTATCTGCTTCCCTTTCATAAATCTTTAGAGATGGTTAGTGTTTCTGGGTACAATATGGAAATTACAAGGAATAGGACCTGGGAAATTAGCAATATTCCATCTCATTGAATTAAATGATTTTTAGAGCTGAGGAGTCAGCAGGAGCTTCAGACCTTGATCTTTTCTTTTGTCCTGGTCATTTCACCCAAAAACCCTCTAAATCATCTATAAAACTAGTTCTCTTTCTTAGGTAGCCTGTAATCTGAAACATACTGATAAGTGACACAGAATTACTCAGCAACTACAATTGCTACATGAATATATCACAGTATCACTTTTACTGTTAATGATAGTTTGGCATTTCTCCAGATCACTAAATTTCTTTGAATATGTCATTGTGGTCAAAGTTGTGCCACCATATTCCAGAATTTAAGTTCATCTATTGATTACAGATCATGCTAGGATACTGTGCTCCAAATTAATTGTGGCTTGGCAGATCCAGTCTATAAAAACAATGGTTTTATATGCTTTCTACAAAATGGGTCTAACCAGCAGAAGTGAATAGATTTGATGCAGACAAACTAACTGCATCATTTAACCAATTAATTTTAGTCTATAAGTTTGATGCTATACCCATCGTTTCAATCAGTGTCAATTACTCTTGCTTATGAGGTATGTTCAGAGTATCCAAGAGTGAATTTATTTGATCAGTGGTATTCCTATGCAGAGTCCCAACGTCAAAGGTTCCCACAGCCACTGATTTGTTTTAATAATACATTTGTTTTCAAAATATACAAATTGGGGTTCATTAGTTCTACATGGTTATTTTACTTTCATCAAATCCTCATTTTAAAATGTATATTATCTGCTTGCATATTTGTATTCTGGACCTCTCTTCCCATCCCACATCCCATTACCCAATTTCATACCAAAAATCACACTGAGCATTTCAAACAGCTTGATTTATAGCTTGGAGTAATTCCAGCAGACAACCATAGGGGTGTGTCTATAGAATGCCAAAAATCTAATCGTGTCAGAAATTTAGTCATTCTTCCTTGATATTTTGTCTACATCATACTAAACATATTTAAAAAATTTTGTTAATTGACTAAACCCCTGATGGAATTGCCTTGATATTATTTAGACATGGTTCTAAATAGTAATGAGAATAGCAATGAACACACTCAAATAAATAATATATTCGGGTCAGTACAGATTCCAACCTGGAGGAGAGTGACTCCAATTAACCAGCATGGACCAGATTCTTTAGGATATGGTTTCAATTTGGATTCTAAGAATGCTGAGGATTCACATTTAATCATTCTCTAGCTGATTTAAAAAACAAGATCATGGAAGTACTGGATACACAAATGAACCAGAAGAACTAAATGTTATATTGCATTTGAGTTCAAAAAAGACCAATTTATACTGGGCAATTTACTGATGACAATGATGATGTATGACTGTGGATATCCATTTTAATTAGGTTATTGCTTAAGGATCATCACTGGGCTGGAATCTTTTGGAAAATTTGTAGACTACTGTATAAAGTTACATAAAATTGTGAAAAAGTTGCATGCTTTAAAAACTTAGTATTTCCATCAAGCTTGTGGTCTAAAAAGAGTATGAAGACAATAGCAAATGGATATTTTTAACACAGTTTCTTGGTATTTACAGTCAGTTTTTTTCTCTATTTGCCTTCCCTTCAGTGCTGGTCAATTGTTTTCCCGGGTTTTTTTCCTCTTCGCATTCAGTACAAGGAAGCACCGGCACATTCTGTCAAACAATATGGAAAAGACAATTAGGAGAGTCAAAATAAAAATGTTGAATGTAAAAATTAAAATCTTAACAGAATAACTCATGTACCTCAACAAATATCTTACAGAAGACCAATGCCAGGCAGAAAATAAGTGTAAATATGTTAACACTGTTACTTCTTGAAAGCACATAAAATATTTTCCACAAAAGGCAATATTTCAAAAACTATTTTGAGAAAACTTTGGTCAAACCATTCAACTCTGATGCATCTAACCCCCAAATTAAAAATGTGTTAAGTAAAATGAATCCTAATAATTGCTATGATGTAATACATTTGGTCAAATGTAGAACAGTCCAGATAGAAGTTCAGAATTAAGCTCCTGAGTTGTTTCTTTGTTACTTGTTTTTGTGGGGGATATAACTTCTTTCTTCCTTCTCTGCTTTCTCAAGTCTTCTTTTTTATCTTC
Source organism: Mesoplodon mirus (assembly GCF_964341445.2). Lineage (NCBI taxonomy): Eukaryota > Metazoa > Chordata > Mammalia > Artiodactyla > Ziphiidae > Mesoplodon > Mesoplodon mirus. Next base: position 33,180,009 of record NC_138983.1, read on the forward strand.
TTTGTCCTATAAAGAATATATGTATAATTTTTGTTCTCTGTTTACTTTTGTTTTGCTTCTTGGTTGCTGGGGAGGGAAGGGTGAGACCCCTCCCTTGCCCTTGTTCTTCTAGGACCTCAGCTAATCAAACCAAAAGCTTAGTGGCAGTCACAGTGGTCATGGAAAGGTCCAGAGGCAATAGGTGAAAGATGTGTCTTGTATTAGGTAATACAGCACCCCTGCTTTAGCTAAAGCAAGAGAGAAAATCATGGAACCCAATAGCTTCAAAAAGTGCCTTCTGACAATCAAAACAAACAAACAAACAAACAAAACCAAATACCTGTGGGACAGGTTCTGATTCTGCAGTGTCATTGCTTGCAGGATTTTCTTTGTGCTTCATTGAACAGGTCGTGTTCCCCTGTAAAAGCTGCGATTGAAAATAGGTCAATGAAGTTAAATTAAATGAAGGGAGGGAATAGAAAATCTCCTCTGAAATCTTCCCATTGAAAACTTCCTTCACTTTGAGACAAAGTGAAAGGTCAAACTAGGGACAAATTTATCACAACATTAGTGGGATCCCAGGGAATGGGCAAGCATTCATAGTCCATTTGGGAATCTTAGTGATGCTTATGACAGTCGGCTGCTACAACAAAAGCTCAATTCCAATGGAAAGTTCTTTCTTTGCAAAAATTTTTAAAAAGGAAAGAGTGACAAAACTCCTATATTCTATATACGTGATGTGTCTAGACTCTAGGATCTAAATATGTCCACGGTCTTTATGCCTGCCAGACATCAATATTGCAAGCCAGGAAACAACTTAAACAATATGATCGTTGTAAAAAATTAATAAACTGGAATCACAATTAAATAGAGTCAGGAGACCAGAAGGGGGCGCTCTCACACCTTGCAGCAATAGCAGAGCCCAACAAGACGAAGAAAGACCCCTCTTCTTTCCTGGCAACAACTCAGCCCATGAAAAGCCATGGACTCGTTGTTTACTGTAGCCCTTCCAACTTTCTTTTCCCCTCTAGGAAAGAATTCTTTTTCCTTTGCCTTGTGGGCACTTGTACCTTGCTCACCATAGTTACAGACTCCAAACTGTAATTCTCTGCTGATCCCAAACAAACCCATCATTGCTGAAGAAATGTCAGTCAGTCTATTTGTTTTCGGTCAACATCATCAATCTGTCTAGCAAAAAACTTCAACATCTTAAAAAAGATTATATTTCTGGGAAGAAGATCATATATTTTACTAACCAGGAAATCTCATCTTACTTATTAGCCTCAATAGTCCTGAAGCAAATGAATTACTGGCAGCATATTCCAGTTGCCCTTCATTTTTCATTTTAACCAAGGTTAAAATATTGAATTTTCCTTCCCTCCATCCTCCCTTTCTTTCTTCCTTCTTCCTTAGTCTGCCTCGTCTCCCTCCTCCTTTCCTTACTGACTCTCATTCTCCCTTCATCTCTTCCTTTTATTTTCATCTTTTTTATTTTAAACACATTTTAAAGTAACTAAAAATTGTTTAATGTAAGAATATGTACTTTTTTTTAGTGATTTTTCTGTAATCCTTTCCCTGTATAAAACGTAAAAAATGGAGACTGGGAGTTTAATAGTTCATGGCCACTGTGTAACTCTAACCTTGAACAAGTCAGTTTCTTTCTTTGAAGTCAAGGAGGATACCTAAGCTGGCTTTGAACTCTAACTTTCCATAAATTCTAGGAGTGGATGATAACTAAAGAAGTTGCATACTCCAATTCAAATCTGAGAGCAAAGTCATTTGCACATGCTCCCTATTCTTGCTCTACATGGCTCTTAATTGAACACTCATGTTACTTTACCCTTCTGTGTCTGTGTAATATGCTCTTTCCCTCCACCTTCATAAAAGTCTCTCTTCACTGGGAGATCCTGAAGACCAGCTACTTGTTCCCTCCTAGCACAACATTTTCACCACTAGGTAGGCTCATCACACTCTCCTGCTCTAAAGGTACAATGCATTAGAAACATTAGCACATTTAATGTTTTTATATGTATATGCATGTCTGACTCTTTGATATATTGTAAGTTCCTTGAAGATAGAGGCTACATGTATCAGCCCTAGATCCCAGCTAGATGCCTATTAGATAGCAAGTGGTCAATATCTAATCACTAAATAAATAATAAATGAATAAAACAAACATTGGCTATGAAAATATTTCAGTCTTTTAGAATTTTCATAAATGCCTGAGTTTTTCATATGAGATTTAGTTATATTTGATAAAAGCTCCAAAATGGTTGTGCATAGCCCCTTCTTCAAAATAAGCCTATAGTATAGTGGAAAAGTAAGATTATAACTATATTAATAGAAATCAGTAGTCAAAACCTTGAGTGCCTTAGTCCAAAGAATTTTAGGCATCTACACAGAGGAATCTTCTACACTACCTAAGAATTTTTTTTTCTTTTTATGTTGTACGGGTTTGAGTTAGACCTAGAAACTAAAATTTCCCTGGAATATTATAACTGTTTTGTTTTTACTGTAATAATACAACTGACCTTTGTTTTTATTATACTTGCTTTCAGCCTTGGGGAAAAAAAACTAAAATAAATGTACTAAATCAAGCTCAGAATGCAGAAAGTAACCTGCAGAGTGTAAGGTTTCCCCATAGATATTTTGGAATAATGGAGTTCATAAATCACATAACTTTGGAGAAAAAGTTTATTTGAACATTAAACAGTGGTATTTAAGGTAGTTCTTCTAAGAGCCTTTAACACACAATTTCTTAAAGCTTTCGTCTTGAATGCTCTGCTCGCATAATCATATAAGGTGCTTGTTAAAAAATAATACTCCTGGGTGATAATTCAGTCCTACAAATATAGGGCTTGCATTTTTAATCAGCAATCCAGCAATTCAAATGCACAGTGAAATTTGAAATCCACTTCTTTGTAGTGTACAAATGCATTATAAATCTCTTAGGAGATATGATATAACCATTTGCCAAATCTATTTGACCCCAAAACCGTTTTTTGTGTATGAATTATTACTTGAGGTCATTGTCATGAGAAAGGTACTGTGGGATTTATGGTGGAGTATGTTCTTTCATTAATGCAAGCACAGCTGACTATTTGAGACAAGTCTTTGATGATCTGAACAATGAATACTTATTAAATTTCAACAGTAAAGAAAATATTACGTGGCTGGAAGACAGCTCCAACCTTTTTTGATATTTTGATCTTATAATGAACGCAACCTTTAAATTTATTTTTTGTTTGCCTCACAGGCATTGTGGAAACTTCATGAGATGGGGTTCATAAAATTCCTAGTGTTTCTCAGAAAGGCAACAGATATAAGCACTCCTGAAGGTACAAGCCTTCAAAATACTCTCTCAATTAGATAAAATTCAACCTGACGAGTATACTGCCTATTTCTAGAAACTCAAGTAATAAAATATGAAGAATGATCAGGAAAGTCTGCACAGATTCAGCTACTTCAGTATGCAGCTCACCTATTAATTATACAGGTGACCTAGGGAGGACCACAGCTGGGTCTGTAAATTATGAAATGGGATGAGCCATGAACGTATCTTTATTAAAGTGATTACATGCTCTTTCTCACATATACGTCTTCCCCAACACCACCAGAATAACCAGTTTGTTTCTGCACTTTGGGCAACAAACTACCATCTGACAAAATGTTATATTATGGCCACAAAAGTAGGCAAAGTAACAACAAGTTTAGTTGAGACAAGCCCTTTTAATTATTTACCCCTGTAGGAAAAAATACATAATCCTACAATGGTGGGGCAGACTCTAATACTGGGGTTTCCTTAATAATTAACAGGAGTCACATACAAATGAATTTGAGTCCCAACTCCATCTCCCACTATCTCTGATAATGAACATTGCGGTTCCAAACTTTGGTATTTTACAGAAGAATAAAATTAAACACCAGTGACAAACAAATTTTAACATTAGAACAAATAAACCAACAAGCACAACATATTGCTATTTTTCAACAATATTTCAGAAAAGAAATAACATTTTAATACTAAAATTATATAAAGGATCAAATGTCAAAAGAAATTGTTCTTGAGAGGCAGAGAGAGAGAGAGAGAGAGAGAGATTGATTCATGGAAAATCTGCTAATATTTTGTTATTTGACTATTAAATGTCTATTTTCTACATTACTATACTGTTGAAAACTTCATGACAGGGCAGTACCTGTCCTGCTTGGAATGATGGTAGGAAATACCAATTTAACCTCAATTTTCCCTCATTTGTAAAATTGGGATAATTCAAAATTTTGACATCAAGTGACATGATACAAAGTAGGTAACTCGGCTAGGTGAAGGGAGGAAAGAGCCCGTCTCAGGTTAGAATTGCTTTAGCCCTTATTTGCTGTATACACTTGGGAAAGTTACTTCATCTTAAGGAGGTTCTGACTCCTTATCTGTGGGGTAGGCAAAATGATCCCTACCTGACAGGATTTTTGGAAGATTTAGATTAAATAAAACTATAGAATGGTTCCTAAAGGAGTATTTTGCACATATTAGGTGCTCCTCTTATGACCTTTCTCTAAAACTTTAAAAGAACTCAAAATACTTAATGCAAATGCATAACTGGGCAACCTGAAATTTTACAAAGAAAAAATATCTCTGACAGTTAAAAAGTCCAACTCATTCTTCATATTTAATTAATATCTGGGACAAGCTGGAGGCTAAAAACAAGCATGATTTTCAGAATACTGTAAAGGAGAAAAAATGGAATTAAGGACCAAGATTTTTAGAAACAAACACATTTTGGCTAAATTTTTCTCTCGTCACTCTTGTGTATGAAATGAGTTTTTTAATGTTTATTACAGAATGATACTTTAGTACTGTTTTTGTTTTTGTTTTTTGTTTTTTTTTGTTTTTTTTTTTTTGCTGTACGCGGGCCTCTCACTGTTGTGGCCTCTCCCGTTGCGGAGCACAGGCTCTAGATGCGCAGGCTCAGCGGCCATGGCTCACGGGCCCAGCCGCTCTGTGGCATGTGGGATCTTCCCGGACAGGGACACGAACCCATGTCCCCTGCATTGGTAGGTGGACTCTCAAGCACTGCGCCACCAGGGAAGCCCTTTAGTACTGTTTTAATATTAAAAAGGGTAGAAACTAGAAAAGAAGTTCAAAGATTAAAAATGTAATGCTGGATCAAAGTGATGGCTCTGAATTCAGTTAACAGAGGAATAGAGGAGTGGGAGGGAGACAGGGTCTGACACTGATGCTTCCTAACCAGGCTCCTCTAGGCAAGTCACATTACCTCTCTGAACCATAATTCTTCATCCTTCACACAAAATAGTTAAAATTTTGAAACATGAAGCCCTGTCTAACTTCATAGTTTTATTCATTTATTTATTTTTAATTAATTAATGTATTTATTTATTTTTGGCTGCATTGGGTCTTTGTTGCTGAGTGCAGGCTTTCTCTAGTTGCGGCGAGCTGGGGGCTACACATCGTTGCACTGCACGGGCTTCTCATAGTGGTGGCTTCTCTTGTTGCGGAGCATCGGCTCTAGGTACACAGGCTTCAGTAGCTGTGGCATGTGGGCTCAGTAGTTGTGGCTCATTGGCTCTAGAGCACAGACTCAGCAGTTGTGGTGCACGGGCTTAGTTGCTCCGTGGCATGTGGGATCTTCCTGGACCAGAGCTCGAACCCGTGTCCCCTGCATTGGCAGGAGGATTCTTTTTCTTATTTTTTAATTAATTAATTTTATTTTATTTAAAAAAATTTTTTAGCTGCATTGGGTCTTCATTGCTGCGTGTGGGCTTTCTCTAGTTGTGGTGAGTGGAGGCTGCTCTTCGTTATGGTGCATGGGCTTCTCATTGCTGTGGCTTCTGTTGTTGCAGAGCACAGGCTCTATGTGCACGAGCTTCAGTAGTTGTAGCACGCGGGCTCAGTAGTTGTGGCTCACAGGTTCTAGAGCAACAGGCTCAGTAGTTGTGGCTCATAGGCTTAGTTGCTCTGCAGCATGTAGGATCTTCCCAGACAAGGGCTTGAACCCATGTCCTCTGCATTGGCAGGCAGATTCTTAACCACTGTGCCACCAGTGGCACATAATTTTATATATTCATAATTTCATAATTTCAGATATTTTGGAAAAAGTAACTTCATAATTTCATAACTTATGAAACTTCATAATTTTAGATATTTTGGAAAAATATTTACAAGCATCTATTAAGATGACTATTTTGTTTGGTGCTGAAGGAAATGTCAATACTTTTATAGTCTCTGTCCTCAAATTGCTTATTATCTAATGCAGAATGAGAACCTTATACAAATAATCAACATGCAAGATGGACTGTGATACAGGATAAAATATGTGTATAAACCAAGTACTATGGAGACCCAGAGGTGAAAATCATTATGTCTCAGGGAAGGTAGGAGGGGTCAAAGAGTTATTGACCAATTTAACCTTTGTATTTGCACATCACTGTTTGGCGAATTTCCTTATAATAATTATCAACATGCTTACTGGGTTATTTGTATTTTCCAAATTATAAGTTAATCATTATTCTTATGGTTTCTATATGATTCCTGGTAAGAAATAATAATTAAGTTAACATTTTGCATGCTTTAAATTAAGATGTTATAGGGCTTCCCTGGTGGAGCAGTCGTTGAGAGTCCGCCTGCCGATGCAGGGGACATGGGTTCGCGCCCCGGTCCGGGAAGATCCCACATGCCGCGGAGCAGCTAGGCCCGTGAGCCATAGCCACTGAGCCTGCGCATCTGGAGCCTGTGCTCTGCAACGGGAAAGGCCACAACAGTGAGAGGCCCGCGTACCGCAAAAAAAAAAAAAAAAAAAAAAAAAAAAAAGAAAAAAGAAAATTAAGATGTTATAGGAGGGTAAACATGGAAATTTATTATCTAATGTAAAAAGCAGAATTTTATTCTAAAGCCCTTAGGAAACTATCTATACTTCCCATGTAATCTGGAGGCATGCCTTTTCCTTCTTAAAAAAAAAAATACCACAGTAGCACAATGAAGAATGCCTTGTATGAAGCCAACCTCTTCAGATGGTCTGATGGAATGTAGCCCAGAATGACAATGGTATATGGTCTCTAAGCCCAATTACAGCAGGGCATGACTTGCCTAGAAAATTCTGTTAAGCTAATGTCTGCCAACGGCTCACCAGGGCATCAAATGACACACAGTGAATATTGGATATAATTGCAAACTAGGACTTTTTAAATCTCTGCCAAAATTGTTTTAGCATGAAAATGCTGGCATAATTTTCTACTCGCAGATCTAGGTTTATTTCCTGCACATTTTCTCCTCTCATTTCCCTGGACAGAGCTTTGCTGTTGAATAAATTCCCTTTGGTCAGGGACTTGTAAGCAGGTGTGATGGCAAGAATCTGAGCGAGGAGTGCTTCCAATGCTAAACATAAGCCACTGCTGCCTTTCGGTTCCTCAGCACATTAAGAAAAGTTAAGTGTGTGCGACCGAGAGCAGTCAGAAACACTGTAAAGCACATCTACATTGAATAGTAAGTCTCAATCCCTATGTGGAAATTAAAATAAAATGTTCAATGTCTTTAATTCTTGATATGCTATTAAACAATATGAGGCACATTTGCAAACTGCAGGAAAATGGGATGAAACAGGTACATCCTTTGCTTTCTCCCTGTGACTCCAAAATTACCATTGACGCAAAGCTGCTTTCAAAGGAATTTCTTTTTTTCTTTTCTTTTTTTTCTTTTTTTTGCTGTACGTGGGCCTCTCACTGTTGTGGCCTCTCCCGTTGTGGAGCACAGGCTCTGGATGCGCAGGCCCAGCGTCCATGGCTCACGGGCCTAGTCGCTCCATGGCATGTGGGATCTTCCCGGACCGGGGCACGAATCCATGTCCCCTGCATCGGCAGGCGGACTCTCAACCACAGCGCCACTAGGGAAGCCCTCAAAGGAATTTAAACATCCCCAAAACTGATAGTCCAATATGCTGTTAAGCTTTGGGTGATCCATTTCAAGTTTTCTATGTCTACTAAGAAAAGGGTCAAGAAATCCAGTGGCCATTTTCCTAGGCGACCCTGCCTGGCTGCATAGGGCAAGAAGTGGAACAAACCCACAAAGCTATCTAAGAATATGCGTGGTCTCTAATTCCAAGTTTAGGACTTTGTCCATACAATATATTGAGACCTTGAGTATGAAAATTGCAGAGCAGTTTTTTTAGACTGAACTAATAAGGACATCCATGATAAAACTGAACACTGTGTATTTAATATCTATGATATACAATCAGCATGATAAACCTGTAAGAAATCAACATTAAAGTTTCTCAAAATATTTAACAGGAAATATTGACGGAAGAAAATCTAGCTAGGTTTATTCAAACGATACACATTCCTGGGCTCTGTCCCAGATCTACTGACGAATAATCGGTGGGAGTGGAGCCTTACCACAAGCAGTTTTATAGGCTGACCTGATGAGTCATAGGCAAGCAAAAGTTTGAAAATCACTGACATCTATTTTATAGAAAAGGGATCTGAATAACAAAATCACTTGCCATAGTGACATGTTAGGAAACAGCAAAGTGGTAATTTCCAGGCTTTCTCTACCATGTTATTTAGTCTAGGGCATGACCAACAGGAATGAAAATGAATCACCTTTGCTATTTATTTACTAAGAGATTGTATGTGTTCCCATCAGCACTCAGTGAGGTTGCTGATGATCATAGAATCCTGCAATAGAATGGGATGATCTCATGATAGTTCTTTTCCTCTTCTCTAATGCTTCATTTCCTGACTACATCCCAGAATGGTTCTTTTTCATTATTCAATCATATAATATACTATATTCTCTATTCTAGGCTAATTCTATATTCAGATCTTTTCACTGAGTTCACTTTTATGTTTGACTGAAACATTCTCCTCCTTATAGTTGTTTCCACCTGTTGCATCTGTTTCTGTCCTGGAGAGTAAGAGTGAATAAGACTAGATTTTTTTAATGATGGCCATTCTAACTGGTGTGAGGTGATACCTCATTGTAGTTTTGATTTGCATTTCTCTAATTATTAGCAGTGTTGAGCATTTTTCATGTGTCCGTTGGCCATCTGTATGTCTTCTTTGGAGAAATGTCTATTTAGGTCTTCTGCCCATTTTTCAATTGGGTTGTTTGTTTGTTTGTTTTTGTCATTGAGTTATATGACTTGTTGGTGCACTTTGGAAAATAAGCCCCTGTTGATTGCATCATTTGCAAATGTTTTCTCCCAGTCAGGAGGTTGTCTTTTTGTTTAGTTTATGATTTCCTTTGCTGTACAAAAGCCTGTAAGTTTGATTAGGTCACATTTGTTTATTTTTGCTTTTATTTCTATTGTCTTGGGAGACTGACCTAAGAAAATATTGGTACAATTTATGTCAGAGAATGTTTTGCCTATGTTCTCTTCTAAGAGTTTTATGCTGTCATGTTTTATATGTAAGTCTTTAAGCCATTTTGAGTTTATTTTTGCATGTGGTGTACGGGTGTGTTCTAACTTCATTGATTTACATGCGGCTGTCCAGCTTTCCCAGCACCACTTGCTGAAGAGACTGTCTTTTCTCCTGTATTTTCTTGCCTCCTTTGTAGAAGATTAATTGACTGTAGGTGTGTGGGTTTATTTCTGAGCTCTCTATTCTGTTCCATTGATCTAAATGTCTGTTTTTGTGCCAATGCCATGCTGTTTTGATTACAGTAACTTTGTAGCATTGTCTGAAGTCTGGGAGGGTTATACAGCCTTATTTATAATATCCGAGACATGGAAACAACCTAAGTTTCCAGGTGAATAAAGTGTTATGTAGAGAGGAATATATATGTATATGAATATTATTCAGACAAAAAAGGAAGGAAGTCCTTCCATTTGTGACAACATGGATAAACACTGAGGGGATTATGCTAAGTGAAATAAATCGGGAAAAAAAAGACAAATAACATTATCTCACTTACATATATGAAATCTAACAAAACAAAACAAAATAATCCCATAGAAAGAGAGCAGATGGGTAGTTGTCGGGGGCATGAGGGGGGATTGGGAAAGTAGGTGAAGGTGGTCAAAGGGTATAAACTTGCAATTACAAGATGGATAAGTTCTGGGAATATAATGTACACCTTAGTGACTATAGTTAACAATACTGTATTGTATATTTGAAAGTTGCTGAGAGAGTAGATTTTAATTGTTCTCACCACACACACACAAATTAACTGTGTAAGATGATGGACGTGTTAACTAATTTTATTATGGTTATCATTTCACAATATATAGATATAGAATATCACTACTTTGTGTACCTTAACCTTACATAGTGTAATGTGTCAATTATATTTTAATAAACTGGGAAAGAATTAGAAGTATTATAAAAGCAAGAAAAATACACAGTCTGAGGAGATAAAAAAGCAATAAAGCCAGACTCAGAAATGGCAAATGTTTTGGAAGTATCAGACTGGGAGTTTAAAAATAACTGTGGCTGATATGTTAAGGGCTCTAAGGGGAAAAGTGGACAAAATGCATGAACAAATGGGTAATATAAGCATAAGATGGACAAATCTAAGGATCAAATGGAAATGCTAAAAATAAAACAAAAACAAAAAAAAACCCACTGTAACAGAAATGAAAACTGCCTTTGATGAGTTCATCAATATTCTGGACATTGCCCACTGAAAAAAATCGGTGAACTTGAAGACAGGTTGATAGAAAGGTACCAAATAGATGCAAAGATAAAAGGGTTTAAACAATGGACAGAATGTCCAGATTTGTAAAACAATTAGAAAACCTGCAATGTAGAGGTAATGGAAATACTAGAAGGATAAGAAAATAACAGAGGACATATTTGAAGTAAGAATGATAAGAGTTCCCCAAAGGTAATGACAGAACTCAATCACAAATCCTGGAAGATTAGAAAAACAAAATTACATCTAGGCATGCCATCAAACTGCAGAAAACCACAGAGACATATTGAAAGAATCAAAAGGTGAAAACTTAACTACAGAGAAATAAGGATAGGAATTACTTCAGACTTCTACTTAAAAACAATTTAAGCAAGAAAAGATTGAAGTGAAATATTTAGTGTTAAAAAAATTGAAATATTATCCAGTAAAATTATCCGTCAAAAGTGAAGAAAAAATAAAGATCTCAGAAAAACAAAAACTGAGGGAATTTGTCACCAGTATACCTGCCTTTCAAGAAAAGTTAAAAGTTCTTCAGACAGGAGGAAATGATAGAGTTCAGAAACCCTGATCAACAAAAAGAGAGGAAGAGTATTCTAGAAGGAATAAGTCAAGGTAAAATAATGTTTTTATTTATCTTGTTCTTAACTGATGAAACGAATAACAGTCTGTTCAAAATGACAATACACAATGTATTTGGTAATTACAGCTTATGGTTAAGTGAAATGAATGACAGCAATGTTATAATAGAGGAACTGGAAATACTCTCTATATACTCTCTGTATAAGGTTGTTTCACAACCCATGAAAGATGTGATAAATCCAAAACAGTTACAAATTATGGCAGACATTAATCCAACTATATAAATATTCACTTTAAATGTGAAGGGTCTAAATATATCAATAAAAGACAGGGATTGTAAGAGGGGATAAGAGAAGAGCACACAACTAGATGTTGTATATACAAAAACAACTTTAAATATAAGGACACAGATTGATTAAAAGTTAAGGGACTCAGAAAGATATTCCATGCTAATCTTAATCAAAAGAAAGTTGGAGTAGCCATATTACCTTTGACAAAGCCAACTTCAGACCAATAAAAATATCAGAGATAAAGAGGGACATTTGTATAATAATACAGGGGCCAATTCTACAAAAATATATAACAATTCTTAACATGAATGCACCTAACAACAGAATGTCAAGATACATGAGTCAAAACCTGATAGAACTGCAAGGAGAAATAGAACAAACAACTATTATAGATTAAGGCTTCAACACTCTCTATCAATAGTGGACATATCAAGCAGGGAGAAAACCTCTAAGAATATAGTTGATCTGAACAACACTGCAGATAAAACGGACCTAATTGACATTTATGGAATACTTCATCAAACAAGAGGAGAATACACATTCTTCTCAAAGTCACATGGAACATTTACCAAGATAGACTGCATTCTGGGCCATAAAATGCATTTGAACAAATGTAGAGTATGCCATGAGACTGCAATGAAACTAAACTAGAAATAAATTACAGAAAGACAGCTGATTGCTATACGGAACTCTCTGAATTATTGCTCAATTAGTCTGTAAATCTAAAACTGTACTAAAAAAACTTAATTACTTTTTAAAAGACACCATTAAGAAAATGAAAAGACAAGAAACATATGGAGAGAAATGTTTTCAAATCATATATTTGGTAAAGGATTTACATCCAGAATATATAAGGAATCTTACTACTCAACACTGAAAAGACAAACAACCCAGCAGAGCACGGGGAAACTATTTGAATAGAAATTTCACCAAAGAAAATATATGACTTGCTAATAAGTATATACAAATATGCTCAAATTATTAACCATTAGGGAATTAACAATTAAGCCTGCAATGAAATTTGACTTCACACTCACTAGAATTTGCTTTTTAAGCAAAAATAACACCACAGTAACAAGTGGTGTCAAAGATGTAGAGAAAATAAAACTCTCATACATTCCCAATTAGGATGTAAAATGGTGCAGCCACCTTGGAAAAGTTTGTCTGTTTCTTAACCAGTTAAGGAAGAATTTACCATATCCCATGCTACTTCTGGGTATCTGCTCAAGAAAAATAAAACATATGTCCACACAAAGATGTTTATGTAAATGTTCATGGTATCATTATTCATAATAGCCAAAAAGTGGAAAAAATCAAAAAGTTATCAGATGGTGAATGGATAAAGAAAATATGGTAAAACCATATAACGGATTCTATTCAGAATAAAAAGGAACAAAGTACTGACACATATTATAATATGGATGAACCTTAAAGTCATTGTGCTATATGAAAGAAGCAAGATGCAAAATATCACACACTATATGATTAATTTATATAAAATTTACAGAAAAGGCAAATCTATACTGATAGAAACTAGGTTAGTGACTGTCTTTATAGAGATTAACTGTAAAAAATGGCATGGGGGATCTTATTAGAAAGATAGAAATGTTCTAAAACTGGACTGTGGTAATGGTTACACAACTCAGTAAATTAAATGAATAATTGAAATATATAGTTAAAATGTGTGATTTTTACAGCATGCAAATAACATGCTTTTAAAAACTGTGATATTTTTCACAAATAATTAGCTCCAATGTGCATTTTTGTCCATTCTAGTTTTTTTTTTATTTTTATTTTTTTATTTTTATTTTTTTTGCTGTACGTGGGCCTCTCACTGCTGCGGCCTCTCCCGTTGTGGAGCACAGGCTCCGGACGCACAGGCTCAGCGGCCATGGCTCACGGGCCCAGCCGCTCCGCGGCACATGGGATCCTCCCAGACCGGGGCACGAACCCGTATCCCCTGCATCGGCAGGCGGACTCTCAACCACTGCGCCACCAGGGAGGCCCTCCATTCTAGTTTTTAAGAGAGTATGAACCTCTTCTGTTCAGAAGTAAATAAACAAAAATTAACTTAAAATTTCTCCTGTAGTAGTTTATTTTGTTTGAGAATAACAATATAATTGCTCCAGTCAGCCAACATGAAAATTGGGGTTCATATTAGACTTCATCCTTATTCCTGCATCTTTGCTTGAACACAAAGTCCTGTGTATTTCTCTTTTTGATATTCTGTTTATATCATGCTCTCAATAATTTGTTATTGGCTTCATTCAGGTCCCTATTTTATCTTACTTTTATTATTTAAAAAATTTTCTCATTTAGTAGTTTCTACATTTTTGAATTTCATAGAGCAGAAAAAGACATTTAAAAAAAAAAGAAATGGGAATAAATTTGTCAACTATTAATTTTGTCAAGTAAGGGCACTAAAGTAAAAATTTAACTCAACAACTACCATCTACTTTCTCTCTGTAGAAAGCTAAGTAACACTGATGGATCTCTGATTAAAGAAAAAAGTCTTTTATAAAAAAACTGATGTCAATATTTCAAAACACACAAAATACACAAAATATAAATATGGAAAAATGATTGTATTAGGTTGTCCAGGGAAGCAGAACTAATAGAATATATACATAGATATTTAAGAGGAGTTTTTTTATGGGAATTTGCTCATGTGATTATGGAAGATGAGACATCCCATGATATGCTCTCTGTAAGCTGGAGAACCAGGAAAGCTGGTGGCATAATTCAGTCCAAGTCCAAAGGGCTGCGAATCAGGGGAGTTGATGTTGTAACTCCCAACCCGAGGCCAAAGCCTGAAAACGGGGGTGGGTGGCCTGCTGGTGTTAAGTCCCGGAGTTGGAAGGCCCCAGAAGCAAGAGCTCTGATGTCTGAGGGAAGAAGAAGGTATACATCCCAGCTCAAAGGGAAAGAGAATTTGTACTTCCTCAATCTTTTCGTTCTATTTGGGCCTTCATGGGATTAGATGATGCCTGCCATATTTAAGAGGGAAGATCTTTTCTTAGTCTACTGATTCAAATGCTAATCTCTTCTGGAAACATCCTGTCAGACATACTCAGAAAAAATGTTTTACCAGCTCTCTGGGCATCCCTTAGCTCAGTCATTTTGACACATAAAGTTAATCATCACAAATCTATCTTTTATCAACTTGGCACATCTATGCATCTTTTAACCATACTCAATCTCCAAATAAAGACAATAAGATTATACTTCTGCCTAACATGATAAAACTATCCTTCCTACAACAGAAAATGCACCAATCCCTTTATCAGAAGAGGAGGTAAATTTATTTTGTTTTTTCTTTATGAAATTGTTTTGATATCTTATTTGGATACTCGATTAAAGCAACCCAAACTGGAGCTTGAGTCTCCAGTTCGTTAGAGTCAAGTTGAAGCTATTTTCACATTGCTGTATTGAAACGAAAGCAATGCATTTCATGCTATTTAACACAAATCAGAATATTTTGGGTGAATTTAGACAAGCTGAGTAACAGCAGTTCTCATAGATCCAAAGATCCTCCCACTTTTTCCTGTAAGGTGGAGGAAGTCATCAGAATTATTCTCTTATTATTGGGGAATGCTAGAAAGGAACTATAGAGCTCTCCACGCTTAAGGTTAATTATACTCTGAGAACTATAGCTTGGGGAGATAATGGTCCACTAGCTCTCTCAAGGGAAGGCTTAGTTATGGATAAAATCACACATCAGCTTCCTGATCAATTTCACAGTCCTACATCTGTGCTTCTCTTATATATGGCTGCAAAATAAACAAAGGGCTCTGGGATGGACCCCCTCTACCTACTAGCAAAAGTCACATCATACTACCATTACAGAGCCTTATTTAGGCATTGCTGTCTTTAAATGCAAATATAGCAGAGTCTGAGAAGCAGAAACTCTATTACTAAACAACACTCTAAAGGGATTATGTCTTATCTAAACCAATGTTTTTCAAATTAAGAATCACCTGGGAAGAGTGTTGTCAAGTCCACGTTATAAAATGGTTACCCTTAGTCCTATTTATTTAGAACTTACTGAAGAGTTTCTCAAAATCTTAATTTTTAAAAACTCCTCACATGACTTTAATAATCGTGTACATGTGAAACACATTTTTTAGTAAAACTGGCCTGTACATTAGAATCACCTGGAGAAGTTAAACGATATATACAATTAATGTCTAGACTCCACATACCAAGATGCTGAGTCAATTTTTCTTTTTTTTAATTAATTTTTATTGGATTATAGTTGCTAATGTTGTGTTAGTTTCTACTCTAGAGCTAAGTGAATCAGCTATACATATACATATATCCTCTCTTTTTTGGATTTCCTTCCCATTTAGGTCACCATAGAGCACTAAGTAGAGTTGCCTGTGCTATATAGTAGGTTCTCAATAGTTATCTATTTTATACACAGTATTAATAGTTTATATATGTCAACCCCAATCTCCCAATTCATCCCACCCCACCTTCCCCCCTTGGTAACCATACTTTTGTTCTCTACGTCTGTGTCTCTATTTCTGCTTTGCAAATAAGATCATCTATACCATTTTTCTACATTCTACATATATGTGTTAATATACGATATTTGTTTTTCTCTTTCTGACTTACTTCACTCTGTATGACACTCTCTAGGTCCATCCACGTCTCTACAAACGACCCAATTTCATTCCTTTTTATGGCTGAGTAATATTCCACTGTATATATGTACCACATCTTCCTTATCTATTCCTCTCCTGATGGACATTTAAGTTGCTTCCATGTCCTGGCTATTGTAAACAGTGCTGCGATGAACACTGAGGTGCATGTGTGCTTTTGAATTATGTTTTTCTCTGGCTATATGCCCAGTAGTGGGACTGCTGGGTCATATGGTAGTTCTATTTTTAGTTTTTTAAGGAACCTCCATACTGTTCTCTATAGTGGCTGTATCAATTTACATTCCCACCAACAGTGCAAGAGGGTTCCTTTTTCTCCACACCCTCTTCAGTATTTACTGTTTGTAGATTTTTTGATGATGGCCATTCTAACCAGTGTGAGGTGATACCTCATTGTAGTTTCGATTTGCATTTCTCTAATTAGTAATGTTGGCATCCTTTCATGTGTTTGTTGGCCATCTGTATATCTTCTTTGGAGAAATGTCTATTTAGGTCTTCTGCCGATTTTTTGATTGGGTCATTTGTTTTTTTTGATGTTGAGCTGCATGAGCTGTTTGTATATTTTGGAGATTACTCCTTTGTCAGTTGCTTCATTTGCAAATATTTTCTCCCATTCTGAGGGTTGTCTTTTCGTATTGTTTATGGTTTCCTTTGCTGTGCAAAGGCTTTTAAGTTTCATTAGGTTCCATTTGTTTACTTTTGTTTTTATTTTCATTACTCTAGGAGGTGGGTCAAAAAAGATCTTGCTGTGATTTATGTCAAAGAGTGTTCTGTCTATGTTTTCCTCTAAGAGTTTTATAGTGTCTGGTCTTACATTTAGATCTTTAATCCATTTTTAGTTTATTTTTGTGTGTGGTGTTAGGGAGTGTTCTAATTTCTTTCTTTCTGAGTCAGTTTTTCTGAGGTTGGTCCTGGTCATCAGTATTTTATAAAAACCCTCCATGTGATACTACAGTGAGGACAGGGCTAACAGCTACTGATGTAGAATTGGAAAACTGATGTTCACAGCAATCTCATTAATTCCTACTGCTTACACCTGGCTTATCTCATTCATTTATATTACTCTCTTGGCCTTTAAATGTAACTGAGTCTACAGCCTATAAATATTGAGCACTCTCTGCACTAGAAAGTGTAACTGCTTGGAAGTAGAGATTTCAAAGACTAAAATCTAGGGAACTGAAATCAGGTTAGAGCGAGAGCATTCATGCTGGTATAGGTGGAGGCAGCTTTTTGAAGGGACCCAGATCGGGGCCTCCACCAAGGCAGTAGATGCTTATGGGACTTACTGAAGGCAGAGGAGCAGCTAGTGACAAGGAAGGACAACAAAAGTAGAAAGAGAGTGGAACAAACAAACAACAAATAAAGAATTTATGCCTCTCTCTTGACAAGAAAAGTAGATCAAAATATTGCTTTGGGGAATCTTAGCAAAACGTATAGAACTTTTCAGGTTTGCCTTCAGTGGGACTATTTTGTTTGTTTGTTAAGTTTGACGAAGTCCTGGTTCTTTGTCCTTTCAGATATTTTGGCCACCTCATGGCGTGAATGATTTGCTCAAGGCACTGATACACCAGTACAAGGGCAGGAAAAAAGCAACTGAATTCCTCCTAATCCAAGGGCTCAAAGCAGGACATTGAAGGATCAAGCCTGAGCATTACCCATAAGGGTGCAGGCCAGAAGCTTCCAAAATTCTTATTTATTTTTAATTTTTAAAAATTGAGATATAATTGACATGTAACATTGTATTAGTTTTAGGTGTACAACATAATGATTTGATATACGTATATACTGCAAAATGATTTTTTGGTAGTTTTAGGAAAGTATATCAAGAAACAAGGGCACTCTCCTTAAAATTAACCCAATGGTATTATCATTTAACTGGACATAAACATTTGAAAATCTTAACTATATCCCTAATTCAAACCAAACTCCTTAGCTTGGGAATCCAGTGCCCCTCCCACTTAAGTCCCAAATTATCTTCTTAGGCAACATCCCACCATTTTCTGTATGCTACTCTCTACTCATATTATTCAGATGTTTTCTTTTCCTTTTTTTTTTCTTTTTGTGGTACGCGGGCCTCTCACTGCTGTGGCCTCTCCTGTCGCGGAGCACAGGCTCTGGACGCGCAGGCCCAGTGGCCATGGCTCACGGGCCCAGCCACTCTGCGGCATGTGGGATCCTCCCAGACCGGGGCACAAACCCATGTCCCCTGCACCGGCAGGCAGACTCTCAAGCACTGCGCCACCAGGGAAGCCCACTCTATTCAGATGTTTTCTTGTCTCTGCAAATTCACTCACACTGTCAGAGACCTATCTGTTCTTCAAACTACAGCAAAAATGTTCCTTCCTGCCCCAAACCTTCTTGACTTCTTCCTTCCTTGGAAGTAAATTGCAGAATATTTTATTTCTACTTCTCACTAACCTTAAATTCTAAATTGTATGGCTTTGGAACATGTTTCAATATACAAAGATGTGAAGGCCAAATTGTTGAGAAATTTATATTTCTAAATTTACTTTGGCAGTCAATAGAGGAAAAAGAGATAGACTTGTTTAACTTATGTTTCTATTCTGTCTTATTTCCTTTGCTATCACCTGATTTCTTTTCCATCATGAAGAGTTTCAGCAGACAATTTCCATTTTGTGAACTAGATTGAAGCCTAGCTTTGAATCTATTAAATACAGCTGTTGTCATTTGCTGTTCCTCAAGCCCAGACATGATAGATCTGTTATCGTGTCAAAGTTCCAGAACTAAAATTTCATTTCACTTATTACAAGTGAAAGCACAGAGTACAAGTTCCATATTTCCTATTATCATTTGAAGGGTAAGAATCTCCCTTCCTCTAATGTAATGTCTCTATAATGCAGGGTTTATTTGCTTCTTGGGGAGAATATTATTGAATCACATTCTTTGTTTGGGGTTCTGTTTGTTTGTGTTTGTTTTTAATATTTTAATAGCTTTCTGTCATGTGATTGTGGGAATGACTCCCTTACCGCTCTAGCAATTCAAGTTCATAGCACCCCTAATTGTCTGATTACATTTCCTAGTGGAACACCTACATGATTCATATCTATCTGCATTTTCAAATTTAAAAGTACACTCTTTAGATAGTAGATATTACATATAAATAGAAAGTTTCATGGTGGCATAAACTAGGGTTGTTAAAATGCTTATGTCCTTGTTTTCATGCTGAATGTTGTTAAAAACATTTTAAATTAATCTTACAATTTGAGTATCGCACTCAGGGGTACTCAGATATTCTTCCTTTGTAGTCTCAACTTGAGAGCTCTCATGGGCTTCAGAAGTGGTTTGTTGAGCCTTGAGAGAGAAAGAGAGAGAACATTAAAAAAAGAGAGAAATAGATTCAACAGAGAGTTCCTACGACTATTGTAAAGCATGATACAATGGCAACATCACACTCAAAGAAAAAGAATAAAATGAAAAGTTATATATATCAGAGACCTTAAAAACTGTACCTTAAATATTAACTGTGAAATTAAATAATTTCTATTCAATTTTATATTAGTGCTGTCCAATGGGATTATTTTCCCACTGTAAATATTTATTTCTTGCATAATAAGCTTTTATTTTAAGGATCCTGGTTCCTCAAAAAAACAGGAATCCTATCGTTTCTCTTTATTTTAAGCCCCAGTATATCTGGGAAATAATAAGCACACATCTTGTTTTTTTAATAGGAAATAAGATGTTTTCTAACATCTCACTGTAATTTACAAGAGAGAATTATACTCACTCCAATGCTTCACTAACAAAGTACTGTTTTATATCTCCAGAAACCCTAAATATTATTATAAATTTCTCTGTGCTACTTTCTACACAGAAATGCCAATGCATACGATCCAAGTTAGGTCTTTGGAAACTTTATTCTTGAAATTAAATACTGACTTGATTAAAAAGAGGCCTGAAATAGGTACATTAGTTCCAGTAGGGTGACTTGTCCAAGTTATTTCTACAATGAGACACTTCTTATGGTTCACATTCCTAGTCTTCTGAAGCACCCTCTGCTTCTGCCCATTCCCAGCTTTGTTACTTCTGTCTTCTCCTGGATAGTATGAGCTCCTGATGTTCTATCATTAAAGCTCCTTCATTTAATTTGGTAAGGTTCAATGTTGACTGCTTGTAATCACAGAGACTTGAATGATACTGGGAGTCAATCAATAAAATAAAACTGACAGTACAACATAAGGGCTGAGATAGAGGTTTGCCATTGAAACCAACAGGAAGGAAACCTAACCCAGCTAGGTAAGCTGTAAAAAATAACACCAGGTTCACCAATGATGGAGATTACATTTTAGAGTAGGTATTCAATATCTTCCTTAAAATATAAATATGCCCATATTGATAAATGTTAACGTGTGCTTAATTATATTTTCTTATGCAAATATTGTGTATTTATGAAAATGCTCCCAGATTTTGGTGGTGAGACTTAGGTAAGAAATATGTGCAGAATAAAAGGTTTTATCTATCTGTTTATTTATTATCTATCTATCTATCTATCTATTTATCATCTATCTACCTATCATCTATCTATCTATTTTTGTAGGCCTTTGTTATTTTGGACAAAATATAAAAGGGACTTCATTTACAATTAAGTTCAGAAAGAGCAGGGGGAAAAGAATGACAGTGCAACTTTACTCCTCCATAAGTTTGCCAAAGGCTACCCTTGTGCTCATATATTAAACAACTGGGGTGCCTGGTTTGTCAATTTCTACATCTATTTACAAAAGTTATCTCAACTCTGCTTCAGGAAAAAAAATTACATATATTAATCACTTTTAACAACTGGAGGAAATTATACATCACTTCACCAATGTGAGCAACAATGCATGAAAAGTTAAATTACTTTAAATACAAAACCTTAGTATTTAATTGCAGAACTGGTTGCATTAAGCGTAATACATGCAATCCTTAATGTAGGCATTTGCTATCAGTGAAATGGCTCCTTTTATTTTTATTTTTTTAAATTTTTATTTATTTATTTTTGGCTGCGTTGGGTCTTCATTGCTGTGTGAGGGCTTTCTCTAGTTGTGGAGAGCAGGGGCTACTCTTCTTTGCGGTGTGCAGGCTTCGCCTTGTGGTGGCTTCTCTTGTTGCTGAGCACAGGCTCCAGGCACACGGGCTTCAGCAGTTGTGACTCCCGGGCTCTAGAGTAAAGGCTCAGTTGTTGTGGCACACGGGCTTAGCTGCTCTGCGGCATGTGGGATCTTCTCAGATCAGGCCTTGAACCCGTGTCCCCTGCATTGGCAGGCAGATTGTTAACCACTGCACCACCAGGGAAGCTCCAATGGCTCCTTTTAGAAAGAAGCCTTATTGATTCTGATGAATTAACAAAGAATGGGAACTGATTTTGGGGAACGATAATGTATTTTGGAGTTAAAGAAATGTGAATTCTGGTTCTGGATTAGCACATAAATAAAAAAGGGCCTTAGACAATGTATACAACTTTGGAGGGCCTCAGTTTTCTGCTGCCCTGCTAAATTAGGTCAAGAACACCTAAATTGCAGTATGTTTTTTGTCCGTTTTTAAATTTTGTTTATTTGTTGTTTAGGGTAGTTTTAGGTTCACAGCAAAATTGATAGGAAGGTACAGAGATTGTCCATAAAGCCCCACCTCTCACACAAGCATAGCCTCCCCCATTATCAACATCACTCACCAGTGTGGTACAAGTGTTATCAAGGATGAACCTACATTAACACATCATAATCACCCAGTGTCCGTGGTTGATGTTAGGGTTCACTCGGGCAAAATTCTATAGGTTTGGACAAATGTATAATAACATATATCCATCTTTATGTTATCATACATAGTATTTTCATTGCCCTAAAAATCCTCTGTGTTCTGCCTATTCATCCCTACCCTCCTCACCCCTGGCAACCACTGGTCTTTTAATTTTCTTCAAAGTTTTTCCTTTTCTAAAATATCCACAGTTGGAATAATACAGTATGTAGCCCTTTCATATAGGCTTCTTTCATGTAGTAATGTGCATTTAAGGTCCCTGCATGTCTTTCTATGTCTTTCTATGGCTTAATAGCTCATAGCTCTTTAGTGTTGATTAATATTCCATTGTCTTGATGTACCACAATCCAGGAATAGGTGGATTTACTGGTGAATTCTATCCAACAATTACAGTGGAATTAATTAATATCTATCCTTCTCAAACTCTTCCAAGAAATAGAAGAGGAGAGAACACTTCCAAACTCATTTTATAAGTTTAACATTACCCTAATACTAAAACCAGACAACGATACCATGAGAAAAGAAAATTGTAGGCCAATACTCTTCATGGACATGGGTGCAAAAATTCTCAACAAATCTTAGCAAACCAAATTCAACAAGACACTAAAAGTTTCAGGCACCATGAACAAGTAGGATTTCTTCCAGGGATGCAAGGATGGTTCAACATTCAGAAAACAATCAATGTGATACACAATATTAACAAAATGAAGGATAAAATCACATAATCGTTTCAGCGGACAGGAACAGCACATGAAAAAATTCAATATGCATTTATGATAAAAATTCTCAATGTGGGTATAGAGGGAATATACCTCAACATAATGAAGGTCATTATGACAAGCCCACAGCTAACATCATACTCAATTGTGAAAAGTTGAAAGTGTTTCCTCAGAGATCAAGAACAGACAAGGATGTCCACTCTCTTCACTTTTATTCAACACAGTATTGGAAGTCCTAGCCAGAGCAATTAGGCAGAAAAAAGAAATAAAACTCATCCAATTGGAGAGGAAGACATAAAACTGTCACTATTTGTAGATGATGTAATATTATATACAGAAAACCCTAAAAACTCAAAAAACCATTAGAACTAATAAACAAATTCAGTAAAGTTGAAGGATGCAAAAACAATGTACAAAAATCTTTTGTTTCTATATACTAAAACAAATAATTAGAAACATAAATTAAGAAAAAAATCCTATTTACAATTGCATCCAAAATAATAAAATGCCTAGGAATAAATGTAAACAAGGAGTTAAAAGACCTGTACACTGAAATGTAAGACAATAATAATAAAACTGCAGAAGACCTAATTAAATAGAAAGATATTCTGTGCCCATGGATTGGAGGAATTAATTGTTAAAATGCTTATACTACCTAAATCAATTCAGCGCAATTCATGTGAAAATTCTAAGGTATTTTTAAGGTAAGAATGAAACTGTACCACTATCTTACATCATACACAAAAATTAATTCAAAATGGATTAAAGACTTGAATGCAAGAGCTGAGACCATAAAACTCCTAAAAGAAAACTTAGGTGGTAGACTCCGTGACTTAGATCTTGGTGAAGATATTTTGGATCTGACACCAAAGCAAAGGCAACAAAGGCAAAAATAAATAAGTGGGACTACATCAAACAAAAAGGCTTCTGCACAGCAAAGGAAACCATAGACAAAATGAAAATGCAGCCCACTGAATGGGAGAAAGTATTTGCAAACCACATATCTGATAAGGTGTTAATAAACAAAATATATAAAGAACTCATACAACTCAATAGCAAAATACCAAAACAAAACAAAACAAACAATATAATTAAAAGTTGGGCCAAAGATCTGAACAGACATTTTCCCAAAGAAGACATACAGGTGGCCAACAGGTACATGAAAAGATGCTCAACATCACTAATTATCAGGGAAAAGCAAAGCAAAACCACAATGAGATGTCACCTCATACCTGTTAGAGGGGTTATTATCAAAAAGACAAGAAATAACAAGTGCTGGCGAGGATGTGGGAAAAGGGCACTCTTGTGCGCTGTTGATGGGAATGTAAAATGGTGCAGCCACTATGGAAAACAATATGGATGTTTCTAAAAAATTTTAAAATAGAACTGCAATGTGATACAGGAATTCCACCTCTGGGTATTTACCCAAAGAAGATAAAAACACTAACTTGAAAAGATATATGCAGCCCCATCAACCTAAGTGTACATCAATAGATGCACTGATAAAGAAAGTATGGTATATATGTATATACACTATGGAATATTCTTCAGCCACAAAAATAATGAAATTTTGCCATTTGGAATAACACGAATGGACCTTGAGGGTATTATGCTAAGTGAAACAAGCAGGCAGAGAAAGACAAATACTGTATTATCTCACTTTAAAAAAATACAGAAAAAGAAAATAAGCTCATAATTACAGAGAACAGATTGGTGGTTGCCAGAGGTAGGGTTTGGGGCATAGTGGGTGAAATGGATGAAGCGGGCCATATCTCCCTAGTAATGAAGACCAAAAAGATGAATGAAGTGATTGAAATTGTTATTTTCTTTTGTTGACTTAATTTAATTCTCAGGGGTCCTGACCAGTAAATGAGATCATGAGCATTTTAAAGGCAAGAACAATACCTTTTTCATCTCTATAACTTCTCACAACTAGCATCAAGGTGGACTAAAGGAAGATGTTTGATATTATCTAAAAGATTAGAAACATCACAGAACTCTTCAGATGAGGTCTCATCTGAACTCTGTGAGGCTCTGGAATAAAGAATAAAGAAACTAAGACTTTGGAATAAAGAAACTAAGACTCTGAGATGTCCCTTGAGTCACCAAAATCAAATAGGTAGAGCCAGTGATTTAATCCAAGCTGTCAGACTCCGATTTCTTTGTTCATCCAACTCCATCTTGATACCTCTCTACTAGGTGTGATAGTGGTTGACAGGATTTGTCACCATTTACTACAAGCCCCCACTTCACTCTCAAATTATATAATAACTTTCCGCAGGGGCTCCAGTTTCTATATTATGAGATACTGGTAAAAAAGAAAGAGGACATCTATAGAGTATTCTTTGCCTTAGGGTCTAGTTTTCTAAAATATGCTTTAACTTCATTAAAGCGTGCTTTTTGACCAAGTAAGTAATTGCTTTAAGAAAATTTAAAAATAATGGATGTAAAAGTTATGCTCTACTTGAAGAATACAAATACCCATATGTGTTAATTAAATCTGCTAAATACATCATTTTATTTTCCTACATCTTCTTTAATTTTGGCCTACTAAAAATCTCTGATGGTTTTACATATTTACAGGTTGTTGACAGATCAAATCATCAGGAGGGGTGGCACGCTTATCATCCAATCATGATCTTCCCAGAGTCATTCCTTCTTTAACTTTAATTCATGTACATAGAATGAGACAAAGTTAGTGACCAGAAAAATTGTCTGTAATGATAATTAAACATATTTTGGGAGAAGATGGCCCAGAGTGTTAAACAAACAAACAAAAATGTTGAAAGGACAATGCTTTCTCCTTGCTCTATCTCCCTCTCTATCCTGAAGGTAACATAATATGGTACAATACACACACCCACACAGAGCTTAGAAATTTATAAACAGTAAAAATCTAGCATAGGAACTGTGCATGAATACACAGCTAATATCATTAATATTGATAATGCCCCAAACATGTTTTTATGTTGGTTGGTGGACTTATGTGTGTTTGTTTTATTATTATGTACACAACTTAGGTAAACACATAAAATAATTAAATGTTATGTCAGTTACAAAATATATCTGTTGACGTGGAAATTGTTCATACTTTGTTAACATAACATGGTTTACACAACATTATGTACAGTATCATCCTGTTCTGCGAAAGTGTATTAAAATGAGTATGTACTAAGCAAAGTTTATGAGAGAAAGTATGTGAGATATTTTTTTTTTCCTACTTGGAGGAATTATGGGGTTGTTCTATGCTGTTTTTAAATCTTTTGCTGTTTTCTGTTTATATTTTCCTGAAATAGCATAGACTATTTCTAAAATAAGAATAACATGCTAAAAATATAAAATATTATATGTAAGAGCAAGATTTATCCTAGTCAGAAAAATTTTAAGCAATATGATGGAGGAATTGAGCCTAGAAACTAGATTTGAGGACGGTCTTATAGAATCAGATTTTGACATAAGAAAAAGAGGGATTTGGGAAGAGGATTCAGACCTCAGAAAAGGTTAAAAGGAGAGAGTTCTAAAACAAAATGAGGTTTGTGAGAATTAAAAATAGTACATGAACATGCTTCAAGGAGAAACTTTCAAAAGTGGAAAAATAAGTTATGTCAAGTAGTTGATGGATTTGACCTCCAGATTGAGGAGTTCAGACTCTATCCACTAAGTAACGGAGAACTTAGGTGGTATATAAACAATAATACTTAACACCTTGACAACCCTAGGCAGAATTACTCCTAGGGTTGGTGCTTGTTAACTTCAGTCATTGCCACACAATTCAGTTAACTTTGTGTACATACATACACACACATTTTTATATACTATAAAATAACACCTATGGAGATTGCGAAGAAAAAGTTTTTATGGGTATTTCTAAACTTAATTTCTAAATAACACAGTTGGTAATGAATTATGAAGTAAATGTAATGTAAATAATAGCAAATGTTTATTCAAGAGAATTATTCTAAATTAATCATGAGAAATAGAATATTAGTGTTTCCAAAGTGTTTTGAATATGAATACTGCTCTACTAAACTGAATTACTAATTACTTGACAAGTAATAAATGTCTATTAATATTTCAAAATGATACAAATCTTTGTTTATATCAGAAAGAATCATTTAACAATAATTTATTTTCTGAATAATTTCCAAAGAATAATCAGTAAATATGTTGCTTATGCCCTGTGGTATTGCTGACAACTTTCAGATCCTAGAATAAGTCAGGAACCTGATTATCACATATATGGATGTATGTGGCCCATATGCACAAGGAGGACGATTTGAAAATGGGTTGGAAGAGTGCATGGATATGGTGTGATTAAAATTTGGAAAAAGGAAGTTAATTTAGGTGGGAGTAAATGAGTAAAGTGACCCTTCAAAAGGGTCTGGAGCCTTGATCACATGCTTGCTGCAGTTCACAGATGGCTGTTAACATAGGTGGAAGCTACAAATACCCTCAAACCTTATGAGGCTTTACTTTGTGACCGCCTGGAGGGGTGGGATAGGGAGGGTGGGAGGGAGACACAAAAGGGAGGGGATATGGAAACATATGTATATGTATAACTGATTAAATTTGTTATAAGGCAAAAAAAATATTAAAAAAAATATATTAAAAAAAATAAAAAAAATAAAACAGGCTTAATACAACAACAACAACAACAACAAAAAAACCTTATGAGGCTTTAAATATTATTCTACAAAACCACATTCCAAGATGTGAAACTCTGAAGTCATTTTTAAGAAGGTAAAGTATGTGACACCAAAATATACAATTCTGCTCACATTTCTTCCTCTGACAGTAGCCTTAAGAAACCTCAGAAATAAGGCCTGCATAATGTCAGTTTCAAAGATATGCCTGATAAAACTTTAAGCTCAATAACTTGTTGGGTAATCATTTGCTCTGCAAACAGTCATTTATCACCTACTCTTTTGGTTAGTGGAAGGCGTGAATGAGGAAGGAAGGAGGACATAAAAATAAACAAACAGGATCTCTGTCTTTATAGAATCTATTATTATGGTGGAGTATAAACAGATTTTTATCTAAATGTCACTTGTAAGTTGGAAAAAAATGGAAAAAATCAGAAATAAGGAGATACATGGATCAACTGCAGTGTATATCTACAAGGAAATAATGTATAAAATAATTCAAATGAATTTTGCAATGAATTTTAAAGAAATGCATTACACCACTCATAAAATGTTAACCAACTGTGTCACCTTCCCTGAACAACTTAATATCTCTGTTCTTCAGTTTACTCATATGAAAAATGAGGATAATCCTGTATGATGGTGGATCCATGTCATGATACAACTTTCAGAACAAATAGAATTTATAATACCAAGACTAAACCCTAATGTACACTGTGGACTTTGGGTGATTAAGATGTGTTAATGTAAGTTCATCAGCTGTAACAAATGCACCACTCTGGTGGGGGATGTTAATAATGGAGGAGGCTGTGTGTGTTAGGAGAGGGGATATGTGGGGACTCATACTTTCTGCTTAAATTTGCTGTGAACCTAAAACTGCTCTGAAAAAGTCTATTTAAAATGAAAAAAAAATTACAGTATCGAATTATAACCTAAAATCTAAAATAAGTATCCACGAGTCCCTGCTGATATAAATAAATGATTGAATCAATAAATAGATGGACAAATAAATAGAAAGGACAAATATTTTTTACAGAAGAATTCTCAGTAACATATTAGACACTCTCCTCTTCAGTAGGTGGAGAATAGGCTTCCCTTGAGTATAGGCTGAAATTAGTGATTCACTTCCAAAGAATAAGGTATGGAAAAGGACAAATACTAGCATTGTGGAGAAATCTGGCAGGCACCATCTTAACCAAGTGATGAGGGTTAACATCACCAATAATGTCATATATCCCTGGTATGATGATAAGAACACCGTGCCTCTGTGGTATTATTCACAAAAATCCATAACCCCCATCTAAGTACAAAAACACATCAGACAGACCCACATTGGGGAACATTCTATAAAATATCTGACCACTAGTCCTCAAAAGTGTCAAGGACATGAAATACAAGGAATGAAAAACTGTCAGACAAGAGGAGACTGAGACATGATGAGTGAATGCAATGTGTTGCCCTGAATTGGATTCTGAAACAGAACAAGACGTTAGTAGAAAAGCTGGTGAAACCCAAGTTAGGTCTGTAGTTTGGTAACAGTATTATACCATTGCCAGTTTCTTAGTTTTGATAAATACGTCACAGCTATGTTAAGATGTTAACATTAAGGGATGTAAAGGATATACAGGAACTCTCTGTACTATTTTCTTAATGTTTTTCTAAGTCTAAAGTTATTTCAAAAGAAAAAAAAAATTTAATGAGGATAATAAAAAGTCTTCCTTCCAGAGACCTGTGAGGATTAAATAAGTTCATATGGGTATAGCACAACTCAATAAAAATGCCAGCTACTATTAGTATTATTACTATTAACATTATTTGCTAAAATTGTTCATGACAAATATGCATTAGTTTCATAATAAAATAATTAATATATTATTATAAATGATTATTGTTGGGTAACCTTATGTCTATGAGCATGTAAATACGACAAAGTATTGATACCATACATATGTTCAAGACAGGAGTTTATCTCAAAGCACAAGCAAATGGCTAAAAGTGAAAGAAAAAAAAACCCCTAGGAAATCAGGCATAGTGTTATTGAATGTTTTTTCACATATTTTGAAGTTGAAAATTAAAACATTTAATCTATTTTGTGCCAAAGAAATATTAAGCATGTGGAGAAGCTAGAGGAGGTCTGTTTTGAACATCGTGGAAGTAAAAACTTAATGAAACTAAGGCCATGTTTCTGATTGTCTCAGTAGTGATGTAATGCAAGTTGGAATTTTACTGGGCCATTGCTGGCCTTCAGCAGCATCAGCAGGAGGGATGAGGAGGAAGTGAGGGCTGACACTTCAGGGAGATACAGGGACACCTTCTCAGTTGTGAAGAATGGCTCTAGGGCTTCCCTGGTGGTGCAGTGGTTGAGAGTCCGCCTGCCGATGCAGGGGACATGGGTTCGTGCCCCGGTCTGGGAAGATCCCACATACCGTGGAGCAGCTGGGCCCGTGAGCCATGGCCACTGAGCCTGCGCGTCCGGAGCCTGTGCTCCGCAACGGGAGAGGCCACAACAGTGAGAGGCCCGTGTACTGGAAAAAAAAAAAAAAAAAAAAGAATGGCTCTAGATGGGGGTCCAATGTTTATAATGTCAGATGTGTGTGACAATTTTAGGCATAGCTGGGTAACTGTGTGGGGAGGTTGGTAGGAAGGGGTTTACATCAGTTAGATGAAACAATATTACTGGGAGCAGGTAATAATCAAAGCACCATTATCATTACACAGTCTTATTCAGGTCAGAGACTCAAGGAGACATAGGGAATAGGAGGATATTGTTTTTTGCCCAAGTGAGAGACCTGGGAAACGTCCAGCAGGATTTCTTAAACGCTCAGCAAAGCAGGTTGGCATTCATGGAAGGATCCTGATTCTAGTATTAATGGGAAACTGAATTCCTAATCTATGAAAATAAGGTGAATACCGGTTTTAGAAATGGTCAGTTTTGTAGAGAGGGAGTTGCCCCTTGTGTCTTTATAAAAGCAACCAGGGAACGTCTCTGTTATCTACATCCATTGATACCATGGTGCCACAGGTGATATAGAGGGTTCTCATACATACGTTTTACCTGTATCAGGAATGATTCTGGAATAGATTAGAATCCAGTAGTAAATTTAGCCATGGAGAATGAGCAGTGGCAAAATTAAAGGTTCCCAGGGATTCAGTGGACTCACTAGCCACATTCTGTATTTTAATCAAGGTCTGGACAATAAGTATAAGGTTATTTTTTTAAAAAAATTAAAAACTGTTTTGTAAAAACAAAAACTATTTGGTGTGTCTCAGATAACTTCAATATGGCAGTTGTATCACCATCCATGAAAAGGACATTCATAGGCATTCACGGCTTTTATGTTTTATTTAAAAATAAAATTAGAATATCTTACAAAGTCTACTGGAAACTAAATAACTGGAACCCCATGCTCACTTTTCAATTGATTCTAGGGTAGCCTCAAATGGGATAACCAACAAAAGTAGAAGGATGAATTAAGGCAAAGCTGTTTCCATCATGGGTACTGAAATTCATGGCATACTGATGACTAATGATGAAATACGAAAAGCACATGTGTCTAACATGAAAATTCACAGCCACTGCTGTCATTAAAGTCAATATATTTACTCTCCATGACAGAATTATTTTATGGATGTGAACAGCCTTAGAGACAGATATGGTTGCTCATGAACACATTGTAATTTGGCTAATGTGGGATCATTTTCTCTCCCAGATTCCTCACTTATTAATTTATTCATTTGTTTGTTCATTCATCTAACATTTGCTATTAGTCACAATGTACTGTGATGAGCATTAGAGGAACTCTAATAATGAAGATATACCCCAGCACCCCCTAGGAGTTTGCTGTTCTGAATTAAAACATCAACCATTATGTGACATTTAGTGGCATCATTAGTAAATTTCCAGAAGCATCAGTGATTTTAATTTCTTTTATATAATGGAAATATAGGCTCAGCTGATAATCTCTTACCTACCATAAGAAGCTAACGCTAACTGAGCACTTGTGAGTGTGCTGTACATGCATTACCATATATCATATAAGAGGTTAGTATCCAAAGTATATAAAGACCTCAAACAACTCAGTAGCAAGAAAACCCAACAATTCAATACAAAAAAAAAATGTTCAGAGATTCTAAACAGACATTCCTCCAAAGAAGACATACTGGGCAACAGGCACATGAGAATATGTTCAGCATAACTATAAGGGAAATGCAAATCAAAACCACTATATCACCTCACAAGTATTAGAAAGGCTATTAACAAAAAGCCAAGGAATAACAACTGTTGGAGAACACATGGGCAAAAGGGAACCCTCATACACTGTTGGTGAGAACATAAAGTGGTGCAGCCATCACGAAAATGGTATGGAAATTCCTCAAAATATTAAGAATAGAACTATCATATTGTGCAGTGATTCCACTTTTGGCTATTAATCCAAAAAAAATTTTAAACCCACAAATTTGAAAAGATATATAGATATATGCACCTCTATATTTGTTAACAGCATTATTTATGGAAACTACCTAAGTGACCATTGACAGATGAATTGGTAAAGAAAATGTGGTACATATACAGTGGAATTTTATTTGGCCATAAAAAACAAATAAAATCTTGCCATTTGAAACAACATGGATGGACCTTGAGGACAATATACTAAGTGAAATAAGTCAGACAAAGAAACACAAATACCACATGATCTCTCTTATATGTGGAGTCTAAAAACAAAGAAACAAACAAAATAAAAACAAACATGCTTATAGATACAGAGAACAGACTGGTGGTTGCCAGTGGAAGGGGGTGGGATGGGAGAACTGGGTAAAGGAAGTTAATTGCATGGTAACAAATGGTAACTAGATTTATTGTACTCATCATTTTGTAGTATATACACTATATACAAATTATTATGTTTACACCTGAAACTAATATGTTATATACTAATTTTACCTCAATTAACTAAAAACAAACCAAAAAACCTCTGTTGCCAATGACCTAGTTTTGAGACCTAAGATGGGTTAGTAGCCTCCATGAGCCTTAGTTTTCTCACTTATAACATCGGAATACTGTACCACCTCACAATGTTCTTCTTTACTTTAACTGAGAAAACTTGTGCAAAGCCCTTAGCAGTAAGTCAGTCACAGAATGAGTGCTCTATAAACTTTGTGTTGTGGTAACATAAGAAGCAGTGCATATTTAAATTTTCATCCATTTTTGTTAGCATATCTCTAAGATTCTAAGTAATGTACGTTTTGAGAGAGTGGTTTGGTGCAGTAGACTTGGAATAAGAAACCTGGGTTCATGTTTAAGATCCTTTTTTAAGTAAAATGGTTATAGTAAGATCTGCTCTACATATTGTGATGATCTAATAAAATATCTTATGGCAATAGCCATAAAAAACTTTGCAAATTAAATTTCTCACTATCATCATTATTATTGAACAATTGGAAACATAAATTGGAATCCATGCAATAGCCTACAAAAGGGAAAAGTTTGCTCTTAGAGTATAATTGATGTGAATAACTTCCTAGGTTAGGTAGCTGCAAACACTCAGGAAATATTCTTGCGTTCATAAAGAGGAGACCAAAGAGTGCCATAGATACCATGGGAAAGCCTAACAACAGCACTCTAGGGGACTCAAAAACACTGTCTATGATCTCCCCAAATCCTGAATATCAATATGTTTCATATAGTAATGAAAATCAAGGCTACTGCTTCTAATTTTCTTTGATAAATTTAAATCTAATTCACAGTGCACTGATAGATCAAGATGAAAAATAATTCTCTGATCTTTCATCAGTTCTGGCACAAAGAATATAATCACTTTTAGCAAATATAAGGACAGTATGTTTCCTATTGCTTTTGGAAATTCTTTTGTGGGAATTCTTTTGATGAATGCTCAAATTATTTTCTTGTCAAACTCCATGTAGAATCGTGTGATAGACACTTCTGCAGAGATGGACAACAACAATATCTTTTTATACCAAATAAGTCTGAAAATAATAATATTTAGCTTATTCTTATAACAAGCTTTTGAAGAAACTGGTATTATTATTCCCATGTTACTGGTGACGAGTTGGTCTAAAAAGTTGCATCTGATACACAGCTGATTAGTGGCAAAGTACAAATTCAAATCCAGGCAATTTGCCTTTAATGTCTTTGCTCTTAAACACTAGGTATACTACTTGCTATAAATTCAGCATTTAAGTTTATTAGGCTCATTGCTTTATATTGTTAGCTCTATTTCACAAAAGACTAATCATAGTCTTTGGTTCAATTTCTCAACATCTCACAAATAATTGGCAAAAGCCAGGATTTACAATTGGCCTGTTGAATTCCAAATTCTGTGCATTGGTCTATTGAATTCCAAATTCTGTGCTATCACACACATGATTCTTGACACTGGGTATCTGACATTTAGGAACAGATTGCAACACAGGTTTCCAGGACAGTGATGTTAAAGAGAGAAGCTAGCAAATTCAGGGTGCCCACAATAGAGCTTGTTAATGCCTGAAAACGACCATTGGAAAGAAGCATAAGCCTGCCTCTGAAAAAGCTTGTTTAGCTTCTCTCTACATGCACTATGATGCTATTTAGACAGAAAAGATTAGAATGTAACCCTAGTTAGCTTCAGCACACTGGAAATTAGTAAATTCTAGGTGAGTTTAATCCTATAGTAAATTAAATTGACTTTAATACACATAAATTTACTACCCTTTTTTAGAGTTTATTTTAAATTTTACTCTATCATTTTCAGTATAATGATTACTTTTATTTTGCTATATTTTGTTTCAAGCAGCACTTCGTTTCATTGGCTCTCCTGTTTTCTAACTTCATCTCTCTTAAGGAAGTCCTCCTCTGCCCACCAAGATTGGAAAACACAGCAGAACACTAACAGGAGTGTTACAGAGGGAATTTAGAAATTGGAGCTAGTGTGCATGTGAGAGGAGGCGGATAAGGTTTTCCAAGGCATTTGGGAAAAAAGGCTTCTCCAGAGTCAGTAAGGACCTAATTTTCACTGGTAAACTGCAGGCCATGGGGTATATCACCGTTTTTGAACTCCCCTCCATAAATCAAAATTTATTCACACCTCCATTCATCGTCACCAACTTATCTCCCCACTCAGAAGTTGGTATGTCCCTACACCTCTCCATGTCCAACTCTTCACCTTGTGATCATATTTATATTCCTTGATGCTTCTTCTGGAATTTTAAATCCTTATTACATATCTCTAACTTTTGTCTTCATTACCTTTTTTCATTCTTCCCTTTCTCTCTTACTAAAAAAGTACACAATCCCCTGTCATCCTACTAAGGAGCCCCCCATTCATTTGTCCACTCTCCTCTTCTTCTCAGCTAAGTTCCTTAACATAATCATCTAGTCTTCCCACCTTCACTCCTTCACAAATTCCTTCAAATTTCATGTCCTTCACATTTCTCAAATCTATCCCCCCCCATCCTTTCCCACTGCTACTGTCTCATGGCTCTTACCAAGAATATTATTCTCCCAATAATTTTGTTTGCTTCTATTATCTTGTCCTCCTAATCTTTCTCTCTGTTACTACTGGAATTATCTTCTTAGTATTGTAATTTCATCAGGTTTCCCTTGTTAAAAATCTTCTAGTAGATTCCCAGTTACTGCAAGATATATAATTAAATGAATGAATAATTTCCAGAGAGGAAAGAAGTATTGTCAACAAAATGATCATAGCAAGTTGATTAAATTCCATATAGATGTCCTTTTCTTCTGCAAGAGTTATAAGGAAATATTTCTTATAGTTTTTTTTTTTTTTTAGGATTAAGATTTTAGTGCATTTAAAGAGACAAAAGAAAGGTTAGATGAGAATATCTAATGTTAAAGAAAAAATGTCCCTTGGATTGATAATCAATGGAGGGGATATTGGGATCTGTCTTACTTATGAACAGCCAACTGGTGATGAGCTATTGGGTTGAAGGCACCATGAAAGTCATTACTATTTGATGAGCATTCAAGAACTTCTAATGAAAATACAGGAAAAGAAAATGGAACAAGTCATCCGTTGGTTCTTCCACCATTTCTGCTGCATAACCCAGCCACTCAGGCAGCCAGAGGAGTAGCAATGGTCCAGCCACCCAGCACACGAAGGCCCCCAGCGCATCCAGGCCCCAGGCATCCAGCAGGAGCCCTCTTCACCAGGATGCCCAAGAGGAAGGTCTGGTCTGTCAAAGGGAGTGGTGATCAAGCATTGCAAGAGGAAAGTGGTGATGGTGTCATTTAACCTTCTAATGCAAAAGTGTAGATGCAGCCAAAAAAGGTGGCTGGAACGGATGAATCTTCACCAAAAAATAGTGCAAAAAAAGGTAAAGAGGCTCAAGTGGCTAATCATGATAATAAAGAATATTTAGCTGCAGAAAACGGAGAAATTAAATAGGAGGGTCCATCTCCTCTGATGAAGCAGGGAGAAAGACGCTAAGTCTGATTAATAGCATGTATACCATATCATGTCAGTGGTTCCTGTCTCCCTTCTTGTACAATTCAGGAGAATACTTTTATCAATTATTTTTTAAATGCAAGTTTTTTAGTAGCTCTAGAAACTTTTTTTTTTTGTGTGTGTGTGTGTGGTACACAGGCCTCTCACTGTTGTGGCCTCTCCCGTTGCGGAGCACAGGCGCCGGACGCACAGGCTCAGTGGCCATGGCTCACGGGCCCAGCCGCTCCGCGGCATGTGGGATCTTCCCGGACCGGGACACGAACCCGTGTCCCCTGCATCGGCAGGCGGATTCTCAACCACTGCACCACCAGGGAAGCCCTAGAAACATTTTTAAGAAGGAGGGAATCTCACCTTATCACATTTTTTAAAGTGTAAATGCTTTGTTTTTAAGAGGTGAAATTATTTGCTGGTGTTGTTGTTGGTGGTGGTGGTGGTGGTGATGTTTTTATTTGTTTGCTCTGGTACAACCAGAAAAGAGCAGCATATTGAATACGGGAGGTTTTGATTGTCTTGAGTATTAGTTTAACATCCATAGGTGGTGCAATAGTTTTTATATCCTATAATACTCAGCACACTAAATGACAATTTGGAGTCACAGTTGTGCATTGAATATGTTTTGAACACTTTAAATTATTTCTATTTTCATGTTTTTTAGTATAGTTCTTTCCTAAAGAAAACCACTCTTTGATCTTAGCTCTTCCTGTCAGACTTACATGTACTCTGTAACATCTTTAGTAGTGGTAGTCCAATTTCCCTAGTAACTTTGTTAATGTGCTATGAAAGATTGAAAATTTGAGTCTGTAGTGTATATTATATTAAACTGTAAATTAGTGATAGTTATGATATAACAGTATATCAACATTTGAAGATACTGGTACTTGATATACTCTTAAGAAAAATTTGCATACAAATTTCAGGCTGGAAAGTCACTGGAATAACTGTTTAAAAAAGAATTACAACTACATGCCTTTTAAAATTTCGTTACAAACATTAAGAAATGTGTATAACCATTAAAATCTCAATTATAAAAGAAAAAAAAGGAAAATGGAAACTGGTGGTCATTCTTAACATAAAAGATATTTGGTAGTGTTTTCTCTGAATATCAATATGTCTTCCTAGACTTATGTAAATTAACATTTCTGCCAAAAATGTTTTGTTCTCATTTTAATTTCAGAAGGATTAAATGAATTATATCATTTGCTAACATATGTCTTTAAAAGAAGTTCATAGAGGTATCCAACTAATCAATTTCTATAAGTAATATTCTTATTATACATATACCAAGGATGAAGAATAAATGAAAATCTGGTTTCAGACCATGCCAGGGTACAAATATGCACACCAGTAATAGAAAGAAAGCATCAAAGGGCCCTTGTTCCTTCAATTTTTGTATTTACTAGATTAAATATATATCATAATTTATAATGTTAGTTGAAAATATTTATACGCATATATAATATGTATGTTTATATAGTAACGTGTGAAATATGATATAATTTTAACTTAGACTTAACTTCCTTGCCACATATATGCCATATCTGCTGGGAAGTAATTAAGCAAGCAATTATGACCTCCTAGAACCAAAAATGAAACCCAAACAAAATTTCTTAGATGTAATGTTATATTTTATACAAATGTTTTAGACTCGTGTTTTCATTTTTATTCGCACAATACTCCTGGACATACAAAGATATAAAACATATATTTTTAGCATGGAAAGAACACAAACAACTGGATGGTGTTATAGATAACTAAATGGTTAGCTAAGGACAGAGAGCTGATAAACAGATCTGTCTAAAATTGAAAACCTTTAGGCTCATTGGGAAATCTCTTCTAGAAGCAGGAAAGTGGAGGAAAAGGTCAGGCTTACTTCTTCGATTCCTTTCCTATTCCTAGAGTAAGGATTTTAATAGTTTCCAACTTTGGCTGTACATATAAACAATATGGGAGCTTTGAATAATCTCCCAAACTAGCCTGTACTTCTGCTGGATTATATTAAAATGTAAGTATTGACATCAGATGTAAATGATGCTTCCAATGATTTAAAAAAATGCAGCCTAGGTTGAGACCCTTTGGTCTACGATGATTTCAGGTGCACTGTTTTGAGAGTCCTTAGAAATTACTTTGTAACAGATTTTTGGCAGAAAAAGTGAAATACAAATCCACCTTGCTCTAAACCTCCGGGCACCAAGCAGAATGCAATTTTCGCTTCGATGCCTTCAAGCTCCTGAATAGGGCCACTGTTGCCTGCTGCCTTAAAATGACTTTGGCATTTCCACCAAACTGGAAAAAAAATTAAAAAATCATCCTTGTCCAATTAAGTTGATGCCATGGTCGTGACCTTCACCAATGTCAACTGCAGCTAAATCCAAGGCAGTGAGTTGTATGGAAAGAAAAACAAAGATACAAGATGGTGACTGCCTGGGGTGGGAATGAAATAATGAGCTTTCATAACACAATTTCATCATTTTTTAAATCTACACTATTTTTCTAATTGCTTCTCATTTCTGCTCTCTTTCAATTTTCTCCTTTCTTTACAGCATTTACAATTGTGATCACTGACATTAAATGTATTGTGAGGATTCATCCATACTTTTATGCTAAAAAAGCTGTAGTTGTACTTATTTGAATAAATGTGTTCTTACATCTGCACAATAAAACAAGGTAAATAGTTTTGTTTTAATTAATATCCTACCAAAAACCTTCTTTAAATCTTCTCAAAGTGTTATCCTCATCTCCAGATACAGTACTTATTTCATATACTTACTGACTGTTTCTCAGTGTCAGACACTACTACATATGCTAAATGCTGTTTGTTAATTTTCATATTTAATCTTCAGAACAGTTCTGTAAGGTTGGTGCTGTTATTGTCTTCATTTTATACATATGGAAGCTTAGTCTCAGAGAAGTTGAGTTGATCAAGATTTCAAAATTAGAAAGTTGTAGAAAAAATATGTTTACTTAGTCTGACTAGTGAATCTTATCTCTCTCTCTAAATTTTTTTTCCTTGTATTTACGTTCATTATACACGATTTCTTGGATGTAAATGAAAAGTACAGCCTAATTACATAGGCAGAGGGACTCTGGGCCCTCAAGAGTCTTGGCTGGAACACTTGGGACAGAAACACAAGCCTTTTCTATTTTTATAGTTCCCTGCCCTGATGTGGTGATTGGTGAGTTTCAGCCCAGGAAGCAGACGACCCCGTGGTGGGAGGGGAGAACAACTCAGCCATCTCCCTAAGCCATAAGACCTGTGGGAGCCTGGTGCAGGCAGCAGCCACATCCTCTCTCCTGAGGCCCCTGTCCCAGTAGAGGGACCAAGGCAGGGAGGAGCAGAGACCCAGCCAGCTGAGCTTAGGTTCCTCTGCATCCTGTCCTGCAGAGGTACCAGCCCTGAGGGGGAAGAGAAAAGAGGAAGGGAGGAGCCTGGCAACTGGCTTTGTCCAGCATTTTTCTCATCTTGTTTAATCCTCCCAGTAAATATGAGCAGTAAATATCATATCACACTGGTGTATAGAGTGAATCCTAGCTCTTAAACCCTCTATCATGCAGCTGTAAACACCAACAACATTGCTGTATTAATAATTCATAGTTTTCACCTAAAAGGGTAGACCTCTCAGTAATATATTTCCTGTTCTTCCTCTTACATTTATATAATTTCTAAGTTATATAAAGTCACATTTAATATTTTATAATAAAATGAATATAATTAAGTAAAACAGTACAATGGATATATTATTAGTTTTCCAAAATGTGCCATTAATTGAACAAGATTTTTTAATAATTATTTTCCCTTTTCTGGGCACTTACTATGCATTTAGCTCTACTACACAAACAGTACAAGTCAAAGATAAATTAATATGTTGATCAAGTATTATTTGTATATTATCAGTGATGCCCAGTAGGCCCATTTTAAAGGGGTTAGGAGGACCTTGATTTGTAGTGTTTGCCAATTTCTATAGTAT
Organism: Mesoplodon mirus; assembly: GCF_964341445.2. Classification (NCBI taxonomy): domain Eukaryota; kingdom Metazoa; phylum Chordata; class Mammalia; order Artiodactyla; family Ziphiidae; genus Mesoplodon; species Mesoplodon mirus. The sequence goes on from NC_138983.1 coordinate 33,219,700, forward strand.
AAATACTACCAATTTCAATCTACCAAGGTGATATCAATGAACATGAAGGTGGACAGAGATACCAGTAGAATACCATTATACGGTATTTCCACTACATGGATCCCAAAGACATAATACCTTCAAGACATAGAATCTTCAGAGATAATAGCATGATATAGTATATTTGATATTTACATTTGCTTTTAGTATGATTTCCTTAATTTTAAGTGTATATAATTAATATTTAATAGCAACTTTAAGAGCTGACTAGTACAAATTCTGAAAATGTAACAGCTAGCTTTTATAAGTATGTATGAGCCATCTCCAGCAGACCACTGGAGTATTCACCATTCTAAATATATACAATGACATGCATATTCTGGTTTTTTGTACTGGTAAAACAAGCAGGGAAAAGTCATGGTTCTCAGCTCAAATATACAATAAAGAGTAACTCAAAAAAAGATAAGGGGAAGGAGTACACTTTTACCATAAGCATTTCATCTATTATACTATACATAAAACCATTTAAATTATTCCTCTTGTCTGGTGTCCTTTGTGATCCTCATATCTTTTTATTCTACATTGTCTCATCAGGAAATTTAATCTATTTCCAACATTTAGTTGCTGTCTATGGTGATGATGCCAAATCCTTTACCTCCACTCAGATGTTGTCCCTCAGTTCCAGATTTAAATGTATAAACACCTATTGGATGTGGACACTTGATTGAAAGATGTCTAATACTTAGCGTGTTGTAAAACAAACCAATTTGGGTTCTTCCTAAAAAAGTTCCTCTTGTCTTTTGTATTCACGGTGAACGAATGCAAGCACTGAGCGTTATTCTTGATTTTCTCCCTTCATGCGTCTCACTTAATCAATAGGTCACTGCAGTTCTATGCCTCAATTACATTTGGAATCCCATTTCCACTTCTGCACCATAGATCAGGTCACTGTCATCTGTCTGGATCGGTGAAATTGTCAGTGGTTTGCTTGTTTCTACTCCAGTTAGAGTCATTTTACACAAAATAATTAAATCAGATCTCCTAGCTCATATCTTTGCTCTTTACCTCTCTGTTGGAACAGTATTTTATACATAATAAAATACATAATCTTATAACAAAGACATCATTTCATGCGCATTTGGATCCAGGTATCTCCTTAGTCTTTATCTTTAATCAAAGCTAATTGGAATATGGAAATCCAAATACAAATGATATGAGAGACAAGGGATTAGTCTTCAACATTTACAAACAGCTTATGCAGCTTAATATCATCAAAACAAACAACCCAGTCAAAAAATGGACAGAAGACCTAAACAGACATTTCTCCAAAGAAGACATACAGATGACCAAGAGGCACATGAAAAGATGTTCAACATTGCTAATTATTACAGAAATTCAAATGAAAACTATTGATACAATGAGACATCACCTTACACCAGTCAGAATGGCTACCGTCAAAAAATCCACACTGGAGAGGGTGTGGAGAGAAGGGAACCCTCCTACACTGTTGGTGGGAATGTAAATTGGTGCAGCCACCATGGAGGACAGTATGGAGGGTCCTTAAGAAATTAAAAATAGCACTAGCATATGATCCTACAATCCCACTCCTGGGCATATACCCGGAGAAAAACATGGTCTGAAACGATACACGCACCCCAATGTTCATTGCAGTGCTGTTACGATAGCAAAGACATGGAAGCAACCTAAATGTCCATCAATAGAAGAATGGATAAAGAAGATGTGGTACATATATACAATAGAGTATTACTCAGACATTAAAAAGAATGAAATAATGTCATTTGCAGCAACATGGATGGACCTAGAAATTGTCATACTGAGTGAAGTAAGTCAGACAGAGAAAGAGAAATAGCATATGATATCGCTAATATGCACAATCTTTAAAACATGATACAAATGAACTTATTTACAAAATAGGAACAGACTCACAGACTTAGAGAATGAACTTATGGTTACCAGGGGGGAAGCATGGTGGGGGAAGGATAGTTATGGAGTTTGAGATTGAGATGTACACACTGCTATGTTTAAAATGGATAACCAACAAGGACTACTGTATAGCACAGGGAACTCTGCTCAAAATTAACATTGTTAATCAACCATACACCATATAAAAATGAAAATTAAAATAAAAAGTTAAAAAAAACAAATACAAAAAAAGTCCTGATCTACTACACACCCTTTGCATATTTTCCTTGTTTTCTCTTTACAGAAAATTAGACTACAATTTCCAAGAGGTCAGGGTTGTGTCCTTTCAAATTTGTGTCTCCAGTGATGAGCATAGTCCTTACATACAGATAGAAAACAATTTAGCTGAATACTTGGCACTTAATGAGCAATCAATGATATTTATTTTCTAACTTATAAGGAAAATGTCCAATGAGAAGAGGGACACTGATGTGGATTGAGTGTGTCCTCCAAAATCTTATGTTGAAGCCCTGACCTCCAGTGTAATGGTATTGGGAGATGGGGCCTGCTGGAGGTAATTAGATTAAGTCATGAAGGTAGGGCCTTCATGGTGGGATTAGTTCCCTTATAAAGAAGAGAGAGATAGAGATCCATTTTTCTTTCTGTGCCAACACTCCTAGAGAAGACCATATGAGCACACAGCTAGAAGGCAGCTGTTTACAATCCAGGAAGAGGGCCCTCATAAAGAAATGAATAAGGCAGCACCCTGATCTTGGGCTTCACAGCCTCCAAAACTGTGAGAAATGAATATATATTGTTGAAGTCACCTAGTCCATAACATTTTGTTATAGCAACCTGAGCTGACTAAAACAGAATTGCAGCAAGTGACATTTCAAATGAATTCTCTGGCAGCGTTGCTTTGGATACTCAGTAACGTAGAGCAAATCCATGAGCTAAGCACAGCCATCTCCCTTAAGGGGAGAGAAGTATGCAGTCATCACTGTATTCAAGGTATGACCAAGAGCCATGCAGAATAAACACTGTGCTCTTAGAACACTGAGAATAGAAAAAATAATTCTAACTAGGAGGGCAAGAAAAAATTCACTTGAATTATAGAGTAGGCATGACAGCAATGGAGAATGCAGTGAAGGAAAGGAGATTGAAAAACCTGATTGAGTTTCCTCAGCAGAAACTTAAGCTGTAGGACTAAAAGATTATGTAGCAGACATGCTCCAGAATTTAAAAAAAATTACCAACATGTAAATTATTTTTTAAGTTTTCATCAATAAATTCTCATAATATTGAACTGCCTACCTAATGAAATTTGTGACTTTTAAAATCCACAGTGAATATATATATAATTTATATGTATACATGGTATGTATATATGTATTCACGTATAGACAAATACACACACATACATGATACAATAAAAAAATATGTATTATCCAATCTTCTGGAAGAGAAAATAAAAATAAAATGACATTTTTGGGGCTATATTGCTTTTTTCCAAATGTAGGTTGAAAATTGCTTACTTGTATGAGTTTCACAGATTTCAGGAAAAACCATTCAAATACCCTTCTCCTTTCAAAGAAGAGGTGAAGATTTTAAAGAAATGTAGATGAGAATAGTCATATATCACATATATCATGGAAAATAAGAAAAACTATGATTTGTAATGCTCATGTCACAATGCTCTGAAATAGGCATTGAGGAAACTGAGTCACAGAGAGGTTAAGTGATGTACTCACACACACTCCCAGTCAGCTCCCAGTTAGGTACATAATATCACTGTGGTTATATTATAATTAGCCAACTCTGAAGACTTAGCAGTTAAATGTCCTCATTTAAAAGTTATGTTTTTGGTACTCAGTGAAAAATTGTTTGCTTCTTTTACATACACCCTTATCACATTTTATTATTCAGGATTTTTCAAATATTATCTGTGAGGTGCCTGCATAGAGATTCAAAACCCAAGTATACAAAAAATACAATTTCCACCACTATTGAAAAGATAAAGATTATGAGCAAAACATAAATGCCAGAGAAGCTTTTAATGCTAATCTGTAAAATGAAATGCTCTACTTAGATTTATTGAACTTTATCTTAAACATTTTGGATTTCTGTTATTATTTTTTGAAAAATGAGCAATCTCTAAGACGAGTGCATCTAAATGCTTCCTATGTTTTCCTGTGATAAGCCAAGAGAAATAATAAATATTTATTATTTATCTCAATGATAGGACATATGTTTATTAATAATAAATCAGTTAAAGTAACAATCAGTAATTTCCTCTAAACATTCAGGGTCATAAAAAGCTCAGTTTTAATAATGGGCTTACATAAATGTATTTTGAGTTGGAGACAAGTGTAATGGGCCCATAAAATGACAAAGCTGCTTTTCCCCAAGTCACTGGACTTAATAAGGCTGAATCTTTGCTCCTCCCTTAGACTAACATGAAGTGGAGGCAGTATGTGGCTTCCTGGCACGTGGGGGAGATTGTGTGGGTAGCTGTGCATTCAATTAATGACCCGTTTCAATAAATTTACCCAGGATTTTTCCTAAACATAAATAAAATACATTCTTATGCAACTTTCTTCCCTGAGTTTGGTTGAATTAAAAAAATACTGTAGACATAGAGTTTTCAAAGGAGGTTCAGAAAGATATAAAGGAGAAAAATATTGGCCTAAAATTTTTTGAGATCCTTCAGGACGTAGTAAAAACCAAGAGAATAATATGAAATAGAAATACATATTTTAAAATGATTTTGACATAAAAACGAGATTATACAGATTAATGTGTCATCGAGAAATCGACCAGTTACAGACAAAAACAGGACGTTAGATTTATTTTGTTTTACTTAATTTTGACTCTTCATCCTGAAAATAGTACTTCCCTAATCTACAATTTGTCCATATCCCCTTTCATCCAAATTTAAGGAATCACAGAAAGAAGCAGTAAGAGAGCCCCAGATGTAATGCATCATTAGGTACTTGTAACAGTGGTTCTCAGGGGTTTTTGCCCACCCTCCCCCAGTCCACTGGAGATTTGCTTTAGAAGTTGGACTGGTATCTATAACATTTACTTTAATAGCAAGTGATCCTGAGGCACGTAATAAGAGAACCAGCACTTTCAAGTATACTGCCTGAAATTAAACTCCTTTCTCCAATAACTATTTCAGTTTGCCAAGATTTATTTAAATGTAGAGCCTGCAGATTGAAGGTTCTGATGATTGAAACAAAAGCAGGACTGAAATGCCTGCTTTGTCCTGTCTAAAGTAGAGTGGTGGTAGGGATTTGCAAGGAAGATTTGCTTAAGTCACTTGATCTCAAAACCCCCTAAGGAACTCTCAAAAACTAATGATGACTGGAACCAAACCAGAAAGAAGTTGTTTTAACAGGTCCAGGGTGAGTCCCAAGTATCAGGATTTTTTTAAAAGACATATCCCAAGTGATTCTAATGTACAGGCGATGTTGAGAACTACAGACTTAATTTCTGAAAAACGTATCCACTTTTGTAAGGATGGTGGTTATACCTTAGGAGAAAGTATTTTCCATATTAGACCTCTGGTGTATACTGGGATGTAATACAAGATGTTTTCTTTTAACTGTTGTAAAATAATGATAATAATAATAATAAGCCTGCCTAAGAAACAGCTGGCTCTCTACTAAAGAAAAGTTGTTTTCTAACATTCTCCAAGTGACTATGAAGACTTTACAAACTGGGTTACTCTCTCCCATTTACTTCCTGATTTTTCAATGAATTTGATATCTTACTAGGATTCACTTTGATGATAATACAGAATGAAGTAAAGTGAGTACCTTACTCGATTTTACCTTTCAAAACACAAGTAAAGTGTACCTTGTTTCTTGTTCTTGCATCTGCAATCTTAGTGTCATTTGGCATGGATGGAATTGATATCCGAGTTGGACTTGGCTTGAAGAGATTCAAAGGGGGAGGAGGTTGATCATGGAAAACTGTTGAGAGGCAGAGTTGTACCGTCTCTTTCATTGCTTTCAGCTGCGATGCCTATGAAACCAAGAGAGATCACAACACAATGTTTACATGTGGTTCTGGTCATCATTTACCTGATTAGATTCTCCCTTTCCTCCTAGCCTACACTCGTTCCCTACACAAACACGTATTAATTTTCAAATGCAATTGCCTAACATAAATTCCATTATGATGTGCCATTTAATACACACTCAGTCTGTTTTTTAGGAGCTAATGTGTTTCATGATATATTTTGAACACTGGAATTCAGAGACATATCTTACGTTTTCCCCTTGAATTGACATGATTTCAATCATGATACTTTGCTGGCAAGGAAACATACTCTAGGGTCACTCTAAAGTGGAACATGTCCTTCTTAGAAAACTGCCATATTTCTATTAGCAACAACCTTCTTTATTACAAATCACTCCTCTTGTGATGTAGGCTTCTGTGTTTCTCAGATAGGCCTGTACCTCCACTCAATTTCTGATACAACTCTTATTTCCTCTGGGCCCTGTTAAGTGGTAGGAGTTATTTGGATGTGATTGTAAGTGACAATATCAACATTTTCTATTAACATAGTATATCATAATATTCTAAGCACTTTCACATGCAAAAAATAACTTTATGCCTTCAAACATCTGTGAAACTGGCATTATTATTTCTATTTCACTATAAAGGAAACTTTAATTTTTTTTAATTTTTTTTAAATTTTATATTGGAGTATAGTTGACTTACAATGTTGTTTTAGTTTCAGGTGTACAGCAAAGTGATTCAGTTATACATATACATATATCCATTCTTTTTTAGATTCTTTCCCCATATAGGTCATTACAGAGTATTGAGTAGTGTTCCCTGTGCTATACAGGCGATCCTTGCTGATTGTCTACTTGATATTCAGTAGTGTATATATGTTAATTCCAACCTTCTAATTTATCCCTTCCCCCACCTTTCCCCTTTGGTAACCATAAGTTTGTTTTCTAAGTTTGTGAGTCTGTTTTTATTTTGTAAATAAGTTCATTTGTATCACTTTTTTTAGATTTCACATATAAGTAATATCATATGGTATTTGTCTTTCTCTCTCTGATTTACTTCACTTAATATGATAATCTCTAGGTCCATCCATGTTGCTGCAAATGGCATCATTTCATTCTTTTTTTGGCTGAGTAACATTTCATTGTATATATGTACCACATCTCTTTATCCATTCCTCTGTCAGTGGACTTTTAGGTTGCTTCCATGTCTTGGCTATTGTAAATAGTGCTGCAATGAACACTGGGGTGCATGCATCTTTTCAAATTATGGTTTCCTCCAGATATATGCCCAGGAGTGGGATTGCTGGATCTATGTTTAGTTTTTAAAGGAATCACCATACTGTTCTCCATAGTGTTTGTACCAATTTACACTCCCACCAACAGTGTAGGGGGGTTCCCTTTTCTCCACACCCTCTCCAGCAGTTATTGCAGACTATTTTTTCTTTAGGTTTACATCCCAAGGCAGACAACCATCTCTAACTCCCATCTAACACCCAAATCCCACTTCTAAAAATATTTTTAATTGCTGACAAGGTTTAAAAATGATACAAAATTGAGTAAAAATGACAGAGACATCCCCAGGTGCAAAAATGAAGAGAGACATACAACCTTGGGAAAATCTTATGGTAACTCAGTGGTAACTGGGGACATGCATAGAACCTAGTAAGACAATAACACATAAACATCCACTTCAAGATATGAAATACGGTCTTTGGGGTGAGAGAGATGAAGTCAGAGATTAGGTGCTAATCTCTTAGATTACCCTTTCACTGTACCCATGGATCAATGAAGCAGCAAAGTCTGTTGTCTCTTCCTGTCAAAGTAGTATACTCCCAACAAAACTACTGCCTTTTATATATGATGTCAGGAATACACCTGCATATTGCATCCCATCCTATTTCTTGTCTCCTATAAAGCCCTTGTGGTCAATTTCTTGAGAATAATGACTATGACTTTGATCCTTCCCAACGCCCACCTCTGTGTTTTCTACTCATATGTGGTATAAAATTTATCCTTAAGATGAGATTGTCTATTGCTAGAATAGCAGTTAAAGAAAGCTCTCTCTGGTCACATCAAGAGATTTTTTTAAAGGCAACAGTAAGAGCAGAAACTGGCAATATATAAGCAATAGGACAAACAAGTACCTCCTTCTCATTAATCTTGCCCTGTCAAGTTGTCCAAGACAAAATAAAAATCTGATAAGAACTAGAATGGAGGGGCTTTGTTAAGTGGATGAGAGGGAGCTAAGCTGAATGGTAACCTTATATTCAAAATGGTCCCTTTTATTTGCTTGCCTGAGTGGCTAGATTCTTGCCCTTTCCCCAGTTAATTAATTTCTATGATTGATCCTGTTTGTTTCCTTCATGTAATTTATCATTAATTTTAATTTATATGTATATACATATGTATATGTTGCCTATTTTGTTCAGAACTGTATAGCTAGCACATAACACAATCCCTGACACATTAGAAGGAACACACACAAAAAAGTTTTTTTAATAAATGACTTAGGTGAAAATGTTGTTTCTCTTTTGTCAGAGAAAGAAATTGACAAGCTATGTCAATAAAAAGAAATGAAGTAATGGCTCAGATTTCCCTTCTTATTGATTCTTTGTTATAATCTTAGATGCCCCTTCCCTTCTCTCACTATAGAATAAGAGATCATGGCACTGGGTGCTGTGTCAGGAGTGAAATATTCCAGATGGCATTGAACAATTTAAATATATTTTCATTTTCTTATATTGTCATTAGACAATGGAAATAGAGCTAATGTGACAAGGGCAGGCAGGTCTTGGCCAGCACTCAAAGCTAACATGGCTTTGAAATGTAGCTTTTCAATGCTTAGATAATGCAGGAAGTAATGACAGTTATTTTATTCACTGCATTCATATCATGGCTCCTCTTACAGTATATATGTAAATGTTGGATCTATAACAGTCACGAAGTATATGTTGACATAATAGACAAATTCCTGAGTAATGGCTGAACTCGGGTGTGGAAAATAAATAATGAACAGCATCAAGTTAATAGTTCATTTTCAGTAAACATTGTTTAGGCAAGACAAATTTTCCAATGGAACAGTCAATGGGATAGGCATATAGGCTACAATTTTAATCATCTGAACTTGGTGCAATCACCTCTTCTGCTCCTACAGGCCTCCTGACATTCTCAGGGTCACCTTGGATGGTAGTATCAACAACACATAGATATAACCTCCAACTCCTCACCTTTCATATCCATTGTAGTAAGTTATCTTTGCTCTTATGTTTCAACCTATTCTTAATCTCTTAGCTTTTGATTTCATTTCTTTTTTTGGGATCACAAGCCTATGACTTGGCCTCCTATATTAGATTCTGGCTCCTCTCCTTCATTATATTGTAAAGTTTTCCTACTAGAGACCACAGGTTTCTGTGTGCAATGCTGCCCCAGTTTGGTTATCTTTCTACCAAAAAAAAAAAAAGCCCATGTCTTTCTAGTTAGTCCCTCTAACTTAATAGAGCCTGTTACTGACACTACTCAGGTTTGGCTTGACCCATCCCATGAGCAGGACCCAGATAACAATTTTTATACCAAAATGGCATTACATTTTAATTTGTACTGCTAGTTGTAGCCTGTTTTAAGATTGCAGGTAAGGTCACTGTTCACTTTGAAGTTCACTGGAACAAGATGTCACCTAATGAAATACAATGTAAACCATATAAAGTATACTTTGCTCTAGATCTTACAACTTATTCTCCCTTAAGATCAGCCTTATTTTTGCCTTTGATCTTCTCCCCACATCAAAACACTTTTCCCACTTCCTTTGCCACATGTTAGTAAAATGCAAAGTCTGTGAAGATCCTGCTTGTCACAATGTCCTTTATTTATAGCCCACTGAACATTGCGAGTTCATTCCCATCTTAGGGCCTTTGCACTCGGTTTCTTCTGTCTGCAGAACCCTCTTTCCAAACATCTACATAGGAAATTTCCACTTGAAATGTATGTTTCAGCTCACATATTATCCTCCTCAAAGTCTCTATCACATTTCTTAAATTATGTCCTATGAAGCCCTTGTCATAAATGCATATTATCTTATCGTTATATCTATTTCTGTTACAATGTAATTTCTTTGAGGGCTGGTATTTTTTTCTTTTTTAAAAAAATTTATTTTGTATTGGAGTATAGTTGATTTACAATATTGTGTTAATTTCATGTGTGCAGCAAAGTGATTCAGTTAGATATATACATATATCTATTCTTTATCAAATTCTTTTCCCATTTAGGTTATTACACAATATTGAGCAGCATTCCCTGTGCTACACAGTAGGGCCGGTATTTTTTTGGAGAATCACTGGTTTCTAACTCAACAAATATTTGTTAAATGAATAACTAAAGCAAACCCTCCAGAGGATATGTTTTATGTGAGAAAATAATGAAATATTTCTCATTTTATCCTGTATATTATCTAACACAAAAGTATTATTTTAGACATTAAAATACTACTGCTTATGCTGTATAATATATAAAGCTTATAAGAAATTTTTGTTTATATATATGATCTTGAGATGGTGGGAGATTTAGAAGACAATTTTGTGTGTGTGTCTGTATGTGAGTACTTTTCTCAGAAAAATGCACTTTTGGGGGAACAAGAAGATATATATTGCAAAGACAACAGTGTCCCTACTTTCTCACTTCCTGACAAATAAAAGTTCACAAGGTAATATTCATGTCTACCTTCATTTATTTACATGAAGATGTGAAGTCCTCAGAGAGATCTGGGTGTACCAATGACAGCTGGCTTTGGAAAGATCGTGAAGGACTGTGAATCCAAAGCCTTTCCCCTTACCTTTATTTCACCATGAAATTGCCTCTATGAATCCTATAAAGTCATCCAGCAGTTTATTTTTTCTGCTCTAGGTTATCTCTATGTCCCTTGTATGTAGAATGAATAGCATGTGTGTTAACTTATGAAGTTATATTACCTTCATCTATCTATTCAATCAAAAACTATTTATTATGCTCTTGCTGTATGCCAGACACACTGTGGCAAGAACAGTTCTTGTTCTTTTACTACTTTGTCCTGGGAGTCTGTGCAGATCACCTAACTTGTGTCATCTGTAATACAACGTAATAATGCATGCTGTCCTGGGTGAAATTTTGTGAGGGTCAGATGCAATAGAAACTTTTAACATAAGAATTTGAGAGATAGTTTCCAAACCATAAAGTTGTTTTTACATTCCAGTAGCTGAGGCTAACTATAATTCATAAGATTTTGCCAAATAAATAATTGATTGTTTGGACAACCAAGATTGACTCTTAGATCTTGAGATTATTATTGCTTTTATTGGGAGAGTAAACTGAGACTTCTTTCATGAGAAATATGAAATGAGAACCAAGTTAGAATGTGAAGATATTGTTTTCATAATATTTATTAAGTATTTAAGGCTATTTGAAGCCCAGATATAACATTCTTTGGAGCTAGACACCTGAAGAGAATTAAAAAGTCTCATATAAAAATGATGGGGAGAGGTGAAGAGCAGTTTCATTAAACTGTAGTTTTTATCCATTTTGAAGTGAGCTAGCATTTCTACCTGACTTTATGATTGCAGTTTACTAGCCTCAAACATACCTTACATAAGATTTGTTGAAATCAACCTCCAGTAATATGCAATGCTTTTATAGTTCACTGTAACAAAAGGAGTGACAAGACCCTGAAGGTTAAAGAGAAAAATTATCACAGAGATGCAGTCTCTCTATGATCTCATTCACTAATAATAATAATTACTATGCTTCCTGAATGTTTTTCATGTGCCAAGAATTCTCAGTACTTTACTTTTTTTGATGAATATCATTTTCTCATCACCCTTATAAAGTGAATTTTTATTATTATTCCATTTTACAGTGAAGTATAAAGAGTTTGAGCAATTTGAATATGGTCATTCAGTGACAGAGTTATGATCTGAACACAGACAGACTGACTGTGGAGACATTTATTTAAACACTACAACATAGAATCTCTCAACCTGAATCCAGTCTGGCATTGTGAGGGCTAAGCACATAGTGCTCTTGGTAGAAGTGGGGAGGAGGAAGGCATAGGATGGATAAGACAAAGGAGAAAAAACTACATTTTCTTCAAGTTCTGTGACTCAGGACAAACTACAATTTGCCCATGACACATCATGTGACAAAACCAGTTTTTATAACTCACATGTACTTAAAATACACATATTCACTCTTTGTGTTTCTCTGAACTCCTGGCTCAATGTATAATTATTTCCTAATTTTTGGTGCCCAACAAAATTGTGAGAGATGTGGGACCCAAGATTGTGTATCATAAGTGTTTTCTGTTTCTCATAGCATCTGGCACACAGTGGTCACACAAACAGCATTTCAAACCCATATAGTCATTCACTGACTAAATGGATTATTTGAAGTTAAGTAAGGGAAAAAATTTAATGTAAGGAAGAACATTCCAACCGTCATGGTTGTTAAAAACTCAGAGTGGGAGATCCTGCCTCAGAATCTTGGAAATTCAATGTATTTCTAGAACTTAAAACAGGGATAGCAAAGAAAGGAAAAATAAAAACATGATCTAATTGAACTTCAGGATTATACATACCTCTGATTGTCTGATTCTACCAATTCTATAAAGAGTCATTTCCTTTTTAAAAACTAATTGGTATAAACTTCTTTTATAAATTAAGGAAATCTCATAAAGTGGAATCTTGGTAAGATGAATTATATTTGACCTAGTCTACAAAAAGGCAGGCAGGTTTCCCTAAAATTCTTAAATATTATATTAATTACTTGGATAAATATAAAATGAGACAATCACAAAGGAGCAAAGTTGTTAAAATATCTTATTCATTCAAAAGCCATATTTATCCCAAAGATGTAAACCTTAAGAAGGAAAATATTTATAATTCACAAAATGTGCTTACAGTTCCCCTACTGCAACACTTTCTAGATATCCTGTTTGAAATGTTAGTTATGCTAGCTATGAAGAGGTTTTGGCCGCATATAAATGAAGAAGGTTCTAACTGGTGATTAGAAGGCAACCTCCTTTCTTTACAAAGTTGCTAAATGTATACAGATATTATTGCAAAATGAATTATGAATGTGATCATCTTACTTGCTTATTATTCCAAATAAAACGATTGCTAAGTTTTGATCACAAAAATGAAAAGCCCTTGACAGCAGACAGAACCTTTCATTTTTTAAAACTGCTTATTTTGAAAAATATAGGGGCATATAGAGAGAGACATAACAAACATCAGGTAAATAGAAACCTGAATTAAATGTTAAAAAGCATCATTTTAATCATATAATATATGTTATATATAATACATAATTATATTAAATACATTTATATGATAATATATGCATATGGATATTTTAATATGCATGTATATATTTATTACATGTAACTAACATATATATACAAAATATGCGATATAATGTATGTATATAATGCATGAAATATACATACACATATGTGTAAATTAAAGACTGTGCCTATACAGCTTTAAAAGGATAGAACATTTGAGAAACAGTAGATATATCTGTAAGCATCCCTAGTGTTATTTCACTCCATCTTTCCCCAAAGGCGATTGCGTCCATAAACTTGATATGAGTATCTTTCTACTCTATTTATGATATGTAATCAAAACAAAATATGTTTCATGTATTTGAACAATTGTTAAATACTGTACATAATAATTCTGACTTTTTTCATTCCACAGTGTATGTTATAGATATATCAATATTGATACAGGTATCTTTATATTTATCAATATTAAATTTTGATTACCATTTGAAAATGAGTATAGTAAATATATGGATTATATATATTAATTTTAACAGCAAATATTTAAATTATTTCCTTTTATTATTAATACAATCACTGCTGTATTTAATGTCCTTATGCACGTTTCCAAGTACATATGGATAAGTGAAAATTCTAAGGTACACACTTTTAAAAACTGATCTTAATAATTACACTCCCATTACTAATGTATCAGAATTTGGTATCACCAGACTTTTAAATTTTTATCAATTTGATAGTGTTGAGATGCTATCTTATTGTTTTTATTCACATTTCCACTTTTCTGGTGAGGTTAAGTATTTTTTTTAATAAACTATTGAAATATAGCAGATAATGAAAAAATACATGGGTCTTAAGTGTACTTTTAAAATTTTATATACATTTTAAAGAAATATTGCTGTATGCATACTGATTTAGGATTGCAATATTCTTCTCCTGGACTGATCCATATGAGACTCTCTTCTTATCACTAAAAAGTCTTTACTTCAAGTCTACTTTTAATGATGTTCAGGTTGATACATGTTTCTTTGTATTACTGTATACAGAGTTCATCTTTTTTTCCTTATTCCCCTACTTATAGATCTTTTGTTTCTTTATATTTAAAGGTGTCTTTTGTATAAATCATAAAGTTTTTGTTTAATGTAGTCTTATAATTTTAGCCTTGTACTTGGAATATGTTAACCATTTAAAAATTTAATTACTAACATGCTTAAGTTGATATCTAACATTTCACTATTCACTTTCTATTTTAGCTCATCTTTTTATAGCCAACAATTTGACTATGAAGTGGGTTATCTTTGTGTTTAATCTGATTGTGAATTATTTATATTTTTGAATCTGTGGTTGATATCTTTCAAAGTTATTGAAAATATTTAGCCATTATGTCTGTGAATATTGCTCTATTTGTCACTTCTTCTGGCACAACAATTATATAATTTAGAAATTTAGAAATTGTCTTATACATTTCTTATTCTTTTTCTGCTTATTTTCCATTTATTTGTACTTTCTATACATTAGTATAGGTATTTGATATTAATTTTCCTTTCATTTCACTAGTTTTCAGTTCTACTATGTCCAATCATCCATTCTGCTATTAAACACATGAGTTAAATTCTTAATTACATGAATTATATTGTTCTAATTCTAGAATAGCTAGTTGATTGTTTTATAGATTCCAAGTCTAGTGAAAATTTTTGTCTTTTTACCTGTTTTATATTTCTTTTATTGTAATATATGTAATGCTATATACATGCCCATAGAAATATTATGCATATATATGTATATATGTATATAATAGTTGTTAAATTTTTGAGTACTTATTCTCTTATTCCAATATCTGAACCAGCTCCAGGTGTACATCTCTTGTCTTCTTTATTTATATTGGCCAGACTGCATTCTTTCTTTACATGTCTAGAAATATTTTTATTATACGCCAAATATTGTGTATAAATGAACCAAAAATTCTCCAGATGATATATAGAGAAGGTTTATCTTTCCATTGTTAGACCGAATGATGGCTAACTCCAATCTAATCAAGAATTAATCTCAGGCAGGGGATGCATTGAATGTTTGTTAGAATGCAGATTACTCTTGGATTGGCCCTGTTGCTACATCATAGACTTTTCATGTGTCTGACTGAGAGCAATGTGGGTGTTTTTCGTCTTCTCAAGTCTGAAATACTATGATTTCATTTTCAGATTTAGAGTTTTCTGCATTAATATTTTCTAGATATATGTTCTAGGAATTAGAGAAAACTACACTGGATTCAATAAATAGTTGTTGAGTGAACAAAGAAATAATTTTAAAATCATTTTACCCTTTTGTTCTGAGTGAATTAAAAAAAAGGAATATTTACTTCCCACAATTTTAAATAGTTGATCTAAAAATGAAAGGAGGCATTAAGAAATTTTGCCAAATACTGTAACTATAAAGCAGCAGAACCATAATTCTAAATTTTATGACTAATTCCTTCCTCCATATTATATTTTCCTTTCCATATACCAACTCCTTATTCTCCATGAATGTCTCATATGAAGAGCATTGATAGGCAAAGGTAGGCATCAGATGGGAGTTGTGGTTTATTCTGAGCATGTACAACTGTAACATAATGAGGCATTAAAAAAATAAAATGAAGTAGATGAAATGAGGTAAAGAGAGGCAAAGAAAACCTTTTGGAATTAATGTTGATGATAGTACAACTTTGTGAACTTTAAAAGTGTGACTTTTATGGCATGTGAATTTTATAAGGCTGTTATAAAGACGGAATGTCAGCCACTCTTGCATTATCTTTGTATAAACAGAGTTGCTTAAGAGAGCTACTTTCTTCTTTTTATGCCTTTTCCTCCAGGACTTTAAGATTTCCAAAATAAAAAGTGTCAATGACTACTTCCATTTGCTTTACAACTCATTCATACAAAGTTAATACATGACATCTTTGTTGATGCTTTAAAGTATGTTTATTCACTGTATTATACAGCAAGTGTACCAGTAAGGTAAAAAATAAAGCCATGCAATCACAGAGCCTCAACCTTGAGTAGATTTACTATAGCAGCAAAAACAAGAAAAGAATTGGGTTCCAAAGAAAGTATCAAACACTCATGAATTCTATCACCATATTACATGCACAGCATCTGCAATTGCACTGACAAATCAAGAGGAGCAATGAGTACACCTAGCTTCATCTGCTGCAACCAAAGTCTGATGGCTCATGGATGTCAACTTACCCGGTCAAGAGCTGCTTTCTCCAGTTCATTTTTCGCCACAGCTAATTTTCGTTCCAGATCAGTAAGCTGTTGGGCCTGTAAAATGAAAGAGAGGTAAATCTTTTTAGTAAATTCTATAACCTTTCCCCTCCACTTTAAGTATCTGTCATTCATTACCAAAGAATTAGAAAAACAAAAACAAAAACAAAAACCTTGTGAAATTCATTTAGAATTCAGGTTAAAAATATTCTATTACATGGTCATTTGGTTAAGCTGCAGAAAATGTTGTTCTGGATGAATGTACACTAAATGTTTCACTGGGTCAAAATGTCTAGTTGCAAAGTTCCAGCTCATGTCCCAGAAAATATTTGTGGTATAAATCCATCAGTCATGTTTCTAGTTGCTATGGACTAAATTTTGTCCCCCCTAAAACTCATATGTTGAAGCTCTATACCCCTCCCACACACCATATAACTGTGTTTGGGGATAAGGCCTTTAGGGAGCTAATTAAGGTTAAATGAGGTCATAAAGGTGAGGCCCTGATCCCACAGAATTGGTGTCCTTATAAGATGAAGAGACACCAGAGACCTCTCTCCACCCTCACACAGAGGGAAGATACAGTGAGAAGTCACCATCTGCAAGCCAGAAAGGGCTCTCACTAGAAAATGAATCTGTCAGCACCTTGATCCCAGAACCATGAGAAAATATGCTCTGTTTTTTAAGCCACCCATTCTGTTGTATTTTGTTAAGGCACCCTGAGAAGACCAATACAATAGTATTCACTCTTTTTCTATTTTTATTTTTAAACCAGTATAACTCTATCCCACCATATCTCTGTATCTTTGCAAATGTCACAACTGTACTGCTAAAAGAAAAGAGCCTCAGATTTTGGAAGATGTGTTTTAAAGTCCTTCCTCCACCAATGCCTAACTACTGTATATACTATAGTTATATACTGACAAAGAGATGCTCTGCAGGCTCACACAGGATCTGCAGAAGGGCCGGCCTCTCCTCATGCCTCAGAGCCTCGCTACACCTCTGGCTTTTGTCAGTCTCCTACATTTAGCCAATGAAAAGAATTTAAATCTGGAAGGAACAGAGGGTCTTTCTGATGGTCTTGTGAGGCAAGGGGATTGAGTTAGCCTTTGCCTGGGAGAAGTCAGCAGAGGGGGCTCATCACTTCTGCAGTGACCAGGACGTCCCCATTCTGAATCTCCATCCTGGGTGTTACAATACCGTGGGCTTGTAACAAGGCTGTAGCCAACCACCGAAGTGCCTACTTGTCTTTTGCTCTCTCCCTTCTCTTCCCTGGTCTGGAAAATAGAACCCTGTACCACTGTCCTTGAATAACCTTTTTTTTTTTTTTTTGCCTTATGGTAGGCACATAGGCAGGAGGAGAATGTGATGATATTTTTCTTGATTATGAAAACCTATATCCATTCTTTGTGTCCATGCATAGTTTTCATCCCCTAAATCGATCTGTGCTACTTTCCACACTTGACTCTTGTGGACAATAATTTTCCAGTAGGCAATTGTTGCCCTTAAACAGTAACATAATCATGTACATGAAATATATATGTGCACTTTTAAATACACAATAATGTTTAAAAATAAAATCATTGTGAATGAGGGAGAGAGAGACAGGACTGATGAAGAGGGTTGTTTCCAATTTGAGGGTACCTCCAAGTGAGTGGACTCTCATAAGCTCTGAACCATGGCCCCCCCTTGGCCTGTCTGTCTCTGTCTTTCTGGCCACCTGCCCGCACATCAGGAGGGCTTCAGGACCATAGGCCTCGGTCTCGCATTCCTGGCCCGGGCTTGGGCCACTCTGCTGGCCTTGCATTGCAGCTGCCCTGGGTCCAGCTGCATTCCTCAACCACAGAGCACTCAAGACTTCGCCTGAGACAATCCCTGCTACCGTAGTCCCTGCCAGAGCCAGCTTCTGTCCACAGGACTGAGGCCCAAAAGAAGAAAGAAGAGTGGTCCTTCTGTCTGTCCCCAGCTTCTAGGCCTGGGACAGGAGTTAGGGAAGATAGGGAGGGGCAGCACGTGGGCCTTAGTGGGATAGTGGCCATCCCCACACCCCTGGCGGCTGTAGGCAAGTTCCGGGGAACTCGCGTGGGAAGAGGGCAAGAGTGTCAGCACCAGCCTCAGTGCCAATGAACATTCTCGGTCACCAGCTGGAAGGGAGTTAGTGCTGCCCCGAAATCGCCTATGCCTTAAACACCTTTCTACCCCCACAAAGCATGTCATGATATTTTCATCCTCAGGGTCCTTTAGGCGGGCAGCCTCTCTCCTCAAGATGCTGTCATTCATTATCTGCAGTCCAGAGAGTGGGGTCTGTATAGTTACAAGTCCTCCTGCCTCCATCCCTCTCCCTCCTTGTGTGGGTTTCAGCCTAAATCCTGTCATCCATACCAAGGGACTCCCACAAAACGAAGACTTCAGGGTGTGCAGCCATCCAGGAAGCCTGTATCAGGACAGGTTGAATGAATTCCAACAGAAATAGCAAATATGCCTTTGAAAGCTCATTGCCTATTAGTTCCCAGGATTTCAAGTATTTACCTCTTCTAAGAATCATTGAACTCAGTAAAATCTAGCCAAGAGATCTTGGGATACAAAAGGATACAAAAACAGTAAGAAATGTAACCACAGGAATTGCAGATTTGGACTCATATTATCATACTTTGGTCTTAGTTTTGAAAGGATCAGTTACTGGATTAAATCATATATCGGGGCTTCCCTGGTGGCACAGTGGTTGAGGGTCCGCCTGCCGATGCAGGGGACACGGGTTCGTGCCCCGGTCCAGGAAGATACCACATGCCGCGGAGCGGCTGGGCCCGTGAGCCATGGCCGCTGAGCCTGCGTGTCCGGAGCCTGTGCTCCGCAACGGGAGAGGCCACAACAGTTAGAGGCCCGGGTACCGCAAAAAAAAAAAAAAAAAAAGAGAGAAAAGAAATGTAAACATTACAGTCCCATCCCAGAGCTAATAAATCAGAAGCTACATTAAAATATATATATATATATATCGTATTTATAAAATTATAGAAAATAAAAACAGGTCTGTGGGTTTTAAAGCATCAGAAAACCTATGAAAGACAGGAGAGTTTACTGGATTGTGAATTTTGTCTGTTTTAAGTCACTTATGTGCTTTGTCAATTTAATTCACATGAAAAAAAGGATAGGGTTATTTCAGGGGAGGTAGTCGTGAATCTAGAGTAGCTTTCACTCACATCCAATCTTTGAATAAGTATCTATAAAGTGATTAGTTTTGTTCAGACTAAGAAGGAAACATCATCTGTGTACATAGGTTGAAAATACACGAGGCAGCAAGCATGTGAAGTGAAAATCACAATATGAGACTCTAACTGCTAAGCTGAGAGTGTGTGTAAGCTGCAATAGAGAACAGAGGAGGCCTGAGAAGTCAGAGTATTCTTCCTAATAAGAATAACACCAATAAAACCTAACATTTAATCTTTATGTAAGTATATTTTCTCATTTGAGATTTATAACATGAGAGGCTAGAGTCCATATAATAATTTTTAATTTACTCAAAAAATTGTGAAGCTCCACAGCTCCAAGTTTTTATAGATCACAAAACACTGGAGCCTGGCTTGGCTCTGCCGTCCGGTCTATCAATTCTGGAGCTGTTCCTTGCTGTTTTTCCTCAAGGATCCACCTTAAATTGGGCTAGATTATGAAGGATGAAATCAATGCTGTATTTAATGCAAAAACTGTCTTTTTTTCCTAAGAAACCTAAATGTATAGTCGTAGCATGAAGCAAACAGAAAGGACATAATGTAGACAGTGAAATTTTATCTGAAATTTTAATGAACCATTTTACAAAATTTTGGCAAATGCATATACATCTGCAAGGTTCTAATTCATTATTTATACATTAGGTGTGTAATTCAATATTTCTGAAAACTCACTGGGACAAGGATTATCTTAATCCTTTTCCACTTCCTTCCCTCTAGGTAAGAATATCCAGGTATTTTCTTTCTAATTTTCTGGTGAATTTCCCTGAGATTTGTAGCATATGAAAATATTTATACCTAAAAAGGACCTGAAACGAGTTTAACACTAAATGTATTAGAATATTAAACATAAATTAAACACATGAGATCTACGGAAAGCATATATGTCTTGTGAATGGGATGTGAAAGTAGATTATGGGTAACGACAGAAGAAGAAGGCACTGATGATGGGGCCATGAAGTTCTATCCATTTGTCTTGACTGTACTGCAAATTTGTTCCAAGACTTCCAGGAGCCAGGTATTAAAAAAAAAAAATGTTGGCTCCAAAACTGTCATCACCAAAGAGAGTAAACACACCAGAGACACACATGGGGCAGGGTTTTCCCAAGCAACAGGTTCTAATATAAAATTATAACAAATGGATTTTATAATTCAACTCAGAGAATCAATTTGTTTTTCAGGAGCCAAGAAAATGTGGCACAAAATCACAGTTCATTTTAAACTAAGTATAACACCTAGGCTACATTGATATGTGTGTGTGTGTGCATGTGTTTGTGTGTGTTTCCACCGAGACACAGAAAGCAGTAGGAGCAAGTCAAAATATTGGCTTTCCCAGAAAGAGAAAAACAAATGCCACATGATATCACTTATATGTGGAGTCTAAAACATGACACAGATGAACTTATCTACGAAACAGAAACAGACTCCATGACATAGAAAACAGATTCATGGTTGTCAAGGGGGAAGACGGATGGGGGGAGGGATGGATTGGGAATTTAGGGTTAGCAGATGTAAATTATTACATAGAGAATAGATAAACAAGGTCCTACTGTATAGCACAGGGAACTATAGTCAATATCCTGTGATAAACCATAATGGAAAAGAATATGAAAAATAATGTATATATATATATATATATATATATATATGTATTACTGAATCACTTTGCTGTACAGCAGAAATTAACATGACATTGTAAATGAACTACACTTGAATAAAATAAATTTTAAAAAAAGAAAAAAGAAAAATATTGACTTTCCTCTAAGGATATGCACGATAATTCTTCTCTTTCTCACACACTCTATAAGATTGACTGAAATACAATTGGCTGATAAATAGCTTAGATGCCAAGATAAAGAAATTAAACCTTTTGTTTTTTTGTCACCATTGAGTCTTATCAATTAGCAATGCCGTAGACATAATGAGTCAACAACATTTAAAGAAATTAAATCCCTGACTATATTGGGTTAAATTGAGAAGAGATGAGGGACAGTACAGACTTGTGAATGCTAATTAAGGTCTCAGCTCTTTAACCTTCTGATAAAACATAGGAAGAAGAAGCACCACAGGGGTATCAGCATAATGATGTCTAGCCACACTCTTCTCTGGCATGGGCTTCTTGCTTGGAAAGACTAACCTGGACATGGTCCCATCTAGGGCCAGATCAGGGAAGTGTTTATATAGACTCTGAACACGGAATTCAGAACAGAGCCATCTCCTAGTGTTTTAGCCACTACAGAGTTATAATAAGCAATCTTACAAGACTACTGTGACTCATTTGTTGAGGATATAACTCAGTAGAGAACTAGATTGGGAGGGGGGTCATTGAGGGGCCTGGAAGTAAGAGCCAACATTACAATAAGCTTTTAGGTGGCATCAGCAAAACAAGGTCAGAAATCTTTACAAGTTTTCTAACAATATGTTTGCTACTTTGTTATTAATAAGATGATACTTGCTGTACATTTTGGTACCAATAAGAACCCTCAATCAGGCTTGTTGCAGCAAATTTTGCAGAAATAGGGATAGTGAGTACAAGACAAGTTCCATTGGAGTGTGGGAAGAAAACATTAGAAATTCTAAATTTTAATTTAGATTAAAAAATTGTAAAATAGGTGGCATTATAAAATACTCTGTAGTCTACATTTTTATTCTAAAATATTCCGTGGTTGTTCTAATATAAAAATATTAGAACTTATTTTTACGCATTTTCTAAGTTTCACCACTGCTTTCCTTTCATTTTGTGTATGTTTATAATGTACATAATATAGAAGTAAAATAATAAGATGATAATAAAAGATAACAACAGCCTAAACTTGTGAGATATATATATATTCCTCATAACAACTCTATTTGGTACACAGTATGTCTTTCGTCCTTTTTAAATGAGGAAGCTGAGACACAGATTTATTAAATATCTTGCTCAAGGTCACAAAGCTGGGGAATGACAGATCTGGAACTCAAACCTAGGCAGTTTGGATCCAAAGCTGGTCCTCCTAACCACTAAAGATGTGAGTGTATCTAATTTATAACCAATACATATACATATATCGAATGATATGTGCTTAAAATTTATTAATATGCCTTATGGTTAGAAATGTTTGGAGACCACTTAGAAGACTGGTGGAATTTTGTGTGTTTAAGATTATTCATCCAGGGCCTCCCTGGTGGCGCAGTGGTTGAGAGTCCGCCTGCCGATGCAGGGGATACGGGTTCGTGCCCCGGTCTGGGAGGATCCCATATGCCGCGGAGCAGCTGGGCCCGTGAGCCATGGCCGCTGGGCCTGCGCGTCCGGAGCCTGTGCTCCGCAACGGGAGAGGCCACAACAGTGAGAGGCCCGCATACCGCAAAAAAAAGAAAAAAAAAAAAAAAGATTATTCATCCAATGAGGATAATAAATTCATAACAGAGATGTTTTCAAATACTCAGTAGGGTGTACTAGGTATTTGGTGAAAGGATAATAATAGGATTGCTTTTTTAAAATGCATGATTCAATGCATCTGTTAGTATTTATGAAGCACATGCTCCCTGGTTGGCAGCACTAACCTAGAAGCTGTGGATAATACTCAAGAGATATAACATAGAACAAACCACCACCACTGTCATCTCTATGTTCCACTTTACCACTGAGTAAAGGAGGCAGAAAGTCAAAAACTCCTGCCTGTTTCTACTCACTCCCATAAAAGTATAAAGTTGTAGCACCAAGATTATATTTGGCCATCGGATTGTTTGATGCAGCACCTGTTCATTTCAACATTAATAACTTGGTTATGATTCTGAGAGACTTGGAATTGAATGACTAATATATGTAAAAGGAACAAAGATCTCAAATTGCACAGGAATAGCTTACATAATGTCTGGTTATAAGTGTTATTAAAAGTCAATGTTAATATGTAAAAATTATAAAGTTCAGCAAGGCTTTTCATTGGGAAATAAGAGCAGATATACATATTTTTTCTCAAAGTTAAATTCTTATAAATATCTTATTGCCATTATGTGTATGTGTACATGCACTGTAGTGATTATGGTCACTAAAGAAAACTTATCGTGAATAATTTTTTATTATGTTCTCAATATCGATTCCCTTTCTCCCCTCAAAAATGCCTAGACTTTGGAGGTGACTGCTTCACACTCTTTCTCAGCCATATTACTTTAGGAGAAAATATCTCAACACTCAGAGATGAGGATGCAATTTCTTAAAGCAATTACTCTATATCACCTCCCTAGTCAAACGATTATATTGGGTTTGGACATCTAATTAATGTCAGGCCAGAGACAAGAAGATATTTACTGGTGGCTTCTGCAATGAAAGCTGCCTCTCTTCATCTGAGTGAATAAAAAGTATATTATCTTTTTCTTGGTAGTATAGTATGAGGATGTTTAAGTCTAAGCTCTAATAGGCATTATTTATAAAATAAAAGAGGACAACATGAGGTTAAACTTGTCCTACAGACGAAAGCAAAGCATATAAAATAGATAGGATAGGATCTGGTGACTTAGAAAACTTCACAGTCAAACCACACCTGAAGTCAAATGAATTTGTATTTTTGTATTTTTGGTTATTTGTATTTTTGGTTATTGTGAGTAAATAAAATTCATTTTTATTAATTAAATTATTGTTAGATATTTATATTTTTGTTATCTAAGAATAAAAAGATTAAAGACTCTTGACATGACACAGTAACTGGTTTTGGACTAGTCCTCCTCTCTTAAACAATTATGAGCTAATCATGCCCAGCTGTGAACCTTGAAATATTGGAACCTCACTAGGTAAGACTCATGACTACTCCAGCTTTCTACTTGAGGACAATTTCCTGACTTAAGTGCAAAGGGCTGTGGTCCAAGCAGATCACTGTAGTTGGACTGAACTGTGGAGGCAGAGATCAGAGTTTGGGGCAGATTAAATGGCTGGAGTATATGGGGCAGAGCAGCAGAGAAAAGTGAGGTGAGCAGGGCAGGGCCTCCAAAAGTCAGGTTGTTGGGAGATGTTCCTGCAAGTCCTTGGCTGAGAGT
This sequence comes from Mesoplodon mirus, assembly GCF_964341445.2. Lineage (NCBI taxonomy): Eukaryota > Metazoa > Chordata > Mammalia > Artiodactyla > Ziphiidae > Mesoplodon > Mesoplodon mirus. The sequence continues at coordinate 33,244,403 of NC_138983.1, forward strand.
TGGACTGCACATACACAGAGCAATACATTATACAAAGCTAATCAAAAAGAAACTGTTATATGACTCACAGCAGAACAGAAACTCTAGAGGTTGAGCACTGCAAAAGGCTGCCAGATAAACGTTATCAACACCACAGGCATCAAAGCGACAGCCTTTAGGTTAATAGCCTTGCACAAGAGCAGTGGTTGGCAAACTACAGCCCAAATTCCAAATCTGGTCTACTGTCTTTTTTTTTTTTTTTAACGTGCATTTTTTAAAAATTAATTAATTAATTATTTTTTTTGGCTGGGTTGGGTCTTCGTTGCTGCATGCGGGCTTTCTCTGGTTGCGGCAAGCGGGGTTACTCTTCATTGTGGTGCGCGGGCTTCTCATTGCGGTGGCTTCTCTTGTTGTGGAGCACGGGCTCTAGGCACGCGGGCTTCAGTAGTTGTGGCATACAGGCTCGGTAGTTGTGGCTTGCAGGCTCTAGAGCACAGGCTCAGTAGTTGTGGCGCACGGGCTTAGTTGTTCTGCAGCATGTGGGGTCTTCCCGGACCAGGACTTGAGCCTGTGTCCCCTGCATTGGCAGGCAGATTCTTAACCACTAGGCCACCAGGGAAGTCCCTGCCTGTTTTCATAAATAGAATTTTATTGGAACACAGCCACCTTTATTTATTTATGTATTGTCTAGTTGTTTTTCTGCTACCATGGTGGAATTGAGTAGTTGAGATAGAGACCATATAAGTTTGCAAAGACTAAAATATTTACTGTGTGAAAATTTACAGAAAAAGTTTGCTGAGTCTTGCCCTAGTATAAAGTCCACTTTTAGGCTTGCCTTAAGACAGTCTAAATCAAAACCTAGATACGATTCTGGGAGGTGGGGCTGGGGGAAGATTTTTGGAGATTTAGCTCAGTAAAGTGAGAGAAGCTTAAGCTCTATCATGGACTTTTCACATATCTGCAATGACAAAATATAAACTCAACTCTACATCAAGGTAAGTATCAGTGTTTAACTGTATTATTGGACAAAAATTAATTATCTTCTTCTGAAGATAAAATCCAGAATCTCTGTGATATATAAGTGACAGTGTCTAGCACAAAATAAAATCTTACCGGTATGCAAAGAAATGAAATGTATGACCCGAAGTTAAAAAAGTAGACAATGGTAGCCAATATCTAGATGTCTCATATGTTGGATATAATATTGTAAGGCAGCTATTAAAAATACTATCAAAAAATTAAAGGTAACATGTTCTTAATTAGTGATGAGATAGGTAATTTTAGCAGAAAAACTATATTATAAAAAAGAACCAGGGCTTCCCTGGTGGCTCAGTGGTTAAGAATCCACCTGCCCATGCAGGGAACATGGGTTCAAGCCCTGGTCGGGGAAGATCCCACATGCTGCAGAGCAACTAAGCCCGTGCGTCACAACTATTGAGCCTCCACTCTAGATCCTGTGAGCCACAACTACTGAAGCCTGTGCACCTAGAGGCCATGATCCACAACAAGAGAAGCCACCATAATGAGAAGCCCGCTCACCACAACCGAGAGTAGCCCTGCTTGCCGCAACTAGAGAAAGCCCGTGTGCAGCAACGAAGACCCAATGCAGCCAAAAATAAATAAAATAAATAAATTTAAAAAAAGAACCAAATGGAAATTCTAGAAAGAAAAATTTCACTGGATATACTTATCAAAAAATGCAGATGAGAGAAGAAAGAGCTACTAAATATGAAATGATATCAACAGAAATTATTCATTCTGAAAAGCTGTAAGGAAAAAAAGCTTGAAAAACATGAATGGTGGGGGTCTCAGAGATCTTTAGAACAATATTAAAAACACTAACATGTGTATTGGAATAATGGAAGAAGAGTGTGAAAAAAATGGAAATAAAACACTTAAAATTATTAGAAAAAATTTAATGAAAGGTGAAAAACCTGTATGTTGTAAATTATGCAACATTACTGACAGAAATGGCAGAAATTCTAAATTAGTGGAAAGATATACCATGTCTATGAATTGAAACATTAAATCCTGTTGAACTGAAATATTCAATATTCTTATGATACCTGTTCTCCCCATATTAATCTATAGATAAAATGCAAACCAGGTTAGCATTCCCATAGGATTTCTTTTTTTTTTTTCTGTAAATTTACTAAACTGGTCCTAAAACTTGTATCTAAAATAATATTTTAAGAAACACTGGAGTGTAGGACTTAATGCTGTCTGATTTCAAGACTAACTCTGAAGCTACATTAATAAGGACAGTGTAGTATTAGCATAAGAATAGACATATATTGAAATAAATTAAAAGAGAATCCAGAAATCTACTCAAACAAATATAGTCAATTGAAAACATACATAGCCATTTGACTTTTGAAAAAGATAAAAATGTAAATAATTCAACGTAAAAAACAATAACTTCAATAAATGGTGATAAAGGAATTGAAGATTATGTATATGTGTATGTAAAATCAAACTTGACCTTTTTTAAAAAATTTATTTTACTCAAGTGTAGTTGATTTACAATGTTGTGTTAATTTATTTTTGGCAGCACCGCACAGCATGCCAAATCCTAGTTCCCTGACCAGTTATGGAACCTGTGCTCCCTGCATTGGAAGGGCGGAGTCTTAACCACTGGACCTCCAGGGAAGTCCCAAACTTGACCTTTTCTTTACACCATTCACAAGTGCTAATTTAAAATGAATCATAGACCTAAATGTAAAAGATAAAACTATAGAACTTCTGGAAGATAATTTTTATGACCTTGAGATAGGCAAAATTTTCTTAGATAAGACTAAAAAAATCCAAACATAAAAGAAAAAATTGATGAATTAGACTTTACCAATTTAAACATTTTTCTCTTCAATACAGACTGCTAAGAGAATAAAAACTCAAGTCATAACTGAAAGTATTTGCAAAATATATATCAGACAGAGAAACTGAACCCAAGGTATATAAATGAAACAAACTCAATTATAAGAGTATGAACAGCCAATTTTTTACAAAGGGTCAAAGAACTGAATAAGTTGATATACAAATGACAAATAAGCTTATGAGAACATGTTCAACATCATTAATTATCAAGCAAAGCAATTAAAACCACAATAAAATGCCATTTCCTTCACTAGAAAACTTAACCATAATATTTTGGCTAATCACTAAAACTCTCTAAAAAATTACTCCATGAGAGATTAATGATGTCTGAGTCAGAGTTGTTGCATGACCTTTGCCACTAACTGTTTGATCTCAGATTCCCTGTATAAAATAAGAATTTTGGAGTAGACTACTCTTAATGTCTTTTCAAGATGATGGAATTTATGCTTCCTTGGGTGCTTTGCAGTTAATATACTAGAGTAGACAAAATAACATCTGATTATATTTCCTAACTTTTACCAAATGAGCCATTTTTAATATTCTACATATATTTTGTGTTGCTCCTTTCTTAAATTTGATTCCTAAATATCTTTTCAAATTGGTAGGTGTAATTCAACATATGTAAAATTATGGTACTATTACATTAAAGATTTCAGTAAGTGGAAAGACACCTGCTAAATATTAGTAATCTATGTTTTTTCTCAAATTGCTTTTAAATTTTATAATCTTATGTTTTATCTTTCACTCAGAAATTACTATTTCAAAAACTTTTTGGAATTCATTCAGCCTTTTTGTGGGTTATTGAACCATGAACATATTTTTTTCAACAGTTAGCAAATTTTATCAATATCCTTTATTTGTGGGCAGAGATATTCCAAAGAAACTTTGATGTGAATCAACAAAGTTGACAGGTTGCCTCCTCAGAAATTTGAATGCAGGTCTGAGGATAATGCTGAAGAAATGAAGAATTCAGCAGAAAATGAGTCCTTTAAAATTTACTTTTATGCCAGATGAACTTCACAGATAACTCACTATGCCATTCATATTACTAAAAAATAACTTTTTAAATATACAATGGAACTAGTATTATGTATATAGAATTGGTATCAAAGAAAGATAGAGGAAAAGATGGAGTCAGAGAGGAGCGATTTTCCACCCATTCACTATTTACTCTCACTGATTAGACATTTGCCATAGGCAAATCATCTTTAATGCCCAAATAGCTTCTTACAGATTTTTGTTGCTTATATTAGTCTTGGGAAGCATGATAAGACTTTCTAGCTACTTTCTTGATACTCCATTTAGCTTTTTAGATCGTAACTAACAGGTCCAAAACTCTAAACTACATATCTAGAAGTTCTAAAACATGGTGAAAAATATCTGGAAGTTTTATTCACCATGGCTGTCATTAAAAATAAAAACATTTGCCTTCATGAAAGAAGGATGTCAGATGCTTCCTTTCATAATGTTCATTGAGGAGTTTCTGTGATCTATACAACCTGGATTGAATACACTGCTTTGAGACATGATCTAGAAGGATCTCATTTTTCTTTACTGTGGAATTTATTGATTTCATGAAGGTAAAAACCTCTCCTATGTTATTATGAATCTATTTTGTCTTTGTGTACACTAATTTTTTTAGGAGATGAAAACTGCTAGGAGTGATGGACCCAGATGACATTATACTATGTAATTATCAATTTGAAAGAGACTGAGAAGAAATGAAGGTTATCTGAACTGTGCCTTTGTTAGACAGATATCATCAACTCAATGTACACTTGTATCAGTTGAAATCCGGGATGAGAGATAGCCCTTGAAACTACACAGATAGCTTGCTGATTAATCACAGAAATGAATAGACACCTCAAATAATTGTGAAATGAGAATAAGTAGAAAATATTTGTTTTTTTAACTGTATTTATGGGTATTTTTTGTATTCACATATATTCTCTTATCTAATATTAATCTATATTTTCTTCTTATTCTCTCTTTCTTTGTTATCACCTGGTAAAATTATCTTTTTTTATCTTTTTACAATTACTACATCGTGGCAGATGCATGTCCACTCCCGCACATTACCTCCAAATTTTATCATTAACCATAAGACGTAAATAGTATTACCCACATTTCACAAAAGAGGAAATAGAATAAACAAAGAATTAGAATGAGGTTTTAGCACTAAACTGTCTGACTCCAAACATACTGGACTGGGCTACTTTTGCTCTAAAGATTTAAACAACGCAAGCCCTATGGTACACCTGCAAAATAGACAATTTTAGTCCATGGCACAGTTTTAACTCCCTCTTTACCTTTCTCTGTCCTTGTAATGCCACTTTGCTCCCAAGAAACAACTTTTTTATTTTTATTTTTAATCCTGTAGAATATTACTATTACTCTCAGTAAAATGTTTTGTATTTATATTCTAAAATATATTTTTTTTATTCCACAAATGGGCAAGCACATTAAACCAAAGATTCTTCAAGGACTGAGACACCTCTGGCTCACCACAGTCCTCACTGTCCCAGACCTTTCTGTATTATCTGTAATAGTTGACTATCTCCTCTTCTAGAAAATTGCCCACTTGGACCTCTTGAAAAACATCCATCATCTTCCACTTATTCTAACTCTGTTCATCTTTTGCTTGATACCTCTCTGCTTTATATTCTGCTTCTTCTTCCTCTTGTCTCTACCTAAAGTTGAGAGTTTATGAAAAGTTTAGAGCCTATTACACCTATGACTCATCAAACAGTCCTATGCCCATGTCTTTCCATGCCATTTTTTAAGTTCCTTGAAATATGTATCAAATCGTCATGTGCTTCTGATTCCTCAAAATCAGCCTGTATAAAAGGAAAGTCACAACCTTCTCTTTCTTTATGTTATTGTCTATGTCAAGTTGCACTGGTTTCCTATTAGTTTCCACTGTAACTAATCAGCACAAGCTTTGTAGCTTAGCACAAATCTCCAGTTCTGGAGGTCAGAAATCCAAACTAAATCTCACTAGGCCAAAGTGAAGTTGTTGACAAGCCTGATTTCTTGTGGAAACCCTAGGGGAAAATCTATTCCTTTTCTTCCCAGCTTCTAGAGGCTTCCTGTATTCCTTGGCTTGTGGACACAACTCCTACTTTCAATCACCTTCTCTGACTCTGACTCTCCTGCCTCCTTTTTATAAAGACTTCTGTAATTACATTGAAACCACTCAGATAATCCAGGATAACCTTTCCATGTCAAGATCCTTAATTTATACACCTCTACTAATTCTCATTTGCCATATAAGAGAACATATTCACAGGTTCTGGGGATTAGGCTATAGATACCTTTAGGGGATCATTATTGTGAGTCTCACACATTTTATCTCTGCCTCAATCTCAAAACTAGTTTTCTGCCTATGTCCAGTGAGTCATAAATTCTATTTGTTCCCTCTCCACTATTTTTATTATGATACTGAAGGTATGTCTCATTTCCATTCTTTACTAGATTGCTGAAACTGTCTCATCATGTTCTCTGCCTTTAGACTCTACTTTTCTCTGGTCTTTCCTACAAAAAGTCATCCAGCATACTCCACCATATTTGGTTTTTTTGAAACTTTCTTTTAGCCTGCTTTCCTTTTTTTTTTTTTTTTTTTAATGTACTTTCACTGCTATATCACTATTGCCCAGAAGTGTGCTTGGCAGATGGCCAAACTCAGTAAATATTTGATGAGTGAATGAGTCAAAGAATCTACTTAAATGGTGGGTTATTTTATGTTTTCATTTATCTGCTGGCAGATAGGATTGATTCTGATCTTATAATCTAAAAGCTACAGTTACATTACCTAATACGTTACTTAGTTTTAGGAATTTTTCTTAGTCTATTTTCAGTGAGCCTAGTATTGGAGTATAGTTTAGTCTTGGATTTGTCCTAAAATGATTTTTTAAATTGTTACATGAAAGCATTTGCATTAATAGTTACTAACTTCTTTGAAGAAAATAAAACCAACGAAATAAATAACAACCACAAATAATAATAATTTAATATTTGGAAATATTGGCAATGAATGTCTACTAATGCTGTTCTTACCTTTAAAGTACTTTAAACTAATGGGTTATTGTTGGTGGCCCAAAGAGTACAATCTAAGTCATAGACTGTTACTTTTAACTAAGAACAGTTAGTGCACATTTGTCCTGTACAAAGCATGTGGGGCAAAACAAAATAAATGGAGATTATGACTCCTTCATGAAACTTCAGAGTATAGTTGGATAGGGTACAACGTGAAACTGATGTAAAGTTTATATTATGAAAACACAAAGTTTCCCTAATGGGATCTCTGGTGAATGAATGATTACTTGAACAATTTACCACCAAAATAAACTGCAAGACAAATGCACATACTCATCCTTAGAGAAACAAGTGTTTCTAAGGCATATGAGACAGAGATTGGGCAAGACATAAAGCTGAGGTGGGGAGAATAAAATTAGTAATTTAGCTTAGTCTTTTATAGTTTTCATGTTAAGGTAAGGTAGTTAAAAATAAATTTTCTTTTTTAGGGTTATTAAGAATTTAACAAAAACACCATTTTAGATGAAAATTTTAATAATTTTTGTAGAAGGGATGGAAAACTAAATTTTTTCTTTTTAAATTTGTATGAAAAATCCTTTTCCTATTGGTTTTATAAGACTCAGTAGAAGAAAGATGTTAGTACAGAAACCTAAATAGCCAAACTGGTCAAACAGACCAAAGGATCACTAATCTGTTTTGGGAAAAGTTTTATAAACAGATCAAAAAAAACAAAAAACAACTCTAGTTTTTCTTTATTGCCTTTACAATAAAATTCAAACTCCTTCATACTGAGTTTGAGGCTTTGTGGTTTGTGCCTATAGAGGTTATTATTTTTGTTTGACTAGACAATTCACCCCACCCAAGCTAGGCCAGTAATACTACTGCCCTATACCCCTGGACATGGGACTAGTCTAGAATGTGTCCATCTTCTTTATTAAAATTGCCCTGAACAAGCCAACAAATAGGAATTCTTCAGGGAGGCTGGTGTGAAGTACATCACAAATGTATGCTATTAATTTGGAATTTATATTATTGTGAGGTTAATTATTTCAGATAATTAATTCATTTTATTTTTTTAAATTTGTATTCCCTTTTAATAATGGCATATTATGAAGAAACTTAGCATACCATCATAGCCATTTTAAAGGGAAATCTTTTTTTTTTTGTTTTTTTTTTTTTACACGGGCCTCTCACTGTTGTGGCCTCTCCCGTTGCGGAGCACAGGCTCTGGACGCGCAGGCTCAGCGGCCATGGCTCACGGGCCCAGCCGCTCCGTGGCATGTGGGATCTTCCCGGACCGGGGCACGAACCTGTGTCCCCTGCATTGGCAGGTGGACTCCCAACCACTGCGCCACCAGGGAAGGCCCGGAAATTATTTTTTATTATGTTTCAGTACATGTAATTTCTTCATCATATCTTTCTCCTCTCCCATTCAAACTTTCAATAGATATTTACTGTAGGCCTCAATCCCAGAAATTTTATAATCTTTATACCCCTCTAAGTAGAGGACCTCTCACCCTTCCTCCTTTCCTCCCCACCTTCACAACTTACTTCCTTCCTTCCCTTTCTCACATTTTCATTTACCAGATATTGTTTTCTGTGCTCTGATATGAGATCAGTTACAAACACAACACAAGGCAACATCTCTAACTTTATGAAGCTCACAGTCTAAAGGGCTTCTATTTCTGTATTCCCACTAAATCTATCAATGTGCCTTCCACATAGTGAGACAACAAAATTATACTGGCATTCTATGCAGTATCTCAGGAACTCCAACTTTACTAGTAGAATTGCATGTATTTTACTAGGCTGTCAGAAGAGAAGAGATACCTTGACTTAATGGACTATATAATGTCTCACTGGCCTTCTTTATAGTTCACTGAATGAAGCATATTCTTATACACCTCAGGGTCATCATGTGTACCTGTTCTTTTTGCCTGGAATCATGGAAAATTTCCCACTACTTTGTTTCCCCTGGTCAGTTATTACTCACCCCATAGATTACAGTTGAAATGCTAATTCTCACCAAGATCCAGTTCTGAATTACAAACATAATTTTAGCATTTTTTTATATTCTCTTGTGAGATACTATATTTTCCTTTCTAGCACTTTCACCAGTTGTGATATTCAAAATATAAAATGATTGATATGGTACGGATATGAACCAATAAATGTGGGACTCTACTCTCAATGCTGGAGCAGGGTCCTGGGAATTTTCTGCTTGACAGGTGTCAAGCAGTCATGTAGTCTCTAAGCAGCAGCACTGTGACAGCTCCTAAGAGACTTGCCACAGTCTCATAGATTCAGCCAGGAAAGAGACATGAGCCAAAATCAATTTGGACAGTTTATTACACATACTTAAAGCATAAGGAAGATCAGCATGGTATTGGCAATCCACATCTCTAGTATCAGTGGATGACATCAAACCTGGGGTGCCACATGACAGACAACACAGGTGGTGGTTCTCTCTGCCACTGTGATTCAACTCTAAACTACAGGAAAGCAGTTTTATAGCTTACAGTTTTACCCAGAGAAGGGGGAGTTGTGTGATATGGAAAGTCCCATGCCTCACTGTCATTAGGAAGACAGGAAGTTACTCCATCACAGCCTCCTGCAAGGTACAGAGGGAAATGAGAAGCAGTCTTTCAACAGCTTCTAACAAGACTACCTATACTTCTGTGTCCCATGGAGGATCACAGGGCATTCCACCAAGACTTGGGTTACACTTCAGATTAGCCTTGTTTTTGTGACTTATGGGGAGATATGCAAGGCTATCAGGTGGTCATGGCAGAGCCATTTTGCTACAATAAGTGTTAGCCATTTATCGATGAATGACAGCTTAGTGTGTGTGTGTCGGGGTGGGGGTACAGGATTCCAGGAGAAGGACCAGGATGAAGGAGACAGAGGTTATTTTCCAGTCGGTCCATAAGTGCTTTAATATTTAAACAATTTACACACCTATATTAATGTATACGGGTTAAATTTAATCCCTACTTATTATAGTTGTCACCCATCCATTTATCTGATTGTTAATGTCTCATAGCCTCACTAGACAATAGTCTTGTTCACAATAGGGACTGCTTCCATTTTGCCAACCACTGAAGAGATAATTGTTAAAATTGTGCTAGGTACCTGGTGGATGTGTAATAAATATTGGATCGACAAATGGGCAAATGAGTAAATTTGACGCTAACACCACATACTTACTGTACTAAAATAACAGGCTTCTTATCTTTCTCCAAGTACTTTTATTTTTTTTCCTGATGTGTGTCTGAAGAGCCTCAGTGTTTACAAAAACTCACTATCTAGTTGAACATTTTGAGGATTTCTAGTCCTCACTTTAACAGTCCAAAGAATGCTCCTCCAGGAGCCCATTCAGGCCATCATGTAAATCTCTTTTTTCTGGCAGTTAATGGATATGACAGACAATGGCTGCACTTCCTTCTAAGAGGCACAGGAATTGATGGTTTAATAACATTACTGACAGGAGCGCTGAAGGGACAGTGGATTAAATCCAGAACAAAATTTTGTAGGTGTCAGGATTAAGTCCGTGGTAAATATTTTGAATAGTTTTTTTTTTTCTACGTGAATCTGCCTGAATGTCATAGTCCCCTCTATTTGTGTAAATCTTCCTGCCATCTGAAGGCTGGATGAAGCCAGTTGTTTAATGTTGTCACTGCCGAAGTACAGCAGCTGCTCTGGATACATGTTCCAAACATCCTTTCAAAATTTTTATTCCACTAAGTGAATTTTGTTGAAAGCAGCAGGTATTGAAATGGCCTACATACCAGCTTGTCAAATTCCCTGCTATTCTAGATGTGTACTTTTTTTTCCCCTTTAAACTCATTTTAATGCATTTTAGTAGGGATTTTTAATATATTTCCAAGGCCTCTTTCCCAACAGACCTATTTTGTTCTTTTCACTTGAATTTAAAAGTGGAACAAAAGACACAGGATTTGGCATTTACAGGGTAAGCTACACTCTAGGGAATACCCAAAGTCCTAGAAGTGTGGTGTTCATCCAGAAAGGGAACAAAGAGCTTCGCAACCTATGGCAATATCTCAGCCCTCATGCAATTATATATAACATGATCCACATTTTTTAGCACCTTCTGTTTTTAAAACATACATTAAATAGTGCTTATACATGCAGGTCAAGTTCTAAACAATTTACACCTATATTTAATAGGTAAAAAGCTAAACAAAGTAAGTGTTCTTTTCTGGTTTTACTAGGTGTGCAAACAAGTTTGTGGAGGTCCAGCAAACTATATAGATAATATGTAGAAGAAATAAATTCAAACTCAGATTTTGATGATTCCAAAGCCCACTCTTATCTCTCTCAAATTCGTCACCTCTTTTAATTCTTGGCTCAAGTGTCACCTGCTTAAAGAGTTTTTCTAGACTTTTAGCATTGCAAACTACCTTACTTCCTGCCTGAAATTCCCCATCCTCTATTTCTCTCTACTTTTCCTTTTTCCTCTAGCACTTAACTTTCCCATATATTACATAAATTATTTTTCTATTTATTGAGTATTGCCTGTCACACCTACTTGAACATAAGCTCTAACCAAGTAGGAAACATTTGTTCACTGATGAATCTCATAAGCACCTGGAAAAGTGCCTGGTAATACTAACCTCTCAAAAAAACTTGTTAATCGAATGCATTATCTTTATACAACAACATGACTTAGAAGGTCTTTGTAAGGATTGGAAACACTTTTAAATGTGATCAAGGCACATAGTTGGTGTCCAACAAAAGAGAAAGATAATGATAATAACAATAAAAATTTATATTATGATTAAAGAGAGATATTATCATTTTTTAGTTAAGCTACTGCTGCATTATTTAATATTTAGTTTTCTTATTAGCAGATCTAAAATTCTCCCCAGTCTCAGTTGCCAGTACAAATGCCAAATTGTTAACAAAATGATAACTTTAATTCAAGTAAATTCAATTTGATTCCACAAATATTTATCATTCATCCTGTACCAGTCAATATGCAAATTATGAGGATTATGAAGATGCATAAGATACAGACTCTGCCCTCCAAGAATGGGTACTGTAGGGGGGATATCATGCATAAACTAGCAATTACTTCCCATGTGAAATAGAGTACGTGCTACAATAGAGGATGGTATAAGGTTCTGGTGGCGGTTTTCAATTTTGAATTACTTTTATTATGAATGGCAAGAAGGATGTAGAGTTTCTTTCCATGTTACAAAAAAACTAGCTTCCAAACTGTACTACTGGGTGAAAAAAGGTGACTGAAAATTTTCTGTAATCTAACAACACAAATTTTATTTTCCTAATGTTTAAATATATTTTACTGAGCTAATTAGGATAATGACTAAAATCACCAGTGAGAATAAAGTACAATTGGCTCCTAAGCACAAATCTACATGAACAGTCACATAAACTCCTTTATCCAATCTTTACTATTAAATGTTTATAATTAAGGGTATTGATAAGCATTCTGAAATATAATTTAAAATACTTGTGTTTCGTTTTTCCTTTTCTATTTACTAGCTCTAAGATTATCACCAATACCCTTATTTTCTCAAATCTTCAGTTTTTTCATCTGTAAAATGGGGATAATAGTAACAGTGAAAATTTATGGAATATTTACCATGTGCTAAGAATTGTGCTGATTCTCACGTTATTTTGTTAAACTTTGCAAAGCTCTTTAAGTATTATTGTTACAACCACTCAGCAAAGGAGGCAAGAAAACCTTAAAAAGGCTTTACTGGGCTTCCCTGGTGGCGCAGTGGTTGGGAGTCCGCCTGCCGATGCAGGGGACATGGGTTCGTGCCCTGGTCCAGGAAGATCCCACATGCCGCGGAGCGGCTGGGCCCGTGAGCCATGGCCGCTGAGCCTGCGCGTCCGGAGCCTGTGCTCCACAACGGGAGAGGGCACAACAGTGAGAGGCCTTTATGGCCCAAAGTTACCTTACTAGAATTTGGCAGTAGGTACTCATATGCCTGATTCCAAAACTTTCATCTAATTAAGACTATTGATCTGAGGTTATATAAGAAAATAATGCACAGCTTTTCCCCCAATAATTATGCTGTTTGGGGCTTCACTGTATCCCAAATGATAGTAAACTGTAATGGAACATTAAACTTGTTCCTTCCCTCTATTTGACTAAGAACAAAAATGCTGAAATACAAACTGGATTTTTCATGTGAGAAATGTTTCATGAAATCACAACATATAACACAGAAAGAAAACAAGAAACTTTCAAATCAATGTCTTGATAAATCAAATTTTCTTGTGAAGGATAGCATACTCTTAAAATTTTTGAGCTACAAAGAACCTGACAAAGATAATTAACTTAATCCCTCTGTGGGATTTCCTTTCTAGTAAAATAGTACTAAGATGTTTAACAACGTCAAAGGGTTCTTCTAAAGCTTACATGAGGTAATGAATGCAAATAATTGATGCACAACTTTTTTGAGGGGTCTTTGGAATAATTATCTGGTAGAGCTGTCACTTTGGTTTCAGCCAAATTGGGCTTTGTAGCCCAATTCATTAGCTATACAGCTTCTCTAAACACAATAAAAAAAACTCAAATTTTCTGTTGGCCTTCTTAATATGTCACTGGCCTATCCTTATAGTTAGAGAGATTACATGACTTGTAATTGTAGCTGTCAAAATGGGGTCAAAATGTGTATTTCATGTGTCTTGAAGCTATCACTTAGCTTTATCTACTTAGCCTCCAGAGGGCTTAGTGTATTCCTGTGTCAGTGATCACCATCTAATTCTGAGAAACCCATATCTGAATAATGAATGAATCAATAAATCTCTTCTAAATAACACGTTTTATGGAACATGGGAAAAATTTTTTTCTGGGCAATTTGGTAAATTAAACTTTGCAAGGAGTTGTTTTAAGGTTTACTGTTCTTCCTTAGGTGTCCCTTTATGTGGCATTCATTCACTCATCTCATTCATCAGTTCAGCTACTAGTCACCTCATCCACTCATCATTTATCCTTCCACTTGCATACCCCCATCCTATTATCCATGCATTCCTCCATTTACCGACTCATACATCCATCCACTTATCTATCTCCCCAATCATCCATGTCTCCGCTCATCTATCCATCCATTATGCATCCACCCATTCACTTACTCAATCCAGTAATCTATCCGAACAGCTCAGGGTGGCATTTGAGACACAAAGAAGAGTTACATTAAGCTCATCCCAGAGAAGGAAATCAGAGAAACTTAAACTCTTTCAGTTAGAGAATCGAAAAGGATATTCAGATTATTTCCAAAGATCTAATCATTTCTTAATCCTACACATTTAAATCAGGAATCCTTAGAGTAATGTGACTGTGTATGAAAATAACTGCACTCCAGCCCAAATCATCTGAGGCAGAATCTCAAGTAGCTTAGCATGGGCTTCAGTGTTTTGAATATCTACACATAAATTTCAATTCAAATCCATCATTAAGAAGCACTGCCTCTGAGGAGGTACAGTGTGGCGTTCACTGAGGATCATGATTCCCTTGGCATGCCCCAGTAGGACACACACATTCTTACTCATGCTTAACAGTAGTATAAACCCCATATGTTCCCAAGACAGAGGTCACCTCAACATCAGTATACTCAAATTGTTTCATAAATGTAGCTGCTTAAATTAAACCAGTACAACTGCTGGTGTCAGTGAAGAGAAAAACAATATATTTTGGAACTGCCTCACTCTGTGTTTGTCAATTGAAAATAAACCAAATCTGCATGTGTGCGTGCATGTGGGTGTGTGTGTGGTTTCAGAAGGAAGCTTCCCCTTTAGTCTCCAAGAGTCAGGAACACAGAGGGAGTAGCTTCCTGGATTTTCTCTCCACTGTTTTTCGTTCAAGGAGTGGGGGAGGTGTGTATTTTATGAGTGGTGAACTGCGAAATTTCTAAAAATTCACTTTTCTATACTCATCAGGATTAAGATCTGCTTCCTGTTGTCCTGTTATAGCCTTTTATAAACCTTTCTACCCTGTGACCGCTATGCTTTAGGAAATGTAAGGCCCAGGGCGTGGTTTTCATAACCAATTGTGGAGCCAACCCTGCCCTGCTCTTGGGATTTTATACATGAAGATGTGGTTTGCATTGTAGCTAGCCTAATATCTGCCTCACACACCAATTTCTCTTATGCAAGTGTGACTTTAGGGAGTGGCCTGGGGTGAGGACAGTATTAAAGGTCTCATATTTGGCTATTGGTAATCATAATCCCACCCTCCAATCCTGGAATAAGCATGCTATTAGATTTCTATTCTTCTGATAGCTGTGCTATTTTTCAGCTGGTTCAGAACATAAAAATGAAAAGTATCATTTTAATATTATCTTCAGGGAAACCTCCAAGTTATATTTGTATACATACACATAGATATATGTATGTGTATATATATATATATATATATATATATACATATATGCATATCCAAACTAAATATATATTCATATACATATATAAAATTTCAGCACTTCTTGAAATTTGACATGACCAAATTGATCATATGAGATATTTACTCCATCATCTGTTTATTCTTCAACTGGAATTACTATGGAACTGTAGAAGAGATCAGTTTACCAACATCTACTCATAAGCCAGATTCCTGCATAATCCTTGGTATCTTCTTACCCTTCACCTATCATATCCAGGTCATGGCTAAATCATCTATATGTTACCTTCTAGGTATCTTTCAACTCTGCCCACTCTCTCCATTTACACTTCAGAAACTCAGTCCAAGTTACTACCATTTCCATCTGTAATGATGAAAGGGAGAATAAAATGGAAGGCAAAAAATCACGTAAGTGTTGCTTTATCTACAGAAAAGCCGCCTCAGATTCATTCGACAAGAGCAGTGCCAACGTATGGGATTGCTGAGAGAAGGCTGTAATGTCTGCTGCTCCTCAAAATGATATGTGTCCTCCTGGTAATACATAGCCTATGAATTCAGTGGCTATAACTGAAAATATCAGAACAATTCCAATGTTTCATGTTTCTAGAAAGGTGTGGGATCCATAATATAGGCCACATCCTACATGAATGTAAAGGCAGATAAAGAATATGGAAGCTCCATCTGCACATATGTATCGAATGATTCATCTGTAGTTAACGTCATGGCAGATGAGTGTTACTGATGAGAAGGCAGTTATTGTGTCTGGTGTGTAATGTATTGCTAGGAACAAGCCTGTTAGGATTCATAGAATTAAACAAATACCTAATAGAGAACCAAAGTTTCATCATGATGAGATATTTGATGGGGCTGGGAGGTCAATGAATGCATTGTTGATGATTTTTATTAGTGGGTGTGATTTTCTGGTATTGGTCATGGGTGTTCTTATAGTTGAATGAAAACGATGATTTTTCATGCCATTAGTCATGGTTAGAATCCATGTGGGAATGATGATGACATGTATTTATTTTAAGTGTGATTTTTGTGATTAGTTTTGTGGGGTTTTCTTCAAAACCTTCACCTATTTATGGGGACTTTGGTTTGATTGCGGGTAGTGGTGTTGGGTGCGGGACTGTGTTGATTTTTTGTGGCTCATTTTTAGTCTTGGTGGTGTTTTTGATATAGGGGGGATACTGGTTGCATTGGGTTACACGACAGCTATGGCTACTGAGCAGTATACTGAAGTTTGGGTTTCTAATAAGACTATTTTGGGGGCATTTCTTTCAGGATTGATAATAGAGTTTTTAATGGTGCTGTATGTTTTAAAGGATGAAGAAGTGGAAGTTGTGTTTAAGTTTAATGGGCTGGGGGACTGGGTTATTTATGACACCGGTCATTCTGGTTTTCTAAGTGAGGAAGCAATGGGGACTGCAGCATTATGTAGCTATGGCACTTGGTTGGTAATTGTTCCTGGCTGATCACTGTTTATTGGTGCTGTGGTTATCACTGAGATTACTCATGGTAATTAAATAAAAGCATGCTAAGGATACGGATAATAAGGAACGACAGGGAATATCATTTCATAAGGCCTTTTTGGCTTGAGACTAGCATAGAGAGCTTTAATTGAATAAGGGATGTGGTTTTTGGTAAAATATTTTCTAGTCAGATTAAGTCTAAGAGGGAGGATGCTGAGTTTTGGCTTATTGGTAGATTTAAGTAGGGAGGTAAGCGGTGCATGATAGTGGGGAAATATCCTAAAAGACTAGAAAACTTGCAGGTATTTGAGGGGTAAATAAACTTTAAGTTTTCTGTGTTAAGGTTAATTTCAAGTGCTGGTACAAAGCCTAGGATGGTCACTGTAAGGGCAGTTAATTTTAGGTATGGGGGCACAGTTATTAGGGGGACCGTTGTGGGGGGGATGTTGTTGGAGATAATGAATCCGGCAAAAACACTTCCAATTAGTAGGTATTTGATGGAGTTAACTAAGAATGGGTTGTTTTCACTGATTAAGGTTAAGGGAGAGAAACGAGGCTGTCCTAGTAGTGCGAAGAAGGTAACGCCAGCACTATAGACAGCTGTGAGGGTGGTGGCAGCTAGGGTTATTAGCAGGGCTCAGGTGTTGGTATAAGACGTGTTAGCAGCTGGTGAGGAAAGGCATTCCCATCAGTGCTAAACTTCCAATAATAAGGGCTGTTGTGCTGAAAGGTATAGCTTTGAATTGGCCTCCTATTTTTTGAATATCTTGTTTGTCGTTCAGGCTGTGGATAATAGATCTGGAGTATATGAATAGTATGGCCTTAAAAAAAGCATGTGTGCAGATGTGCAAGAATGTTAGATATGGTTGGTTGATGTCAACTGTTACTATTATTAGGCCTAATTGGCTTAAAGTGGAGAAAGCGACAGTTTTTTTAATGTCATTTTGGGTGAGGGTACCTACTGCTGTGAATAGGGTGGTGAGGGCTCCTAAGCATAGTGCTATTGTTTGAATGTTTTTTGTTTTCTGTTAAAGGGTAAAATCGAATAAGCAAGAAGATTCCTGCCACGACTAGTGTGCCTGAGTGGAGTAAGGCTGATACAGGAGTAGGGCCTTCTATTGCTGAGGGGAGTCAAGGGTGAAGTCCAAATTGAGCTATTTCCTGCCTACAGCTAGTACAAGCCCTATGAGGGGGAGATTTGAGTGATGTTAGTACAAGCCCTATGAGGGGGTGATTTGAGTGATGTAAGCTGAATGTAAAAATTTGTTGCAGGTCTCATGTGTTTAGGTTAAATAAGAATCATGCTAATGACATAATAAATCCAATGTCCCTGATGCGGTTATATAGGATTGCCTGGAGAACGGCTGTGTTTGCGTCTGTTCACCCATATCACCACCACCCAATAAGCAGGAAAGATATAATTCCAACCCCCACTCACCCAATAAAAAGTTGGAAGAGGTTGTTGGTGGTAACAAGAATTAACATGGTGATAAGGAAGAGGAGTAGATATTTGAAGAACCGATTAATATAGGGATCCGAGTGTATGTATCATATTGAGAACTCCATAGTAGACCATGTGACAAATAAAGCTACGGGTACGAATTTTATTGAGAAGTAATCTATTTTGAAGCTAAGTGTTAATTTAAGGGTTTGAACAGTGATCCAATGTCAGTTTGAAATAATTATTTCTTGGCCTGTGTGGACAAATATTGTGGTTGGAATTAGGCCGGTAATGAAAGCACATGAAACAGTTTTTTTTTTACATATGATGGATTTGTATTGCTTTTGTAAAGATCTGTGTTAATTATTATAATTGGGATTGTTAATATAAGTAGTGTGACTAGAGCGAAAGAGGAAAATAGGTTTATTACTTTTATTTGGAGTTGCACCAATTTTTTGGTTCCTAAGACCAACAGATAACTACTATCCTTTAAAAGCTTGAAAAAGCCACACTGTTAGGCATGGGAACATGAATTAGCAGTTCTTGCATACTTTCTCAGTAAATAAGAAGTTTCAACCTTCTGTTACTAGATTCACAATCAAGTGTTTTTTTTAAAAAACTATACTTACAATACAGGGGGCCTAGGATGATTTAGGGATTTAGTGACAACAGTAGGAGGGGTAAGATGTGAAGGGTTATAAGGGCATTTTCTCGTGTGAAGGAGGGTGTAATGTTATTAATATGGTGTGTGTATTTACCGCGTTGTGTTGTACTTAGTATATATAGAGAGTATAAGGCTGTAATTACAATGTTGGCTCATATTAAGATAATGGTAATATTTGATCATGAGAAGGACGATGTAACTACAAACAAATCTCCGACCAGATTAATGATTGAGGGTAAGGCCAAGTTTCTTAGGCTTGCTAGCAGTAATCAAGTGACTATTAGTGGGAGGAAGGTCTGTAAGCCTCAGGTTAAGATTATTATTAGGCTATGGACTCACTCGTAATTTGAGTTTGCTAGGCAGAATAGTATGGATGATGTGAGGCCATGGGCAATTATTAAAGCGGTGACTCCTATATAACTTCAAGGCGTTTGGATAAGAATAGCGACAATGACAAGTGCTATATGACTAACGGAAGAATATGCGATAAGTGATTTTAGGTCTGTTTGGCGCAGACAGATTGAACTGGTTATGATTATTCCTCATAGGGAAAGCATAAGAAAGGGATATGCTACGAATTCTGTTAGTGGGTTAAGTATCGCTGTGATTCGTAGAATGCCGTAGCCTCCAAGTTTTAGTAATATGGCTGCAAGGACTATAGAGCCTGCGATGGGGGCTTCTACATGTGATTTGGGTAATCAAAGGTGGAGATGAAACGTCATATGAAAACGTTGGATCAAGAATTGGGTAATGCTTTGGTTCAATATTGCAGTGTTAAGAAATGTAGAGAGCCCGTAGCCGTTTTTTTTTTGTTTTTTTTGTTTTTTTTGTTTTTTTTTTTTGCAGTATGCGGACCTCCCACTGTTGTGGCCTCTCCCGTTGCAGAGCACAGGCTCCAGACGTGCAGGCTCAGCGGCCATGGCTCACGGGCCTAGCCGCTCCGCGGCATGTGGGATCTTCCCAAACCGGGGCACGAACTCGTGTCCCCTGCATCAGCAGGCGGACTCTCAACCACTGCGCCACCAGGGAAGCCCCAACCCGTAGTGTTTTGAATATATACTAGTGCTATAGAAGTGGGAGTGACCGGACAGGTGTGTAGAATAAAAAATAGAGTCCTGCATTAAGGCGTTCTGTCTGGTTAACTCATCAAGTGATGATAATGAGTGTAGGAACTAGTGTGGCCTCGAATATAATGTAAAATAAAATTATTTCTGTGGCACTAAATGTTATAATTACAGATGTTTGTAATATGATTAGTATAGTGATGTATAGTTTTTTTTGGGTCAGTGACTCTGAGCAGGTGAGATTGGCTGGCCATTAATAGAGTCATATTGTTAAGGTCAATAGCAGTGTAGATAAGGAGTCAGAAAAGAACATTAATAAGAAATTAAGGCTATTAATAAACTGATTAAGGAGGAGCAGGCTTGTGAGGCTAATTAGCAGGCTATGGGCTATAGCATTAATTCAAGCCATATTATTTTTTGATAAACAAGTTAGGGGTATTAATATAATCGTAGGGACAATAAATTTTAGCATTGGAGGAGGTTAAGATTTTGTACACAGTTGGTGTCATATGTGTTTGATACTATCTCTAGTAAGGATAATCAGAGTGCAGCCTCCCAGGCTACGGACACTAATAAGATGATTGGTATTATGCTGGCTAAAGTGAAGTGTGAATTTAGGATCATTAGGGTTGCCATTACAAATAGCGATAATGTTATGCCTTCTAGAAATAATAGTTAGGATATTAAGTGGGATCGATATATTAGCAGCCCTACAAGAGATACTGTAAAAGCTATAATAATATTTATATATACTAAAGGCACTTGGTAATTATGAATTTAGTCATAATCTAATGAGTTGAAATCATTTGTTTTGTTTTAAACTAAATACCATATTCAGTTCATTCTAGTCCTTTTTGAGTTCATTCATAGGCCAAGCTAAATTGCCAATAATGAGAGTAAGAGCAGGGCTATGGTGAGTATTGTTTTTAGACTATTTGTTTGAGTTGCTCAGGGAGGGGCAGTAGAAGGGCAATTTCTACTGCAATAGAAATTTCTACTTCAATTGCTGCAATAACCTCACGTGCAGAAAAGTAGTTACAATGGCAGGACTGAAACTGCTATACTTACAAATGCTGGCTTGCTAAGCTGGCTCTTGACTTCCATCTGGGAACTTGGATTTTGGTAACTTCCCACTACTCACTGATAAGAGCAGCTCTATTTACAATAGCCCAGAGATGGAAACAACCTAAGTGTCCATCATCGGATGAATGGATAAAGAAGATGTGGCACATATATACAATGGAATACTACTCAGCCATAAAAAGAAACGAAATTGAGCTATTTGTAATGAGGTGGCTAGACTTAGAGTCTGTCATACAGAGTGAAGTAAGTCAGAAAGAGAAAGACAAATACCGTATGCTAACACATATATATGGAATTTAAGAAAAAATAATGTCATGAAGAACCTAGGGGTAAGACAGGAATAAAGACACAGACCTACTAGAGAATGGACTTGAAGATATGGGGAAGGGGAAGGGTAAGCTGTGACAAAGCAAGAGAGAGGCATGGACATATATACACTACCAAGCGTAAAATAGATAGCTAGTGGGAAGCAGCCACATAGCACGGGGAGATCAGCTTGGTGCTTTGTGACCACCTAGAGGAGTGGGATAGGGAGGATAGGAGGGATAGAGACGCAAGAGGGAAAAGATATGGGAACATATGTATTTGTATAACTGATTCACTTTGTTATAAAGCAGAAACTAACACACCATTGTAAAGCAATTATACTCCAATAAAGATGTAAAAAAAATTAAATTAAAAAAAAGAGTGGCTCAGAGTTACTAAACTCTTTGTGCAAACAATATGGATTATGCTGAAAACTCACTTTCCTTCTGGGAGTTTGGAATTACTGTATATACTAGGCAGAGGTGCACATGCCTATGTGTCCAGCCCCCAATAAAAACCTAGGACTCCAAGGCTCAGGCAAGCATTTCTAATAGAAAACATTTCACATGTATTGTCACACCTGTTGATACAGAAATTAAAGCATGTCTATGTGACTTCATTGAAAGAGGACTCTTGGAATCCAGTGCTTTGTATCCTCTGGATTTTGCCTCACTCCTTTTCCCCCTTTGCTTATTTTGCTCTGTATCTTTTGGCTGTAATAAAACCATAGTCATGAGTATGACTAGATGCTGAGTCTCATGAGTCTTCCTAGCAAATCATGCAACCCTGGGATGGTCCTGGGGACTCCTGACTCATCTTTGAACTGGTCTTCCTTCCTCTAAGTTGTCCTCCCTCCAAAAACAAAACAGGACTATGTGATTATATGCCCTTTAAATGTTTTGATTCAAACATTTCAGTATATGCTACTACTATAGGACTAGGGTTGACAAACTTATTTTTGTAAAGGGCCAGATTGTTTGGAGGGCCATATGGTCTCTATCATAACTACTTAACTCTGTCCTGGTAGCAAAAGCAGCCATAGACAGTACATAAACAAATGAGTATAGCTGTATTCTAATACCAGGGGTTTTTCTGAACACTGGAATTGAATTTCATATAATTTTTACCCATCCTGAAATATTATTTATTTGATTTTTTAAAAGTCATTTAAAAACGTGAATTCCACTTCTAACACACAGGCTATACAAAAATATGGAATGATTTAGAATTGGCTAGGGAATTCCCTGGTGGTCCAGTGGTTAGAACTCTGCACTTCCACTACAGGGGACCTGGGTTCAATCCTTGGTCGGTGTACTAGAATCCCACAAGCTGCGAGTGGTGCAGCCAAAAATGAAAGAAACCAAAACAAAAAAATATTCTCGAATTTTTTTCAATAAATACGTATTACAGAACTACAGGGTCTGCAGTTGACTGAATCAGAGAATACAGAAATGCAGATGTGGAGGGCTGACTATAAAGCTACAGGTGGAGTTTTGACTGTGCAGTGTTGACACCCCCAAGCCCCATGCTGTTCAAGGGTCAACTGTACTACCTATCACTATATCTCCCGCTCTATCCCTCCTTCACAATGCCTGTTCCAGCCATAGTAAACTCTCATATCCTAGAGTTCTGTGCTCACTCTACCACTGGGTGGTTGACATGTGCAACTCCCTGCTTTGAACTCTTCCCCCATTGATCCTATTTCCCTAGTAAAATAGCATTTGCTTTTTTATTTCATGTCAGTCATCACTTCCTCATCACAACTCCAAGGACATCAGATGATATTATTAACTCTCTGAACATTGGGTGCAGGTTCACCTCAGTACTTCTCATTTTTAAAATTCATTTGTTTAACTGTTTACTCAATATCTGTTTCATCTGTTAGGTCATATGTTACATGAAGGTCGGTATACCATCTGTTAGTGTACACCTTTGTCTTTCCAATACTTTGTACAGTATTTGGCACATAGTTTTCTCTCAAAAGGCATGTGTTGAATTAATTCATCAGTATTTACTATGTGTCTGGTGCTTGCCTAGATACTAGAGACACAAAGAAAATAAAATGTAATTGAAAAGCTTACAGACACTAGTGAGGTGAAAGAAATGTAAAATTTAAATGTAATGTAGTAAACACTGAAATATACATATGTGTATATATTTATATTTATATGGCTCATGAAAAATAGAGGAGTATCTACAGACTTGAGAGCGAAGAAAGAGGAGAGAGTGCTGATGAGTATGGAACTTGATTGCATTTGGAAGGCTAAGTAAGGGTTGGTGAGCTAGATGACTAGGAAAAAAATTGAGGAACTTAGAACTTGAGAATAGAAACATTAAAAAAATGCATTCAGTATAATGCAGGAAGAGAGAATGGTCCCATACCTCAACCAAAGGAATAAAGAAAGTTTCTGGGAAAAGATAACACCTGAGTTCTAGTTTTAACAATGAGTAAGAATTGAGCAAATTTTCCAGAATACTGGCATAATAAGTTCTGTGACATCTTCAATGAAGTAGTTACCTGACAGGTGAAAATTATTTTTTAAAAAGCCATTTAAAGTCACTGGAAATCATCCTAAGGGCATATAGAAAATTAATAAACATATATTTAAAAAATTGACTAAATCTTGTTCAGAATAGCTAGGTCTGTGGCAGTTGAACCACCCTCTTCTAATCCTCCCCAGCTCTGTGTAATGGAAACTCTAAGTGTGCTAATTCAGAAGAATAAAGCCAAGAAGAAAGAGTTCCCTCTCCTCTAAGCTTCCAGTCTATGACTATGGTTTCACCCCGTCAGGGGCAGGCAAGCAGTGTTTATCATTACCCTGTAGGACTGTGTGGTGAAAGCTCTATTTTGAGTATGATAAAGCAAGAATGCTGGGGCTTGATCTTCCCAACCCCTCCACCTTAGCTCATTTGTAACACAGAGGTTCTATCCAAGGAGAGACAAGCCAAGAGGACCAAATGCTACTACTCTCAGTCACACTCACTTGTAGAGCTGGGATGTCACTCAGGGAGAAAAGGGTAGTTGTCTTCACCTCCAGCCCAGGTGTAGTGGTACACAGCTTCTGCCCAAGGGGAGAGGCAGGCCTTAAGGATCGTGAGCTCTGCAAATATACCTGAAAGTGCTGATTTCAGAAGGGAGCTAAAATAATTTCATGCCCAAAGCCATTGTAGAAAATAATGAAGAGGTTTAAAAAGGAATTTGTAGCCTCCTTATACTCCTAAGAAAAAGGGAAACAGCAGAGCAGCCAGAAGTTTCACAAAGAAAACCAGGGAAAAAGACAGTCTGAAAGAGTCCTCCTGGAATTACAAACAAATCTGGATGTCAAGACTATATACTCATGTATTAGGCTACACTGACTCAGGAACAATTAGAGTGGGATATAGAAGATTGGAAGCATTCCCTAAGCCACAAGCAGATTTATCAGCCAAGCGCAGAATCCTCAACGGCACAAAGGGCTTAGGTACTTCTGACCAAACACTAAAAAAAATGACAAGCTACTCTGACCTGGGGACAACTCCTGGGAAGCAAGGTTTATGAATAAATCATAATCATCATTGATGATCTGGAAGAATGGAAGACTGTCCTTGCTAAAGGCTATACCCTCTCCAGATGAAGTAAAAAGGAAACTTCCAAGGTTCTAGTTCCTGGATGAACATGAGACAAACTTTGAAATTCCTTGAATTATGAACACAGTTTACAAGTTACACATTTTACAGGTTCAATAGTAAAGGGTGAACATCTTTAACCAACAAGTTCATTATGCTAAACCAGGAGTGGCCCCTGGGTAATCAATCTAAAAGAAAAATCTGAGCAGGAACATCCAAGGCTGCACAGTGAGGGAGGAAATAGGCTTCATAGATGTAGGTTAGCAAAATCACTAAACAAAGAAGTAAATGAACAAGTAAACAATAGCAGCAAGCCTCAGGAGAGGAAGGGAATCAATACTGAGATTTGGTACAATATATTATCTAAAATGTCTAATTTTCAACAATAAAATTGTAAGACATTCAAAGAAACAGGAATGTATAACTCATACATAGGTTAAAAAAAAAGGCAATAGGAATTGCCTTTGAGGCAGCCCAGACAGTGGACATAGCAAACAAAGAATTCAGAAGAGGTATTATAAATATGTGAAAAGAACTAAAGGAAACAATGCTTAAATAATTAAATGAAAGTATGATGACAGCACCTTATCAAATAGAGAATAGCAATAATAAGATTGGAATTATTCAAAAGAACAAGATGAAAATTATGGAGTCAAAAGTACAATAACCAAATGGGAAAAAAAGTCACTAAAGGGCCCAATATTTTATTTGACTTGGAGGAAGAAAAAAGTCAGAAAAATTGATGGTAGATTGGTAGCAGTTATACAATTTAAGAACAGAGAGAAAAAAAATGAATAAAAATGAACAGAGCCTTAAAGAAATGTGGGAAATAATTAGGCACACTGACATATACATAAATGAAATACTGGAAGGAGAGAAAGGAGAAGAAAGAAAGGAGAAGAAAAAATATTCGAAGAAATGATAGTTGAAAATCTCCCAAATTGGAAGACAAAATTAATCAACACATCCATAAGCTCAACAAACTTCACATACAATAAACTCAAAGAGATCTAAGTTCAGACATATCACTGTCAAAATCTAGAGAGGCAAACATAACAAGAAGTTATCAAAAGCACCAAGAGGAGAACAACTCATCAAGTACCAGAGACCACACCAATAAAACAAACCACTGAGATGCAAGAGGGAGGATATATATGTATATGTATAGCTGATTCACTTTGTTATAAAGAAGAAACTAACACACCATTGTAAAGCAATTATACTCTGATAAAGGTGTTAAAAAAAAAAAAAGGAAATAATGAAGGCCAGAAGGAAGTGTGATGATATATCCAAAGGAGTGAAGGAGAAAAAGTCACCCAGAAATCTTATACACAGTAAACCTATCTTGCAAAAATGAAGGCAAAATATGCACATTCCTGGATAAAGGGAAAAAAATGAATTTGAAGAATATGAGCTGGCATGTCTGCCTTATAAGAAACACTAACAGTAGATTTTTAGACTGAAAGCAAGTGATGAAAGATTTAAATACACATGGGGGAAAAAAGAGCACTGATAAAGGTAATTAGTGATTATAAAAGAATATATTTGCATCTCTCTCTCTTTTCTTCTTTTAACTCATTATAAACAATTGCTTAAACTATACAGGTATCCCTCACTTTTCAAAAGTTCACTTTATGCCACTTTACTTTTACAAAAGACCTGCATTCGTACCTGCTTTTCCTAACTGAAAGAAATGTGAATGCTTTATCTCAATTAATTTTGTACATCCATTGGCAAGATGTGTCCTAAGGTAATTGTTTCTTTGCTTAGAACAGGTTTCATAGGAATGCTCTACTTTCAAATAGCAGAGGAAACCTGTATACACATACACACAAACATATATACATTATATATATATATATATATATATATATATATGTATATTTGTAAGATTTGTTAAGATTTTCCATATATACATATTATATATATAAATTGTATTGTTGCTCCTGTAACATATGGAAATATAATACATTTGACAATAATAGCATACAAGAGAAGTGGAAACAAAGCTGAATTTTAGTAATAAAATGACAACTTTGGTAACTTGAATTCACAGGAAGAAATAATGAGAATAAAGAGAAGCAGAAATCTCATATAAGAAGGCTAATAAAATACATTCTAAAATTCTTTAATTGCTCTACTTTCTCCTCTCAACTTCTTTAAAAGACAAAAGATAACATGTATAGTCATGATATGAATAAAATAATAGAAAAGAAAAGGGTGTTTGTGGAGGGAGTGAAGCTGTGTAGGTATAAGATTTCTATCCCTCAATGGAAATAAGTTAATATAAATCTAAAGTAGATACTAATAATGTGATGTATATTGTAAGCCCTAGAAGAAGCTTTAGAAACATAGATCAAAATATAGTTAAATAATAAAAAGGAATTAAAATGTTACATTAGAAGATATTGCATTATATAAAAGGCAATAAAATAGTATCAAAATAGTCAAAAGAGTAACAAAAGAGTAACAAAGTAGTCATGAGACACACAGAAAACAAAAAGAAAGGTGACACACACTTTAATTCAACCATATAAATAATAATAGTAAATGTGAATGGATAAAACAATTCAATCAGAGATTGTCAGACTGGTTAAAAAGGAAGAACCAAATCTGTTTTGTCTCAGCATTATTCATAATATCAAAAAAGGGGAAGCAACCTAATGTCTACAATTTGATGAATAGGTGTGCAGCTAATGCCTATTAACATGAATGAACCTTGAAAACATTATGCTAAGTCAAAGAAGCCAGGCACAAAATACCAAGTATTATATGATTCTATTTATATGAAGTGGTCAAAATGTGAAAATCAACAGAGACAAAAATTAGACTAGCAGTTGCCATGGGCTGGGGGGAAGGGGAATATACAGTGACTATTAATGAGCATAAGTATATTTTGTAGTGATGAAAATGTTTTAAAATTGGACAGTTGCAGAAGTATGCGAATATATTATAAAACCACTGAATTTTTCAATTCAAATAGATGAATTTTATACTATATGAAGTATATCTCAATAATACTTTTACAAATTGTTAAGAAAAACAGAGATAAGAAATGGAAAACTACAAGAAATGCAAGACTTTCATTATTCAGGGTTTGATGCTGATGAGACTGAAGAGATAGATAGATAGGGATGAGCCTTGCAAACCATCTAAGGAGGTTGGACTTAATCCTATAATGACTAGACAGACAATGATGGATTTAGAAGTGGAATAATGGGAAAATTTAAACTTTAAACAGACAACCCTTCTTTTGACAGTGTGGAAGATAGATTGAAAGAGTAAAATGTTGAAGTCAGGGAACTCTGCCAGTGATTCTAGAAAGGTGAAGAAAGTCTGAACCAACACAAAGAATGTGAAAATGAAGAAAAATATTTAGAAGGAAAATTTTACCATTAATTTTCTGTGTGGTTATAAGTAAATGTGTAGTCATGCTGGAAACATCTCTCTGCCTATTCTTGTAGGCTTCTGAGTTCCAGAATTAGGTAAGCAAGATCACCTGCTTCATTCCTTTTAGGTTTTCCTATTATGAAAACAGCAATGAGGAGTGGAGAAAGATGTGGAAAGGATGCATTCTGACATCCAATTATATTGTTAATCTCTGGAACTGGCAAATAGGAGTCTATTCAGGGAAATGTGTTTCTTGCCAGTGGCATCTGGCAATTAATGCTAAAATGTGGTTTCCAGCCTGCAAAGAACTTAGGATTTCACTGCAAGATTTAAAGAGAAGTATTGGTACTCACGCCTGTCTACAGCAATGTACTCAAAATCAAAACTGTCATAAATGTAGATATGAGCATATGATGTGCATTAATGATGACTCTACCCGTATTAATCTTCAATTAAATTCAGCAAAGCTAATAAATGGTAAAGCTTAAAGCTCTTAACCTGTAATACAAGACACTCAAATACCTGACTTAGGTACCTCTTTCAGCTCTGACTCCATATCTCAGCTTTTCCCAGGTCATTTCTAGCTCCTTTTACTATTTGCCAATTTCAAACTTCCCATGCTCTCTCCTACCTCAGACCATTTAGCCAAGCTGCTCCATATGCCCTCAAAGGAACTTCTCCAATTTTATACCTGTATAACTACTTCTCTTTCCAAACTCAGATGAAACCTCAACTTTGTCTTCAAAATGATTCTTAAATGCTCCAACCACAACAGGACCAACCATCGCCAAAAACGATATTAGGTTTTCCAATTTTCCTATTCTCCACTCTATATCAATTCTCATATACTTCTAATCTGTTTTTATATTTGCACATATACATATTTTATAAGTATATTTCTGTGAATATATGATCTTACATATGTATAAATCATATGTATATATTTAGAGTTTTTAATTAAATTGCAATTTATGTAATATAATGTTTGAATGCATGGGGTCCTGGAGTCAGAATGCCTTAATTTCTTAGAGACACACAATTACCTCATCTAAAATCTGTGGTTGATAATAGCAGGACTAACCTTAAAGTAGTGGTTCCCAAACTTGTCTGCTCATTGAAGGTAACTGGGAAGCTTCAAAAACTACTTATGTCTTTGTTCCATCTCCAGACATTTTATTTAATTGGTATGGAGTGATGCCTGGGCTTTAGAATTTTTTTTTAATTTTCATCTGATTCTAATGGGCATATAAACTTGGAAACCACTGCCTTAAAGGGAGGATTATATATAGTCATGTATGTGTGTTAGCAGCATATTGGTCAATATTCGACATTTAAAATAGTAATTGCTATTATTATTTGTGGAATTTTTTATTGAAAACCATATCTTATTTTTTTGCCCATGACACATAGGTGAAGTACTTAGTACAGGGATAGTGGCACTCAATTTCTTTACTAGGTAAATTAGAATATATCAGTATTAGATGAATTCCCCTCACGAAAACAAAGGAGCTTTCAGTTCTATAAAGAAAGATGGCAGACACACAGGTAACTACAGTAAAACTCAGCATGGGACAACTGAGCTCAGAGCACTACATTGTAGTAGTGTAGAGGAGAATTGGGCAAATAAATTTTCCCTGATTTAAACAAGATGCTAACGAAAAAGATGAAGGAGGAAGACGAGGAGGAGAAGAGGAACTTACATTTATTCGGCATTGCACAAAACTATGAACTTTCCCAATTTTACAGATGAAGAAATTAAGACCCAGAAGGTGAAATAATTTGACTAAAATCACTCTAGTCAGTGACGCTCTAGCTTCAGAGTACTTAAGCATTGTGCTGCAGTATAAGAGCAAGGAGTCACCACACACCTCTAATCAACAAGTTGTAATATGGACTTCCTGTGTAGGAACCCATGGATTAAGTGGTGTAAGAGTTTGTGCACGACTCTGGGTATGCTTCTATACAATCAGTTGGTCAATTCTCAGCTCAGTCATTACTATGTTAAAAAAAATTAGGGGTGTCTTCCCTGGTGGCGCAGTGGTCTGCGCCTGCCGATGCAGGGGACACGGGTTCGTAACCCGGTCCAGGAGGATCCCACATGCCGCGAAGCGGCTGGGCCCGTGAGCCATGGCCACTGAGCCTGCACGTCCGGAGCCTGTGCTCCGCAAAGGGAGAGGCCACAACAGTGAGACGCTCGCATACCGCAAAAAAAAATAAATAAATTAAATAAATTAGGGTGAAACTGAAATGACTGAATATCAACAAAGAAAAAAAAATCTTCCCAATCCACTAATTCATACTTTATACAAAGCTTAATGAGTTGGACCATAGATACAATTATAAGGGCCAGAAAATATAAAACATCTAAAAGAAAACACAAACCTTGTCAAAAGAGGCAACACTTTAGGACCTTAGATTAGGCAAATATTTCTTAGATAGATACAAAAAGTTCTAGTATCAAGGAAACATTTATAACTCTGATTTAATTTTAAAAAAAAACATTTTTTCCCTCTATGAAAGTCACAGCTAAGAAAATGAAAACCAAACCACATAGTGGGAGACATCATTTGCAAAATATACATCTAATAAAGAACTTATACCTAGAATATATAAATAACCATTTGATTCAATTATTAGATAACAATCCAATACAAAAATAAAACACTTTTTTAAAAAGAATAAAACATTTAAATAGACATTTCAACCAGGAAGATATATAAATGTAAAGTAAGCATATGAAAAGTATTCAGCATCATTAACCTTAGGAGAATGCAAATTATAAATACATGCTTGACCATTATACATGATTAGAAAAGGTAAAATTTAAAAGACTGACCAAGCCAAGTACTGGCAGGAAAGTAGAGTGCATTGGTATCTTATACTTTGCTGGTGGGAATGCAATTGTACATTCAATTTAGAAACAATATGGCAGTTTCTTACAAAATTAAACATACCATGTGACCTAACTATTCTACTTCAAAATTTACCCATGAACAGTGAAAATATATGTGCACTCAAAGAGTTCCGTTTGAGTGTTCATAGCAGCATTATTCACAATAGTCCCAAACTGGAAACAACCAAAGTAATAATTAGCTGGTGAATTTTTTTAAAATGTGGTGTATCCATCTAGGAAAATTAAATTAGATGAAATGAAACTAAAAAGGAACAAATGATTGACTTATGCAACAACATGGATAAATTCAAAAGCATTATACTATTTTTATTTCTATGACACGTTAGAAAAGGCACAAACAATAGTTTGGAGGTGGGGGAGAGAACTGACACTAAAGGGGCCTAAGGTAAATTTTATTTTTGAGATTATGGCAATGGAATATGTCTTGATTATGTTGACAGTTACACAGTATATATTTCAAAAGTCAATGAATTGTCCAATAAAAATGATGAATTTTGTTGAATGCAAGTTATACTTCAATAGACCTAATTATGAATACATAAATAAATAATAAGAAATTTTCTTTTTTGTGGGAATTCACGGTTAGAGGTTCTATCACAAAAACAGAGTACAAATGATGTTGCTTTGGAATGCCGGGCATTACCCAAAGCCTCCACTTATCTGAAATAGACATAGAACCCCTGTACAAAGTATTATATTTGGATTGTTTCCTGCTACATAAACTGCATCTAATATAATGTCTGACACATAGAATTTATTTGAGAAACATCTGTTGAACTCTTTAATTTCTGCTTGGCTCTAGTGGATTAGCTCTAACTTAGAGACTGGTTTTTCTTTGTCATACCTGTGCAATTAGAGATTGAGATTAATATACTTTTTACTCAACAGAGAGATTAAAGAGGTAAACTTCAAAATAAGAACTATTATAATTTATTGTATAAAATTTTGAATGAATATCTTAGCACTCTTTTGGAAAATCATAATTAGCAAAGTAAAACCCAAATGTGATATGAGAAAAAGCTTGGTAGAATTAGGAAGTATAATGTATTGATTGCTGACACCTCAGGGTGCCACAGCACTGTCATATATGAATGCTGGAGGAAAAAATTGACTTTCCACATTTCCCGGAGGTAACAGGAGAATTCATGACGCTGTGCCCAGTGTGATACCCTGAGGATTCCATTTATGACCCTCCCACCTAAAAACAACGGTACCTCTCAATCTTCTCTCAGGCTTGCTTATGAGCAGCATCAAAAACGGGGACAAAAAGTTTATCTTTATATTTCTGTCTGCATATATTAAAACAAAATACTAGTAGGGAAGATGAAGGCAATCAGCACTTGCTGATTCACGTACACTATCTATACAACCACCACTTCTATAGTGTTGTAATGATTACCATTTTGCAGCTGGGAAAATAGCTCAAAGAGTTTATTCAACTCAAGAGTAGAAAGAGCCTGGATTCTATCCAAGTTAGTGTTAGAACTACAAACACTTGGTTATCAATATTATGATCAAAAAGAATGAACCTTTTTCTTTTAACAATAATAGATAATACTTATTGTGCATTTAATATGTGCCAGACACTATTGTAAGTTGATCATTTACTCGTATCAGTTCACTAGATTCTCAAAATAACTGTATTATACAGAAGCTATCTCATTAATCTCATTTTACAGGTGAGAAAAGAAGAGACATATGTTTCTTCTCTTGTTCAAAGCCATACTGAAATTGACAGTATTAAACACAGAGGCCTGGATCCAGAGTCTCTGCTTTTAATTGATGCACAATCCTGCCTCTTATATGGGTTGGAAATGAAGATAGTAAGAACAGTTGTGAATAAAATACAGGCTTAATAAATGCCTAAAATAGGTAAGACCAATCCAAGTGCTCCCATTTTTTTTCCCATTACTCAGAATATTTGATTCCACTTCTCTTTTCACAGCCTAGTAGATAATTTTAAATGAGAAATTGTTTATGCCCCATTAAGTAGCAATACAGTTTCCATTTTCATTAAATTGCTTATTAAAAAGAAATATGAAAATTTTAGATTGTAATGTGGGTTTTTTTTTTTTTTTTGGTGTACTGTCTGAGAATAATGCTTCTATATCACCAGCCTCCTTTCCTCTCTCCTTTTGTCCTATATTCACTTTAAAGTCAAAAGACGTTTAAGTTGGTAACTAGTAAAAGAAAAAAACAACAATGAAAACAAAAACTGAACCAGAACCTGTGGGCCTGCTGATCAGTCAGAAGCACCTACATGGTGCCAAGTAGTTACTGACATATACCTTGCTGACTGGAAAGATAAGCCATGCCCAGGCCCCATGGAGGAGAAGAATGAATCAGAGAGGGAAGCTGATTTCCAAACACAAGTCAGCAGGAACTTGAACATTTTTCCCACTAACAAAGAGAAGAAACTATTCATAAAATTATTGACACTTTTCTCTCAAAATTATTAACATCACCGTCAATACCCCTCATGATTTGGCACCATTTTTTCTTTCCCCAATATCTTCTGGCCTCTTTCCACATTTACCATACATTTCAGCAAGTTCCTCTGACAACTTATTAAACAGTAATTCACGTTAGACTGTTTTCTCAAGAAAGACAGCATTCCTCACTTACTCATTGACTCTTCCCTTCCTTCCTTCTTTCTTTCATTTCTACAAATATTTACTAACTACCAAGTGTAGACTCTGATGCAATGCCCTCAAGATCTAACCCAGTGTCACTCTTCCATGAAGCTGGTCCTAATGTAGTAATTATTCTATTGATCTTTGACCTTCCTTCACAACCCCTCCCCCAAGAGTGGTAGATAAAGTGCTTATACAACACTTACCATAATGTATTAAAGTTAATTGTAAACTATCTTATCACCCTTACTGACTGAGGGCAAGGCAACTTATCATCCAATTTTTCTCCCCTGTGCCTGCTACAAAATGTCAGCTGTGATGAGTGAAAAAGAGGGCGGGGTGGGGGGGGCAGAGATGTTAAATAACAAATGCGAATACCCTCTTTCAGAGGTCCATATACAAAAGAAACATTAGTAAGTTAAGTGAAAAGTCTGAAAGGGAACTCAAATCACCTTATTTCAAATGCTGCTTTCCATAATACCAATGTCTATAGAATTTTTAAAGTGAGAAAAAGAAAAGTAAAACCTTTTCACATCATTAATTAAATGCACTAGGGCCTTGTAATTTAAAGTGTGGCTCATAGACCAATACAGTCAGCACTGCCTAGGGTCTTGTTTGAAATGCGGAATCTCAAGCCCCATCCCAGACTTACTGAATCAGAATATCCTTTTAACAAGACACACAGGTGACCCCTACACATGTTAAAATGTATGAAACACCAACAGACCATCCTCATTCAGCAAAGCTGGGTATTATTATTAAAACAGCCAAAATTGAATAGTTAGTCTATAAGACTATGCTTGATTGCTACCAAACTCTTACACGTTAAGATAACATTAAAATCTAAGCAGTATGCAAATAAAAGGGCTCAAATAAGTGAAAACATTAAATATAAGATAGCTGTTATCCACAATGTATCTAAAGTAAAAACAAATTCAATACCTGAAGAAAGGGGGAGAATTATAATATTAAGTTAACATAGGTTCTGCTCAGCTTGAAACAAAAAAAATCCAGAGGGCTATTTTCAATATTATTATTTTAGAAGATTTTACAGATTTTAATGAATAAATTATCAGTATATCAGCATATCAAATTTGTCCAAGATAAACCCAAGCATGAAACCAAATTTTTATAGCAAAGGCTTCTTACACAACTAATTAGATTAGATTAGAGACAATTTCCATTTATTATTCCTGCAAACAATATGTTAAAGGCAGTTGGAAAAGAGAATGTAATCTTTTATATCTCTGACACCAGACAATGGTCAACTGCAATTATATTAAGAAATTGCATCTAGTTCTTGGCCTCTATATCCATTTCTTTAATAAAAAGACTCATGTAAAACTTTATGAGGAAAAAATATATATACCCCAACAATTTCATTTCTGAAAAGCTATTATGCCTTTAGTCCTTGATTGTTATATAAATACTAAAAAGCCTGAGCTGTTTTCTCTGTAGAATGTTCTGAAGATCTTTTTGCCTTTGTTTATAAATAAAATTTTAAAATATATATTTGCCTAAAACGAAGGAGATGAACTGATCTGCGCCAGGCTTCCAAGTCAACTCTATATCTTAAAGGAGAAATAAAAGGGCCTGGAATACAGTTTTATACATCCCAGAGACTGCAAAGTATGAAGGCCTGAGTTGAAAAGATGTGACACATTTCTTGAATGAGACTAAGAGAAACATTTGTTTAGACTCTGAAAAAGTAACCTGGTATTATCCTAAGAAGCATACTTCCCTCTGGAAAAACAAAAACAAAATAATTCATTGATAATGGAATGTGTGTAAAATATTTCACAGAATTCATTTGCATATATAATCTCATTTGATTCTGTTAAATAACTTCGAAGTGTGTGTATTGATATTATCCATAGTTTACTAAAAGAGGAATTGATAACCAATAAGGCTAAGTGACTACTTAACCTCAGTTTGCAGGTAAGTGAAAGATAATAAAGAACCCAATTCCCTGACTGCAACCACACATTCTTTTTACCACATCAAGCTACATTCATTAAGGAAGAAGAAATGGACAAAATATTCAGTAGATGATGGCTTAGGGTTGATATAAGTAAGACTTTTTACATATAGATTAGTCAAAGCTGTAAAACAGAAGTGCTTTCCCCTTTCTTTTGCAGCATGCAAAGCACTCTTAGGTCCCATAGTAGGTGCTTCATAATTGTGCTATAAGTTTTATCTGACTTGCTGCAAGAAGCAATGATTACGCTAAAAGATTTTACCCAAAATACGATCATAGAGTTTCTGCACATCATATAATATATCCCATATGGATTTTCCCAGCCTTGGGGAATTTTCATACTTCTGCTTCTAGAGGAGTTGGAGTAGCAATGGTTGGAGCAGGGTGGGAGGATATGCTAGTTGTGACTTTCACAAAAGAAAA
Source organism: Mesoplodon mirus (assembly GCF_964341445.2). Classification (NCBI taxonomy): domain Eukaryota; kingdom Metazoa; phylum Chordata; class Mammalia; order Artiodactyla; family Ziphiidae; genus Mesoplodon; species Mesoplodon mirus. Next base: position 33,280,657 of record NC_138983.1, read on the forward strand.
GATTATCGGTGGTTGCCAGAGGCAGTGGGTGGGAGGTGGATGAAAGAGGTAAAGGGGGCCAAACGATACAAACTCCCAGTTATAAAATAAATAAGTCATGGGGATGTAATGTACATCATAGTGATTATAGTAATACTGTATTGCATATTTGAAAGTTATTAAGAGAATAATCTTTCTTAAAAGACCTTATCACACACATCCAATTGTAAATATTTATGGTGATGGATATAACTAGACTTACTCTGGTGATCATTCTGCAACATATACAAATATCAAATCATTATGCTGTACACCTAAAACCAGTGTAATGTTATTTGTCAATTACACCTCAATTAAAAAAAAAGAAGAGATTATGCGATTGGGAAGAAAACTGAAAAATGTGTGCTGGTGACTAAATTTTGGTGTCTGGCTAAGTAGCATGAATTGCAAGCATTGAAGTGATTTTCATTGCCTACTCAAATAATGCAGCTCACTTTGCCTTCCCAGGTTATTTCATCATTAGGAGTAAACTGAGTTCTACTCTTGGCTAAGAAACCACAAATGTTCCTGGGACTGAAAAACAATTACATCATGTTAAATTCTCCTTCTGAAAGGGTCTCAGTGGTGTGGGCATGAAGAATAGAAAGGGCAAAGAATACAGAGACAAAGAATAAAGAGGGAACCAAAAGAAGAGACTGTGGGGAAAAACACATTACTGTATAGAATGAGCTTGGAATCTCTGTGGGAATCAGATAGATATACAAAAAATCAACTATAATTGAGCGTGAGAAGGAGATTCTTCATCAGAATTTTGTAAGAAGGAAAAAACCCTGCTTTAGAATATTGTGAATCTTAATCACTGAACATTTACAATCAGAGACAATGTGGTCAGGGAGATTAGCCAATATTGTGCAAGAGACTAGAGTTGGAGGTATTACAAGACCCTTTAATGTGAAGGTTCTACATGATTGAAAACTTATGTAACAAGATCTGACTTGTTTCTCAAATGAGGTTTGTTAAATTCAAATTATAATGGTAGGGAAGAAGATAAAGAAGAAATATTTAAAGACATATCAGGGTCAATGATTGAAGTGATAGTGTTGCCATGGTAAAAGACTCCCAGTGTATACTACTTATGGATTCTGCTCTTGCCGTCATAAGCTGTATATTCCTTTTTATAAATGATGAAATTTATGGAGAACTGTCCTATTTAAAATTCCTCTTAACTGTGTTGTTTGCAGCAGCTTTCCATGCAATTACCTTCAGTGGTAATTGCTTTCTTCTCTTTTATTATGGGTAGGTCAACAAACACTCTAGTAACTGAGTAACAGCAATGAAATGAAATGAAAAGTCAAGTAAATTCACAAATATGCTTCTCAAATGTCTCCTGCCAAGACAAAGGAGGACATCTAAATGTGTTACCAAAAGAAGAAGTACTCAAAGGAGAAAAATAACTTGCCCTTGTTTTCTGAAATTATGGTTGGCATCACCATTAAGATAAAGGATATAGAAAACAAAGCATTTAAAAAATGTATAATGAGTGAAATTGCTGTGTATTTTCTTCACTGTTCTTTCTTTTAATTATATATTCAAAATAAAGAATTATGTTTAGAATAGAGATCTTACTGTAATTGCTTTCTATTTTAATTAGAGATGAAAAGCTATCTGAGGATGTCACATGTCCCTGAGCAGTGTTTCTAGGTGGTCAAATTTGATTCTACAAAAGTTCATAATTTCTAATCTATAATTTCCGAACCTAAGACAATTTCTGCTCAGAAGCACATGTTGAACTTTCAGTGTGCCCAGAAGAAACATGTTTCTCACTGGAAAAAAAATGTTTTAACGTACTAAAAAATAGAAGCATTTAGGACCTAAAGAAACCAGTGTATCAATTAGTGGCTGTTGTGCCTAGAACTGAAATAGCAGTATACCAGGTAAGTCCCACGAAAAGAGTGACTTTCCCCAAAGGTCTCATGATGGCGCCACTGCTCTATATATGCTCCAAGCAAGGACCTGTGCAAAGTCAACTGAACTTGGTAAAGGCTGAGGGCCCCTCAGAGTGGGAGGACAGCTGGCTAAGCCAAGACATACATGCAACATGATGGACAGGAGAAGAATAGGTAGAAAAGGTCAGCAACACAAGGCTCATCCCAGCATCTCGGACACAAGGAGAAACATTCTAGGGCTGGTCTAAGGTTAATTGTCGAGCTGTTTGGAAGATGGCGGAGGAGTAAGACATGGAGATCACCTTCCTCTCCACAGATACATCAAAAATACATCTACATGTGGAACAACTCCTACAGAACACCTACTGAACACTGGCAGAAGACCTCAGACCTCCCAAAAGGCAAGAAACTCCCCAGGTACCTGGGTAGGGCAAAAGAAAAATGAAAAAAAAAACAGAGACAAAAGAATAGGGATGGGACCTGCACCTCTGGGAGGGAGCCATGAAGGAGGAAAGGTTTCCACACACTAGGAAGCCCCTTCACTGGCAGAGATGGTGGGTGGGTGGGAGGGAAGCTTCGGAGCCACAGAGGAGAGCGCACCAACAGGGGTGTGGAGGGCAAAGCAGAGAGATTCTCGCACAGAGGATTGGTGCCGACCAGCACTTACCAGCCTGAGAGGCTTGTCTGCTCAACAGCCGGAACGGGCGGGGCTGGGATCTGAGGCTCGGGCTTTGGAGGTCAGATCCCAGAGAGAGGACTGGGGTTGGCTGCATGAACACAGCCTGAAGGGGGCTAGTGCACCACAAGTAGCCGAAGGGAGTCAGGGAAAAAGTCTGGACCTGCCAAAGAGGCAAGAGAGCATTGTTTTGGGGTGCGTGAGGAGACGGTATTCCTTCCCTGTGTGCCCACAGAAGAAAGAGCACTGCCTAAGTGAGCTTCAGAGATGGGCGTGAGCCGCAGCAATCAGCTTGGCCCCAGAGATGGGCATGAAATGATAACGCTGCTGCTGCAGCCACCAAAAATCCTGTGTGCAAGCACAGGTCACTATCCATACCCACCAGGAGCCTGTGCAGCCCACCACTGCCAGGGGCCTGTGATCCAGGGACAACTTCCCTGGGAGAACACACGGCGTGCCTCAGGCTGTTGCAATGTCATGCTGGCCTCTGCCACCACAGGCTTGCCCCGCATTCCAATTATGACTACAGTACCCCTCCCTCCCCCCAGCCTGAGAGAGCAAGAGAGCCCTAATCAGCCGCTGCTTTAACCCTCTCCTGTCTGGTCAGGAAAAGGTGCCTGAGGGCAAGCTACATGCAGAGGCAGGGCCAAAACCAAAGCTGAACCCCAGGAGCTGTGCAAACAAAGAAAAGAAAGGGAAATCTCTCCGTGCAGCCACAGGAGCAGCAGATTAAATCCCCATAATCAACTTGATGTACCCTGCATCTGTGGAATACCTGAATAGACAACAAATGTTCCAAAAATTGAGGCAGTGGACTTTGGGAGCAAAAGTAGACTTGGGATTAGCTGTCTGAGACTGATTTGTTTCTGATTTTTATGTTTATCTTAGTTTAGTTTTTAGTGCTTGTTATCATTGGTGGATTTGTTTATTGGTTTGGTTGCTCTCTTCTTTTATTTTTTTATCTTTTTAAAATTTTATTATTTTTTATATTATTATTATTTTATTTTACTTTATTTTATTCTTTTTCTTCCTTTTTTTTTTCTTCCTTTTATTCTTAGCTGCATGGTTGACAGGGCCTTGGTGCTCCAGCTGGGTGTCAGGCCTGAGCCTCTGAGGTGGGAGAGCCGAGTCCAGGACACTGGACCACCAGAGACCTCCCGGCCCCACGTAATATCAATCGCCGAGAGCTCTCCCAGAGATCTCCATCTCAACACTAACACCCAGCTCCCCCCAACAGCCAGCAAGCTCCAGTGCTGGACTCCCTATGCCAAACAACTAGCAAGACAGGAACACAACCCAACCCATTAGCAGAGAGGCTGCCTAAAATCATAATAAGCCCACAGACACCCCAAAACACACCACTGGACACGGTCCTGCCCACCAGAAAGAAAAGATCCAGTCTCACCCCAGAAAACAGGCACCAGTCCCCTCCATCAGGAAGTCTACACAAGCCATGGAACCAACCTCACCAACTGGGGGTAGACACCAAAACCAATGGGAGCTATGAACATTCACACTGTGGAAATGAGACCCCAAACACAGTAAGTTAAACAGAAAAGAAATATGCAGCAGATGAAGAAGCAAGGTAAAAAACCACCAGACCAAAGAAATGAAGAGGAAATAGGCAGTCTTCCTGAAAAAGAATTCAAAGTAATGAGAGTAAAGATGATCCAAAATCTTGGAAATAGAATGGAGAAAATACAAGAAACGTTTAGCAAGGGGCTAGAAGAACTAAAAAGCAAACAAACAATGATAAACAACACAAATACATGAAATTAAAAATTCTCTAGAAGGAATCAATAGCAGAATAACTGAGGCAGAAGAACGCAAAAGTGACCTGGAAGATAAAATAGTGGAAATAACTACCGCAGAGCAGAATAAAGAAAAAAAAATGAAAAGAATTGAGGGCAGTCTCAGAGACCTCTGGGACAATATTAAATGCACCAACATTCGAATTATAGGGGTCCCAGAAGAAGAAGAGAAAAAGGAAGGGTCTGAGAAAATATTTGAAGAGATTATAGTTGAAAACTTCCCTAACATGGGGAAGGAAATAGTCAGTCAAGTCTAGGAAGCGCAGAGAATCCCATACAGGAAAAATCCAAGGAGAAACACGCCAAGACACATATTAATCAAACTATCAAAAATTAAATACAAAGAAAAACTATTACAAGCATCAAGGGAAAAACAACAGAGTCTGTCACACAGAGTGAAGTAAGTCAGAAAGAGAAAAACAAATATCATATTCTAACACATATATATGGAATCTTAAAAAAAAGAAAAAAGAAAAAAAAAAGGTTCTGATGAACCTCGGGGCAGGACAGGAATAAAGACGCAGACGTAGAGAATGGACTTGAGGACATGGGGAAGGGGGAAGGGCAAGCTGGGACACAGTGAGAGAGTGGCATGGACATATATACACTACAAATGTGAAATAGATAGCTGGTGGGAAGCAGCCACATAGCACAGGGAGACCAGCTCAGTCCTTTGTGACCACCTAGAGGGGTGGGATAGGGAGGGTGGGAGGGAGGCACCAGAGGGAGGGGATATGGGGACATATGTATACGTATAGCTGATTCACTTTATTATACAGCAGAAACCAACACAATATTGTAAAGCAATTATACTCCAATAAAGACATTAAAAAATAAAGTTAACTGTCTTCACTTTGATTCTCTGCAGAAAAATTCACACTTATGCCTTATTCCCTAACATTCCTTAGCCTTTAGACCATTTCTCTACAAAGACTTTGCAAATATATAACATTTATCATTTACTACAATGGTAAAGACGTTGGTGAGCAAATACTGCAGAGTGTCCCTCTAGAGACTGAAGGCTGGCTATAGGCAAAATATTTAGAACTCATTCAGGGATGGCAGATAGGTACCAACTGTGACTGACTTTAGGAGCTGCTTGGAATGAGGATGATGTCAAGCCTAGACCCAAGCTCAGTGGAAAATAACCCCATGACCCTTTAGCAAGGTATTGGATAGGCAGGCACAGGATATGGGATAGGGACATACAAAGATATTCACTTTTTAAAATGTATTTACAATATCTGGCTTAAATCACTTAACATGTTTTATTTTCCTATGGGATAGGTCATAACATTTTTTTCAAATCTCGAATTAATGATAAAATTTCATTAAAATGGTAAAATTTAAAAACATATTTAAAGTTATAAACATTTTCTAAAAATAATTTCTAACATAATCATCAGCCTGGCAGTTATAGAATGCACCTCAGTTTTCTAATAAATGAACACAGTAGGAAAGAAAAAGACAGAAACTTGAAACAAGCACAGTATTCTCAATAACAACCAGAGAAAACTCTGCTTACCATTGCCTAAAAGTGCTTAGCATGGTAGAAGGTGAGGGCCAATATGTAAAGCAATGATTCCTAAACTGTTAAACTTTGGCTAGGTAAAGACCATTTGATAATCTGATAAATTATATAAGCTCCTCTGCAAGAAAAATGCCATTTGTAAACCTACAAAAATATGAAAAAATTCTGAGGAGTCAATATCTTCCTGAAATTCATCCATTGACTTCAAATCCCTTGCTAAAGTGTGAAGAAATCCTGGTGAAATGGAAAAAAAACAAAAACCATAAAAAACAAATAAAACAACACTTTGCTTAGTGCCTGACAGATAACACGTGCTCAATCAATAATTTTTGAGAAATGAATAAACATGAAGTCAGGAAGCTTAGATTGAAGTTGTGTTATCATAGATAAGTCACTTTAAAGCTCTAGGCTTGGTTTCTTAAGAAATCTTGTACTTTTAGTGATTTTCAGTATTTGGAATATTCTCAATATTTTCAGAGAAAAATTAATGTTTAATAGATTTAAATTTGCTATGACTTCTGATAAGAAGCATGTCCTTTTTTTTTTTTTTTTTTTTTTTTGCTGTAGGCGGGCCTCTCACTGTTCTGGCCTCTCCCGTTGCGGAGCACAGGCTCCGGATGCGCAGGCTCAGCGGCCATGGCTCATGGGCCTAGCCGCTCCACGACATGTGGGATCTTCCCGGTTCGAGGCACGAACCCGTGTCCCCTGCATCGGCAGGCGGACTCTCAACCACTGCGCCACCAGGAAAGCCCAGCATGTCCTTTTAAAACCTGCATATATACTCCATTATCTGGTGAATAATAAGAAAATAAGTGAGGCTAGTTGGCGTTTGTGCTTTAAAACATGGAAGGAGCAAGCCTGGAAAGTTGGGTTGATTTGGACAAGGTCAGTTTAATTTCTCCTGTTTCTTACCACAGAACATACCTCTATACTATAGTTTTAAAAATGAGTAGGTTAGATAATAATAATAATATAGAGAGTCAGAAAAAAAACCTCTGTTTCAAGCAGTTGCAAATTCTAAACTGAAAACAGCCTATTTTTGTACTGAAAATGCTTATGTTTTTTAGGCAAATGCATTGAATATTAGTTACCAACAGATTATATTTTATATCAACAAGTTATATTTCCAGCTACGCATATTTGCCCTTTTAATCTTTGAATTAGTACAGTAGAAAATATTTCTGAAAAGTATAATCTATAGATCCCCCTAAGAAGCAAAGTAGAAATATAACTGAAAAATGTGATATAGTGGAGTCACAGGACTTAGATTAGAATAAAACTCTGCCACTTACTAGTTCTATGATTTCAGATAAGTCTTTTACCTTCTCTAGGCCTTGTTTTTCTGATACATGCTAAGGTGACAGTATCAGCTGCCCTGACTGACTCATAAAATTATTTTGAGGCACAAATTAATGTGTTTTGAAAATTAAAGTTTGTTAAATCATGGAAGAAAATAAAATCAGTAACCCCTTTAACCTCTTCTGTAAGGTGCCTATATTTTTAGGGCCCAAACTCACTTAACTGGAGATAAATTGACACATAACAAATGAATGGCACTGAAAATGCTTTTGCTCATTAAAAAATGGTTTAACATGTGGATGAGATAAATGTAAGTTAATGAAAGACACACGCACAAAAATTATCTTAATTTATACAAGGGTTTAAAAATTAAGGGACAACCGCTTCACGAAATTCCCTTATAGAAGACTCAAATCATCAGAAAATAATCTGACACTTGTTGGATCCATACTTAGGAATTCATGTGGCAATATTCCTGTTTTCAGAAGCAGATACCAGTTGAACACATCTGATTTCTAGAGAAAATACCAATGAGAACACATGCCATTTTGATGTCAGAGTTTCAAAATGAGTGTTATCTGGTCTATCACCAAACACGGCAGAATAATTGTCAGAATTTTGATACAGTGGTATAACTATGCTATAGAAATAGTTATCAAAGGAATAACTATAAAGTTCTGTCAAATATACTTGAGCCAAGAAACTCTAAGTCAGTTCAATTTTAAATAAATAACTAAATAAATATTAAAATAAATAAATAAAATAGTGATGGTTTCAATCTGTTAATAAATTAGCTTTGCAAATAAATGTTTTGGTAGCCTGGAGTAATTGTCAAACTTCTCAAGGCCTCAATACTCTTATGGTAAAATGGATTCTACAACTTCTCCTCTCTGTCTCATGGAAATTGTAGTGAGGATCAAATGAAATAATGTACATCACAGCACTGGGTAGAGTATAAAATGCTAAATACATATAAGGCATTATTTTTATCGATAGGCTATAAACTTCATGTAGGCAGTAACTTAAATAATTCATTATTGTATTTTAAACACTGAATAACAAACACATAGTTTTTATGAAGTTGGTTTTATTGGATAACTAATAGAAATAGTCACAAAACCGGTATCCCTCACTGGAAATCTAACATGTCATAGTTCTTTTCATAAAACAGCTAGATGCATCCAAATAGAATGCCTCAGAAGATTGGAATGTAGGGGAAAAGATGGATACTGGGACCGAAAACATCTATGCATTTGAAGGTCAGGACATCAGCAAAGATTTTGCAAGTACCAGAGGACAAAGCAAGATGGATTATTCAATATGTGCTACAACTAGTAAGCAATAGAAAGATGGTCAGGAGTTTAGAGAGTGAAGAACAGACAAATAACAAAATGAAGAGCCAGTCACCAGGGAGACCACAGGAAGTAAGAGAAAGAAAGAAAAAAAAAAAGGCAGGGGAGAGGATTAGACACAGACCATGAACATGATGTATATGATAGATGTAAATCCTTTCTCAGTTATACACAATATCTACTTTATTGATGACCTTGGACCATTAACTTTTTAGGCCTCACTTTACACACACACCCGTCCCCCCCATTACACACATCATGTGTGTATATACATATACACACACAAATACTCAATGCATCATACGTATATACCTAAGTTGTTTTGAGGAGTAAGCATGTTTAGTGCTCAATATATATCAGCTGTTATCATTACTAGAGATTTTTTAATTCTACAGATTCAAGGTTACACGTCTAGAATGAAGCAATAAAAATTTTTTAAAGAAACAAATTTTGGGGGCATATTTACCATCAACATATCATATATTATTTTCTATAAATGTATACGTACTATAAACACAATATTAAATGAGGACTGACATGATGCTTATGATGCTCTTTAAAGAGAGCAAATGTTAGCAACATGACAGGTGGAAGAGAACCTTCAGCAAAGGCATAAATATGTCGGTCTCCACACAGGTAAAGTCAGTCCAGGTAGTTGTCATGGCCAAAATATACGTTCAAAAGGCTTCCCACCCAGAATGTATCAAATCTTTAGCCTATAGAACATGAAAGTGAGTTCAGAAATAATTTCCAATTAAACTCAGCAACATCTCCTTCTGAAAATCTGGTATCAAAACTCAAACAGTCTCGCATTCCCTACCTCAATAGGCAAGTTGATAAATTTAATTTTTGGTGACTAGGGAGCATTACATAAGTGAAGTGACCAAAACAACAACAACAAAAGTACGTAAGTGAAATTGAGTGGCTTACATTTTAAAATAAATGTTTAAGCTGCCCAGTAATCATATTTAGGGCAAATTAAAACAGTAATTTTCATTTTATAATTTCTCAAACAACAAAGTTTGTTACTGCTTTACTGCATGTATTATTTGGTAAATTACTGCGATGAACTGAATTGTGTCTCCCTCCAAACTCATATGTTGAAAGCCTATCTCCTAATGTGACTTTACTAGAAGATGGGGCTTGTAAGGAGGTAATTAAGGTTAAATGAGGTCCTAAGGGTGGGACCCTGATATTGTAGGATTAGTGTCCTTATAAGGAGAGACATCAGTGAGCTCGCTAGTGCTCCTCCGTGTGAGGACACAGTGGGAAGGTGGCTGCTGCTAACCAGGAAGAGGGCTCTCACTAGAGACCAAACCCTGCCAGACTTGATCTCAGACTTTCCAGCCTCCAGACTTTGAGAAAATAAATTTCTATTGTTTAAGCCACTGTGTCCATGGTATTTTTTTATGTCAGCCTGAGCAGACTAACATATTTATTTACTTATTTATTTATTCTTGTTTCTTTAATGAGAATACCCAGTTCTCTGGGTATTCCTAAAGTCTTAATTAAACACAACAATTTTTTTTTCTTACTACACTGATGGGATAGTCAACTGTTATAATTTTCTTAAGAAAGTTGACCTCAGCAAGATGAAGGGCTAGGAGATCCCAACGCTTTTCTCCTCGTCTCAAAAAACCCAGCAAAAATAGTAAAGGAACTATAAACTGATGAAAATATCTCAGGAAAAGCTCTAGACTGCAGTGAGGAAGTAGCAAAAACACTGTAGAGCTCAAAAACTGATGATGGTTGCATAGGAAGCATTTTACCTTCATCACTCCATCTCCCAGTCTAGAGCAGCTTAGTGCCAGGAGGGGTCCCCACAGAATAACTTCACCGCACAGGTAAAAGGAGAGCAGGAGAACCCCTGCGACCCTCACCACTGTGGATTCATATAGTTTTCACCAACACTGATCCTGATGATGGAGCATCTCAGAGTCTCTGCTGCTGAATCTCCTCCCCAGGGCTGGAGTTATTGTTGCATGAGACCTGCCCTCAAGGGCCCCCAGTAGCCATTCTCTGGGATTGGGATGCCCCAGCATGTTGCCTCATATGAGACTGGAGCTGCTATACTGCTCTGAGATCTGCCTCACTGAGTTCTCAGTTCCCAGCTCTGACTCATCATTTCTGGGGACCAGCTGACTGATGCTCTGAGTCCCACCCTAGGGTCCCAGGTCATAGCTCTGAACTGTTAGTGCCAGGGCTATGCTGCTGCTGGTCTGAGCCCCATTCTCTGGGTCCAACCAGGGATATGTTACTGCTCTTCTGTGACTGCCCCCTGGGGCGAAAGTTGGGACTTTGTTCCATCATCCCAAGACTGTGCTGCTACTGTACCCTGACCCCAAGCCATTGTGCACCCTATTATCCCAGGGTCCATGCTGCTGCTGTATCCTCCCTGCCTGCTCCCAATCTGAGTCACTGTGGAGAGTCCCAGAGACTCAGACTACAGTTCCCCAGAGATTTGCAGATACTTACACAATGGACACCAATGCCATTGCTGCACAAGTGTACCTGTGCCTCAGGACCCTGGTACTGTTGTAGTTCCACATGCATCTGATCCTAGGACTGTGGCTCCACTACTGCTCTGAGTGCCAGCACACCAGACCAGCCAATAAGAGGGATCCCCTTGGCTAGAACATCTTCCCACAAGTGAAAAAGGAGAATAGGAGAATCTCAGCAGTCTTTGCCATTCAGGAAGTCAATAACCTTAGCCACCACCACCAACCACAGGACCTCGGCCATCTTAAGCACAGTGGACCCCTACAGTCTGTGCTAACATTGACCTCAGCAGATGGAGATGCATGGAAACTATTCTGCTGTGCTCTTTCAGGAATAAAAGTTACCCTCACAAGCACACTTGGGGAAAGTCTTTCCTTACCAAAGCCAGGCCATTTGTGACAACCTAAGTGAAATAAACCAGACAGAGAAAGAAAATACTGTATATTGTCACTTATATGGGGAATCTTCAAAAAAAAAGGCCGATTTTATAGGAACAAAGAATTGAATGGTGGTTGCAAGGAGCAGAGAGGAGGGAAATGATGTGATGGATGTCAAAGTGTACAAATTTGCATTTATAAGAAGAATAAGTTCTGAGGATCAAATGTATAGCATGGTGACTGTGGTTAATAACGGGGTATTTATCATTCAAAATTGCTGAGAGTAGATCTAAATCTTTCTCACTACACACACGGAAAATAGTTAACTATGTGTGAGGTGAGGGATGTGTTCATTATTTTGATCTTGGTAATCATTCCACAATATATTTGTACATCAAATCGTCATGCTGTACACTTTAAATATATATGATTATATTTGTCAGTTATTCCTCATTCAAGTTAAAAAATCCAAACTCCAAAAATAATGTGTATTAGGTTTCAATAACATTACAATTTTTCAATAATTTTAGTGAATTACTTTATAGTTACATACATTCAATAAAAACTACACTTTGAGATAAAAATAAGAACACATTTTTCATCAGAGCATAAATTAGAATCATCATACACACAATTTTAACATTTTATATTGGAGTATAGGTGATTAAAAATGGTGTGCTAGTTTCAGGTGTACAGCAAAGTTATACAGTTATACATATACGTGGATCTATTCTTTTTCAAATTCTTTTCCCATTTAGGTTGTTACATAATATTAAGCAGTATTCTCTGTGCTATACAGTAGGTCCTTGTTGGTTATGCATTTTAAATACAGCAGTGTGTACATGTCAATCTCAAACTCCCTAACTATATCTCCCCTGCCACCCTTGCCCCTGGTGATCATATGTTTGTTCTCTAAATCTGTGAGTCTATTTCTGTTTTGTAAATAAGTTCATTTGTATCACTTTTTTTAGATTCCACATATAAGCGATAACATACAATATTTGTCTTTCTCTATCTGACTTACTTCACTCAGTATGACAATCTCTAGGTCCATCCATGTTGCAGCAAATGGCATTATTTCATTCTTTTTAATGGCTGAATAATATTCCATTGTATATATGTGCCACATCTTCTCTATCCACATATATTTATAAGGAAAAAATTCACTTTTGGTATACATATCATAAAATTACACTTTTAAATTTTTATGAAGAAATTATAACTAAAGGATACTTTTATGTTTTAAGAAAGCAGAATATGTATAATATATAATCTATATTTACATACATATGTTAATCACAAAGCAGATTATGCCTAATACAAAAGGAACTAAACAGAAATACAAAATATTTCAAAATATTGAGTGTGCTCCAAGTGATGGGATTTTAAGTGGTTTTTTTTTTTTTTGGCCTTATACATTTAGACATGTTTTGAAATTGTTCTTTACTGAAAAAATAATTCTTCTGAAATTAAAAAAATAAGTATATGTAAAAGTAAAATAGAGGAGCAAAATGGAGGGTAGGTATTCCAGAGAATATCAACTCCAAATTGAATCAAGGAAGATAAAAAGTAACTCAAGTCCTGGGCAAATAATAATCTGCAGGGCCTCAATTCTTTCCTTAGTACAGAATGTTTACTGCTGCTGGCAGCCTTCCCTAATCAAAAGCCAGCTCTCAAACATTAATAAGGACACTGAATTTATCAATATGTCTTGCAATTGTCAGCACATGCCATTATTTTTAAGATAAATTCATGTGCTTTAGCAGCAGCCATTGCTCCTTCAAAGATTATCTTCACTAAAAACCATCAAATCTATTCAAAACTGAATAGATTCTCAGGAAACTACTTTCAGGGAAATAAAATATTTTGCTACTTATCTCAGGATTCAGCAAGTTATTGCCAAAAATATTTGTGGACTCATTTTAATAGGTACATGGATGGATTCCTGTGGTCACAGACATTAGCTTCTACTCTCTACTGCCCTGACCAATCTACTTATGTATCCATGTACATACGTATGTATGGATGGATGTATTCATTCATTTATTTAACATATGTTTATACAATGTTTAAAATGTGTACTGTTGATATAAAACTAAGTAAATGAGACGACATAAATGTAAGTTGTCATCAAGATGAGTGGATGAGTACATTATAGCAGAAATTTTTGGTTGCCTCTCCATTAACAATTAGATTTCTTTACTTCTAAAAAGAAGCAACATTTCACAGTAGAAGATGAAAACACCAAAGTCTCACTTTTGCATGGGGTCATGCCCAAGTTTGGGGAGACTTCTCAAAAAATGTTCCTCCTTTACAAAAATTATGACAGTCCAGGACAAGCATCTCCCCTCGCACCCTTTTCTTCTTTGACTTTGTACACAGGTATATAGTTCTTTAGACACTATCACTATATAATGACGAATCAAAGCTTAGAACAAGTCAGTTATGTGAGGATCATGATATGAAAAAGTCTGAAACACAAACAAACAAAAAACTCTGGGTCCTTGTTGACATTGTTTAGCTACTGAATAAGTTAATTTAACTACTAAAATTGCCATGCTTCTAGAACTCGTGTTATTGGAGTTAATAAAAATTAAACAGTGTTTTGGGGTGAGAATATGGGAAGACATCCTAATTTATGCAACTTCATGGTCTATTCATACACAATTCACTTGATTTCATATAAAAGTGCTCTTCTCAAAGTGGCCTAAAATAACAAGGCTTATGAATAATGTCTCATTTTTTCAAGTAATACAGATTTGCAACAAATCTTGATTTTGGTAATTTCTGAAAGTTGATAAATTACTAATCTATATTTAACAACTGTCATATTACAAAGAAGTAAATCATGGAAAATTATTGGATCTCCTCATGCTTTTCTCCCAACTTTTCTTTCTATAACTCTTCAATTTGAGAAATGAAATTTAAAAAGCCTCATATGATCTTCTATCTTACATAAATCTTCCAGGCTAATACCTAAAACTTATCAGCTCTAGGGAGCTTGGAATTCTCTTATTATATTCTTGATCTTATTAAGTTAACCAAATCAGAGAACTACATGTTTCTTTGCAAATGTGAACACACAAACACGCACTAGTTTTTTTTTTTTTGCCAATTTCAATTATTTATTATTGATGACTGCAAAAAGCTAAGGCCAAGCTGAATGTAAAAGTTAAGATACCCTGAGCTTAAGAGTCTTAGTATGAAAGATTGAAGGTACACAGGCAAATATCTTGGATTTTATACTTTTATCTTATCTATTTATCACATGCAATGAGCAGTGCTGAGAGTCAGCAGTAAGCATTAATGAGAATTAATTCAAAGTTTTCTTGGTGTGCTGGAGAATATCTTGTTATAGATGAGGTTAAAGGAATGGCAGGAAGCATACTTATGAAAGACTAAATGGCAAAATGTGCCCAGATTCATGACTTGCATGGAATAAGGATTTAATAGATATTGGTTTACATAACAGGAACACCTTTCCATGATTCTAAGCCAAAAATAAATGTGTTGGAGAAGAGTGAGAAGTCATTTCTTACTGTTTTAATCAGAAAAATTAAAGGATTTTCCAACCATTAGATAACGTGAAGAATTTTCTGTACTTTAAACCTGATATTCATAGATTGGGATGATCATTGTAGTGAACACATTTTTGAAAAATAGATATTACGCACAAAGTAATTTGCACTTATTTATTAAACAAATTATTATTCCTACTACTAAGAGCCTAATACTCTATCACTCTACTGCATTTGGGAATGCAGACGGCACAATTAAAGGCACCTGCTTCTATCTCCTTTGCTCAATGGAGATAAAAGGACATATCTCTATTAGTTTCTTCTTGCTACTATAACAAACTACCATGAACTAAGTGGCTTAAACAACAACACAATTTATTCTCTTTTTGTTCTGAAAGTCAGAAATTTGAAATTAATTTTATGGAACAAAATCAAGGTGTTGAAAGGGCAGTTTTTTCTGTAGGCTATGGGGGAAAATCCTTTACATTGTCTTTCCTCCCCCAGCTTCCGTGGTTACATAATCTTCTTTTTACTTAGGCAGTCCTGTCTTACTCCTATTAAAAACTTGTGCGATTATACTAGATAACTTAGGATAATCTTCCCATCTCAAGATCCTTAACTGAATCACCTCTGCAAATTCTCATTTGCCATGAAATATAACATTCACAGGTTCCAGGGATTAGCAAGTGGATATATTTGGGGGGCCATTAGTCAGTCAACCATAATGATAGTTTGTGATAGATGTCTACCTATACATAGGCATTGATAGTCTTAAAAAGTATCAATAACCAAAATCAATCAACCATGATTAAACATGAAGACTATAATAAGAAGATTTATATAGGCATCTCTGGAAGTCAAGAATGTAAGTCACCAGTGGACCTCATCTGTGGAAACTTGTTCAGTATATGTTCTCCTTAATGTAAATATACTGAAAGACATGCCTCAATGTTGAATTAAAGTAATTGAAGCATACAAAGGGACTTTAAACACTTTGGAATGAAGCCTGCCTTTGATTAAGAATGTACCTAGGAAACCATATCTGTACTTATCTCCATTAATTAAGTAGGCAATAAAATTAAAACACCTTCAATTCAGTCAAATACAACTTTAATTCTTGTGAAAATCTGGAAATTAAATTTAAGCTAAATGATATTTTAGATAGCTTAGGTATTGAGCTAGCCAGTTGGAGGGGGTAGGGAGGAAGATGCTTACCTTAAATAATAAATCTTTCTTCCCATAACGAAGCTCCTTCAGCTGGGCTTGGATTTTTTTTGACTGTAAAAAAAAAAAAAAAAAGGATTAGTGACTTAATTTCATTTATATTTTCAAAATTGAAGATTAAAATTCTTTTAAACTGCATAAGAATGAATTTTGCAGCCAAAGAAAAAAGAGCTCAACTAGTTTGGAAGTGAAACAGAAAAGCTTAATCTTTGCTTTGGGAGTCAGACATCCAGCTATTCTAGGCAGGAAGAGAAAACCAAAACCTGTTCAAAGGAAGCATATTGTTTAAAAGGTAATATTTTTAAAAAGTGGCTTATTGTTCCTCTCTTCAGCTTGTTCCACTCTCCCTGCCAAAAAAACAAACACACACAGAATTTGAGTCACCTAAACATGTCCAACAATTAACCTTTAGGTGCTAAATATATCTATGGATATGTATGCCTCAGTTTTCACTGCTTATTTTCAATTACATGAATTTTTTAAGATTAAATATGCATAAGATTCAGTTGACAATCAACTTTAAATTTGACACACGTACAAAGGGAAGGTAGCAAGCAAATGTGACATGAGATGAGGGAAGTAGCTAGAATGCTAAGATGCTAAGGTGAAGAGTGTTTGCCCTTTAGAATAATGCACTTGTTAAGAGGACCATTACAAACATAAAAGTACTTATAACAAAGAAATCTTTCCCAGGAGACATGTTTGTTTACTGTTTGGAATATGTTCTGGTGAGCCACAGATGCTGATCTAGCATTCCTATTTTTCCAAAGCAGACTCAATTTCAAACATTCTAACATTATGATCTCAATTATTTGTCTTTCTACATGTAAGATTATAGGTTCTAATTCTTCAGTAGGATAAAAAGAACACATGCAAATAGATTATCATAGTCACATGAAAATGATATTTGAAAAAATAGTTAAGTGGGAATGCCAAATGGTTTAGTCATTTTGGGAAACTGTTTGGCAGTTTCTTATAAATATAAATTATACAGAAATTCTTTCTAGGTATCTACCTAAGAGAAATTATAATATATACACAGATGTTTACAGCATATTTATTCATAATAGTCAAAAGCTGGAAATATCCCACATGTCCATTAACTGATGAATAATAAACAAATTATGGTACATCCATGAAATGAAATACTAAAATACGGTTAGGCGTTTTTTAAAATAAATTAAGTCTGAAACGTAACAATATAGATGTATTTCAAATGTATTAGACTATGTGAAAGAATCCAGTCACTAAAAGCTATATTTTGTATAATACCATATATATGATATTCTAGAAAAGACAAAAGACTAGGGACATAAATCAGGTTAGTAGCTGACGTGGACTGGGGGTTGGTGGTAGAAATTATAAAATATCAAGTGGGAACTTTGGAGGTGATGAAAAGTATTCTCTGTCCTGAATACTGATCAAACCCATTAAAGTATATATGATGAATTCTATGTAAATTACATCTCAATAAAATTCTATGTAAATTATATCTCAATAAAATTTAATTTTAAAAGTTGCTGGCCATAATAGTCACATGTAAAAAATTGAACATTCTCTAGACCATATACAAAAGTAAACTCAAGATGGATTAAAGATATAAATGTAAGACTGGATACTATAAAACTCCTAGAGCAAAACATAGGCAGGACATAAATCATTGCAGTAATTTTTTGGATCCATCTCCTAAAGCAAAGGAAACAAAAGCAAAAATAAACAAGTGAGACCTAATTAAATGTAAAAGCTTTTGCACAGCAAAGGAAACCATCCACAAAATGATAAGACAACCTATTAAATGGGAGAAGATATTTGTGAATGATATGACTGATAAGGAGTTAATATCCAACATATACAAATAGCTCGTACAACTCAACATCAAACAACAACAACAACCTTGTTTAAAAATGGGCAGAAGACTAATGAGAACCTACTGTATAGCACAGGGAACTCTACTCAATGCTCTGTGGTGATCTAATGGGAAGGAAATCTAAAAAAGCAGGGATATGTGTGTAACTGATTCACTTTGCTGCAGATCAGAAAATAACACAACATTGTAAAGCAACTATACTCCAATAAAAATTTTTTAAATAAGGGGCAGAAGAACTGAATAGACCCTTTTCCAAAGATGAAATGCAGATGGCCAACAGACACATGAAAAGATGCTCAACACTGCTAATCATCAAGGACATGCAAATCAAAACCAGAAAGAGATATCACCTCACACCTGTCCGAATGGCCATGATCAAAAAGTCTACAAATAACAAATGTTGGCAAGGAGGTGGAGAAAAGAGAACCCTAGTACACTGTGGCTGGTATTTTAAGTTGGTGCAGCTACTATGGAAAACAATGTGGTGCTTACTCAAACAACTAAAAATAGAACTACCATATGACCCAGCAATCCCACTGTTGGGTATATATTTGAAGAAAATGAAACCACTAATTCAAAAAGATACATGCACTCCAATGTTCATAGCAGCATTACTTCAATAGCCAAGATATGGAAGCAACTTAAGTGTTCATCAACAGATGAATGGATAAAAAGAATGTGGTATAAATATATACAATGAAACATTATTCAGCCATAAAAAAGAATTAAATTTTGCCATTTGCAATATGGTGGATGGACCTAGAGGGTATTATGCTTAGTGAAATAAGTCAGACAGAGAAAGACAAATACTCTATGTTATCACTTATATGTGGAATCTACAAAACAAAACAAAACAAATAAATCTAAATGAAAAAAACAGAAACAGACTCATAGATATAGAGAACAAACTAGCGGTTACCAATGGGGAGGAGGAGGTAGGGAAGGGCAAGGCAGGTGTATGGGATTTAGAGTTACCAACTATCATGCATAAAATAAATAAGCAACAAGGATATATTATACAGAACAGGCAAATATAGCCATTATTTTGTAATAATTTTAAATGAAGTATAATCTATAAAAATATTGAATCCCTATTTTGCACACCTGAAACTAATATAATATTGGAAATCAACTATACCTCAATAAAAAAGAAAAGAGGAAAGTAGGATAAACCAAGTACACCTTCAGTTTAGATGTAGGATTTAATACAGACTTAATTTCTTGGCTATTTTTTGAACTTAGCTTTAAAAAATTCTATCCTGTAATGAAATGGTTGCCAGACTTTAATGTGCACTAGAATCACCTGGAGGGCTTCTTCAAACACAGAATAAGTCAGTGAAACTATTCTATATGATACTGTAAGGGTGGTTATATGTTATATGTTTGTCAAACTCTACAGAATGTAAGCAACTAAGAATGAAACCTAAACTCAACTAGGGACTCTGGGTGATAATGATGTGTCAATGCAGTTTCACTGATTATAGCAGATTTACCGCTCTGCTGGAGGATGCTGCTAATGGGGGGCTGAGTGGGGGCAGGGAGTACCTGGGAGCTCTCTGAACTTTTTGCTAAATTTTGCTGTGAACCTAAAGCTTCTCTAAAAAAATAAAATCTACTTAAAAAACAAAAAATAGAGGAGGAGCTTCAAGACGGTGGAAGAGTAAGATGCGGAGATCACCTTCTTCCCCACAAATACATCAGAAATACATCTACACGTGGAACAACTCCTACAGAACACCTACTGAACACTGGCAGAAGATCTCAGACCTCCCAAAAGGCAAGAAACTCCCCCACGTACCTGGGTAGGGCAAAAGAAAAAAGAATAAACAGAGACAAAAGAATAGGGACGGGACCTGCACCAGTGGGAGGGAGCTGTGAAGGAGGAAAGGAAGCCCCTTCCACTAGGAAGCCCCTTCGTGGGCGGAGACTGCGGGTGGCGGAGGCGTGAAGCTTCGGAGCCACGGAGGAGAGCGCAGCAACAGGGATGCAGAGGGCAAAGCGGAGAGATTCCGTCACAGAGGATCGGTGCCGACCAGCACTCACCAGCCCAAGAGGCTTGTCTGCTCACCCGCCGGGGTGGGCGGGGCTGGGAGCTGAGGCTCCGGCTTCAGTCGGAGCGCAGGGAGAGGACTGGAGGCGTGAACACAGCCTGAAGGGGCTAATGCGCCACAGCTAGCCGGGAGTGAGTCTGGGGAAAAGGTCTGGACCTGCAGAAGGGGCAAGAGACTTTTTCTTGCCTCTTTGTTTCCTGGTGCGCAAGGAGAGGGGATTCAGAGCACCGCTTATAGGAGCTCCAGAGACGGGCGCGGGCCACGGCTATCAGCGGGGACCCCAGAGACGGGCATGAGATGCTAAAGCTGCTGCTGCCGCCACCAAGAAGCCTGTGTGCACGCACAGGTCACTATCCACACCTACCCGCCAGGGAGGCTGTGCATCTCGCCACTGCCAGGGTCCTGTGATCCAGAGACAACGTCCCGGGAGAACTCACGGCGCACCTCAGGCTGGTGCAACGTCACGCCGGCCTCTTCCACCGCAGGCTCGCCCCGCACTCTGTACCCCTCCCTCCCCACGGCCTGAGTGAGCCAGAGCCCCCGAATCAGCTGCTCCTTTAACCCCGTCCTGTCTGAGAGAAGAATAGACGCCCTCAGGCGACCTACACGCAGATGCAGGTCCAACTCCAAAGCTGAGCCCTGGGAGCTGTGTGAACAAAGAAGAGAAAGGGAAATCTCTCACAACAGTCTCAGGAGCAGCTGATTAAATCTCCACAATCAACTTGATGTACCTGCACCTGTGGAATACCTGAATCGACAAGGAATCATCCCAAATTGAGGGGGCGGACTTTGGGAGAAACGATATATATATTTTTTTCCCTTTTTCTCTTTTGGGGAGTGTGTATGTGTATGCTTCTGTTTGTGATTTTGTCTGTATAGCTTTGCTTTTACCATTTGTCCTAGGGTTCTGTCTGTCCGCTTTTATTTTTTTATTTCTTATTTATTTCTTTTTTAGTATAGTTTTTAGCACTTGTTATCACTGGTGGATTTGTTTTTTGGCTTGATTACTCTGTTCTTTCTTTCTTTCTTTTCTTATTACTTATACAACATTTTTTAAATAATTATTTTTTATTTTTTATTTTATTTCACTTTATTTTATTTTATCTTCTTCTTTCTTTCTTTCTTTTCTCCCTTTTATTCTGAGCCATGTGGATAACAGGTTCTTGGTGCTCCAGCCAGGCATCAGGGCTGTGTCTCTGAGGTGGGAGAGCCAACTTCAGGACACTGGTCCACAAGAGACCTCCCAACTCCATGTAATATCAAATGGTGAATACCTCCCAGAGATCTCCATCTCAATGCCAAGACCCAGCTCCAATCAATGACAAGCAAGCTACAGTGCTGGACACCCTATGCCAAACAACTAGCAAGACAGGAACAAAACCCCATCCATTTGCAGAGAGGCTGCCTAAAATCATAATAAGGCCACAGATACCCCAAAACACACCACCAGACGTGGACCTGTCCACGAGAAAGACAAGATCCAGCCTCATCCACCAGAACACAGACAATAGTCCCCTCCACCAGGAAGCCTATACAACCCACTGAACCAACCTTAGCCACTGGGGGCAGACACCAAAAAAAAAGGGAACTAAGAACCTGAAACCTGCAAAAAGGAGACCCCAAACACAGTAAATTAAGCAAAATGAGAAGACAGAGAAACACACAGCAGATGAAGGACCAAGGTAAAACCCACCAGACCTAACAAATGAAGAGGAAATAGGCAGTCTAACTGAAAAAGAATTCAGAATAATGATAGTAAACATGATACAAAATCTTGGAAATAGAATGGAGAAAATACAAGAAACATTTAACAAGTATCTAGAAGAACTAAAGAGCAAACACACAATGATGAACAACACAATAAATGAAATTTAAAATTCTCCAGAAGGGATCAATAGCAGAATAACTGAGGCAGAAAAACGGAAGAGTGAAAAGTAGTGGAAAAAACTACCACAGAGGAGAATAAAGGAAAAAAGAATGAAAAGAATTGAGGACAGTCTCAGAGACACCTGGGACAACATTATACACATGAACATTCAAATTATGCGGGTCCCAGAAGAAGAAGAAAAAGAGAAAGGGACTGAGAAAATATTTGAAGAGATTATAGTTGAAAACTTCCCTAATATGGGAAAGGAAAAAGCCAGTCAAGTACAGGAAGTGCAGAGAATCCCATACAGGATAAATCCAAGGAAAAACACGCCAAGACACATATTAATCAAACTATCAAAAATTAAATACAAAGAAAAAGTATTAATAGCAGCAAGGAAAAAACAACAAATAACACACAAGGGAATCCACATAAGGTTAACAGCTGCTTTTTCAGCAGAAACTCTGCAAGCCAGAATGGAGTCACAGGACATATTTAAAGTGATGAAGGAGAAATACCTACAACCAAGATTACTCTACCCAGCAAAGAATTCATAAAGAATTGATGGAGAAATTAAAAACTTTACAGACAAGCAAAATCTAAGAGAATTCAGCACCACCAAACCAGCTTTACAACAAATGCTAAAGGAACTTTTCTAGGCAGGAAATACAAGACAAGGAAAAAACCTAAAATAACAAACACAGAACAGTTCAGAAAATGGTAATAGGAACATACATATCAATAACAACCTTAAATGAAAATGGATTGAATGCTTCAAACAAAAGACACAGACTGGCTGAATGGATACAAAAACAAGACCTGTGTATATGCTATATACAAGAGACCCACTTCAGACCTAGGGACACATAGAGAATGAAAGTGAGGGGATGGAAAAAGATATTCCATGCAAATGGAAATCAAAAGAAAGCTGGAGTAGCAATTCTCATATCAGACAAAATACACTTTAAAACGAAGTATACTACAAGAGCCAAAGAAGGACAATATATAATGATCAAGGGATCAATCCCAGGAAGAAGAGATAACAATTCTAAAGATTTATGCACCCAACACAGGAGCACCTCAAAACATAAGTCAAATACTAACAGCCATAAATGGGAAATTGACAGTAACACAATAATAGTAGGGGATTTTAACACCCCACTTTTACCAATGGACAGATCATCCAGAATGAAAATAAATAAGGAAACACAAGCTTTAAATGATACATTAAATAAGAAGGACTAATTGATATTTATAGGACATTCCATCCAAAAATAACAGAATACACATTCTTCTCAAGTGCTCATGGAACATTCTCCAGGATAGATCATATCTTGGGTCACAAATCAAGCCTTGGCAAATTTAAGAAAATTGAAATCGTAGAAGTATTTTTTCCGGCCACAACACTATGAGACTAGATATCAATTACATGAAAAAATCTGTAAGAAATACAAACATATGGAGGCTAAACAATACATTACTCAATAACGAAGTGAACACTGAAGAAATCAAAGAGGAAATTAAAAAATACCTAGAAACAAATGACAATGGAGACACGACGACCCAAAACCTATGGGATGCAGCAAAAGCAGTTCTAAGGAGGAAGTTTATAGCAATACAATCCCACCTTAAGAAACAGGAAACATTTCGAGTAAACAACCTGACCCTGCACCTAAAGCAATTAGAGAAAGAAGAACAAAAAACCCCCAAAGTTAGCAGAAGGAAAGAAATCATCAAGATCAGATCAGAAATAAATGAAAAAGAAATGAAGGAAATGATAGCAAAGATCAACCAAACTAAAAGCTGGTTCTTTGAGAAGATAAACAAAATTGACAAACCATTAGCCAGACACATCAAGAAAAGAAGGGAGAAGACTCAAATCAATAGAATTAGAAATGAAAAAGGAGAAGTAACAACTGACACTGCAGAAATACAAAGGATCATGAGAGATTACTACAAGCAACTATATGCCAATAAAGTGGACAACCTGGAAGAATTGGACAAATTCTTTGAAATGCACAATGCTTCCAAGACTGAATGAGGAAGAAACAGAAAATATGAACAGACCAATCACAGGAACTGAAATTGAAACTGTGATTTAAAATGTTCCAACAAACAAAAGCCCAGGACCAGATGTCTTCACAGGCGAATTCTATCAAACATTTAGAGAAGAGCTAACACCATTCCTTCTCAAACTCTTCCAAAATATAGCAGAGAGAGGAACACTCCCAAACTCATTCTACGAGCCCACCATCACTCTGATACCAAAACCAGAAAAAGATGTCACAAAGAATGAAAACTACAGGCCAATATCACTGATGAACATAGATGCAAAAATCCTCAACAAAATACTAGCAAACAGAATCAAACAGCAGATTACAAGGATCATATACCATGATCAAGTGGGGTTTATCCCAGGAATACAAGGATTCTTCAATATATACAAATCAATACATGTGATACACCATATTAACAAACTGAAGGAGAAAAACCATATGATCATCTCAATAGATGCAGAGAAAGCTTTCGACAAAATTCAACACCCATTTATGATAAAAACCCTGCAGAAAGTAGGCATAGAGGGAACATTCCTCAACATAATAAAGGCAATATATGACAAACCCACAGCCAACATCATCCTCAATGGTGAAAAACTGAAACCATTTCCACTAAGGTCAGGAACAAGACAAGGTTGCTCACTCTCACCACTATTATTCAACATAGTTTTGGAAGTGTTAGCCACAGCAATCAGAGAAGAAAAAGAAATAAAAGGAATCCAAATCAAAAAAGAAGAAGTAAAGCTGTCACTGTTTGCAGATGACATGTTACTATACATAGAGAATCCTAAAGATGCTACCAGAAAACTACTAGAGCTAATCAATGAATTTGGTAAAGTAGCAGGATACAAAATTAATGCACAGGAATCTCTGGCATTCCTATACACTTATGATGAAAAATCTGACAGTGAAATTAAGAAAACACTCCTATTTACCATTGCAACAAAAAGAATAAAATATCTAGGAATAAACCTACCCAAGGAGACAAAAGACCTGTATGCAGAAATTTATAAGACAGTGATGAAAGAAATTAAAGATGATACAAATAGATGGAGAGATGTACCATGTTCTTGGATTGGAAGAATCAACATTGTGAAAATGACTCTACTACCCAAGGCAATCTACTGATTCAATGCAATTCCTGTCAAACCACCACTGGCATTTTTCACAGAACTAGGACAAAAAATTTCACACTTTATATGGAAACACAAAAGACCCTGAAGAGCCAAAGCAATCTTGAGAAAGAAAAATGGAGCTGGAGGAATCAGGCTCCCTGACTACAGACTATACTACAAATCTACAGTAATCAAGACAGTATGGTACTGGCACCAAAACAGAAATATAGATCAATGGAACAGGATAGAAAGCCCAGAGATAAACCCACGCACATATGGTCACCTTATCTTTGATAAAGGAGGCACGAATATGCAGTGGAGAAAAGACAGCCTCTTCAATAAGTGGTGCTGGGAAAAATGGACAGCTACATGTAAAAGAATGAAATTAGAACACTCCCTAACACCATACACAAAAACAAACTCAAAATGGATTAGAGACCTAAATGTAAGGCCAGACACTTTCAAACTCTTAGAGGAAAACATAGGCAGAACACTCTATGACATAAATCACAACATGATTTTTGACCCACCTCCTAGAGAAATGGGAATAAAAATAAACAAATGGGACCTAATGAAATGTCAAAGCGTTTGCACAGCAAAGCAAACAATAAACAAGATGAAAAGACAACCCTCAGAATGGGAGAAAATATTTGCAAATGAAACAAGTGACAAAAGAGCTAATCTCCAAAATTTACAAGCAGCTCATGCAGCTCAATATCAAAAAGGAAACAACCCAAGCCCAAAATAGGCAGAAGACCTAAGGAGACATTTCTCCAAAGAAGATATACAGATTGCCAACAAACACATGAAAGAATGCTCAACATCATTAATCATTAGAGAAACGCAAATCAAAACTACAATGAGATATCATCTCACACCAGTCAGAATGGCCATCATCAAAAAATCTACAAACAATAAATGCTGGAGAGGGGGTGGAGAAAAAGGAACCCTCTTGCACTGTTGGTAGGAATATAAATTGATACAGCCACTATGGAGAACAGTATGGAGGTTCCTTAAAAAACTAAAAATAGAACTACCATACGACCCAGCAATTCTGCTACTGGGCATATACCCTGAGAAAACCATAATTCAAAAAGAGTCAGGTACCACAATATTCATTGCAGCTCTATTTACAATAGCCAGGACATGGAAGCAACCTAAGTGTCAAACAACAGACGAATGGATAAAGAAGATGTGGCACATATATACAATGGAATATTACTCAGCCATAAAAGGAAATGAAATTGAGTTATTTGTAATGAGGTGGATGGACCTAGAGTCTGTCATACAGAGTGAAGTAAGTCAGAAAGAGAAAAACAAATACTGTATGCTAACACATATATATAGAATCTAAAAAAAAAAAAAAAAAAAAAAAAAGGTCATGAAGAACCGAGGGGCAGGACAGGAATAAAGATGCAGACATAGAGAATGGACTTGAGGACATGGGGAGGGGGAAGGGTAAGCTGTGACAAAGTGAGAGGAGAGTGACATGGACTTATCTACACTACCAAATGTAAAATAGATAGCTAGGGGGAGGCAGCTGCATAGCACAGGGAGACTAGCTCGGTGCTTTGTGACCACCGAGAGGGGTGGGATAGGGAGGGAGATGCAAGAGGGAAGAGGTATGGGGACATATGTATATATATAACTGATTCACTCTGTTATAAAGCAGAAACTAACACACCATTGTAAAGCAGTTATACTCCAATAAGGATGTTAAATAAATAAATAAATAAATAAATAAATAAATAAATAAATAAATAAATAAAAGTAGCTGGCCATAGTATCTAATAAACTCCAGGATCCTCATGGGATTATTATATCCTAGCAATCTGTACTGGTACAAAACTCCTCTTTGATAAGTAAAGCCCTCTCATATGTTTAAAATGTACTTTTCCAAGACTACATGGAATGTTTAAGAGTCTTGCAGTGAATAAACTGCAACTGTGATTCAGTTTCTTATTACATTCAAAATGTTTCCAACCATGCAAGGTAATGGATTTTGCAAAGTGGGGGACTGTGTTATGATGGTGTTATAATTACTAAATCATCATCTAATGCTGGAATCATCATCAATTAGAGTAGACTCTTGAAAATGTTGTAAATGATACACCCCTGAGAGGTTCAAACACTAGAAACACAGTTTTTCAGAGATATTCCTGTCAGGAGCCAACTGCATTGGCCTATTAAATCAAGAAGTTGAAATAAATAAATAAGGAAATAGAGCAAATGAATAAATTATAATGAACATATTTCAATTTATTTTAACATTATATATTACTGATCTGTGAAACGTCTAGGAATACATAAATAAGAATACAGAAATAATATGTCCTCTGAGGAACTGAGATGAGAAAGAAATATGAATCTTTCTTGAATTAAGGGGCTAAAAAATATAGGTAGCCCCAGGTTGTTGCTGTTGTTTGTTTTTCCATTCTTCTGTTTGTTTCTAAACACCACAGACACCTTCTCCTAGGAGACACCTCTTTCCTGTACATGGGTGCTGTGGGGACCTGGGAACATGTCAACCATCTCAGAATACAGCTACAATCCAGGTGGTACTTATTCAAAGCTCATATCCACTTGCTTACGCTCTTACATGTAACATGCAGAAACTGCATGCTACATACGCAGTATTTCTAGAAACCTAGCAAATATCAACAATATAAAGAGTTTATTTATATCCAAATAGAAAAATACAATGAAAAGAAAAAACACTGCACAGGCTCATATCTATATGCTATTCAGTTTGATTATTCATTTATGGGTCATCAACATTTAGTTTCCATGTATTAAAAAGTTCTATTCATTTCATGTATATTATTATAAAGACATTATAAATGGATTATTATATTGCATGTTGACTCTAACTCCAGCACTCATAATAATGACTTTTATATGTCCACCAAGCAAGTATTGTCACCTTCTTTAACAGAAACAAACAAACAAACAAATTCTGGATGAGCACATGGCCACCAACCTAAATGGCCTTTTCCTGCCTCCCTACAACTTAGTTAGGCATGTGACCTAGTTCTGGCCAATAGGATACAACGACATAGGTGCCATTACTTCCTAGATAAACTCCTAAAGAGCAATGCCTGTGAGTCACTGGGTAATCCCTGTTCCTCCTGCTGGAAGGTGGTAATAACAGGAAAAGGCTTTTTGAATGAGAGGCGGCTCCATATTTAGGAGATGGTAGAACTAGTTCACCAGCACTGTACCTTGCTTCTAGTCTGCTATGGGAAAAGGGGTAAACTTGTGTAAGACACTGTTCTCGTTCTACCTAAACCTCTTTCCTTTCCCCTTCCTTCACAGGCATCAGGTCTTCATTGAGGTATGAAGGCTAACATGCCTGTTCCTTATCATTCACAGGCTTTTCCACTAAAACAAAATTGCACAACTAATCTTTCCTTTGTGTATGCTTCTTTGAGGCTCCAGCTATTACATTGACTGCTGTCCCCTCTCCTTGAGGTATAAAGAATCACTTACTATGGTACTATTTCTACTATGTCTTTACTATTACTAAGAATTGCTGACTATGAGCTATATTTCTACAACATTAAATAAAGTACAGATTGATTTGGAAGATCAAGAGGACAAAAAATTGATTTTAATTAAACCTGGACTAAACAGAATGACTATTTTCCCCCTAAGAAATGTATGAGATGATATTCTTGTCCAGCAAATAGAACCAATGACTCTATTTGTTTCTTAAGTTTTATGGTCAGTCCTAGATCCTCATTTTGACACTCGATTGTCACTGCAAAACTGTGTAGACATCACACAGAAGGTACCAAAAGTGAAAATTTCATGGCCTTCCAGGTGTTTGCTAGTGAGAAAATCCTGATAATCCAGTTAAGGAAGGAATCCAGAATATCACTTAGGAAAGTAACACTTAACTGGCTTAAAATTTTTCTTTTTCGTTTTGGAGATGAACTGTTAAAACATCCAAAAATACCTAGAAGTTTAAAATGTGTTTTTATTTTCTTATTCCAATGTTTGCATTTATGTTTTAGGGGAAAAAAGTCACCAGATGTCTGGGTTTAACAAAAAAAATTGGCACTAATATTGTTTTTATTCAGTTGAAACTATAAGAAGGGAAAACTTACCTCTTCTGCATGTATTCCACATAGCTTGTTTCCTGACAAGAGTTTGTGTTTCAAGCTTTTATTCTGAAGAAAGAAACATAGTTTTATTGCTAAGAAGTTATAAAATATTAAAAATTTCCTTAAATATGTCAGCAGAATTTCTCTATGTTTTGTTCACAGATAAGTCCTTCATGATATGAGATGTAGTGGATTTGCAAGAGAGTAGAATCTGTAATGTAAAAGAATGTTTCTTTTATTCAATAAAGAATCTGATGTATTAGCATTAACACATTTATTAGAAAATACGGAACTTTCTTTGGTCTTACATTTAACTCGTTTTTATTATATTTGTGTATGTTGTCTTATAAAATAATTTTAGTTTCAAATTTGTAATTGATACTAGTTTTTTAAAGCACCCCTCTAAACAGCAAACATTTATTTCTACCATCATCTGTATGCTGGTCACCTTGGAATCTAGTCTAATGTAGTCATAGACACTCTAGGGTCTGAATTTCCTTTAAATGTTATGGTTTTAGAGTCCACTTATATTCCTGACACCTGTGCATTGCACTCAAAGTGCTTCTTGATGCTCAGAAGCTATTTCTTCTTCCAGGCCTCAAAAGTGTACTCTATCTGCTGGACTTGACATAGAAACATTCTTTCATAGAAAGAATGTTACTTTAGAAATGGAAGCAAAGTATTAGCCATCTGAATCTAAACCCTTACAGTGAGTCAATTATATCTCCCTCATTACACTCAGGCTTTTCTTTGTCCCATAACTGAATACCTACTCTTATTTTAGACAGGCAGGCTAAAGGAGAGTAGAAAACTTTGTAAAACCCACAGGATTTAGACTTTGTACTGTCTCTACAGGAGCAAACAATGTAATGGAAAGTACATCTCATATATAATGGCTCTAAAGAGAGTCAATTTGATGAGCATCATAAGCAAATTGAATTAAATTTATGCAGCCTGAATGAATAACTGAATGAATACATCAAATTTAAGACTTCTTCTTCATCAGTACCTTTTTTTTTTTTTTTTAGGTTCCATATACATGCGTTAGCATACGGTATTTGTTTATCTCTTTCTGACTTACTGCACCGTTACTGATGAACCTAGTGGCAAGACAGGAGTAAAGACATAGACATAGAGAATGGACTTGAGGACACAGAGGGAAGGGGGAAGCTGGGGCAAAGTGAGAGTGGCATCGACATATATACATCACCAAATGTAGAATAGTTAGCTAATGGGAAGCAGCAGCATAGCACAGGGAGATCAGCTCAGTGCTTTGCAACGACTTAGAGGGATGGGATAGGGAGGGTGGGAGGGAGGCTCAAGAGGGAGGGGTTATGGGGATGTATGTATGCATATGGCTGATTCACTTTGTTGTGTGGCAGAGGCTAGTGTAGTATTGTGAAGCAGTTATACTTCAATAAAGATACATTAAAAATAAATAAATAAATAAAATGTACCAACAACAAAAAAGACTTCTTCACACACAATTCTCACCTGATTATGAACACCATTTCCTATTTTATTTTCCTGTCATGCAGACAGTGGGTACAGCTGCCACAGTTTGAAAGAATCCTTTGTCTAACTTTTCCTCTTTAGCTAAGAATTGAAATTGTAAAAAACTTACTTAGAATTTTAATACCTTGAAATGTTTTACACAAATGAGGAGTTATCTTGATTCACTTAGTAATGGTTTTTCTTGCAAATATTTGTGCTCATTATACAACAAAACACAAGATTAAGGTTTTTTTTTGTGTTTTTTTTTTTTTTTCCGTACGCGGGCCTCTCACTGTTGTGGCCTCTCCCGTTGCGGAGCACAGGCTCCGGATGCGCAGGCTCAGCGGCCATGGCTCACGGGCCCAGCCGCTCCGCGGCATATGGGATCCTCCCAGACCGGGGCACGAACCCGTATCCCCTGCATCGGCAGGCGGACTCTCAACCACTGCGCCACCAGGGAGGCCCAAGATTAAGGTTTTTAAAGAGTATTTAATGTACAGTATTCCTGTATTTAAAAGCTCATAAACTATAATAAAGAGATACATACTGATGTTCTAACTCTGCAGTGTTGCTCAGTTTGTAGGTTAAAAATAATACCCTAGTGTTCCTTCTGTACATGTCTATTTATGATATTTTCGACATGTGTAATCTTAATATTTTTTTCTATTAAAATTGTCTATTTTTCTTTTTTGATTTCTCTTATTGTTTTTGTACATAGGGATATATCTTTACTATCTCTAGAGATCTGTTATTCACTTTGATTTTCACCATTTTTATGGCTATAGTTTTTTAGTGGAAAGATGGGTGAAATTCAAATAGGGTCTATAGTTTGTTTACTAGTATTGTATTAATGTTAATTTTCTGGCTCAATAATTGTAGTATCACTGTATGATGTTACATTAGAGGTTTGGGGTAAAGGTACATGAGAACATTCTGTATTAATTTGCTACTCCAATGTTTGTAATGTCTTTTTGGATCTGACAGTTAAAGCACAAGCAAAAAAATAGCAAGTGAGACTGCATCAAACTAAATAACTTCTGCATAGCAAAAGAAACCATCAACAAGTAAAAAGAAAACCTACGAAATGGTAAAAAAAAAAAAGTTGCAAACCATATATCTGATGATAAGGGGTTAATATCTAAAACATGTAAAGAACTCATATATAGACACATATATATGGAATTTAAGAAAAAACATGTCATAAAGAACATAGGGGTAAGACAGGAATAAAGACACAGATCTACTAGAGAATGGACTTGAGGATATGGGGAGGGGGAAGGGTAAGCTGTGACAAAGCGAAAGAGCTGCATGGACATATATACACTACCAAACGTAAGGTAGATAGCTAGTGGGAAGCAGCCACATAGCACAGGGAGATCAGCTCGGTGCTTTGTGACCGCCTGGAGGGGTGGGATAGGGAGGGTGGGAGGGAGATGCAAAAGGGAGGGGATATGGGAACATATGTATATGTATAACTGATTAAATTTGTTAAATAAAAAAAAGAAATCAAAAGAGAATAAAAAAAGAATATGGTTATTTCCACTACCAAAAAAAAAAAAAAAGAACTCATACAACTCAATAGCAAAAATAATAATAATAATAATAACCTAATTAAAAAATGGACAAAGGACCTGAATAGACATTTCTCCAAAGAAGATATAGAAAAGGCCAACAGGTACATGAAAAAATCCTCAACATCACTAGTCATTAGGGAAAAGCAGATTGAAACAATAAAATATCACTTCATACCTGTTAGAATGGCCATCATCAAAAAGACAAGAGATAAATGCTGGCATGAATGCAGAGAAAAGGGAATCTTTGTTCACTTCTGGTGGGATTGTAAATTGCTACAGCCACTATGAAAACAGTATGGAGGATCCTCAAAAAATTAAAAATAGAACTACCATATGATCCAGCAATTCCACTTCTTGGAATATAACCAAAGAAAAAGAAAACATTAACTTGAAAAGATATCTGTGCACCACCCCCCGCCCCACCCTGTGTTCATAGCAGCAATATTTACGGTAGCCAAGACATGGAAACAACCTAAGTGTCCACTGATGGATGAATGAACAGAGACGCTGTGATATATATGTATGTAAAACAGCCATTAAAATGAGGAAATACTACCATTAGTGACAACATGGATGAAATTTGAAGGAAGATAAGTCAGATAGAGCAACTAAATACAAAGAATCAAACTCACAGACTTATGATTACCAAGGTGAAGGGTACACGGAGGGGTAATTGGAGGAAGGTGGTCAAGAGGTACAAATTTCCAGTTATAAGATAAATATGTTCTAGGGACGTAATGTTCAACATGATAACTATAGCTAACACTGATGTATGATATATAGAAAAATTAAGAGAGAAAATCCTAAGAGCTCTGATCACAAGGAAAATATTTTTCCTTCTTTCTTTCTTTGCTTTTTACTGTATCTATATGAGAAGATGGATGGGCTAAACCTACTATGGTCATCATTTCACAATATATGTAAATCAAACAATTATGATGTACTCCTTAAATTATACAGCGATGTATGTCAATTATTTCTCAATAAAACCGGGAGCAGTTACCTCAAAATAGAAAGTTAAAATAGCTAAAAAATAAAATTATGATAAATAAAACTGAGACGATTAGTGAAGTACATCTAATATGAGGCCTTATGTGTAACACAAACCATCCATACATGAGTAAATTTATTAGAAATGATAATAGAGTTAATAACATATCTCACAATTAGTGTATGTAATCTATACTACTTAAAATTTGCATCTTCATTTAAAGTTTTTTATTCCCTTTTTTTCTTATTTCTTCCTTCCTTTCTTTAATTTATTTTTCTTTCTTTCTTTTCCTTTTGTTCATTCTGTTCAATGCTGAAGTGATAGATAAAGCAGTGAATATTTCTCTTCAAATATGTGTGATAGACTTGGACAGTGCAACTGGATTAGCACAAGGAAGATTGTCCTACATGGATATCCTGTGGCCAAAACAAAAATGAGCAGTGATTATGTTGTGTGTCCACAGTCTGCTGTGGCAGTTGATAATTCTGGGCAACTGTGTAAACAATATGTTTCCATTAAGATAAATATCATTTCCAGAGCTTAAGAATTAGACTATTTCACTATTTTGAAATAAATCCAGAAATGAGGATAATTAATTATAATCACCCATAATGGGGCCAATTGTGGGATACAAGGAAGACTTGTCAAGGCCCATATTGAGATAGTTCTTAGCTGGCATGTTCTTCAGAAACATGGATGGCACAGAACATTGGAGAGGGAATGCTGATTCTCAGACAATTCACTGATTTAACCTTTCCACTCAATGTTAGTGATCATATTCTTCTTTAATCCCACAAAGAACTGACTTGTTATCATTTAGGCATTAAGAACATAGTCTTGGGCTTCCCTGGTGGCACAGTTGTTGGGAGTCCGCCTGCTGATGCAGGGGACACGGGTTCGTGCCCCGGTCCGGGAGGATCCCACGTGCCGCGGAGCGGCTGGGCCCGTGAGCCATGGCCGCTGAGCCTGCGCGTCCGGAGCCTGTGCTCCGCAACGGGAGAGGCCGTGGCAGTGAGAGGCCCGCGTACCACACACACACACACAAAAACAGAGTCTTTACAGTTTTGTAATCAGACTTGTATCATTTTGTCTACCCTCTCAACAATGGATCTCATCCTTATCAAACTTAATGGTGCTTTTACAAGGTCTAAAATAACAATGTACACATGTAATTATGCCCAAAATGCTAGGATCCAATAATGATGATGCCTCGCTTGAGGGGACATAAGAAAAAGTAGATTAAAAGAATTATAAAATGTTTAGATGTCTGTTTTTCTTGCCTGTCATGCTTCTACTATCCCTTCTTCTAATAACTGTACCTTGCTTTTTCTTGTGAGAAATATTTTTCCATGCTAATTCCACATGGCTTGTGTGACATTAACTTTACCCACTCTATCAAGGGAAAGGATGAAACTCAAGCTCAGCCAATCAGAGGTTTGATCCAGATCTGGTAAAGTAACATAAAAGTTGCTAGTGAGACTCAAATATAAAACTTTCATTTTCAAGAATTATTGAGGAAAATGTGCTGAGGGTCATCACTATGTCAAAACTCACCTGAGACTGAATATAACATAGAAAAAGAACACACG
This sequence comes from Mesoplodon mirus, assembly GCF_964341445.2. Lineage (NCBI taxonomy): Eukaryota > Metazoa > Chordata > Mammalia > Artiodactyla > Ziphiidae > Mesoplodon > Mesoplodon mirus. The sequence goes on from NC_138983.1 coordinate 33,315,580, forward strand.
AGTATAGAGAAATACTGAATTCTGCTGATGTTCTTGGCCCCTCTCCCCTGTTTTACACTTGCCTGAAGTTAGTAGGTATACTCCTGGATTTTTCAGCTACATGCTTCTAGCACCAGCTGCTCTGTTCTCTTGACACCATACTTAAATCTTTTTTGTCCACTTATCCATACATAATCGTTAATTCTGTCACTGCCCTAAGATTCAGAGTAGCCACTCCCTCCAACAAAAAAAACAAACATCCAAGCTTATATCTAATGCTCATGCTTATCAGGATGTGGGCAGAGAACATATCCACCTATTTTGGCTTCTCTAAATGAAAGGCAGACTCTGCTTACTACCCCCTAAAGGAATGTCTCCCAATTGGATTCTGTACAAATTTGGGGTGGCTTAAAACAAATGTCCCTACAGCCTTCTTAGGAACCCAGCTTCTTGGAAATCTACCTAAAATGCCATTTAATATCTCCCCTTATCTATATGATAAAACTCAAACTCAAATCTGATAGTAACAAAATATTTTTAATAGTTAGATCTGCTAATCTAGTTTTGATTTTTGCCTGGGAACTTAAAACATCACATTTTCAGTATAGCTTACATGGTAGCTCCAACCCAACAGACATTCTGGGTTACAAAACAGAAAGAGATATAAATCTCTATAATCTTACAATACATAAATGTAAAAAATCCAAAATTACTATGAGTTTCCATTTTACATTGTTTTGTCAACTGAAATTAGGTATTAAATATGATTTTTGCTTGCAAATAATAGAAACCAATAATGGCTAAATCAAGAAAAGCATGAATTTATTGTGAATATTTCATGTAGGATAAAGAGAAAACTTGGGGAATAAGGTTCAGAAAATAGGCAAGAACCAAGTAGGAGGGGGTATCCATAATTATAAGACAGGAATAGAGTTACTGTGACAGTTGAATGAGAGGCTGTAAATCAGTGTACTTAATTACAAAGTGGGTTGATGAGGTCTCAATGAATTTTCATGGTAAAAGTCAAAATCTGGGGACACTTAGGATTGTCAAATATAGTAAATTATGTAAATGTGTTTGTCACATTATTTTCTGGACTTAAATAAAATATACGACTACTGCCAGGCAGCTGAAAACATCTGTTGCCTCCAAAGTGCAATTAAGTATAAACCAAAAGTAAAAACACCTGCAGTGGTATTCAAAATAAAACCAGAGATTTCTGTGTCTCACTGCAGGAAGCATTTCCTATTTTAAAACTTCCTAAAACTGTGCATAAACCCCTATATATGAATGCTTGAGAGCCACATTTGTTTCAATTTAAATGTGTTTTTAAAATGCCTGAAAAATGGACATGTCCTTTCAAATACGGTTGCAACTGGAAAACTTATAACCCATATAAAGAAAAGCAATAGAGTTTAGGGGTAAGATGTGACTTAAATACTTTGCTTCTAAAATATTGGCAGATGTTATAATATTTTATAAATTGCCTAACAGTCTCTTTCTGAGAACATCTCAGGAAATGGATGGGTTACTGGACTGAGATCTAAACAATGAATGCGTATTTCATCAATTCTTGGAATGCACAATTTTTTCTCCTTTTAATGTTTCTAAAATCAGGACGTGATCTACAACATTATGCAATTTTCATTTAGTATTTATGGTTCCCTCTACCCCAAGAAGTTGTTAAGTCACAATCCACTTTAATGATTGATGACTCCTTAAAATTTAAAGATTATTTCTGTTTTAAAATAAGGGGTGAAGAGATCAATAAAGGGGAGAAACACTCAGCTGCATAGGAACTAGGGAAAATAAGAAATTTGTATAAGGTCTTTTTATTTATGCTAAGCCACACAGAAGGAAAAAGTAGAATTTCAAAATGGATAAAGATAAAATTGTCTATAAAATAGTTTCAAATCGATAATGGAGAAAAAGGCCAAAGGGAATCAGCCACCTATATATATTAAAATAAAAATACAGAGCTTTAGACCTTTGGTCAAGAAAAACCCTTAGATATTCTCTTTTAAATTATAGTAAAATATAATGTAGGCAGGAAGAAAGATGCTTCATTGAAAACCAAATATTTATACTACTTTTAAAAAATCATTCCTTTGTTTAAATATAATGTTGTGATTTAAAATCTATATGTGGACTCATTGCTACTTTAATTAAGATTTACATTTTTACAGAAAGATTTAGAATTGAGTAGACATGAGTGATAGGATCATTCTATAAACACTTAAAACCACCCTACAGCCATGCAATTATCCAAGTGATGGCAGATACCCCAGATGAGTGTTGGCCTTGCCAACTTGAATTCTAAATTTGTTGCAGGTGTAACAAAAGTTTTACAAGTGCTCAAAGATTTCCTCATTGAGGTTATCTCAGGAATAGGTTGAGATACTGAACTTGGCTCTAATTCATTAGAAAATTTAAGAGTGATTCATGAGAGTTTTATTCTTAGCACAAAACTAGCTCTAATATCTAGTGTAAGTCCTTTAACCCCTAGACACTCAGTGTCAACATGTGTGAAATAATGAAGAATATCTCAGATTTCTTGCAGCTTCAGGACTGTTGAGAGGGGACATGAGGGACGTGAGATGATGATTTTTTCTGATGTCAGTTAAAATATAGTTATAATACATTCCAATTTACCAAGTATAGTAATTAGATATTCTCTGTACCAGTCAGCACAGAGAATATCCCATACCTACAAGATCACTTTTCAAATAGTATGGATATAATATGGCACAGTGGCTGGGCTCTTAGGACAGAACAACTGTATTTAAATCCCACTTTTTCATAAGCTCTGTGATTTCTGATGCATCTCGTAACCTCTGGTGCCTCTGTTTTTCCCACTCGTAAAATGAGGTAACTATCATGACCAATGGGGTGGTTGTATTAAGTGAGGTGATATAAACAAAACATTTATAACATGACTGTCATATGGTAAGTGCTCAATAAATATTTGCTCTTATTATTTCAATAAAATTCAGTTTGTCTTGCAAAAATAGAGAATACTCTTTTTGATGATTATGACAGGATTCCAAGAAGGTTCAGAGTTTAGGCATCTCAATTTTTATATATACTATTATTTTAGAAGATGACAGATAAGATTCTAGCTCTTGAGCCCTCTAATTTCTCATACAGATAAAAGTTTATTGTGGAAGTCACTGCTCTCAGTAGTATTTCTCTTTAAGTCTGATTTGGTCTTCCTTTAAAATAGACAATTCTCTTGGAAATAGAACCTGCTTCTGCTGTCATTAAAACTCCCTTCCCTGGGCTTCCCTGGTGGCGCAGTGGTTGAGAGTCCGCCTGCCGATGCAGGGGACACGGGTTTGTGACCCGGTCCGGGAAGATCCCACATGCCGCGGAGGGGCTGGGCCCGTGAGCCATGGCCGCCGAGCCTGCACGTGCGGAACCTGTGCTCCGCAACGGGAGAGGCCACAACAGTGAGAGGCCCGCGTACAGAAAAAACCAAAACAAAAAACAAAAACCCTTCCCTTATCAGAGAGCTCTCATTCTAATGGGTTAAAAAACTATGCTAAATATATGAGATGCCATTCATTCCAGAAATAACTTCATGAAAGAAAGCATTAATATTCTTTTTTTGTTTTTTATTTATTTATTTATTTATTTTTGGCTGCATTGGGTCTTTGTTGCTGCACGCGGGCTTTTTCTAGTTGTGGCGAGCGGGGGCTTCTCTTTGCTGTGGTGCACAGGCTTTTCATTGTGGTGGCTTCTCTTGCTGTGGAGCACAGGCTCTAGGCATGTGCTTCAGTAGCTGTGGCATGCAGCCTCAGTACTTGTGGCTCACGGGCTCTAGAGCACAGGCTCAGTAGTTGTGGCGCACTGGCTTAGTTGCTCTGTGGCATGTGTGATCTTCCCAGACCAGGGCTTGAACTCATGTCCCCTTCATTGGCAGGTGGATTCTTAACCACTGCACCACCATGGAAGCCCAGCATTAATATTCTTGTCAACAGTTATACAAACTTTTTATGTACTAGTAATGGAGCTAAAACAATCCCTCTCTTCAAGGAGTTCACGATCCATGAAGGAGTCTGACAGTGGCACTCAAAGTCTCTGGAGAGGCACCGACTCAGGGAATGATATTGAACTGTCTTTAGAAGTGTAAAGGAGCAGCCAAATAATAAGAAATGGCAAGAGAGAGAGAATAGTATGTGTGCTAGACCACAGGATGCTCAAAAGAGTTGAGAGATAAGATGGGAGAGGAGCTTTGGGGTTAGTCAAACAGGGCCCTGTATGCCATTGAAGCCATGGCACTGAATGTTTAGCATGAAAGTCACATGATCAGATTTACTCTTTAGAAAAATAAAGTAGGAAGAATTTGGGATTTCAAATTCAGTAACACCTAAAGATTGTCCCCATATAGGTTTACTTAGCAGTTAAGTTTAAGGCAATATTTTGTACAGATAATTAAAAACTCATACAACTCAGCAACAAAAGAAAAAATCTGATTAAAAATGAGTGAGTTCTGATATGATTAACTAATCTATGATAAAGGAAGCAAGAACATACAGTGGAGAAAAGACAGCCTCTTCGATAAGTGGTGCTGGGAAAACTGGACAGCTACATGTAAAAGAATGAAATTAGAACACTCCCTAACACTATATACAAAAATAAACTCAAAATGGATTAAAGACCTGAATGTAAGGCTGGACACTATAAAACTCTAAGAGGAAAACATAGCCAGAACACTCTTTGACATAAATCACAGCAATATCTTTTTAAACCCACCTCCTAACAGTAATGAGAATAAAAACAAAAATAAACAAATGGGGCTTAAAAGCTTTTGCACAGCAAAGGAAAGCATAAACCGTAAACAAGACAAAAAGACAACCCTCAGAATGGGAGAAAATATTTGCAGATGAAGCAACTGACAAAGGATTAATCTCCAAAACTTACAAGCAGCTCATGCAGCTCAATATCAAAAAAAAAAAAAAACCTAATCCAAAAATGGGCAGAAGACCTAAACAGACATTTCTCCAAAGAAGACATACAGATGGCCAACAAACACATGAAAGGATGCTCAACATCACTAATCATTAGAGAAATGCAAATCAAAACTACAATGAGATATCATCTCACACCGGTTAGAATGGCCATCATCAAAAAATGTAGAAATATAAATGCTGGAGATGGTGTGGAGAAAAGGGAACCCTCTTGCACTGTTGGTGGGAATGTAAATTGATACAGCCACTATGGAGAACAGTATGGAGGTTCCTTAAAAACTAAAAACAGAACTACCATAAGACCCAGCAATCCCACTACTGGGCATATATCCTTAGAAAACCATAATTCAAAAAGTGTCATGTACCAAAATGTTCATTGCAGCTCCATTTACAATAGTCAGGACATGGAAGCAACCGAAATGTCCATCAATAGAGGAATGGATAAAGAAGATGTGGTACATATATACAATGGAATATTACTCAGCCATAAAAAGGAATGAAATTGGGTCATTTGTAGAGACATGGATGGACCTAGAGAGTGTTATATACAAAGTGAAGTAAGTCAGAAAGAGAAAAACAAATATTGTATATTAATGCATGTATGTGGAATCTGAAAAAATTGGTATAGATGATCTTATTTATAAAGCAGAAATAGAGACACAGACGTAGAAAACAAACATATGGATACCAAGGGGGAAAGGAGGGGGTAGAATGAATTGGGAGATTGGGATTGACATATATCCACTATTGATACTACATATAAAATAGATAACTAATGAGAACCTACTGTATAGCACAGGGAACTCTATTCAGTGCTCTGTGGTGACCTAAATGAGAAGCAAATCCCACAAAGAGGGGTATATGTATATGTATAGCTGATTCACTTTGCTGTACAGTATAAACTAGCACAATATTGTAAAGCAACTACATTCCAATAAAAAATTTTTAAAAAGAATTTAAAAAAAAAGAGTGGGGAACTGAATAGAAATTTTTCCAAAGAAACATATAAATGGCCAACAGGTACATGAAAAGGTGCTCAACATCACTAATTATCAGGGAAATGCAAAACAAAATCACAAACCACAATGAGATATCATTTCACACCTGTTAGAATGGCTGTTATCAAAAAGATAAGAGATAGCAAGTGTTTTTGAGGATGTGGAGAAAAGGGAATACTAGTGCACTAAAGCTGGGAATGGAAATTAGTGCAGCCACTATGGAAAACAGTATGGAGTTTAAATAGACCCTATGATCTAGCAATCCCATTTCTGGTGTATGTCCAAAGGAAATGAAAGCAGGACATAGAGAAGATACTCCCTGGTTTACTGCAGCATTATTTACAATAGCCAAGATATGGAAACAACCTAAGTGCCTGTCAATGGATGAATGGATAAAGAAGATATCATATTGAGTATAGATCTAGATGTTGGGTTGGCCAAAAGGTTCATTTGGGTTTTTTCCATTAGAGCTTACAGAAAAGCCCAAACGAACTTTCTGGCCAACCCATATATACACACATACATTTTGGAATATTATTCATTCATAAGAAGGAAATCCTGCCTTTTGCAACAACATAGATGGACCTTGAAGGCATTATGCTAAGTAAGATAAGTCAGATAGAGTAAGACAAATACTGCATAATATCTCATATGTGGAATCTAAAAAAGCTAAACTTGTGGGAATAGAGAGTAGAATAGTGATTACCAGGAACTGGACAGTTGGGAAAATGGAGATATTGGTCAAAAGATACAAACTTCTAGTTAGAAGATGAATAAGTTCTGGGGATCTAATGCACAATATTGTGGTCTATAGTTAATGATACTGTATTATATAATTGAAAGTTGCTAAGAGAGTAGATCTTAAATATTCTCACCACAAAAAAAAGAAATGGTAATTATGTGAGGTGATGGGGGTGTTAGCTAATGCTATGGTAGTAATTATACTGCAATATATAAATGTATCAAGTCAACATGCTGCACACAAACTTAGACAATGTTACAATTATTACTCAATAAAACTGGAAAAAAATCACTGAGTGTTGAGTGTGTGTATTTAAACTAGCATTTTTTAAATGCTTATTCTGTGCCAGGTATTGTACAAAGTGCTTTACATATATTACATTATTTCATTGAATCTTTGCAGCAGTCCTACAGGCAAAACATTCTTAATCATTTCCATGTTAGAAATGACCAACCCGAGGCTTAATGATGTTATTTAACCTGCCCATGTTCAAGCAGCCACTAAGTGGTAGAGCTGGGATTTGTCCAGATTTAACCTCTGCCAGAACCCATGATCTTCATCATGATGCATAGTTTTTACTAATTCTCTGCTTGTGGAAAAACAAACAAACAAGCAAAAAACAATAAAGACAAGTCCTGGATTTCTACTGAATAATGCATGGGCAATAACCAAAATGTACATAAACATGGAATTAGTCTTTGAGTTTTTAATTCCAGACACATGCACTTTCACCAGCCAATAAAACCCCTCGAGGCAATAAAATAAATTATGGCTTATAAACTAACTTTGCCCCTAGAGCAGTAACAAGGCAAGGTAAATTTGTTGTGAAATCATTAGGAAAGATCAGCTAATTCACTTGTAATTACTCCTGAGAATATTCTCTTCCTGATTTGCCCAGTTAAGACTTGAACACCTGCCACCCTCTCTTTGCAGTTCTGGGAATTCCCAGCCCAAAAAAGCCAGTTCATCCTAGGAATCCACCTGAGAGACTTATAGCAAATGAGTAATACTCTTTTTTTGGAGTTTTACCAAAATTTATTTTACCATTTCCTCAGCCCCGGGATTTAAAAAAAAAGTGTTGGAACATATTTCCACATTCAAATACAAGTGGTACAACTGCATAAGACATATCAACACTATGACATTTAAAGCTAATGTCATCAAGTTTAAAAATTGTTTTGTTCCATCTTTGCTAATCAGTCACCATTGTATTTGTAATGACTAAAGGTCATCAAATCTTACTTACAAGAATAAATTTGGACCCAGTTTATTATTTATGATTTAATTGAAGTTTGCCAAATATTGACTGTTGTGAGCAATTCCTTTTAAAGTTAGTACTAGCAAAGATCTGATGTTATAGTTCAAGCCAGACAATAAAGTTTAACTGTTAAAATTCAAAGGAAGATAATTTATTTAATACTTGGGGTTTCTGTTTTCCTCCCAGGATCACTGGAAAATTCCTATGAGATGTGGCAGGAAGAAGAATAGGATTACCATTTGCTTTTATGCTCCAAGCTGACATAAATTAGTCATGTTGATGGTTTTACACGTTGAAGTGATAGGGGCATTGACAGAATAATTATTTTGTTTTAGTATTACCATAAATCTGACTCCACTAATAAGGGATGTGTCTTATTAAAGTGAAAAAGAGACCAAGTTTTTTTTCATATATTTTAGCCTGAATTTGGTATACAATTCAATATGTATATATATCCATAAGCAATATTTGCACTTCTTAAAAATGTTTGATCTCACTGCTGCTAAATTCATGGGGCAATCCTGGTTTTTGTCTTTTTTGTTTTATTATCAGGATCTAGAGTGTCATACAGAGTGAGGTAAGTTAGAAAGAGTAAAACAAGTATCATATATTAACGTATATATGTGGAATCTAGAAAACTGGTACAAGCAGAAATTTCTGAGACACAGACATAGAGAAAAAATGTATGAATACCAAGGGAGAAAGGGGTGGGGTGGGAGAAAATGGGAGATTGGGACTGACACATATACGCTATTGATACTATGTATAAAATAGACAACTGATGGGAACATGCTGTATAGCACAGGGAACTCTACTTAATGCACTGTGGTGTCCTAAATGGGAGGAAAATCCAAAAGGGAGGGGTTATATGTATAGGTATGTCTGATTCATTTTGCTGTGCAGTAGAAGCTAACACAACATTGTAAAGCTACTATACTCCAATAGAAAATAATTTTTTTTAAAAAGGATTTGACACGTTCCCCCTCGAGATATTCTTTTTTCAACTTGTCTTATGGAACACCTCATTCTTTGTTTTGTGTTCTTTCTTTCTTTTTAAGATTCTCAATGGTCTTTTGTCAATCTCCAACACTTCTCACACATCTCAACTCTGGAGTAACTCATGGCTGAGTACTAGGACATTTTCTTCCTTTATCCTCACTACCTCATTGATTTCATCCATGATCATGGTTTTAAATACAATCTCTTCTCAAATGCAACGGCTAACTCATCCATCATATGTAGTCATCTCAAACTTGAGGTATCCAAAATTAGTATCATCTTTTCCCCAAGCTTTCTTCAACTATAGTCTTCTCTCTCTCAGTTAAGGATGGTACCAACTTTCTGATTTTTCCTGCTAAAAATCTTGGAGCATTCTTGACTCTTCCCATTTTGTCACTATGTACATAAGTTACTCAACACATATAATTGGCTTCATGATAAGATACATATACAGAATTAAATATTGCATCTGCATCATTCTCTCCAGTCTCTTTTTCAAGAACTCCTGTTAGAGACATATTACAGACTCTCAATCTTTTATCCATGTCACTTATACACAGACACACACACATGCACAAACATACCTTTTTATTTGTGTGAAATTCTAATTCTTCAAATTATACTATGAGTTACTATTTCTCTTTTCAAACTTGTCCAGACAAGAGTATTTGTTTCTAAAATAATTTTATTTTTATTTTAAATTATTCTAATGTTTATAAGCACATTTTTTCAAGGTTAATAGCTTTTAAATTTTATATCCACCCCCTCCTTTATTTTCTCTTTTAACATTTTTACAAAGAATTGATATTTTTCATATTCTTGCATTTATCTTTTAGATTTTCCTGAAATGCTTATTTTAGCATTTTTATCTGCACAGCCAATTAAGACAATTGTACTTTTTTCCCTATAGAGGCCCGGGTGCAAAGGCTACAAATAGCAGTGTATGTAGCCTGTTGCTTATACAGGTTGCCCTAAGGGACAATAGAAATAGCTCTTTCCAGTGGACATCCATATGTGACCTCATGCTGTTCCCAATCTAGACTTTAGACAGGTATGCAGGATGCCTTTGGAAACCACCAGGGCACAGTGGCTAGGATTCACATTGACTAAGACATCATGTCCATCCACACCAACGTGCATAACGAGAACAATGTGACTGAGGCTCCATGCAGGGCTAACTTCAAGTCCCCTGGCTGCCATAAATTCCACATCATCAAGAAGCAGGGCTTTACCAGTTTAATGTGAGTGCATTTGAAGAGATGGTGTCTGAAAAGTGGCTCTTCCAGGAAGGACTTCGAGTCACACATATCCCCAGTTGTGACCCCTTGGACAAAAGGCAAGCTCTGCACTAGTAAGGGCTTTGACACTGCCCCCTCCTTACTCACAGCCACCAATGAATCCTCTTCATGTAAAATAAAATGAAATAAAATGTTTGTCAGATTCTTCTATAAAATTATCTACACTGAATTCTATTTGTTAATTTTATTTACTGTCTTTCTTAGCACTAGGATTTTTATGTACTTTGGAATTTGGTATGCAGATTCATTTTGTGATGGAGTATTTATTTATTTATGTTTTAATTTTCTTTATTTTTGCTCATCAGTACTTGCCTAGTAGTTGTCCAGTTGGCTCTACCTGTTCTTCAGGTTCTCTAATATTTATAATACTGAAAGAAAGTATGCTTTGAAGTCATGATCTTGTGGCTTAGATCAAACATGTTAAGGGTGTTCACAGAAGGACAGTTCACAGAGGGACAACTCATACAAAAGCTCCCCTACTTATGATTATCAAAACTATTTAGAGTGCAGGTCAATGAGTATTTTGCTCTTGGAGGAAATGTCTGTGTTCAGAGTGCACTCTGAATGCTGTGGACAAGGCAGCTGCTCACATGATGCTGCTGAAGGATTTCATGTCAAATTTACTTCTCTTCCTCTCAGTTTTGGCCTCTAGTGGTACCAGAAATTTCACCACTAAAGTCAGAACCTTGTTTTGATTTTATTCATTTAATCATTCATCTATTTATTCTTTAAATATTAAATAAGTGCTCCTGTAACCCATGTATGGTAGGTAAAAAAAAGGCATTAATATATGTATCGATGTTCTATGTCATATATCATTAGGGAATTGCAAATTAAAACAGCAGTGAAATTCCACCGTATATCTATTAGAATTGCAAAAATTCAAAACACTGAGTACACCGAATGCTACCAAGGATTTGGAACAGCAGGAACTCTCATTCACTGTTGTTAGAATATAAAATGATACAATGACTTTGGAAGGCAGTTGGCAGTTTCTTATAAAACTATATATATTCTTTAACATATGATCCAGCAATTGTGCTTCTCAATGTTTACCCAAAGGAATTAAAAACTTAGGTTCACATAAAACCTTCGTAAGGATGTTTATAGCAGCTTTATTCATAATTTCCAAAACTTGGAAGCAACCGAGATATTTTTCAGTAGATGAAAGAATAAATGAACTGTGGTATATCCAGACAATGGAATATTATTCAACACTAAAAAGAAATGAGCTGTCAAACCATGAAAAGACATGGAGTAAACTTAAATGAACATTACATGTCAATCTGAAAAGTATACATTCTATAATATTCCAACAATATGACATTCTGAAAAGGTAAAATTATGGAGACAGTGAAAAGATTTTTATTTGCTAAGGGCCTGAGGGAGGGAGGGGTGAATAGGCAGAACACAGAAAATTTTTAGGGGAGTGAAGTTATTCTCTATGAGACTGCAGGGATGGATTATGTAATTATACATTTGTCAAGACCCATAGAATATACAACACCATGAGTAAACCCTAATGTAAGCTTTGAACTTTGGGTGACAATGATGTTTCAATGTGGGTTCATTGATTATAACAAATGTGCCACTCTTGTGTGGGATGTTGATAGTGGAGGAGACCTCAGGTGTATGGAGATATAGGGTATATATGGGTATCTGTACTTTCCGCTCAATTTTGCTGTGAAACTGAAACTACTATAAAATATAAAATCTATGAAAATGAGGAAACAAATCTGTTCAACTTTATTAAAAACAAAACAATATCTGACCTCACAATCAACAAAGCAATAAACAAATAATCGGTATATTCACCACTTAAACCAAGTATATTGGATCTTCCATATAAAATATATATTCCTTGAGGAATATCAGCATGATTGTGTAACTGGATGGTTATTAATAAAAATATTTTTAAAACTTTATAATAAAACCACCTTAATATTCATAAAGTGGTCTTATACCATAGAGAGCTCTTTGAAAGTTCCTAAAGTAGCAGATTAATAGTTAAGAACTTAAGATCTATTGAAATAATGGACAGTATAACAGAGATCACAAATTAAACTATAAATATCATTTTTGTTGTTTATTAAAAATAATGAATAAGCACACTAAAGAAAATATTAATAGTTTTTCAAATTGAGATATTTTTACAAATGTACAATTTTAAAAAAGTAAAATTTTACAATCGTATTTATCTTCTCTGGTCATTATACACATACCAACAGCCCCCTTACACATTACTCACTCATTCTGCCCACCTTATAGACACAGAGAGATAGTCAGATCTAGCTTCATATCTGTTCCATTGTACAAACCTATCTTGATAAGACATCTGTTCCACCTCTATTTTTTTGCAAGTAACCAGTCATTCCTTTTCATTATTGCTAAATATCTTTACCAAGAATAACTTTTATTTCCCTTAAACTAGAACTAAAAATCTTTCAGCTGAATGAAAATTAATATAGTTGAACTTTAAATGCATTAACTCATTAAATACTGATGTGTCATTTATAAGGTAAGTTATGAATATTCCAAATAATAAAACCCATGTAGCAATGAAGTAAGGACACATAGAATAAATGAATCTCTTAACTCACAGGGAAAATAAAAAGCAAAGCCAAGATTCAAACCCAGGTTTTGACCTCCATCAGATCCCCTGTCTCCATGGTCCAGGCTCATAAAAGCCTTACCACTGCCTCCGACCCCAAAATGCAGCTATGAACATAGCGTGAGGAATTCTCTCCTGTGAAGCAATTACTGTCATGCTATACAGAGCACTTTCCACAACACAGACACGTTTGAAAGAATGTACTGCTGCCTGGAGGGTTGCCACGGTAAAGGAGAAGAAAGAAGGCAGGGAGTCTTCCTCTAAAAAAAAAAAAATTCCAAAGCAGCTAAGAAATGTCCAGTGCTAGGCAAAGCCTGAGTTACTATAACAAACGAGATGCAGTCTTCACCATCTAGGATTTTACAATCTAACCCCTATGTGGATAGAGAATGAGGGGAACCCTACGACCTTGAAAGACATCAACACCTACTTGCTTACCTACCAAACTTTACTAGGGACTTCCTATAAGCCAGTGGGTCTCAAAATATGTTTTCACTGGCAGCAGCATCACCTGGATACTTATTGGGCCCAAAATGACCCAAACTCACAGAATCAGAAACAGAAACTCTGAGAGTGGGGTTTGGCTATCTGCATGTTAACAAGCACTTCAGGTGATTCTGCTGCTCACTCAAGTTTGAGAAGCACTGCTGAAAGCAAATGTAATAACTTACCCCCGATTTATACAGACACAGTCTAGTGGGCATTCCATTTCTGGTTTTGTGCTCACAGCTAAATCTCTCTCGTTCACATCATATAGAAATATTTTAAGTTGACTACTCCCATTCTTTCACCTTCAGCACCCCACCTTGAATGATTTTAAACAAACAGATTATCTGAGTGACACATGGCTACCTTCAAATGCTACCCTATCATTGTTACTAAGCAGCACACACATAAATCTTTCTGGCTGCAGTACTGTGATGGGGTTATTTTTCATGATGATGGGAATATGAGTCAAAAAGCCTTTAACATAAACCTTGCATTGTATACTCTCCATGAATAGTAAATCAGCCATCCAAATAACCTTTCTAGTGTCCACTTTTGCAGACATTCCCTTTGTGTTTTGTAAGGGTCTTGGACCTCAACATTGCCCCTGCTTGACTTGAAGTTATGTTTTCCAGCAAACTCATCAGGGGTCTGATGTCAAATGTAGACTGAGCTAGTGTTTTCCATTCAAGGTGTTTTGGCTTGGAGTTCACTCAAGTCTCACTTAAAGCTTAGAGTTGAAGGTAGTTTTTTTTCTATCTCAGTTACTCTACTAACGATAGTATAGTATCTTTATCATAGAGTTGATGACTTATAGTCATAAATAATGATTTATAAATTACTCATTAGTAATAAAAATCAATATAAGACTGTTCATTTAGAAAGTCATAGGCATTTTATCATGCAATTTGCACACATATTTTTATCTTGTGGTTTTTCTAATAGTCTTAGGAGGTGCTAGAATATTCATTTTGCAAGTTAGACAACTAAGATTGTGTATTTCACACTATGATATTGCATTGTCCTAATCCTGCATGCTTATTTGATGCATTTATTAGTTAGAACAAACTGGGTTTAGCTCTGTGTGGTAGAGACTCATAAGAGCAGAATCTTAAACAAGATAGAAGTTTCTTTTCTCTGCCTTTCTGACACATAGGTCAAAGCCATGTGATTCTATCCCTTGAAGGTGTTAAGGGCTAGACTCCTCTCACTTGATGTGTTGCCACTTCACTGATGGTGCCCTTGACTGTTTGGTCCATTATGTCTTCACCTCTATATTTACATTTTACCATCAAAGGAGGGGGGAAAAAGAGAAGAGTAAACTCATTTCCTTTATGGATACAACCTGGAAGCTAGCATATATCTCCTTGGTTTATAGAACAGTGGCCAGAACACGGGGCTGGTACATGGCTCAGAGAGTTGAAAAGGAGGTTGGAAAATGTTTATTCTGGGTGTCAATTTGCTCAGATTAAAGTAGAGTATCTTTTTAGAACAGAGAGAACAGCTTTGGGGAAGAACTATCAATCTTTGCCACATTTAATCACCCTTCTCTCACCTTAATTTAGAACCTGGATCTTAACTCTTAAAATAGGAAGTGAAAACTGGTAAATAATAAATCTTTAGCACTAAAGTTAATTAGCAGAACACATGAGAAGCACTTTTTTCAGCTGAAAACATTAGTCCACCTACTGCCTCATGCTCTATGAGTCTGCAAAAATCAATTAATTATGAATTTTTCTCCTAAGCCACTTATTATCCATCTGGCGAGAAAGCACCATAGGTGAAGGGTTTAGTCAATATTCCTCACATTAGGGTCCTCAAGTCACCTTCAGAACCACATAGGGTATTTAATAATAAATCAATCCTGGTTCCTGCCTAAACTGGGTGAATCAGAATCTCTGGTAATGTGGCCCGGGAACCTATATTTTAGCATTACTCCCAGGTGAATCTTATGCACACTAAACTTTAAAACCACTGCAGAGAGGAAGAAATAGATAGATTTTTAAAAAAAGTTTATTGGTGTATAGTTGATTTACAATATTGTGTTAATTTCAGATGTACAGCAAAGTGAATCTGTTATACATATTCACATATCCACTCTTTTTCAGATTCTTTTTCCATATAGGCAATTACAGAGTATTGAGTAGAGTTCCCTGTGCTAAACAGTAGGTCCTTGTTAGTAGAAGTAGATAGATTTAAATTCTTTCTGGCTCTCTCTTATGACCTCCTACTACTGTCCTTCTGCAGTATCTGCGGGTCGGTCTTCCTATGCTTATTAATTCCTGGCAGGTGTTAGAGCTCAAATATTATGGTAGGAAATTATATAGACTCACTAAAAACAGTCAGACCTTCACAGTTACTATCTTATACAAGCTTCTTAATGATGTGAGGTAGCTAGCAAAATGCAGTATTACTATTCAACAGACAAGTCAACTAAACTGACATTCAGAGAGGTCAAGAGATTTGCACAATGCCACACAGAGGTGGATGGAGATCTTTATATGACTGTAGGTTCTTGCTATTCTGCACCTTCTTACAGCTGTCTCCCAAGTAATAAGAAGGTTGAGGGCATAGTCTCAAGCCTAACCACCAGTTGGCTTCAGCTTTGCCACATTGGACCCATGAAGATGTTCATCTTGACACCTCTTTCCTCAGTGCCTGTACTTTATCCCAACCAGAAGTCCTACGTAGCAATTTTTAATGTTGAAAATAATATCTAAGGTCTGATGGTTTTCCTGAGAGAAGAAGGAATAAAGTAATACTGAATGCCTGCCCCAAGCACTAATCTAGGCTCTTCACATAATACAGATATAATAGCTCACACTCTGAAGACCAAAGCTTTTGTCACTCTACCATTCTGACTTATCTCATGCTGGGCTTATAGTAGAAAAATAATCAATGAGCCTGCATTTACCTTTATTTTTAAAAATTATATTCAACAATGTAAAAAATATTCACTACTTAAGGAAGTTATGAATAGATGTAGAATTTCAAAATCACTAAATGCCACTTCACTTTCAAAATATGGAAAGACCTACAGCTTGTACAAATCTCGTGCCCACATTTGATTCTTCTTGTAGTATGCCTGCTGTGCTCCATGTTTTTAGACCAGCACTGGGGTTTTAAAGCATTAGAGTCTGTGAATAAACTGTCATCACATCTGTTTTAATTGCATTTCCATCTGCTCATGCAGTGTGCACCTGTGCTTGGCTGATTAGACTAGAACAAGGGAAAAAAGTCTTCTAATATGGTTTGCCTTAGAGTCAAAACTAAAATTTTTCACTTTTTATTTGATGGAATGTTGAAGAGGAAAAAAGAAAATGGAATGGAATTCACAATGCATGTGTTTTAGTCCTGGTTCTCCCGTTTATAAGCTGTCACCGTGGACATATCTGTACTGTGACATTTCTGAACCTCTGTTTCTCCATCTACAATTATGTCTGCCTCGTCACTATGTTAGTGTGAGAATAAAAGGAAATAATAAAGGTACAAGTGCTTTGTAAATATAAAAAATGCAATTTTGCATATGCCATACATTCATATATAATTGAGACTGAAGCATAAACTAAAACAAGGTGTAAGGTTGTTCTCAAATACAGAGTTTGCTGGTTAATTAAAAAAATCCATATGTTCTTCTACTGCTTCCTAATGCTGAAATTACTCTCCATTTTTGTGAGTATAAAATGGGGGATCAGAGCAGGGAGAGAGGAGTGTTAAAGAATTGATATGTAATTAACATTTTAAATATGCCTTTTAATCCTCCAAAATGTTTTAACATCCTTAAATAGTTTAATAGGTGCGCTACTGAGCTGCTGCAGCCAGGGCAGGGAACAAAGTGCTTAGATTAGGGAGTACAGCTGAGACTGAAGCAAATAGAGCAAGCAAATACAGTGTGAAATCATTCCAGATGGAAATAAGTACCCATAATTAGTGCTAAACATTGTGCAAGGCATGTTAGAGGGAACAAACCTCCTTCAGAATGCTACTGAATTAGACTAGCACTGGTATATAAGGTGAATTTTCAGTAATTTTAAGTAAAGACTGAGAAAAGTCTGCAAACAATAATACTCAGAGATAAGAAATCAATAGCCCAGTTCAGAGTGATGTGGGGAAAAATAGTGTCTGGACACATGAAAGGGAATCAGAACATCTTTGATATTTATTATAACAAGGAGGAAGAAGGTAGAAGAGGGGGAAGAGGGGACAGGAAGGGGGGAGGAAGTGGAAGGGGAAGAGAAGCAGGAAGAGGAGGAGACCATAGAAGACCAGAATCAGATGTAACTAATGGAAGTCCAGGTTTCCATCACTTCCTTAGCAAAGTAGGATAAGGAATGAAGAGATAATTGTACTAATACATTACAGTTTGGGAAAATTAGTTCCTAAAGTAATTACACATTACACATAAAGTTCACCCAAAATGTGGGTCAGTCATTCTCAAACAAACGTTTACATTGACTTTATAAAGTTCTGAATTAGTCTTTTCAGATGCTATTAAACAATTCTTAATGTGGGTTCTATAGAACACTGGCCCTATGGAATAATAACTGTGATAATATCACAAACAATTCTATGATGAAATAAATTTGAGAAATATTTCTCTTTACTGAAGGACAGCCCAGAATCTGATTTAAAGAGAGTCTGGTGAGTCTTCATGGGCAGTGTAGAGGTCATGATACTTCTAGTGGAACTCAGGCCTTTCTGGCAATTAAATTCAAAAGTGAAGTGTCCAGAGGGCATAAATTCAGGTTGACAGCACAACTTACAGAATGGGTGCTTCCTGGAACAAAGTATGCATGACAACTGGTTGATGGTAGCAGACTGATGAGAGAGATGACTAAATTTCAAGAGACTAATTATAGCCCGATAAAAAGGAACACTGTATTAGTGGTTTAAGGTCATTAATCAACCATTTCTACAGAGGAGACTGTGGTGGTTGACAACCTCACTATAATCAATGTAATTCAAATTCCCAAGATAGCACTTTTATGCATCAAATTTGTTTTATAAAAATTGAAGAGAATATGAAACACTTAGAAAAAGTGAAAGTATAATGAAAAGGTAGTTTTAAAAACTACTAAAGAGATAATAAATTTGTATAACCCTTTTGCAAAATAATTTGACAATATATTTAACTGTCTTATGATTCTTATTACACTGTAACTCAGTATTACCATTTTTTTAAAGAATGAGCCTAAAAATAGTATAAAGGAAAAAGAAGCAAAAGGCAAAAAGTTGTTCATTACCCAATATTTTATAACAACACAAAACCTAGAGCTAACAAAAATGTTTTCCAGAAGAGATGGTTAACTGAATAAACAGACATTCATCCCATGGCCAATTTATCTCCGTACTCTTTCCCTTACATTAGATTGTAATCTGTGACACGAACGGAGAACACCAGCTATTGCATTTCTTACCAAGAAAATGATCAGGATAAAGACTCCGATCACATGAAGCTTTGTTTTCAATAAAATATATTATCTAACAGAAATCCCCTTAAGACTTTTATATAAATGATAGTCTGTGACAGAGACTAACACAGACCAAATTTATTGGGTAATTTTTCAGCCAGCAGCATCAAAAACACAGAAAATTTAGAATAATTTTAGGAGATTTATTGTAAGTTTCTTCACTCAAATCCTTACTCAAAAACCAGGAACTTCTACCTTTGAGAGACAGGTTTCTGGGTTGCAAGTAACAGAAACAGATGCTTGATACTCTACAAAAAATGTTTGTATGTGTGCATATATATGTATATTGATACATATATATAGGGAGAGCTATACTCAAAGATTTTGATAGGTATAGGATGGTTGCAGGATGAGGGTTAGAAAATAGGCACCAAGATTACATTACAGCTACTCTTAAGGGATCCTCCAAAATATTCTCTAAGTATTCAAAATTCTGGCAGAACAGGTATGATCAGGAGGTTTAGGTAATGTGATTGTTCAAGAGACAAATAGCAGAAGGGTATGGCCTACCTCAGCCCCTGTAAATAGAAGGCAGCAGAGGCAGTAAGACTACAACCAAAGGAAAATTCCTCCAGATGGAAGAATAAAAGGCAAGTAAGATAATGAGATAGATTAAATGTTCTAAAGCCAAAAATTGACAAAGTTTACTACAATAATCTCCAGGGCTGCTTTGTACTCACCAAGGTCTATCACCAAAGCCATAAAATATGCTATTCACAGGATAATGTTCTTTGTAACAATAATACAAGCTCTCCTCCCCTTTATTAGGTGTCCCTGGTCACTTCTACCCCAAATTCATATCCACTGGATCATGCCTACATGACTTGCGGGATAATTCTACTTAGGCTGCTTTTGTCTATTAGGTTTTACCAGCTTATACTTAATTTATCATTCCACTCCTCATTTGGATTATTCTTTCTGGTTTCTGCTAAGCTGTCTCACTATGAATGACAGTCACTGAGTCCAGGGTGGTATTATCCTTTAAGAGGAGACACAATTCTCTCACTCTCCTTTTTCTAATCAACTAGCAAATTCTCAATATTATTTTCTACTTAGTTAAGATATCCAATGTCTCTTCTTATCACTGATGACTATTAATAATTCTGAAAATATCTGTAAAGAAAATTTCCCTAAAGAGATGACATATCTGGAATACTAGATAGATAGACTGTGTCTCAATCTGCCTTTAGTCCCCTCTAATTCCAATAATATTTACTGTGATTCTGCTATATACCTGATTGGAGCTACATTATGAAAATGAATGAGGCCTGCCATCTGCCTTCAACATGCAATACACTGAGAAATACAGACATAGATTGAACATGCTATACTACTGACACAGTAAATGCTAGTTATTGATATCAGCTAGGTTTCGTGGAACCCAGGGGAGGGAAAATTGGCATTTCTGGGAGGCTGGGAAGGCTTCTCAGAAAAATTAATATTTATATTTTACTTTGAAAGTCACAGTAGGCCTCTCTCTCTCTCAGATACACACCCACCCCCCACCTCCACCCCCACCACACACACACAGGGCCATAATGTAAGTATAACCTAACTGGTGTTTAACTTCTCCTTCAGCCAGAAAAAGGTCTTGACCTTTAACTCAGGCTAGCGCTGAAGCTGAAATTAAGCATGGATTAGAGAGGACTAGAGAGAAATTTAGAAAAATTTGCAACCTGGACAAAAGTGGCTCAGGGTTTAAGAAATTATCTGAAATGTGAGGCTTGATGAGGCAACAATAAGAGAAAACAACAGCTTTTGGTAATGACACATAGCCTTTTCCATGGGCAAGGGGGGAGATTTAAATATGTCAGGGTAGTTTGGGGAAAAAGTACGGGAGGGGCCGTACTTAGAGCATATAAGGTTAAAACAGACAGGGTGGGAATGTTTTTTTAAACAAACAAACAAAAAAAGAAACTTCAGTTTCACATAACAGATCAATGAAATAAATACCCTTCTGTTTAAAAGACTCTAGTGTAATCTTTGCTCCCATCCAGCACTGATGCCATTTTACCCTCTGCAATCTCTGCTGTCCTCTCATTTGCTTTGCCAGTATGTGTGGGGCTGAGTGCTTTCAATTCTACATCTGCTCAGATTACCTGACCAGCTCTCAAAACTCCCAAAGGTAGACTTTGTCATAGGGTGGAAAATCTTCCATTTTTGGAGTAGATTCCCAAAGATGACTTGGGAAAGGTCCCAAAGATGCTTGGCAAATATGCAAAAATCACATGGCCAAGTCAGTGGTATTTGTGATGTGGACAAGTTCTTGGATGGCTGTTGGCTCTTTTTTTTATAATTCCCTCTATTTTGTTGCTCTTCCATTCTCCTGATTACATCTGGGAGACATCTTCAGTTAGGTAGCCATGATCTTTAATACCCACCAGACGCCTTTGACAAGGGTAGTGAGATGAGTCCACGGGAGCAAGAGTTGGAGGCAGAAAGGTTCAAAGGAGCTATAGCAACAGCTACAGATAACAAGTGGTACTAGAGCTTAAAAGCACTTTGGGGCAGGCTTTTAATTCACCCTAAAATTGCTACACTTAGGTCCAATCATGGCAAAACATTTGTAGCATTCCATTCTAGATTTTGTTTAAATTATGATGGTGGTCCCAAAGGTATAGGAGGAGTACAACTAGAAACCCTTTGTTTTTGAGATGGCTGGACAAGGTTTAATCAGAACTGGGGGGATCCTGGCCTTGCATCTGAACAGGAAGATTTAGATTATAAATATAATATAATATAATATGATAAAATATATATATTGCTCAGAGGGTGGTATCATCTTTGAAGGAATGACCTGAGGTTCTTGTTTACACTGATATTCAACTGAGTTCCCACATCAGAACTGGTTACTTGTAATGTTGGGGAATATGGAACCAAATTTACATTTTAAAGAGAATTCCCAGGTGGTTCATTGTGCCATGGTTTGAGAACCACTGATATAGATATGTAGAAGGTAAGATGTTGGCCTTCCTCTCTCTGTGTGTATATGTGGAAGGAAATTCTGAGGTAAGAAAACATCAGATCTCCTGGAAACTTTCAGTCCTGAGAATTTGCCCCAAGTCCCCTAACCAACAAGTATCACAAGGAGAGCAGTGAGACTATGCCTCACAGGGTACCTAAAGACAACAGGAGGCTTTCAAGTCTCTATGAGAGTAAAGCAGTCTTGTCAAAGAAAATCCGAGGAGCTTGCAGTCTATAGCCACACCTAAAGTAAGTTTAAACCTCAGTAGAAAGGGTAGGTGAACCGGTGAACTGTTAGTTTCTAATGAATAGCAGGGGCAGGTGAAGGAACACTAAAACTTGAATGGCACGGCTGAATGAGAGAGAGAAAAAGAGAGAGAGAGAAAGAATAGCTTCAGATATATATATATAATCTATATAATATATTATATAGATAATATATTATACATTATATAGATAATATATTATATATTATATAGATAATATATTATGTTTATAACATATTATATATATTTTTATATATATATATATATTTATATATGTATATATATGTAAAATCCAGTGCTTCTTTGAAATGTTGCCAAAAGGAAGAATATAGCAAAACCTAAGAATAGCCAGTAACCCAGACAGTCATGAAAATTATACCTGAAACATTCCTGGGAACTTCAAATCTAAGTTCTCCCCCTGTCTGGAGCCTTGTTTTATCATAAGAGGAGAATGCAAGTGGTTTCTATTGGCTAATAAAAGGAATCCTTCCTCCTTTCTTTGGTGGAAATGTACTATTTTATTAATTTATCCTCTTAAAGGAAAAGAAGAAAAAGTATGGTCCATAGTTTATACTCTGTCTCTTAACTGAGTTGCCTACTAACCCTTCAAAAGAATTTTTGAAGCCAAGAGATGTTAACCCAGCTTCTGTTGGTGTGCTGCTTTCCTGGGAAACAGGTTTTAAGACTGGAATTAATACCATTAGCAGCAACTGTCCACCTCAGCATGACCTTAATCTAGCTCCAGGCTCATCTCTCCCCAAACTCCTGGGAGTTTTGAGAATCTCATTTTCTAATGAATCTGAGTATTTCTCAGGCATTGTGGTTGTATTTCTGCCATTTCCTCACATTCTACACTTCTGCACTGATTGAAATCCTAGGAAGTCCCCCAAGCTTAGCAAAAGTATCACCATTTCTATGAAGCCTTGCTAGATTTCCAAAGACCTCCAAACAACTTCTCCCTTTTTTCACCTTACACATCATGTTGACATATGCATCTAGCTTCCCAACTGCACAGCTATAAGTGGGATACTAGATTCCTTTTGCTCTATTCCTCGCTGCATGTAGCACAGTGCTTTGCACACAGTAGTATTTGATAAACATTATCTACTACATCTCCTCTTTCCAATGGATTTGTTACAGAAAAATGCGGTTGTACGTATGTTACTAAATGGATCATTAAATCTGGCAGATGTCACTTTGCTTCTAAAATAAACTTTTGAACAGTTTCCTCTTAGAACATCTTGTTCCAGGCTGGTTGTCATGGCCAACAGAATAGTCACTGCAGGGTTCCGCAAGAAATATGTCTAATTCCCTTCCCTGATAGGGAGGTTATACAGAGAATTACCCTCATGGGATTATTGCAGTTCTTCTTGTGAGCCAGGAATTGAGAGGAGCTCTTTAGTTATAGCCTTATGAGGACATTAGGGGAGAAAAAACAACTCGGGAAGGCTCATGACAATTTGTGAAGAATAATAAAAGGGACAATTAAAAATAAATCAGTATCTGATTTCAGCACTGATAAGGATTCGATGAGAAAATGGATAACAAGGGTTTAGCCCACTGCCAAAAATAAATCTAAAAAATATGCCATTTCACAGGGCTAAAGGAATTACTAGAAATGTATGGTAAAGACATTTAGTGTGAATGAGGGGGAAATAAGAGAGTGCTGGTGGCAGCGAAGGGCGGGGTTGGCTTTGGATAATCCCAGAGCCTGAGTGTCGAACTATGCTACACTTGCTGTGCCCCACAGCCTGTGCTGGATGGGCAAGCCAGGGATATTCAAAGGGACTAGGAAAGAAGCAGCAAAATGTTTGGACCTTTAGATTATAATCTTTAAAAATTATTATTTACTCAGTATTTGCCATGGGCAAACTGACCAGGCCAAGTGTTTATATGTACACTATTATCAAAACTTCTCAACAAATATTTTAAGGTAGATTAAATTATTCTACTTTGGAAATGAGAACAATGTTAAGTATTAACAAAAACCAGTAGTTAACATTTAGTAAGAACTTTCTAAGTTCTTGAAATTCTGCTGAGCATCAAACAGCGATTTTCAGGTGAGATTATCTTAGAGCACCTAACCCACAGTTTTTAGGTCACAAAAGTGGTATGTGGCAAAACTATTGGTCAAACTCAACTTGTTCTTGTTCCTTTTACCCTCTTCAATGTGTCCCATCTCTGACATGTTTGCTCCAATTTTGTGTTAGAATTTCCCTGCTGGACTCCTGGACTTTCACAAAGAATCTTTCATCCATGGGTGATTGGTTAAATTCACATTCTTCTGGGAGAAGATGATAGAAAACTTATTCCACAATATTATTCTCCTCCTCAGTGTGTGTGGTTTTGTAAAATTTGTTTTATTTACTTATGGATGCATTGGGTCTTCATTGCTGCACACAGGCTTTCTCTAGTTGCGGCGAGCGGGGACTACTCTGCGTTGCGGTGTGCGGGATTCTCACTGCAGTGGCTTCTCCTGTTCTGGAGCATGGGCTCTAGGCGCGAGGGCTTCAGTAGTTGTGACGCATGGGCTTAGTTGCCCTGCAGCATGTGGGATCTTCCCAGACCAGGGCTTTAACCCGTGTCCCATGCGTTGGCTGGTGGATTCTTAACCACTGTGCCACCAGGGAAGTCCCCTCAATGTGGTTTTTATTTATGCTTCCTTAATGCAAATTTTTAATATCCTTATTTGTAATTTGCTATTTTCTTTGAGGAAATGCCTATTCTTTGCCTATTTCAAATTGAGTTATTTGCATTTTTATTATTGAAGAAGATTTATTTATATATTCTGGATACAAGTCATTTATTTGATATGATTTAAAACAGTTTATCTCATTCTGCAGCTTGTCTTCTTACTCTATTGTGTTTTCTGAGGAAAAACATTTTCAATTTTGATGAAGTCCAATTTATCTATTTTTCTTTTTTTACTTATTCTTTGTACTATATCCAAGAAACTATTAGCTAAACCATGGTCACAAATATCTACTCACAGGTTTTCTACTAATTGTTTTTAAGTTTTAGCTCATATACACATCTGCAATCCATTTTGACATAATTTGTGTATATGATATCTAGCCACAAGGAATGGGGTAGTTTTTTCAGTGTGGGATGAATGCCAAATCAGAGTTTTAATGAATAATGATGTGCTACTATACTAAGTCATAAGACATGCTTCCGATGGGTGAACTGTGCGAAGTCCTCCAAGTTTCATTTAGATCCAGTGCAAACATGGTACACTTAACAAGTGTCTTCCTGCGACTGCACAAATCTTAGAACATGGAAAACCATTAAAATCCATACTAAAATTAATTTCTTTAAAATCATTTAGTTATGGAATATAATTAATACCTTTTAAAAGTCACATTATTTAATCTCAAGTGACCCTTTCTCCCAATGTTTCCAATTAAAACCTGCCCTTTATTCACTTTCAAAAATGTCTTAGACACCTACTCTGTGGCAAAGCACTATGTTAGCTGAAGGGGGTGAGAGGTAGGGCACTGAGTGAGATAAGCAGGGGAGACAAGAGGTTCAGGAAAAGTAATATGTATGGTCAGATGTGTAATCTCTAAAGTAAAGGTGCATACACATAGAAAGTGATCTGGAACAGAGTAATTCTTTCTGTTTAACTCCATTTCCTCCTCTTCCAATATTAATTTAGGCCTCTATGAACTTTGTTTTATTTGAATTATAATTATATAATTATAATCAATTATAATCTCTTAGAATAGATTTTTTTTTTTTTTTTTGCAGTACGCGGGACTCTCACTGTTGTGGCCTCTCCCGTTGCGGAGCACAGGCTCCGGACGCGCAGGCTCAGCGGCCATGGCTCACGGGCCCAGCCGCTCCATGGCACGTGGGATCTTTGCGGACCAGGGCATGAACCCGTGTCCCCTGCATCGGCAGGAGGACTCTCAACCACTGCGCCACCAGGGAAGCCCTAGAATAGATTTTGATCAACTCTGCACTATGTACTTATGAAGGTTATTAGCTGGAAGTAAGGAAGCAGTGTGATAACAGTAAGAGTTAAAGTAAGCCATGGTAGATGTGGGATGATAGGGAGCACAGACAGGTATCTACGTGTAACAGGACCACCACACATGGAGCTCATTTGTACTGACTGGGTTCCTGGCTATTTAGTGGGCTGAGAGTGGAGGTAGATACAGTATATCTCAATAGAGTATAACAAGCCACATAAATGTGATTGAGTTCAGTATTATGATTGATGAGTGACAAATGTGCTATATCTCCCAAGAACATTGCATTTCAAAATGGATGTGAGATAAGCCAAAGAGTAAAGCCCTGAATATGGACGTGCAGGCATGGACTTGAGGCCATATTAGAAGATTTTGCTTCTTTTTTATATTTCTTGTTGCTGTTGCTGTTTGTCTCCTCCCCTCAAATAGTGCAAGCTCAGCAACACTCAAACTACATCTCATCCTACTTTGCATCAGAACATCCCTAAGGATTATATTATTCACAGCCATTCAAAAGGAAAGGGTGTAGCAATATTTTCTCACTTTATAAAGATTAAATTTCTTTGCATTTCACAACAGCTCTTTAGTTTTTCCAAATGCTCCTGGTGAGACAGTCAAGACAGGTAGAAATACAGAGCAATGAGACATTATCTTAAATTCCTGTTTCTCTAGATGTGATGATAACAACTTCTTAGAAACTTTCTCCTCCAGTGAGAAATGAGAGCAACTTTGTCCTAGTAAGTTACTTGAGTTGCCTTGGAAACCATTGTGCTGTCTGAAAAGAATAATTTTATCTTTAAAGAGAGCATCTCTCAATATAGTGGTCATAATTTTTCAGGAAAAAAGTAAGATAGAATGGAAAATTATATTTTCCATTCTGGGCAGGGAACAAGGCTTGGATGACAAAATTCAGTTTCAGAAGGACAGGGAAAGGATGCTGCTCTAAGCATAGGCTCCTAAAAGTATACTCAACAACTGTCACTTAAAAACGGGTCCTCAGAGGATTTACTGAAGACAATTTAGATATAGGGTATGTGGAAGGTTGTGCTTCATTCAAGGCACGATTCTAGACATTGTATGCCAGAGACAACCTCCTAGATGTAATGAAAACTATGGATCTTCTCTCTGAAAAAAAAAGTGTATGCATACTTCTGGACAGACTACCTGAATCCCATGCATGAATCTTGGATTCAAAATACTTGAACTAGGATATGCCCCAATGAAGACAAGCTAAGATTGCTGGGTCTAAACAAGGTTATATGAAGATCTGATAAAGGTATTAAGGGTTTTAGCTTTAAAATACAAGATATATATTGAAGGGCTGAGAAAGAGGAGGTGGTGGCTGGGAACATGCTAAATGACTTTAAACTATTACAGAACTATTTCATGGAATTTACATGAGTTCACCCCCGAATGCAGCTCAAGACAGTAAAATAATCATAGTTCACATTTATCAAGTGCTTATATTAATACTTTGCCAGGTACCATACTAAGTGCTCTACGTATATTAACATTGTTTTACATTACAACAATTCTACAAGGTTCTGTGCCATAAGGCACAGAAAGAAAAATAACATTTTCAAGAATTTACATCTGTAAAGGTACAATGGCAGGATTCTATCATGAAAACTTGGCTTAGAAAGACCGAGATTTCACCTCCTTCTGATGTGTAGTCTCAATAGTAAAATGCATGGGAAACAAGATTTTGACTCAACATAGAGAAATGTTTGGTTATAATTAAGCTGTCTCACCGTAATTTTCTTTTCAAACACTGTCATGTTTTTCATACTAATATTATGCTAAAATTGTTGGGAAGCATTCACTCTTATCTATCTTCTGAATAATTGTACAAGACTAAGGAAACTTGTTCTAATAAGTTTTGTTAAAACTTATTTCTAAAACCAAATGGGCCTTTTTTTTTTTTTTTGCTTCTTTTTGCTTTGGGAAGAATTCTAACGACCCAGCTTCTTTAGTGGTTATGTCAATTCCCTGTATTTTTGAGTTAGTTTTGATAATTATATACATCTGCACGTTTGTGTAAGTGTTGAAATATACTGTCAATTTACATTTTTTTTCAGAGCATTCTCTTGTTTTATATTTGTAATATCTTTTGGCATTTGTAGTTACATTATAAGGTCATTTATTGTAGTCCTCTTCTTGACCAAAGCTTTAGAAGCTATTTTATTAGATTTTTAAATTTATCATTGTTTATTTTCCACTAGTGTCTTCTTTTTGTCTTTTATTTATTTGCTTTGGTTTAATTTATTTTTTTCTTTTCTAACTTTTCAAGTTGGATGCTTGGCTCATTATTATTTTATCTAATCTTTTTAATATAAAAATTTATTAAAAAATTTTAAATTGAAGTATAGTGGGCTTACAATATTATATTAGTTTCAGGTGTACAACATAGTAATTTGATATTTTTATTGAATATACTCCATACAAAGTTATTATAAAATATTGACTATATTCCCTGTGCTGTACATTACATCATTGTAACTTATTTATTTTATAACTAGTAGTTTGTAACTCTTAACTCTTGCCCTTCACCTATTTTGCCCCTCTTCCACCCCGTTTTATACTCTGTATCTGTGAGTCTGTTTCTATTTTGTTATATTTGTTCATTTGTTTTATTTTTAGGTTCCACATATAAGTGAAAACATGTAGTATTTGCCTTTCTGTGTCTGACTTATTTTACTAGGCATAACATCCTCCAGAACCATCCATGTTGTTGCAAATGGCAAATTTTCATTCTTTTTTATGGCTAATATTCCATTGTATATACATACCACATCTTTACCAATTCATCTGTTGATGGAAACTTAGGTCGTTTCCACATCTTGCCTATTGTAAATAATGCTGTTATGTCCAATAAGGGTTTAGTATTCAAAATATATAAAGAACTCATATAACTCAGTATCAAAAACTAAAAAAGCCAAACAACCCAATTACAAAATGAGCAGAGGACCTAAATAGGCATTTTTCAAGGAAGACATACAGATTGCTAACAGGCACAGGAAAAGATGCTCAACTTCACTAATCACCAGGGAAATGAAAATCAAAACCACAATGATATATCACCTCACATCTGTCAGAATGGCTACCATCAAAAAGACAAGAAATAACAAGTGAGGATGTGGAGAAAAGGGAACCCTCATGTACTGCTGGTGGGAAGTTAATTAATATAAAAATTTAAATGTACCTTTCTCTTAGACTATTATTATAGCTAAATTATACCCATATTAATATTGTATTTTCATTATACTTCAGTTTAAATATTTTTTAAATGTCACCATTGTTTCCTCTCTGACCAATGAGTGTTTTAAAAGTATTTATTGATCAACAAAAATATGTATTTTTGTTATTGATTTGTAGCATAAGGGTAGAGACTATAGTTGCCAGGTTACCAGTTTAAATTTATAGTTGAAAATAACTGTTGGGTGAAGAAGTCAACGTTTGCTTATTGAATTAATCTTGTTGCCTGTATTTTTAAAATAGCATACATCTTTATTGACTCTTTTCTCTGATTGACCTATCAGATACTTAATTCATGAGTAGTATCTTAAACTCTAATAGCCATTCTGCTTTATAAGTTATAAAGGTATTATTAGATTCATATATATCTGGAATTATTACATCATCCTTGGAATGTATATTTTCACATTAAATAAGGATTCTCTCTGTTAATAATGATCTCTGTCTTAAATATAATTTTGTCTGGTATTAATTTATTTGCCACGACCTTATTTTAGTTGGTGCTTTTCTGGTATATTTATTTTTTTTTCTACCTTTTTACTTTAAATATTTTGAGTACTTACAGCATATATTAGTACTTTTAAATATAATTGACATTATTCTAGATGTTTTAGTCTATTTGTATTCATTGTGATAATGTGTTTGGATTTACTTATACTATGCTAATATTTACTTTATAGGCTTCAAAGTCTCAGGGGAGATATTATTGTTATTATCATCATTGTCATTACATTTTTGTAGCCCAGAGACACTGCAGAGGCAGAAAGTTTTCCTTAGATGTCTCTTTTACTTACCCTCAGCCTACACAATGACTGTGGGTATAGCCCCTTTGAGTATCCCAACTTTATTCAACAGCTTAAGTTTAGCTGTTGGGCTCAAGGCCTAGAACGTCTATGTGCCAGTTAATTTTGTATGTGGCATTTGGCCCTAGGATACTCTTGACTTCAAGTTCATTTAATAATTTTGTTTCAATTGTTTATCTGCACTTGGGAATTGATTTTTCTCTCTTGAGAGTTTGAAAAGCATCTACAATAATACATGTTTTAATTTTTGAAAAATTTAAATGTACTGAGCAGAAGAATTTTACTGAATATATAATTTGTCACATGGTCAGAAGCAGAATTTCTCCTGCTACTACTTCACTTCTCTTTGAATTCTTCTTACCCCTCATATCTGCCCCATACAAAGACCCTTCCCAACTCAAAGTCATTACCTTACTGCATGCTGCATTGTTCTCATAGGAATTAAGGACACACAATGGCATATTAAACCCAATGACAAATTTTGCAATAAATAACTGGTATAACTGTATTTGTTATCAAGGTGCAGAAGCATTGAGACTTTTGGTTACTGTTGCACTAACATTTTGGTTAGCAAATATATGGGTCTCAGTCGATAGAATGATGCCATTAACTCAGTTTATTAAAAAGATGTGGGATGAGACTTGACCCAAATATAGGGACTTTAAAGATATGCTTTCTCTGTTGTCATTTATTTAATACATTTGTAGACTTGGCAAAATTACTTAATGCTATGGTCTTAACCTTGACTGCACATACGAATCACTTGTTGGTCTTTTAAAAAACAAATATAATTGTTAACCCCATCTCCAAATATTCTGAGTAGATTTTCCAGGAGTAGAGCCCAGAAATAGAATATTTAAGAGAGAGGCCTAATGTCGATAATTTTTAAAAGCTTCGTGAGTAATTCTATTGTCAGACAGGACTAAAAACTACTACTAATTTAAGCAACCCACCTAGGACTTTACCACCTGCAAAAGAGGATTGTGGATTTAGATAATTGTTACAATCATTTCCTACTCTTGTATATTATGATTTTTTTCCAATGTTTACAGAACTCTATAATTTGAACAAATATCAGAATAAGAGAAACATTGGTTCTCTTTCAAACCTTTCCTATACGAGGCTATGCCCATTTATAGTGGGTTCCTCTTACAGAGCATGCTGACATTTATCCTGGACTGGGATAAGCCTTATTTTGATTTAAGCCCAAGTGTGGGAGGTATAGACATTATAAGAAGGAAAAGTTGAGAAGGATAAGAATGAGGGTTATCCATGGAATTTAAAAAAAACCCAACTATTTATTAAGCCAACAGTGTACAAATCTGGGGCCCTTAAGATTTTCCTTCTTAAAAAGATTGTTATTTAAATACAATCAGAGAAAAAAATCACTCATTTTTTTCTCCACACATATTCAAGGTGCTGTTACATGAAATTAAGAAATATTTGTCATCTTCATTAAATTATTATCAACATTATTAAAGAGGAACAGTAAACCACTTTTCTTCTCTCTCTGTGGCAAAATATGGCAGGGGCTAGACACCATGATCTTTGAGCCAACAATCAATACAGAGATTTATGGCAAGGGCCATGTCCAGAAATGTTCTAATTACATTACTAGGCTGTGTCATCAGTATCAAGAATAAAATTAAGCCTCATTCCCATTATATTCTACCTAACTCACTATCATTTTGACTCCCTCCTCTGGATCATGAAAGATCACACAAAAAACAGATGGCCATAATTTGACTGTCATATAAAAGTTAGAATGTACAATGTCTTCAATGCTTTCTTAGTTTTACAGGAATTCATAGTCTTTGAAAGAAGTTGTGTGTTTTTTAAAAAATTTATTTATTTATTTATTTTTGGCTGAGTTGGGTCTTTGTTCCTGGGCGCAGGCTTTCTCTAGCTGCAGGGAGAAGGGGCTACTCTTCATTGCGGTGTGTGGGCTTCTCATTGTGGTGGCTTCTCTTGTTGCGGAGCATGGGCTCTAGGCGCATGGGCTTCAGTAGTTGTGGCACATGGGCTCAGTAGTTGTGGCTTGAGGGCTCTAGAGTGCAGGCCCATTAGTTGTGGTGCTTGGGCTTAGTGGCTCCGAGGCGTGTGGGATCTTCCCAGACCAGGGCTCGAACACGTGTCCTCTGCATTAGAGTAGGCAGATTCTTAACCACTACACTAACAGGGAAGTCCCAGAAATTGTGTTTGAACAGTAGGATGCCTATGAGCAGATAAGTCATCGGGATGTCTTCAGGACATTTACAATGATCATTTAGCAGTGACAAAGGATTCCATAAAAATAAAAGCCTGAGGATTTTATTATAGTACTAAATTCAGCAGCACATTAAATTTGGGATATTAATGAATCTATAACTTGACTTGATTATATTTAGCACCATTTCTCATGGTATCTCAGTCTCTGCAGCCTAGAAGGTTTAGCTTCCCTAAAAGTAGATCGTTTCTTAACAAAAAGATAAAAAATAGAACAAAAATGTTTAATCTATTCACATGGGCCTTATTTCAGAAAATAGTACACCATAAATGAAACCAACTTAGTGATCAAAAACCAGGTTTGTGATAAAGGAGATTTTTTTCCCCCAAGGATACAGAAATGCACAAAATAGAGTTCCTAAAGGATCATTTCTAGCAGAGTTTGAGTCACCCTTTTAATAAACTATTTGGAGGAATAGGTACACAAAAAATGAAAGACAATTACAGGTGGAATTCTAATATGATAATTTTTGAAAATAAATACTCATGAGAACACAAGCTACAATTTGATTTCCCCATATATAAGATTGTAAAGATAATTGTAACTATACCATATAGCTGTTATTAGGATAAAATCAGATATAAAGTGTAAAGATTTATAACAATGCCTGGAACATAAATGCTAACAGTTAAGTAGCAGCAGTGGTGGTAGGAATGTGAATGGGAAGTGGTTCTTAATGTAGAATCTGAGTATGGTCTTGATGCAAGCTACAAAATTCCTAAAACTGTAGTTAACCTTTTTGAATGTATACATTTTTTTCCAGGAGAGAGTCCAAATATTTTCTCATTCATAGTGTTAGTGGTCCTAAATACTTTTTAAAAATCCCTGATGTACTGGATATCTCATGATGCTATATAAATGCAAAGTGGAGAATAAACATACATTTACACTGCTTAATTTAATAACCTGGGGAGAAAACTACTTCGGAAAAAACTGAATGGTCATACAAAATCAAAATTATCAGCCACAAAAGTGAATTGAAATGCTCTTAGCTTGTTTCCGAGGGACAACAGCCAAATGTTTTTCTACTACTCCCACAAACTACACAATGAGGTGTTAGTAATAAAGACATTAATATGCAGAGAAAAGAGTGCATGGGAAAGAGTCGGATGGTCAGAGTCAGAAGACCTGAACTGTGTCTCTGCTAATCTACAATCTTGGACAAGTGAGTGATTCAATTTATCTGAGTCTCAATTCATCTCTAAAAAACAAAACAAAACAAAATCGGATAAATGGAGCCACCTCACCCTCACAAGGTTGTAAGAATACAATAACTTAGAATATATATAAACATTTCATAAAATATTAAATATTGCAAATTAGGATTATTGCTATAAATAGTAGTGGCAACATATACCCATTTCTCACAATAAGGCAGTAGAGTATAGTAATTCCTTGAATTCTGGGCATCAGATAGATGTAGTTTTATCTTGCCCTACTACATATTAGTAGTGTGATCTTGGGAAAATTACTTAAATTTTCTTCCAAGTCTTAGATCACATGTTAAGTGACAAAAATAATAACATATAATAAATACGGTTGTGGTATACAAGGTGAGTACAGTAGTGCCTGATGCATACATGCTCAATATATGTTACCTGTTATTATCTTTATTGCCCTTTTACATAATTATCTTGCAACTGTATCTACAGTCTACTTTCTTCATCTGGAGGAGATTAGATTACTACTCACAGGGGTGTTATGAAGATCAAGTACCCTGATAAGGAGAAAGCACAGTACTAAGATATGTGTTTGAGCCATTATTTTCCCACAAGTCATTGTAAACATGTAGAGCAGTTGTCATCCTGATACATTTTATCCACAGCCCAGATCATTATCTCATAACATTCCTACTTTTGTCCCCATTCCACATGTCTTTGGTTAATAATGGCCTCCTTTCAACAGCTTCTCAGGTCTCAGACAATCCGTAAATACCAATTTGAAGGTGTGTGTTCTATGCTTCCTCTTTGGAAGCCTTAGCCAACACTCTGCATCCTGAGTAACACCTCTTGTCCAAAACCTACAAACCTCCTTTCCTGTATATTCAGACAAAAATCTCTTATTTAATATAGTTTAATAAGTCAATTAACTAGAATTTTGTATATTTATGCCCCTAAAGAAAAGCACAAAAACATAAATATAGTACATTAAAAGAGCTCTGCTGTATGTCAGAAATGGCAGGGGACAGGGAGAGAAGGGTAGGACACAGAGGCAAAATAGATGGAATGGACATTGAAGGATTTAAATTCTACCCACCATTCTGGATCAGTTGAAAGGCTGCCAATAGTTGGTGTTTTTGTTAATGTTGATGCTGTCATTATTTTTATTATTATTAATTTTATATTTTTAGACTCTGAAAGTAACACAAATTCCAAGTAGAGTTAAAGAAAAGTTGATTTTTCTTGAACAATTTGAGAGTCGGTTGCCAACATAATGCTCACAGATATTTTTGTGTGCCTTATCTACTAACAAGGATATCCTCATATAACATAAGCATCAAAAAAAAAGTCAGCACTCATACATTGCTACCATCTAACTTTAGATTCCATTCAACATCTTCCATTTGTCCCAATAATGTCCTTTATTATAAAAACTTTCAGTCCAGAAGTACATTTCACATTTGGTTGTCAGGTTTCTTTAGTGTCCTTCAATCATCCTAAGCCTTTTTTGTCAATTTCATGACCTCTATATTTTTGAAGATTACAAACTAGTTATTTTGTAGAATGTCCCTTATCTTGGGCTTGTTTGATATTTCCTCTTGATAAGATTAAAGCTATGCAATTTTGGGAGGAATATCACAGAGATAATGGTATTTTTCTCATTGCATCCTATCAAATGGCACGTAAATTTGACATGCCCTTTTACTGGTGAAGTTAGTTCTGATTTAGGTGGTATCTGCCAGACTTCACTGCTATAAAATTATTCTTTTTCCTTTTGTAATCGGTATTCTGGGGAGAAGTATTTCAGGACTGTGTTAAGCATCCTAATTCTCAAACTTCCTATTGGTTTTTTCCTTCCTTCCTTCTTTCCTTCCTTCCTTCCTCCCTCCCTCCCTTCTTTCCTTCCTTCCCTCCTGTCCTTCTACACCAGTATGGTTTCATGGTGGTACGGTTTCTATACCAGTATGGTTTCATATTATCTTAATGGTTTATAATCCATTACTATCACTCTTTATTTTGTTGCTAGGTTTTCCCCAAATTTGGCCAGTTGGCCTATTCACACTGGCTTCTGTGTCCTCTTCTATGCCCCAATTATTATTTGAGCAATTTCTTATTTTCTAATACAATGAGATTTTCTAGGTTCATCTTGTACTTCCCCTAATACCAGCACTGAAATTAGTTATTTCTCCAAGCAATCTTAGTTCTTTATAGTGGAAAATACTATTTTGAAACTGAGATCTGGGTTCTAGATGGGCTCATAGAAGTGATCATCTATTGAGGATCCCAACAGAGGGACTGAGGTGACCCCAGGCCCTTTTGATGGTAGAGCTAGGGGATATATGGATATATACGCTTACTTATATACATTATATATAACATCTTTGAAAACACACATTTCATACATATGCATTTACACATGGTTATACTCCAATAATAATCTTACCTCACAGGTTTTCTCCTTTTCCATCTGTATAACCTCCTTCTCAGATAGTAAGAAACCTGCCTCCCTTAGCTTACATATTTAACTGTTTGAGCAATGCCCTGTATATAAGACATCTCCTGTTATTGCTATTGCCTGTCTACAGGTAAACCCTCTTCACTCCATGCGAGCTCCGACTCCCTGCACTTTCTCTCCTCCTTTGTTTTTACTCTTTTTTCTTGGTTCAGACTCCAATCCCCTATGCTCCCTACTTTAGGATAACCCACTTCAACCTCCTTGGTCTCTACCAAGCTTGATATAATTTCAACATCACTAGTTGGGAAATCAGTGTTTTTAAATACTACATTTTCAATCTGTTTAATTCTCTTTTAAATACTATTTGGTATAAAAAACTTTAAGGTCAGGCTTCCCTGGTGGCGCAGTGGTTGAGAGTCCGCCTGCCGATGCAGGGGACACGGGTCCGTGTCCTGGTCCGGGAGGATCCCACATGCTGCGGAGCGGCTGGGCCCTTGAGCCATGGCCACTGAGCCTGTGCTTCCGGAGCCTGAGCTCCATAATGGGACAGACCGTGGTAGTGAGAGGCCCGCATATCGCAAAACAAAACAAAACAAAACAAAACTTTAAGGTCTTGATAATTATTGATAATGCAAACAACAGTGACAACTTGCTTACTCTATGCTTGACAATGGACTAAACCTTGGTATACATTTTCTTATCTAATCCTCACCAGTGCTCAAATCAGATACTGCCATTGTTGTTGACATCATCATTGTTCATATGCTAATGAGAATATTCAGGCCACATAACTCATACACGATCACCTTTTTAGGAAAAGGTAGAAAATAAGTATCTAGAAGGTTGTTGTGAATGGCAGTGTGCTGACAAAAATGCTTGAAACCTCCATATTCATTTTTATAAGAAGTAAAGTTCAAGTGCTTCAGCAAAGGTTTTCTAATAGCAGAAGCATGCAGTTTCAAAGTTAGGACCATAGTCCTAACTTTGAAAGTTGAACAGCCAGAATTTGAACCAACTCTGACTGCAAAGCCCATGTTATCAGCTACTGTAATATTGAGTGCCTTATGACATCTGCATACTTATCTGAAGGATACTACGATCTGATTAAGATTTCTTTTTTATCTTTCTTCATAATTTCAAAGTGAAATTTTATATATAGCTTCTTGATAATTCATGAAAGTGTCTGACAGACATAAAGTTGTAAAATTTATAATAGGTTAACATTTACTTAGGAGATTAATAAATGTTAATAAAATACATACTACTTTGGTATCAAATATGCAAAAACACATTCTGTATTTAGGAATTTAAAACACTGAGGCTGCTAATGTCAAACTTCCTAACAGTTACAACATTTCTCAGTCCTTTCTGTGGTAGGAATATGAAATGTCAGGGGGCAACAGGGTTTAATGTGTAATGAAATGAGCATCCGGAAACTTGGACCCTGATCTAGCTCTGCAAATTTTTGGTTCTGTTACCGTGAGCAAGCCATTTTCACTCTCTAAGCCTTAATTTTCTTTTCTGTGAACTGCAAGGTTTGAAGTAGATTATGAAAGTATATGGTAGCTTTAAAAGTTCAACATTTAATAAAATGTAAAACTTTAAGTATAAAAGTGGTGGCATTTTTAAGAACTGTAAATGCATGTGATTAATGCAAATAATTTGCTTTCCTTTCTTATGGAATAGCAATTCAAGGAAAATGTAAAGGTAGAGCACAATAGCTGTCTCCACACTATTAGGGTTAGTGATAAATATGAGCACGGTCAGTCCAAGCCTGAATTTAATCTTCTCCTCTGAATGAATTAAATGACTATATAAGGGGGACAGTGAGCTTTCAGTGGTTCTTCTATTTGCACAATGGAATCAAGTGGGGGGAGCTTTTAAAAATATCAGTATCTGAGTCCCATCATCCACAAAATCTGATTTAGTTGGTCCAGAGTAGAGCCCAGAAATAAGTTTTTGTTTTGTTTTGTATGCTTGTTTGTTTACATAAAAGAGTCCCAGTGATTCTGATTGATAGCCAAGTTTGAGTACCTCTGTGCGAGAAGGAAAGAATCTCTGCTTGGAAATACCTAACTAGGAAACCAGATTATGAGACTCAACCTTTGTAGAACTCTTAAGATTGAATAGCCTTAAGAGTGAAATGCAGAATATTTTTCTCAACAAACTAAATATCACTTACTGGAAATGAACTTTGTTCAGCAAAATTAATAATAGTGATGTTTTGATTTTAGCAATTTTCATTGGCTGATGAATAATATCTTTCAGAATATATTAAATTCTCTCTCTTGTTATACCATTAATGTGGTTTTTTTCCCCAGTTCTCTGATTTGCAAATATGATACCAAAGAGAGAGAGAGAGCAGTTTACAACAAAGTGTTCAGTTATTATCATTCCAAGACACCTTTATATTTTTTTTTCCTGTTTTGTGTTTATCTATGCTATTGCATTATTCCTTTCTTGCTAATAATGGCCGTACCCAGAAGGTCACAGAATACTGCTACAGTATATCACTCAGGGTTCCCCTGGCTCAGCTGCTTCATTTTACAGTAGGGTCACTGAAGCCCAAGGAGGTGAATTTATTAGTCCAAAAATCACCCAAGGAGTTTGTCAGAACTAAATATGAAATTGGAATCCAGAACTCTGGCCTCCAAGTTGAGTGTTCTTTCCATTAAACCATGGTCATTACACAAAGTACAAAAGTACAATGGATTCACTCTATTTTATTTATTTATATTTAATAGAAACATATGGTAAGGCATACTTCCAATTAAAGAGTGTCTTCTTTCTACTCTGACAATATCTTTGAAACTTCTTTTTTAGAATTTACAGTAAGGCACTTTACAAAATGCAAACATATTATAACTTCATTACTTTTTTTTAAATAGATCTTTACTGGAGTATAATTGTTTTACAATACTGTGTTAGTTTCTGTTGTAAAACAAAGTGAATCAGCCATATGCATGCATATACCCCCATATCCCCTCCCTCTTGAGCTTAACTCCCACTCTCCCTAGCCCACCTCTCTAGGTCATCTCAAAGCACTGAGCTGATGTCCCTGTGCTATGCTGCTGCTTCCCACTAGCTAACTATTTTACGTTCGGTAGTGTATATATGTCAATGCTAATCTCACTTCCCCCCATCCCGCCCCCCTTCACCCCGAGTCCTCAAGTCCATTCTCTGTGTTTACGTCTTTATTCCTGTCCTGCCACTAGGTTCATCAGTACCACTTTTTTTTTTTTTTTTTTAGATTCCATGTATACGTGTTAGTATATGGTATTTGTTTTTCTCCTTTTGATTTACTTCACTCTGTATGACATACTCTAGGTCCATCCACCTCACTACATTACTTTCTAATTATATATAAAATTTTGTTTAAACCAAAGTATTTCTCAACCTTCAGTTGCTATGGATACTAATGACTTTGCATCATATGCCACTTTTGCATATTTTCCAAGTTATGTTTCACTTTTTCTGAATGAAAAGAGAATGGATCATTAATAATATATTATAGAAAACTAAGTTCTGGTATATAGTATTCTATTTTGCATTTCCAAAGCAAATTTTTTTTGAAAGGGAAAACACCCATGTGGAAAAATAAGAGCTGTTTCATTTATTATTTATAAAGTCTGTTCCACTATCTTAATGACACATTTCCCTGTGAATAGCACGATAATGTTATTTATTTCATTTTACTTTTGGTTGAGGGTCAGGGCTATTACAGAGGATAATATGATCATTTAATAAATCTACACCAAGTAAAATGATAACAAAATTTTCTAGTGTGAAATTTCCTCCCATATTTTGTTCTATCATTGCTCAAGGTTTATTTTCTCAATAATGACTTTCATTACCCCATAGATAGATTTGATTTCTCTTTTCTTCTATTACATATAGCAAGTGCTCTGCTGTATTGCATCCAATTCTATTAAAGCAAAGCTCCTAGGAAATGCATACATTCATATTTTACTCATACATTAATTTATTAATTCTACACATATTTATTTTGCATCTAATATATAACTTCTGATACTCTAGGCACTAGAGATGTATCAGTAAGTATAGTGCCATGGTCCTCATTGAGACTACCTTCTACTGGACATCTATCTTGGTCTCTTCCCAGAATCCTAAATGCCAGCACACACATAATACACACACTATTACACAGCAAAGATTTATACGTTACAAACACTTCTTTATCAAACAGAAAAAAAGAGAAAAGAAACTGTTTTACTTTGGGTTTTCTAGCATTTTTAAAGACTTTCTCTTCTCAGTACAACTGGTTTATTCCCTTAGTTTTAAAGATAATAGGTACAAGCAACAGAAATGCATTTATATATTATTAAATGGAATGCTACAGTGTTCATAGTAATCAAGTTTGTACTTGACTCCTATTCCTAAACTCTTTTTTTTTTGCGGTATGCAGGCCTCTCACTGTTGTGGCCTCTCCCGTTCTGGAGCACAGGCTCCGGACGCGCAGGCTCAGCGGCCATGGCTCACGGGCCCAGCCGCTCCGCAGCATGTGGGATCTTCCCGAACCAGGGCACGAGCCCATGTCCCCTGCATCGGCAGGCGGACTCTCAACCACTGTGCCACCAGGGAAGCCCTAAACTCTTCTTTATGTCTAATCTTATGAGATAGTCAATTGTAATCTGTACAAGTTTCTGGAATATTTAAGGTCATCCACAATATATTTCCAAATTTTCTTTTGTTGTTTTTTTTCAAGGATATGTACTATAGTGCCTGTCCTTTCTTTCAAAGTTCCCTGAAAAACATCTTGTCTGATTTTACTAAAGCAAGCTTCTGACTTTTTCCAAACTTCCTTCTTCAGAGATGTTAGTCTCATTCAAGATCCTAATTATTATCAAGAACAGTGCTTACAGAAATGACTCCATAATGATCACATGAATTCACTGCACTTTTCTGCACCAAACCTCTACAAAGTTTACAGAATTGTTCTACCTTTTGAGTTCAAGAGCCAAACATTGTGCCACTTGAATAACATATTGTTTTGCTCCTGAGTAGTTTCCACCACTAGCGATGATATATAAAGAAATATTGTCAATATGACATGGTAAGTGCTAGATAGTCAGCCCTTTGACTGACTATCAGTCTATTTGAGAGGAAGTACAGTATAATGGCTAAGAGCCTGGGTCTGGAAATAGACCACTTGAGTCTGACTTGCAGCTTTTTTACAACAAGACTTTGAAGAGGTCACAAAATCCCAGTTTATTCATTTCTAAATGAGGATATAGTACTCAATTTTTAGAGTTCTACACATTTGAAATATTTAAAACTATAACAATATCTGACACGTAACAAGCTTTCTATTAATATTAGCTATTGCCATTTATTAAGTATTTTCTGTGTCTGTTATATGTCATTCACTGCACCAAATCCTATAGCCAGAGCAGTTAGGTAAACTTGGCTTTGACCCTCAGTCAAACTGTTATTATAGCAAATAAATGGTCAATTACAATCCAGTTTTTTTTTTAATTAGGAAAGTTCGTTTTTATGTTAAATGACATGATGGATGAATCCATGTTTCCATGAGAAAATTTTCTCTCCATGAGCTTCAGTGCTTGCCTTCAATATTGACACCAAATGCTCTGGGAATGGAAATCAATGAAGTCCAAAGTATCATTACCGGTAACGATAATAAACACAAGTAACAATGAGTAAGTGCTAACATTGTACTAGGCTTTGTGCTAAGAATTGCACAGGATGATCTCAGTTAATATCCACAGGAGAGAGGTCTTATGATGAATCTGTTATTACATAAACGAATAGGCAAAGAACTAAAATATACCCAAGATCACAAAGGGTTGGAGCCAAAATTTGGACCCAGTTTCTCTGATTCCATTGCCCAGAGTCTTAACTGTAGGAGTCTGTAGTCTCCCTGTGATTCAAATTCATGCAGGATTGGAGGAATGAGAATTTTTACAGGTTCAAAAGATGATCAGAACTTAGTGAAATGAAATGTAACATGGTTAACTTTTTAACGAAGATGCACCCATGTCCTAAAACTCCTTGTGCAAATACAGAAAGGGGAGATGGTGTTTACTATCCACAACCACAA
Source organism: Mesoplodon mirus (assembly GCF_964341445.2). NCBI lineage: Eukaryota > Metazoa > Chordata > Mammalia > Artiodactyla > Ziphiidae > Mesoplodon > Mesoplodon mirus. The sequence continues at coordinate 33,357,614 of NC_138983.1, forward strand.
AAAAAGACCATAGGTTCTAATTATTAGCATTTTTGAAGTGAGTCTACTGTGTTGATTTGGCTATAAATGCAAGATAGCATATGGGAAAATGTTTTTTTAAACCACAAATCACTACACAATGTCTTGTGTACATACAAGTTGTGTTGTAGATATTGATTCTGCTCTAAAAGCTGGAGACAACATATGGGAAAGTGTTTGTAAATCACAAATCTCTCTACTACATCATATTTGTACATATCTGTTCCATTGATAGATACTTTTTTTATTGGAGTATGATTATTTTACAATGTTGTGTTAGTTCCTGCTGTACAGTGAAGTGAATCAGCTATATGTATACATATACCCCCTCCCTCGTGGACCTCCCCACCCCATCCTACCCATCTGGGGCTTCAGAGAGCACTGAGCTGAGCTAGCTGTGCTATACAGCAGGTTCCCCTTAGCTATCTATTTTACACACGGTAGTGTGTTTATGTCAAACCTAATCTCCCAATTCATCCTATCCACCTCTTCCCCCCAGTGTCCACATCTCCTTTCTCTATGTTTGCCTTTCTATTCCTGCCCTGCAAGTAGGTTCATCTGTACCATTTTTCTAGATTCCACATATATGCGTTAATATACGATATTTGTTTTTCTCTTTCTGACTTACTTCACTCTGTATGACAGACTCTAGGTCCATCCACATCTTTACAAATGACCCAGTTTCATTTCTGTTTATGGCTGAGTAAATTTTCATTTTTGCATGCGAATGTAAAACACTATAATTTATTTTGCTAATATTATAATTCATAATTGAAAAGGATTTATTGTTCAATATAATGGTACTGTGCATGAACACAAAATGAGATTTTTGAAAGCACATAACTCATATTGTAATACGACAGAATGCATTTTATAAAATTTCTAAGAATCAGATAATTATGTAAAATAAATATATTTAGAGCATTTGAAGCGGAAAGCTACTGGAGTTTGTAATTTATTTAATTTCATCATATTATAAGACTTTAGAGTTGGAAGTAAACTTTACAACCACCTAAATGAATTTACATGATTAAGATCAGTGTGATTTTGTGACTTATTTCTTAGTACACTATTTATTAAGAAAAAGTAACAACTATAACTCAGGTCTTCTGAGCTGTCTTCCAGGGCTCTTTCTCAAATATTACATGTCTTTTCTAAGAAAAGTACCTCCAAGTTTTCCCTATCACAGTAAATGATACCATTCATTTGCTCACTCCCCAAATTTACGAAAAAATCATTGATTTATATCTGTTTGTAAACCTCTCCCCTGTGTCTTCATTGCATACTATAGATTCTTTCTCCAGAATATGGTCAATTCTCTTAATCTTCACTGTTGCTAGCATAGCCTAGGTTATTGTCCTCCTCACCTGGAATACTGCAGAGGTCATTGAATTGGACCTAATGCTTCTGCTACTATCCCATGGTAAACTATACTTCACAAATAGGCATCATCATTTTGTTAACGTATATTTGGTTATAATAAATGCCTGCTTAAAATTATACTCAATATAAGTCAAAATGTTTAGTTTTCTATGTCCTCTAAGGTCCTGTATGATGCAAATCTTTCCCACCTCTCTGAACTCATCTTTCAATTATCTTTTTGTCAACTACTCTTTCATTATTAAGGTATTCCTAAAACACACCAAGACTTGCAATCTCAGTGCCTTTGAATTTGCTTTCAATTTTTCCTGACACTCATGCCCCACCCAAAGTGTCATATGTCTGCCTCCTCTTGGTTGTTTAGGATTCAGTTAAAATCTTGTTGCTTGTTACAGAAACCTACTATGACAACTTGTCCCACTGATTATCCTGTATCCTGTAACTTGGCTGTATTAACTTCATAGCATTTCTCTCTACTTGACTGTCTTGTTCCAACATAAGCCCCAGGAGAACAGAAATATTATCTGGCTAGTTCTTCACTGTATTACCAACTCTAGAAGAGTTCCTGATATGTATTGAAAAGGTATAAAAAAAAGTTTGCTGAATAAAAAATGATTGTGACCATATCTGTACAACCAATAAAGAATATTTAATATTGATTTTTCTTCACTTAAAGGAAATAGAAGGAAACAAAAGGATTTTACAATACAAATTTTAAAGCTAACACACAAGCAAATAATAATTTTAGGATATATCAACAATCATTAAAACTACTGGAAACCCCATTCACCTAAATATAGGGATTTATGTTTTAAATCATGCTTATAGATTTATTTCTCAAAAGGGATAAGAAGTAATATGGAGAAGTACTGCCCTAGATTTAAATCAATCACTAGGTAATAATGAGTCAGAGAGATGGACATGCTGAGACCCGTGTCAAAAACTGTCATCCATTGAATAACAGTCATTAGTGAAGAGAAGGCAACGCTGCAGCATTAGACACTTCCTGGGACTTAGGATCCTAAGAGAACAATAACCAACACAAAGCATGGGGAACGTGTAAAGAGATACTTTGGTAATAATACTTAAAGCTAATACTCGAGTAAAATGATTGCCATTTAGAAAAATAAAAAACAAAAACCTTTCACTTTGACATAGTCCCACTTGTCTATTTTACAATTTCACAATGACATAGTCCAGCTTGTCCATTTTGCTTCAGTTACTTGTGCTTTTTTTTTTTTTTTTTTTTGCGGTACGCGGGCCTCTCACTGTTGTGGCCTCTCCCATTGCGGAGCACAGGCTCCGGACGCGCAGGCTCAGCGGCCATGGCTCACGGGTCCAGCCGCTCCGCGGCATGTGGGATCTTCCCAGACCGGGGCACGAACCCGTGTCTCCTGCATCGGCAGGTGGACTCTCAACCACTGCCCCACCAGGGAAGCCAGTTACTTGTGCTTTTGATGTAATTTCCAAGAAATCATTTTCAAGACCAATGTCAAGAAGCTTTTCCCCTATGATTTATTCAAGGAGTTTTATGGTTTCACATCTTATGTTTAAGTCTTTAATCTATTTCAAATTTATTGGTGTATGGTTCGGATATGGATCCACTTTCATTCTTTCGCCTGTGGATATCTAGTTTCTCCAACATCATTTGTTGAAGATACTATCTTTTCCCCTTTGTGTATTCTTGTGTCCCTTGTCAAATATCAATTGATTGTATGTATGTGGCTTTAATTCTGGGCTCTCTATTCTATTCCCTTGGTTTATACTTCTGTCTTCATGCCAGTACCATACTGTTTTAATTACTGTAGCTTCTACACAGAAAAGAAAATAATCAACAGAAATGAGAAAGCAATGTAAGGAATAGAAAAAAGAAATTGCAAACCATGTCTGACAAGGGGTTAATATCCAAAATACATAAATCATAAAACTCAACATCAGAAAGCAAATTATCCAATTTAAAAACTGGAAAAGGACCTTAATAGACACTTTTTCCAAACAATACATTCAAATGGCCAATGGGTACATGAAAAGTTGCTCAACATCATTAATCATTAGGGAAATGCAAATCAAAGACACAATGAGATAACAAGGATAAAAAGATAAAAGGATAAAAAAAGGATAACAAATGTTGGCAAGAATGTGGCAAATTTGGAACTCTTCTACACTGTTGGTGGGGATGTAAAATAACGTAGCTGCTATGAAAAATAGTATGATGTTGCTCAAAAAATTAAAAGTAAAACTACCATATGATCCAACAACTCCACTTCTGGATATACATCCAAAAGAATTAAAATAAAGATCTCAGACAGATAACTGCATTCCCATGTATCAATACATCCCAGCATTATTCATGGTTGCTAAGTTGTAGAAACAACACAAATTCCATGGATAGATGAATGGATAAAGAAAAAGTGTTATATACACATAATAGAATATCACTTAGACTTAAAAAAGAAGGTAATCCTGCCATTTGCAACAACATGGATGAATCCTGAGAGCATTATGCTAAGTGAAATAAGCTGGTCACAGAGGACAAATACTGGGTGATTCCACTTATATGAGGAATAAAAAATACTCAAACTCATAGAAGCAGAGACTAGAACAGTGGTTACCAGTTACCAGGCACTTGGGGAAGGGAGGGAGAAATAAGTCCCATACTATGATTGTGTTACTGTCGATTTCCCCTTTTATGGCTGTTAGCATTTGCCTTATGTATTGAGGTGCTCCTATGTTTGGTGCACAAATATTTACAATTGTGCTATCTTCTTCTTGGATTTTGTGTTGTTCATCATTGTTTGTTTGCTCTTTAGTTCTTCTAGATCCTTGTTAAACGTTTCTTGTATTTTCTCCATTCTATTTCCAAGATTTTGGATCATCTTTACTATCATTACTCTGAATTCTTTTTCAGGTAGACTGCCTATTTTCTCTTCATTTGTTTGGTCTGGTGGGTTTTTACCTTGTTCCTTCATCTGCTGCATATTTCTCTATCTTCTCATTTGTTTAACGTACTGGTTTTGGGGTCTCCTTTTCACAGTGTGCAGGTTCGTAGTTCCCATTGTTTTTGGTGTCTGTGCCCAGTGGCTAAGGTTGATTCAGTGGGTTGTGTAGGCTTCCTGGTGGAGGGGACTGGTGCCTGTGTTCTGGTGGATGAGGCTGCATCTTGTCTTTCTGGTGGGCAGGACCACGTCTGGAGGTGTGATGTGGGGTGTCTGTGGCCTTATTATGATTTTAGGCAGCCTCTCTGCTAATGGGTTGTGTTGTGTTCCTGTCTTGCTAGTTGTTTGGCATAGGGTATCCAGCACTGTAGCTTGCTGGTCGTTGAGTGGAGCTGGGTCTTAGCATTGAGATGGAGATCTCTGGGAGAGCTTTTGCTGTTTGATATTCCGTGGGCCTGGGAGGTCTCTGGTGGAGCAATGTCCTGAACTTGGCTCTCCTACCTCAAGAGGCTCAGGCCTGACACCCAGACAGAGCACCAAGACCCTGTCAGACAGCCACACGGCTCAGAAGAATGGGGAGAAAAAAAAAGAAAGAAAGAAAAAATAAATAAATATAGTGAAATAAAATAAAGTTATTAAAATAAAAAAATTTAAAAATTATTAAAAATAAAAAAATAAAGTAATAAAAAAAAGAAAAACACTAAAAATAAAAAGAAAGAAGAGAGTAAGCAAACCAAAAAACAAATCCACCAGTGATAACAAGCACCAAAAACTATACTAAAAAATATAAATAAAAATGGACAGACAGAACCCTAAAACAAATGATAAAAGCAAAGCTACACAGACAAAATCACACAAAGAAGCATAACATACACTCTCACAAAAGGAGAAAAAGGGATAAGTATATATATATATATATATATATATATATATATATATACAGTGTGTGGAAACCTTTCCTCCTTCACAGCTCCCTCCCAGAGGTGCAGGTCCCGTCCCTATTCTTTTGTCTCTGTTTATTCTTTTTTCTTCTGCCCTACCCAGGTACGTGGGGAGTTTCTTGCCTTTTGGGAAGTCTGAGGTCTTCTGCCAGCGTTCAGTAGGTGTTCTGTAGGAGTTGTTTCACATGTAGATGTATTTTTGATGTATTTGTTGGGAGGAAGGTGATCTCCACATCTTACTCCTCCACCATCTTGAAGGTCCCCCTGGAAATGATTTTCAAATCCTGTTTTATGCTAATCTCACTGCCAATTCCCTAACTTTCATTTTTAGTCAAGTTTAACCTTAGATCCCTTTCTGCCTAGTTCACTCTCCACATAAGTATGAAATTACCCTTCTGAGAACAAATCTAAATGTTGTACCTCCTTATGTTAAACTGTCTGGTGGCTTTACACTACTTCTGTCTCTAAACTACCTTTTTATTTTCATCTCTTATTCCTTTCCTAAAACTTCTTAAACCTGTCCTCTTCTGCTAACACACATATACTCAAAGACACACTATGCTTTCTTGAAACTAACATATATTTCCACTTATCCATAACATCAGACATGCTGTTTTCTGCACTTTCCTTTCAACCTCTGCAAGGAAAGACCAAAAAGCACATGAAATGATACTTAACATCCTTAATTATTAGAGAAATGCAAATCAAAACTATAATGAGGTATCACCCCACACAGGTCAGAATGGCCATCATCAAAATGTCTACAAACAACAAATGCTGGAGAGGGTGTGGAGAAAAGGGAGCCCTCCTACACTCTTAGTGGGAATGTAAATTGATATAGCCACTGTGGAGAACAGTATGGAGGTTCCTTAAAAATAGAGCTACCATATGATCCAGCAATCCCACTCCTGGGCATATAATGGGAGAAAACCGTAATTTGAAAAGATACATGCACCCCAATGTTCATTGCAGCACTGTTTATAATAGCCAAGACATGGAAGCAACCTAAATGTCCATCAACAGATGAATGGATAAAGAAGATGTGGCACATATATACAATGGAGTATTACTCAGCCATAAAAAAGAATGAAATAATGCCATGTGCAGCAACATGGATGGACCTAGAGATTATTATACTAAGTGAAGTAAGAGAAAGACAAATATATGATATCACTTATATGCGGAACTTAAAAAAATGGTACAAGTGAACTTATTTACAAAACAGAAACAGACTCGCACACACAGAACAACACACAGAACACAAATTTATGGTTACCAAAGGGGAAAGGTTGGGGGAGGGATAAATTAGGAGTTTGGGATTAACATATACACACTATTATATATAAAATAGATAATCAACAAGGACCTACTGTTTAGCACAGGGAACTCTACTCAATATTCTGTAATAACCTATATGGGAATATCACATATAGTTTATTATAACAGGCTTGCCCTGGATGTAGCTCTGATGCCACCTCCCTGACGAAACTTTCTCTAAAGTACACAGGGAAGTTCTCTTGCCACTGTTTGCGTTCACCTACTATAACAATTTCCACACTTTATTTCAAAGGTTCCTCCTCTTTGTCTCACTAGGCTGAAAGCTCCTTGAGGGCACAAACTGTTATTTTTCTTGTGCATATTAAATACTCAGTAAATGTCAAATAAGTGAATTAGTTTCATTCCTCCTCATGACTCCTTCATGCAGTCTTCCTGTCCACTTAATAAAATATGAATAATTTTAATTTCACACCTAAATTAAGGTGGAATTATCATTCTCATTTTTTATACTTAATGTATTTTGTTTGTATGTTACTCTGTTTCAGAGGAAGAAAAAGAGCCACTTTGTGGCGAAATTATTACTGTAGAAGCATCTCAGTGTTAAGCAACTGTATTACTTAACTTTCTGATGTATATTGTTGCTTACTAAAAAGTAACCGTTCTCTCATAAGTCATTGTGAGAAAAAAAAAATTCTCTCATGACTGTGTGCAGGGAAAATCTAGCTTCCAGGCAGGTGACATGAATTTGATTAACAGAGAGAATCACACTATATACAATAATTGTTTTATGGGCTGTAAAATATAAAATGTGAAAAGTAATTCAAGATGGTGAAATGACAAAGCACTCTAGATAAAGCACAAAAAAATCAGAAAAGTTTGAAACATCAGACATTATTATAAATCCATATTTCCATGAGAGTTTCTGGGCACAGATGTCAACAGAGATATATAAGTGACCTAACCGTCTTTGTGTTCCAGGCCAATAGTGTTTGGATATTTGAGGTCAGAAGTGGTTATTCCACAGGAGTGTTTTTATTCACACAAAAATTAAATCCTACCATTTCCCCACTTACTTTTTCAAGGCTATATATATATATATATATATATATATATATATATATATATAGTCTTTATATTTATAAAACACTGGAAATCCCATAGGTGGTATCGAGAGCCCTTCAAAAGCTGGTTCCTACCACTTGCCTGGAATCTGGGATCATTTCCTGGCACTCTACATCTCACTCTCTCTGCTCCAGTTGTAGTTTCCCAAACATGCTGTGCTAGCAGACTTTCTTTTCTTTCACCTGCTGTTACATCTACCTCACCTTTTATTCCCAGAAACAAACAAATCTTATCTCAGAGTTACCTCCCCAATGATTTTTGACATTCTCAGACACTCAGGTTTTGGCTGCCCTGTATGCCCATTGTACTTCTTAACAAAATGGCATTACATTTAATATTATTTCACGTTTTCATTATTTGCATGTATGCCTTTTTAACATATTCAAAAAAATATTGAGCTCCTGCTATGAGCACTGGAGTTAAGATAATTAACAGATATAGCTCCTGATCTGCAAGATTACAGACAATTGGGAAAGATGGACATTACCTAGCAATAACATTAAAATGTATGATTGAGTATTAAGGGCTTATGAGAGTATATTGCAGTTGTCAGACCAAGTACAGGGGACAAGGAAGGCTTTCTGTGAAAGTGATGTTTAAGTTGAAGAAGTAAGGGTAAGTAGAACACATAGCATGATGTGTAGCCAGCTCACAGTAAATATTTGCTGAATGAACAAGTCAGTGATAAAGTAGAACTTCTCCTAAACTTTCCACATAATTTCTGCAAACTTCTCACACTTTTTTTAAAAAAGAAATTGAATGTTTAAAGGCTCAGGTTTTACCTCTTAAATATAAAAATATTTCTTAATATAAATAACTGAGAGACGAATCCTGTAATAATTGTGCCTCCTCTTGTCCTCCATCTCCCACCTCTAGGATACTGGTTATTAAAACCAGAAAAATATGTGATATATAGACTCCCAGCACTATGCCAATTTCTAAAATCCCATTTTTTAGCTATGGTATAGAAAGAAAAGGTGTCCAGTATTTTTCAACTTAGCTAATAAACTTAATCATTCTCACAAAGGCAAAGAAAATTGTTCTATCTGAATTTTCTTGAAGACGCAATCACTTTTGTTGTCTGCCTTCTTGAAACAAAAACCTGACCATCATCCACCTGCAAAACACATCATCCATCTTGTCATCTGTCTGCAAAGATTTTTGAATTTTTTTCCACTGATAGCTAAGTCTATTTTGACAATCTATTTAAAGGAATGGAGCTAAAGTTGTTTTAAGGAACTAAGTTGCTGCCATTCAAAGACCTTGGGGAATTTTCTAGCCTAGTGCCTTAATATCTTTATTTGAGTATAATGTGGCCCATGCCTGGCATTTTTCTAAAGCACTAATTTAGTAAGCATATGTAATCTGCCAGGAGGGACCAGAAAAACATACTAATAAATCTTATTATCTAAACATTTGGAAAAATGACTTGGGAGATGTGTCCATAATACATAAAAAATATTACACAGTGTATGACAGGCCTCTACTTGGAAGAGGAAAATAAGAAATTGTGATGCACTTGCTAATTCAATTTCCTGAACAAGGATTTTTATTTTTTAACTGCCTTTCACTCTGCAATTGGACAAAACTGCCATGTATTATATTTGCTGAGGACAGAGATCTGGACGCTGTGCTTCAGACTTGAATAGGTATCCATCCCTCACTTCATCTTCTCCAGCAAGATGAACTCTCACAAAATCCTCAGAGATTTTGGAGAATCCACTTTGCTCTTCAAAATTTTGTATGCCCAATCTTTGTAGCTTAATTGAAAAGTCTGGGGGCTTTGAGGACAGAAATATCTTTTGAAATCTGGATTTCAGATTTCAACTCTGTACTTATTCATCTATAATTTTTATTGCCCTATTTAACCTCTCTCAGATTGCTTCTCATTTATAAATTAGGGATATTATATGCCTTCACATATATCCCTAGTTACATAGGTATAAGTGGCAGAGTTAGAATCTGAAATCCAAGTTTTAAAGTTATTTCTGTCTTAGTTATTACAATTTGATGAATCTTAAAGTTTATTATTATTAATGACAACATTAATCTATTGCTTATTACAAAATATGTGACATTAAAATATAAGTCAGATAATGAAAATGATCATCAAGGGAATATTATTACTTACCAAATTACCAAATGATCAAATCTGAATCCAGAGGTCTGACTTTATAGCACATAACCACCATGCTGTATTGTTCTCAAGTGATTTGGTAAGAATTTATCTTTCTAAATGTAATCCCTGAGGGCATGGATTTGTCTTAAAGCATATGATAGGATGTTAAAAAATCAGTTCTTTCTTTCTTAGTTTTAGCTTAAATATTAATATAATTGTTATAAAATACTAAAAAAAAGTTTTAAATATACCACCATGGAAGAAAAGCAAACTTTTCTTTATCAGAAACTATCTCAGTTACATGGCCTGCACTGTCACCTGTCATCCTGCAAAGTTAAAATAGTAAGAGTACTTACTACTATGGTTGTCACGAGAAGCAAGGGAGATCATTAATGTTTGTAAAGCGCTTAACACACTGTTTACCAAATTACTGAATGATGAAGTAAACTCTGAATCCAGATGTTTGATTTCATAGCATCATTTTTTAAAATTAATCTTTGATTGGGGCAAGATTTTGGCTATATTGTCATATTTTGTGGGAATATATTAACAGCACGTGTGTGTGTGCGTGTGTGTGTGTGTGTATACTTATTAGTATTATTAAATGAGATCAACCTATTTCTCCAGTATAAAAAATAAAAATACTTTAAGTGCCACTACATTTTACAAGTTCTTGTCCTGATTTACCATGACTATATTGTTTTAAATCTTAATCATGCTCTAAGGAGCTTAAAAGCACTCACTTCCACTTAATCCCACCATTCACTGCTGGAAACTAAATTTTTACCTCACTGATGTCACTAACAGAGGGATAAAAATGTTAGAGTTGAGAAGATAAAATATTTTAGAGCTGACATGGTCCAATCACTTTATTTGTAAATGGAAGTACTGGGCTCATAAAACTCATAACACTTTTATTAGAAATAAAAGGAGAAGAGGAGGGAGATGTAGCAATACAAACCAACCTCACCCCTGAGTTAGAGACCTCTGTATTCCCACCTGGCACATAATCCATTATACTGCATTTAGCTATTAAAAATTTAAGTACATCTGGACTTTACCCTGTGGCTCTAACTGTTCTATCTGAGATGGAAACTGAGCATCACTACCATGTTTTTATGAAGGACATTTTGACAAGTTATTTTAATAATACACAAAGCTTTATGCTTTTGAAAATTCATGATGAAGAGCTATGTCAGTGCTCCAGGAGGATGGTTCACTGAGCTAAGTGGAGGCTGAGGGGTCTGGCAGATGAAAACAAACTCTTCTGTCTTTACTTTGAGAAATGTTGCTATTTTAAGATACTAAAGGGTGATCAGAAAGAAGCAAGAAACTTCTGGATACAGTCTACCCGCAACTCTTATTTAAATGTTCCCAATGCTTGGAGAGTTACATTATTGAATCAGATAAAACTGATTACTGATGGCTGTTTAAAACTCCTCACAGAAGGCAAGTATTAATGTCTTAGGAAGTCTAATTCACTATTCTTCAAAATGCCTAAAGCTAAACTCTTGATTAAAACTTCTGGTTGTAATCTGAGATATATTTTTTGCAATTTCTTTCAGCATGCATCAAAGTCAATCGAGAAAATATTTATAGAAACAGTAAAAACAATACTGAGTGTAAGAATTAAAAGTAGATGAGTGATTGATTTGAAATTCTTTTACTTAAACTTGCAGTAACAGCATTTTGCAATTAATTTATAGAAATAATGTTATAGACCCATTGATATGTCTTTTATTAAAAAATTGTGTGAGGGGTTTAATTGTAGAGAATCAAATACATTTTCCACTGTTTAAATAACAAAGATACTGTCTCCTACTCTCATCTCAAGCTAAGAAAGCAATAAGGAAATGCAGCTTAAAAAATAATCATTGATTTGGTTCTCATACTGATTCCTGAATAATGCTGAGAAATTCTCAACATACTAGAATCTAAATATTTCCTCTTGAGCAAACATAAGCTGAAACTACCATAAGCTACATGGGACAATGTACTGAAGAAACTATTTTAGCTCTGTGGGTTAATGAAAAAATAAGTTGGAAGAAGGGGAGGAGTTTCTCCAGGGATAAACTGAAAGGAAAAGAGCTGCTCTCCACAGAAAATTAATTTCACAACACAAGAAAAGAGAATCTCCACATGTGTCAGAAAGAAGTCCATTTTTTCCATGATGCCTTTGAGGACCACATACATATTCTCCAGGAATGAAGAAGAGGACTCCTCTCTTATCTCTCTCGGCTTTTATGATAGAAACCACTTGATCTCACTTGCCATTCAGCCCTTCAATACATATTTATGAATTACCTCTTATGTGTGAGGCTCTAGACCTAGAAACAAGGTTGGATAAATAAATGTTTTCACAGTCCAATGAACTAGACAGATACATAAACAAGTAATTTTAATCATTAGTATTATCTACAATGTAGAAGATTATGGCAAAAGAGGGAGTAATTAATTCTCCTCAAGTTAGGGGAATATAGATGTTTGAAAAGTTTCACAGAAAAGAAGCAAATTTTGATTCACACGATGTATAAATTGGAATTGGGCAAAATATAATAATAATAGTGTTACCAATTGCTTGCTAGCTGCTGAACACTGTGTTAAATGCTTTACAAAGACTAATTATCTCACTTAATCCTCATGACAGCCACTGGGGTGGGTGTTATTATTGTCTCAATTTTATAGGCGACAAACTGTAAAGTCATAGAAAAATTCAGAACTTTGCCAAAGTCATGTAGTGGGAAGCTGTATTTGAACACAAGCCCAAACCTTTGCTCCTGTCTACTATACTTTGCTGTCCCACCTGTAGAAGGAAGAAGAGGTGTCTCAGATGATAACCATTCAAAAGCCAGACATGCAAAACAGCACTGAGTAATTCAGCATGTGTGGAGCAAAGGCTCTATTTCTGGAGTGACAGGCATAGGACTGGGATAAAGAAAACAGCGACCAGGCAAGGAGGACTGTGTATGCCATGCATACTGAGGATGGAGTAAAGAAATACAAGACTATAGGTCAGGAGATCAGATGGGAGATGACAACATTAGCCAACATGAAAGACTAGTCAGCCTGAAATAAAACGGCATCAGTGTGGCAATAGGTGATTAGCAAAATGCCGAGAAAGAGTAGATAAGATTTGCAGAGGGACTGACTGTGGAGAGAAAAGAAGGAAAAGACTCCTAGGTAACATGGTGTAATGTATACTACAAACCACAACAAAAAGGATGAAAGTTGTTTTCCAAATTCCAGATGTTTAGGTTTACTGCAATTCAGGATTTCATGTGCATCTTTAAGATATGCATATGCCTAGTGAAAGTACCATCTATTCACTAGATATTTCTCTGAGAATGCATGCCCCATTCCTTAATCTTTTCATTAGGCAAAAATATATCATTTTGTTCCCTTTTGCTACCTGAAAAAAAGTTACCTTCATCCCTAATCCATGCAAACCCACAGGAAGAATCTAATTTTACCTTTCCTTGTGTGACATTCAAATTGCTTTGCAGATGTTATCTCACCAATATTTACATTAGCCCTGTAAGCTGTGCCATGGAAAAACATACCCCTATCTTTAAAGGGTAAAGAGAGATTAGTTGACTCATCTGGGGAGCTGGAAAATAATAGCTCACTCTCTGGAATCAGCCCATTATGTGTAAGAGCAACTGGCAAATTGTTATTGATATTTCATGTGGCTTGGGAGTCTTTAGTTACTAGTAAACAATGAACTCAGGAGCAGAAGGGAAATTGAAGATGGCTTTTTTTAAGACAGGCAGTTTTTTTTTCTTAATTCTTTGTAAGCTTTTCCACTGACCTGTGGACTCAATAAATAAGAATTTCAAGGTGATATTCAACATCAATGAAATATCCATAGAAATGTAGAGAGAAATGTTCACTATATAATATACCATCATCTTTTTACATCAAACATCATCTTGCAATCCATCCCAATAAAATAATATGAAAATATATTTTACAAATTTCTACCACTAAATGAAGTTATAAGGACAGCTCTGTCATACTCTTTATTATAGGCTGGTAAGCAACTCTGATAAAACACTGTAGCCCACTTTCCCAGTGAAGTAATTAATAAGTCCTGGGGAGAAATGGCAAATGATAGCTTTCTTTTCCTTGAATCACCTTTTTCTTTGTTGCTTGGTGGGTTTCCTGTTGTTTTTCAGGTTCTCATGCTCGCTCGAAATTCTTCCCATGGTTCTGGCTCTTCCCTCTCGGTTTTCTTGGCAAGTCTCTGCATTGCCTGACCTTAAAAACTTGAAGTACCCCCTTGGATCCCTTCTCTTTTTTATCTACACTCACTCCCTATGGATGATCTTACCTAATTCTAGAAGGACATGATGGTGGCTTGGGCCACAGTGGAGTGCCATACAAGGGAAGAATAAAAGGCTGCATACTGAGTATATTGTAAAGGTAGACCCAACAAGATTTCCAGAATGACAGACTATGGGGTACACATAAAAGAGAAACAACAAAGATGGCTCCATGATTTTTGGTTAAATAACAGAAAGGATTAAGTTGGCTAAGACTGTGAAGATGACAAGTCTGTCCTAAAAGGAATCAGGAAGTGAGTTGTGGATATGCTACAGTTGAGAGGTCTATTAGATATTAAAGGTTGATTAGTGTCTTAATTAGCATTCAATAAAAGAAGCAAAACCTATGGAGTACGGACTTCATGAGAGCAAGTATATTGGCTATTCTGTTAAATAGTGTTTTGTAAGTCAGGCACATGATAGTCATGGAATAATATTTGTTGAACTAAATGAAGAAGCACCAGTTTTATAATTAAATGAAATGGCTTAAAAAATTTCAAATTATATTAACCAGGTTTTATGGAATTCCATACACAAAGAATGACTCATATCTTGATGTACATCCTTAAAACAACTGTGTCTATTTTATCTTTTTGGTTGAATCATATGAAATTTTAAGTTATTTTTAACCTACAAAAATGGCAATGTCATATGGCTTTACTAATATGCTAACTACCACTCAGGAAAAATGCACAGAAATTTAGATAAATCTACAAATAAAATTTATCTGTGTTGTGTGTGTGTATGTATGTATGTGTGCTAATTAATTTTCTCCTTTGACTTCCTGAGGTTTACAAATATAGGTCCCAATTCTGAAATCTACAACCAAATGGATACCAGTAACTTCATAATAAGCAAAAATAAGTTAACAAAAAAATAGGATTGTCAATGACCCAGAACACAACCCCGTGTAAACTAGCTGTCCCTCTGCAATTATATGCAGTTTAAATGCTGGCACTCAGTGCTTTAGTGGGGAAAACAATTTGTGTGGACTTCACTGTGCTTTTGCGGCATTTAATAGCTATTTTCCTCACTGTAAAGAATGTAAAAAGAAACAATACTTAAAATAGTGAGTAAAGTTCTCATTTTCACTCTTGTATTATGTTATTATAATTCAGTTTTATATAGTGGTCGCCTGAGCAAATCCAACTACTTCACAGTGACAAACACACACATACACACACACATAAAAAGACACACATGAGGAAAATTTAAAAATTTATATTTTGTCCCTTCTCACAGAGGAAAATAAAGAAAAAAAGTTATTTAAACCCCTCATTTTAAGAATGCTAATTCTCACATGTTCCTCCTCTACTATTCATTCCCTATCTACCTTAAGCATTGACTGTACTATTCTTATGCAGTCTATTTCTTCCACACACTTAAATATTCACAAATTAAGGGAAAATGATGAGGGCAGAAAATGTGTCCTTGGAATGTGAGGTGGCAGGTTCAGGTGAGATGCTGAAATGGGAACAGGAATGGGATGCTGAAAGAGTGAACAGCTGGAAAAGAAAATCAACTCACTGATCACCTGTGACATGTCAACCAGTTGCTAGTTTGCTTCCTTAGCAATTTCGCAAGTTAAGATTATCCCCTTCTGACTCCACATTAGAAGAGCTTGAGGTTTATAAAATTTTCCAAGGCAACATGCATTTTAAAAATTTATTCACTCATTTATTTGTTGGGTGTTATTTTGCATTTTGTCAAAAAATGATTTGAAACAACTTTAGAATCATACATTTAATAAGTGATAGAGCTCACATGGAAACACAGCTCTCTTTGATATCAAACTTTTGTTCTGCCATCTAAACCATGCCATCCTTTCTTAATACGAAAACTTGCTAATGACCAGGTAATAGATTAAGGATTTGTATTTTCTCTTTCCGAAAGGACTGATGTCACCTGTTTGCCAAAATAAAATGAAATGACTATAAATCACTAAAACAATATATCGTCTCTACTTTAAGCCAGAGTAATTCTAAATTAAATAGTATCTCTAGGAAAACTTCATAAAGAAAATCATGAGTAAAGTCATCTTTTAGTTCTCTAGCCCATTGGCAGTTTATTCAGTGGTCATTTCTATAACTCAGTATGTCAGGGTTCATTTTGTTTCTTTAATTTTATTGATGGAAATTTCTATATAGACCTGGTTCTGCACCCTTATATTTTTTAACTTATATGTATGTTTTCCAAATATTGATTGTGGAGATGCTTTTCTTTTTTTTAATAATAAGGAGGATCCCATGTAAAACTATTTTTTTGTGTGTAGACCTTTCTCAGCATATTTTTCAAATAGAGGGACTCCTTAAATGTAGAGCATGACACTGAATGCTAACTGAAAAAGTATATGTTCTTATATGTAGTTGGCTATATTATAGCTGTTATTTTATATAATTGATTACTCTATATTGAAATACACACATATGGAATTTAAACAGAAAATCTTTTTCTTAATTTTAGAATTGATACCCAAGATTTGTTACATGTGGCTGTTAAATATATCACGGGTTAAGGATTGTAGATATTCAAATTCCTGTTGAGTGGTAGAGGACATCTTATAAGTAAACACAGTTAAATTTTACATTGCAGACAGGTTTATTCCTACACTATAGAGTAATTCTATATAAGAACTTTAATTAAATCAATGTATTAGTTTTTTTTAGCTTCACATCCTAAGGCTTATCTACACTAGAGAATGTGACATTGGGCTTCTGGAGTCAGAAGTTGGGTTTGAAACCTTCTTCTTCCATTCTATAGATTGGCAGAGAAAGAATTAAATTTTCTAAGCCTTATTTTATCAGGTAATATCTACAGGAAAGGTTATGTGAGTATTGGAATTTGCCAACCTTTAGAACTGAGTACACTGCAAATTAGTTAGAAGCTTAAATAAATACAAGATAACATGTTAGTGACCTTCACAAAGGCATGAGCTAAACATTATTGGTATTTATACTGTCTAAACGTCCCCCAAATTATTTGAACTAGTTGGGTTTGAGGACATGACAATAGTACCTGTATCATCTGTTTCCATGGTTAACTTTTTAATTTACAATTGGTGGTGATCACATAAGTGAAAGTGCTTTATAAAATCTAAGAGAATTCAAAAGATCCATTATTGTTTTCATTTCTATTGCTTGTATATGAAGTTCTGTTTCACAACTAACCTACAAATTTGACAATGCAAAGCATAAGCTTCCTGCAAACTCACACTTCAAAATAATTAAGGAGTGACTTGGATTCTATTTAATGACAGTGTTTTTATTTCTCTTCTGACCTCAGCTCCATTTTTCAGAGTAAACCCTGTAACCACTGGGCTCCATCATCTCCTGTCAATGTCAATGACCTGGACATCTTAATGGGCTACAACCAAGGAGTGACTTGGTGTGAAGTATCCAGATCACCTCTCTCCTCTTTTTGGTCTATGCTCTTTGAAGGGTAGTAAGTCAGTCTGTTTACACTACAATATGTTTAATAAAATTATCAATGAAATGTCTGTTTAATTTTTATTGTTTTATTATTAAGCCCATCCCTAGCCTTCAAACAACTCATATGTGATTCCATAGAAGACTGTATAAGGAGCCTACCTTATCAGAGAGACCCTTCTGAGGAGAGGACTAAGGCTTTTTAATAAAATTTGTCTTGGGCAACTTCTGCTATATTCCAAAGTCTTGTTCCAGGAAACAAAGCTAAAGAAATAAAAACTACTAGGGTAATTTAAATTGATTAAAAAAAAGAAAAACCATAAGAACGTTGTCAACAGGGTTATAAATATCTTCTGACTACATAATTTGGATCCACATGACTTTACCTCTTTTTATGTACAATGGAAATTTTGTTTTTAATGAACAAGTCATATCAACATATCCTCATTTGTAAAAAGCAGCAATTGGATTTGGTCAGTGAATTCTACACAGTACACTGATCCCATACAATGTTCGAGTAATTTAAGTGTTGATTGTCTAAATAGTTTGAGATAATCTGCGTGATTTTGGTGACGTGCTGATAAACACATCTGGGTGTGATGAAGGCCGATTTCTGACATTTGCCAATTTCTGTGGTGTCAATATTTCCACAATACCCAATTTCAAGCTACCAACAGCTTAATAACTGACTCAAAAAATTCCTGAATATTTAACAATCAGCTCTCATCAACTGATAAGAGCCAGCTCCAGCATATCACTGAATGTTCCTATGCTGAAGCTACACAAACACAAATGATAGAAAAATAAAAGTCTTGGAGTATAACCAGCTTTTTCTCAAAGATTTTTGACTGTTAAATACTCTTTATAAATTAGTATCAATGTAACTCATGTTTACAGATCATAATATCAGCCTATCTGTATCTTCTCATCCAGGCCTTTCCATGCAAGTCAATCCACCATCTGAATCCTACTACCTGTATTTCTTTGCTGGGGGGCTTTCTGACAAGGCACCCTTTTCTTGCTTATGTTGCAAGAGATGAATATCATGGAATTGAAATCTCTGGAATTAGCCTCAGCCAGTATCCAAGAGAAGTTTTACAATGTGCTCCAAAACTTTCTCTAAGATGATTACATTCCATCACTTTTAATTGTCTACCTTCCCTTCTTTGTCTTACTTCTCCACCTCCTGCCACTGTTTCTTTCTAAAATACTTAGTTTCGGATTTTTGTCTCAGGGTCCATTTCAGGAAAAATCCAGACTAAGACACACAGTTTAGAAAATGGTGGGCTAGAAAATCTCCACGACCACTTTGGCTCTAATTTTCAAAGATTAAGATAACATCCAGAGATTTTTTCTGACATCTTCAGACTACAAGCCTCAAGTCCCTTTTATCACTGTGCCTGGCCTATGTGGGTCACTTAATAAATATTTTCTGAGCTAATTCTTTCTGAGAACAAAACCAAGAGATGTTCACAAAGGAAAGATTATGAAGTCAGGAGGTGCTTCCTAAAACCTTCCTATCTTTGGGGGACTAATTAGAAATTTAGGCTTTCTCTGAATAGCCTGTGTACCCATGGCCTCCTCACTTTGCCAATACTTGCCCTGCTTCTTTGTCTCTTCTTTCGCACCTGCCTTGTGTGTGCTTCAATATTTCACTATTTTTCTCCAACCTCTTGATGGTTTCAAATACTCAGTGATTAAGAAATACTCGTTCCTCATAAATCCTTCCAATTCACCTTGAATACTTGTAGGAAAAGATTTTTATACATCCTATTATAATGTCACTTACTGAGACATTGCTAGACACTTGTATACATTATTTAATTTAGCACTTACAAATACAATTTGGAGTAAATGTTATTAAACCCATTTTGTAAATGAGTAAACAGGCTCAGAGAAGTTAAGTCATTTTCCAAACTTGGGACAGTTATTAAATGGCAGAACTAGGTATTCTTCCTAGGCTCTTTTCATTAGATCACACCCTTTCTTACATTTAAAAAATAATAAAGTTAAGAAAATTTTGTGTATAACCCAGGATTCAGGTAATAATAGTCTAGTATGGGATATACAAACATCCAAAGTAGCATTTTTTCATTCTCCTTTGTGAAACAATATAGACTCATCCCAGAACATCTCTTTCATTAGCTGTGTTACCCTGGACCACATTCTAAGCCTCATTTATTAAATAATAATAATCATCATCATTATAATAACAATGACATGTATTCCACAAAATTGTTGTAACAGTTAAATTAACATGTCAAGAATGTTTAACACAGTTGAGAGAGACCTTCAAGATGGCGGAAGAGTAAGACGTGGAGATCACCTTCCTCCCCACATATACATCAGAAATACATCTACATGTGGAACAACTCCTATAGAACACCTACTGAACGCTGGCAGAAGGCCTCAGACCTCCCAAAAGGCAAGAAACTCCCCATATAACTGGGTAGGGCAAAAGAATAAACAGAGACGAAAGAATAGGGATGGGACCTGCCCCTCTGGGAGGAAGCTGTGAAGGATTGTGGCAAAGTCAATTGGAAATCTTCTGGAAAGAATTCGGCATTCTAGATGCTATTAAGAACATTTGTGATTCACAGGAAAAGCTCAAAATATTAACATTAACAGGACTTTGGAAGAAGCTGATTCCAATCCTCATGAATGACTTTGAGCAGTTCAAGCCTTCAGTGGAGGAAGTAACTGCAGATGTGGTGGAATAGCTAGGAGAACTAGAATTAGAAGTGGAGCATGAAGGTATGATTGCATTGCTACAATCTCATGATAAACTTTAGTGCATGAAGAGTTGCTTCTCATGGATGACAAAGAAAGTGGTTTCTTGAGATGGAAATTACTCCTGATGAATGTGCTATGAAGATTATTGAAATGACAACAAAGGATTTAGAGTATTACATAAACATCATTGATAAATCAGCAGCAGGCTTTGAGGGGACTGACTCCAATTTTGAAAGAAGTTATACTGTGGGTAAAATGTTATCAAACAGCATTGCATTTACAGAGAAGTCGTTCATGAAAGGAAGAGTCAATCAATGTGGCAAACGTCATTGTGGTCTTATTTTAAGAAACTGCCACAGGTATTTCAGCCTTCAACAACCATCACCACGATCAGTCAGCAGCCATCAACATCGAGGCAAGACCTTCCACCAGCAAAAAAGATTATACCCCGCTGAAGGCCGAGATGATGTTTTTAGTACTTTTTAGCAATACAGCATTTTAAAATTAAGGTGTGTACATTGTTCTTTTTTAGCTGTAAGTCTATTGCACAGTTAATAGATATAATTTTTATATACACTGGGAAACCAAAAATTTCATGTGACTCTATTGTGAAATTCACTTTATTGCAGTGTTCTGGAACAGAACATGCAGTAACTCCAAGGTATGACTGTACAGGTTTTATTACTATTACACCATTTTATTGTGTTTTGAGAAGTCTTTCCCATACAAGACTAAAATTTGGAAAAATCAAGGCTTGGAAAATCTTACTGATTTTATTTCCTCCCTGCTGAGTACAGTGCCCAGAACCAAAGTGTGTAATAAATAATGGTTTAAGATAAAACAGATGACTATTTAACCATCACCTATAAAATGGATCATGTGGGTGAATGGAATTCTTGCTAGAGCTTCAGTTCAGTTTCAAAATTAATAGGAGAAAATGGAATCTGCCATCATATGATACACTTAAGAAATTATTGCTAATAATAACCTGGAAACTTGCCTCATCCAATTCCTACCGTCTTAGTTTTCTGAGGCCACTGTAAGTAATTACCAGAAATTGGGTGACTTAAAACACGAGAAATTCATTGTCTATCAGTTCTGGGAGCCAAAAGTCAGAAGTCAACAGGCTGAAATCCTGATTTCAGCAGGGCTGAGCTCTCTCCAGAGGCCCTAGGAGAGAACTTGTTCCTTGTCCCTTCCAGTCAACTCATGGCTGTAGGCATCCATTGGCTTGTGGCTGCATCTTTACCATCTTTAAGGCCAGCATATTCAAATATCTCCCTGCTCTGTCTTTGTACTGCCTCCTCCTCTCCGTGTTTGTCAAATAAGGACAACTGTGATTTCATTTAGGGTCCACGAGGATAATTCAGGATAATTTCAGTATCTCAAAATCCTTAATTACATACGCAAAGACACTTTTTCCTTATAAGGTAAAATAGGTACAGGTTCCAGGAACTGGGACCTGCTATCTTTGGGCCATTTTTCAGCCTACTATGTGTATTTTCCATGTAACAACTCATTAAAAAATATACCGTGAGTAATGTTTAATTTGTGAAAGCCATATATTAAGAGATAACATTTATTAGGAAGAACAAGGAGGGACACAATTATAGCTGTTCTCATAACTATTATCTCCTTGGACCATCATAACAACTGTGGGAGTGGATGTGAGTGTTTCTATTTATATGATGATAACATCTAAGTATCACAGATAGTAAGTTTCAAAGATATGACTTGAAGCTGGTGTGTTTTAGTACCACTAACTTTTTTAGTACCATGACACCTATTTTTGTCCTTCTAAGCACTGGTCTTTTCTACACCTCTGAGGGGGAAAAATAGTTTATAATTGCCTAAGAAATTGATTCAAAATATTTCCAACATTCTGTGAACTTGTACACTCACTAGAAATAAACCTTAAAATAATGATTTTCTAAACCAACTTTCTTTAAAGTTATATTTTACAGCTAAAAATATAGGTTAAATGATGAAAACATTTTTTAAAAAAATTCTTGCTTGATGGTCTGATAACTATGCATTTTACATTTATTTATGACATGTACTAGAGAACTGCTTATTTTGGTGGTCAATATTTTTAAACACTCCTAGAATAAAAAGCTCTAAGTAAATCCAAACACAATTTACAGCTATTTAGGGATTTGTTTGAAATACTAATGACCATCTTCTTGGAATTTTTCCTGAGTTTAGTACTTAGATATTAACTCACAGCTTATGATTTACTGTTTCTAGAGATTAAGAATTTATAAACTTTGGAGTTTAAGGAATCAAGGGGATCATTTCATGTAAAACCCTTATTTTACCAATGACACACATAAAAGTAGTGACTTCTCCAAGGTGACAAAATCACCAGATGCTGGTAAAAACTCCACTCTCTCAATAATCAGCCCAAGTCAAGTTACTTTTCTCATGCTTCCTTCCTCTCTCCCTTCTTTCTTTCTTCCCTTTCTTTTTCCTTTTATTTATTTACTTATTTTTTTGTGGTTTTCTTCTTTCATGCTTTTATTCTTTCATTGCAGCATGTGAGGAACCAAAAGTACAATACCCTGCCTTCCAGCTCCATATGAAAACAACTTGGGATTGCAAGTTTTAGCAGCTTCTAGACAATATGAGGTTTTCTGCTTCTCTAGGACTTTCAAAGTCATTTCAAGTTGGTTTAAGGAATAACTCTCATAAGTTTGGGGACTCATTACTATTAATTATGGAAGTGGCCTATCCCATACAACTTACATAAATATAACCTGTTGAAGCAATATTTATTATTCACTCAACAAATATTTATCAAGTTCTTACTATTTTCCAGAAAAGATACAATAATAAATATAAATAAATAAATAAATAAAATAATTTAAAAAGTAAATATAACTTTTCTGTTCTTATATCTTTAAAAAACAAATACGTATATGGTAAATAATACTCTGTACACTTAAAATTTTGTTAATAGGGTGAACTACATGTTGTATGTGTGTGTGTTATTTTTAATAGACTTCATTTTTAGAGTGGTTAAATAGCAAAGTTGAGAGGAAAGTACAGAGATTTCCCATATTCCACCTACCCCAACTCAGACATAGCTTCTCCCATTATAAGTCTCCCACTAGAGTGGTACATTTGTTACAAGGTTCACTCTTGGTGTTGTACATTCTAATAGTTTGGACAAATGTATAATGACATGTATCACAATTATAGTAGCACACAGAGTAGTTTCATATGCGTAAAATTTTTCTTTGTTCTGTCTACTTATCTCTCCCTCTCTTCTATCCTTTGACAACCACTTAGCTTTTTTTTTTTTTTTTTTCTTTTTGGCCATGACTTGCGACATGCGGGATCTTAGTTCCCCAACCAGGGATCAAACTTGTGCCCCCTGCATTGCGGGTGTGGAGTCTTAACTGCTGAACCGCCAGTGAAGTCCCCCAACACCACTTGCCTTTTTATTGTCTCCATAGTTTTGTCTTTTCCAGAATGTCATATAGTTGGAGTCACACAGCATGTAGATATTTCAAATTGGTTTCTTTAATTTAGTAATATGCACTTAAGTTTCCTCTACATCTTTTCATGGCTTGATAGCTCATTTCCTTTTAGTGTTGAATAATATTCCATTGTCTGGATTATCACAGTTTATTTATCTATTAACCTACTGAAAGAAGGTTGCTTCAAGGTTTTGGCAATTAATGTACAAAGCTATTACAAACAGAGAAGATCATTTACCTAATGCTATATGACTAAAGCTTCCCTAGGTCATCTTTACTAAGAATTTGAATGTAGCAATAAATATAAAATGAGAGAAGTAAAGATCTTTAGTATGTTTGGAATGAGGGTGAAATTATATGCAAGGGAGCATTACTAACAAAGATATGGTGATGCAAATACATCATGCATGACTTGGGACTTGAAATGATTAAAATATTACTTACATGCTCTGATCTGAGGGTTAGAAAATGGGTGAGGCTAAGAGGGAGTAATAGAAGTGTTTGACGGTTTTCTTTATACATTTTATGTTATTGGTCCAATATCTAGGCAATCTTTTGCAATGAACCTTTCTTTCCTGTGGGAAATTCATCCAAGTTTTGAGTCGGGTTGCTCCCATCTAACAAAAGGATAGAAATGTGACTCAGACTTGGCCAAAATGCTCTACTCCTCTGCCCATGATGATTGACTCAGGCATCCAAACAATATAGGCTCTTTCCTGGGATTTTTCTGCTCATGTAACCTGAAAAAATGATCTCACTTGGCTATTATTTCTAAGCTGGTAGAATATTAATCAGACAGTTCTTGGACTTCTTTTCTGCCATGTGGAGAGAGACATTATGAGAGATGGAATGAGACTGTCCAGTAGTTAGAGAGAGCCCTGTCTTACCTTGGTATTTATATTTAAATGAAATATGGAGTTTTAGTGTATTTGTTTGTTTGTTTAAGACCATTTTTAAGCAAATAGTTTTCCATAGTATTGCTTATTGATGAACAAATTTTACCTCAGAACCCAATGACAATAATAACTATGATGATGATAATAGTTTCCATTTATTACAAGCTAACTGTCTAAACATATGCTAAATGTCTCTCACACATTGTTTTCTCATTTATTAAATTAACAATATTCTGAGGTGCTTAAAACTTATAAAATAATGTTTACAGAAGATGCAAAATTAAGAAATCAAACGTTCCCCTTTACCTAAAGCATGACAGAGAATACTAGACATTCCTCTATCACAGAACAGAAATAGTGATCCAGATGCAGCCAGGGGCTAAAGACACAATTTCAACTGAAAACTATTCCTAAAATTGTGTACAAAGTCAGCATCTATCCAACATTCTCAAGTAGGAAATTAGCACTTGGTGGAACTAATTGATTGTAACAGTAAATAAAATGAGATTTTTGGTAGACCATAATCTCCCATAAGACAGCAGTCCTGGTTTACTTCAGAAACACTGAGTAAAAATTCTATGTCCTTGCAAACTAGAAAGTTTACTGATGTAATTGTATATGATAGTGGTAATTTTCAGATTTATTCTTCTGTTTATTACTCTTTGGCTGTGTCAATCTGTTTGGCTGTTCCAACCCATTTTTGTAACACATACTTACAGCATTACTTACTCTTTGCAAGTCAACTGGCCTGAAATTGGATTCAGCTATAATCATCAAAATTAACTACTTTCTTCACAGCAATAAACATTTAACAATCTTTTCACCTACAAGGAAACTTTTGAAGTATTTACTTTTTTTTATGTTTGCTTTCTTGATTATGAATAAATAGCCATAAGTTCTAATCACTTCATTCCTTTCAAAAACCACCCCTTCAATGACAAATTCAGTGGCCACCACACCTGAGTAGGTTATTGCCTTCATCGGCCCCTTTACAATAGGTTATTGTAAAATGCTTATTTCAACATGTTTTTATTATAGATATTTTGTGCAAATTGTGTAATTATTATTGTATCATAACATATTATATGGCAAAATATGTTACTTGTTATACAGTATTAAATTCTGTTCCTTACATCCTTCATGATCAGAGATCATTTTGTGTTCATTGATATTTATAATATTTATATATCTCAGGAACTAGCAAAATGTTGAGATAATTTGGGGAATTAAGTTATATGTTTATTACAAATGAATATATAAACAAACCTTATATATGCATCTAAATAAGCAGTATTAAACTACTTCCATAGACAGTTTATATCTAATAAAAGTCTTTCCTCTTTCCCCATTGAAACATTGGCTAAGACTTATACCTAATAAAATGTTCTCTCTTTGCCTGTTTAAAAAAAAATTGCCTAAGCTGTTTACCTGGAATATACAAAATGGCATTTGAATAGTATCACCCTAAAATTCACATCTACCTGGAACCTTAAGTTGTGCCCCTATTAATAAAAAGTGGTTTTTGCACATGTAATTAAGTTAAAATCAGGTTATACTGGATTAGGGTGGGTCCTAAATCCCATAAGAGGTGTCCATAAAGAAGAGTAGAAAACAAAGAGATACATAGAGAAGGCCACAGGAAGACAAAGCAGAGATTCTTGACAAGCCAAAGAATGTCAAGGATTGCCAGGAGGCATTAGAAAGTAGGAAGAGGCAAAGCAGGATTATTCTCTAGAACCTTCAGAGGGAGCATGGTCCTATGACATTTCTTTGATTTTAGACTTCTGTCCTTCAGAATGGTGAGAGAGTACACTTTTATTGTTTTAAGCCACCCAGCTTGTGTTACTTTATTACACTAGCCCTAGGACCTAGTACAAATGGGTTATAATAAACTTTAGATAATGGATATACAATTAACCAAAATAACCAGTTGGCCAAAATTTCTCAGAAATAATCATTTAAAAAGGTAAACCAGCAGGAATAAAGTAAGAAAGTTGTGATGGAATTATCTGAAAACATCTCAAGCATGTCCTGGACTCAGTACGTATTCAACTCAAACTCTCACAAAGGTTCATCTGCAGGCACCAGTTTCAGAATGATGGCCCTGGAGCACTCTTTCACATTATGAAATATCCCATCATCTTCACTTGAGTGTCCTTATTGAGGCAAGAAGATGGAATAATTTATTTTACAGAGATTTACAGCCACAAGAATTGAACGAAAATGGATTTTCTTCTTAAAATTTACTAGAGTTTTCTCTAGATCATAGGTTATTGACTTTATTATTTTTTTTGTTTGTCATGGACTCTCCCTGAGAATCTACATCCTCACCTTTGAAAAATACACATATGCACCTATACTTTTTTTCTGTCATCTTAATAATTTCCAGATGGTCAGAGATTCTCTGATATCTTGCTGGGTCTCTAACTATACCTATCATAGAGAATAGCAAATTAGGGAAACCGGCTTCAATCTCCAAATTTGGACACAGTGTCCAATGTTTATTTAATTTATTGAAGTCACTGGTGCTAAGAACGGATTTAATATGGTTTTCATTTATCTTCACTGTACACAGAGTCCCAGCCCTGTGTTTTTTTTGTGTGTAAAAAATTCTGAATTATAATATTTTAGTAAAGGTAGGATTCTAACTTTGAAGAGTCAGCATCTAGTTGAGGAAATAGTTCATACAAAAGCAAAGCTAAAATCACATGTTAAAGGATAGGCAAGAGGCCATGTATACACACAAGATATTGTAATATATACACATGCACAACTGGATACTCTATCAGTGTTAGAGCATGTCTCTCAACCACTCAGAACCCTTCAGTGATGACATAACATATACTAAAGCTGGTTACCACACTCTAACCTTTTTTTTTTTTTTTTTTTTTTAAGAAAAGTTGTTAATACACTAGCTACCAAATCTTGGAACACTGTTTCCATGATGTGAAAGTTTTTCACAGTGTTAAACCCGTATTCCCAAGGAAAAATGAAAGCAAACAAATTAGAAATAAAACAAATCCTCTCTGTTTCTAAAGTGCATTGCAGCTCTAGGACAGACGTGACTTAGACTTTGCTAATCAGATATGATCCCTGCAAAATGCAGATACAGCAATTACTTATATGGGAAAACAGGCTAGATGTTATCCATGGTCTGATGCACAAGGGATATGGCTATGTGATACCGGAGCTCCCTGTGATGGGAACATAAAGGTGGCTGGCAGCTTCCTGGTCTTGGCAGAGGTAGCCCTGCCTTGAGACAAACAGCTCTGGGGTTTGTTTCTGGAGTTGTTCCTAAGCTCAGCCTACAAAATGCGTATGCAACTCTCCTAACATTTTGTTGAGTCCTCTAAATGGCTTAATAAGTCATTTTCTTATCAGAGGTTGCTTTTTGTCACAACTGGCACATTGCCCCTAAAAACCCATGTTTTATTCCTCATATACCTGGATATGTGTCAATGATTATTTGGAACCCTTTGGAAACCCACAGATTGGCCAGTGACATGACCTGTAGCAAGACTTTCCCCCCAGGCACTTATAACAACAGCAATAAAACAAAACATTAAAGAAGATTAAATTGGTTATTAGTAGGAGATAGAGAAGGCAGATTAGTATTTCAAAGTTGGATTAAACTATACGAGCCATGCGAAAAATAGATGAGCTAAGTAACTGAGAGACTAGAAAGAAAGGAAAATGGAGCCATGAAATAGTGAGAGGGAAAACCTGCTATGGAGAGTAGTTTTGAGAAATTTCTGATTTCTATCACTGGCAGAGTAAGGCCCACTTTTATGGTTCCTGACTTTATTATTACCATTTTAGAAATGTGATTTCTTATTTTTTCCTTACCTCGAACTATCTTGAATGAGTCTCGGGAAAATAATCAATCATAAGAATCTGAATTAAAACAAACCACCACAGAAGAGATTTGGGGTGGGGGTACTTCCCCAACTTGCCTGTCTTCCTCCTTCTCTTCCTTCCTTCCCTCTTTCCTTCCTTCCTTCCTTCCTCCTTCCCTCCCTTCCTTCATTTCCTTCTTTCTTTCCTTCCTTCCCTTCTTTCTTTCCTTCCTCCCTTCCTTCCTTTCTTCCTTTCTTTTTCCCTCTCTCTCTTCCTTTCACTTTTCTTCCCTTCCCTTTGTTATCTCTATGTATTCACTAATTTAATATAGACTATGTTTTAATACTAATCTAATTCAAGTATTTGTAGCTATGTACTCCTATGAAAAGTCCTGAACGTTATCAAACTCTCACATTTCATTAAGGAGTTTCAAACTAATCAGAGATGTTTGTCTCAATGCTTAATTTATCTAATATTTCAGCATCTATGTATTACCCTACTTATCCCTTTCTTATATCTGGAACCACTATAGAGAAACTTATTTTATCCTGGGGGAAACAGTGGATAAAATTAAAGAAAATTAGAAATGACAATAGAGAGAGTGTGTTTTAAAAATGCAAAGTCAAAGAGAATTCTAAGCTTTGGAGTCAATAAGATTGTCTATATCATATGATGATGCAGTTATGGAAGTCAGAGAAGAAAGGCTAAGTGTTTTTGTTTCTTTGTTTTGCTTTCCAGTATAACTTTTTACATTTGTTGTAACCATACAATATCCAAATACAAAATGCAAAATAAGTAATTGAATGCATAAAACAGATTACATAAGAAACATCAGAATTAGAGACAGATTAGGAAGTTACTAAAAAAATGGTGAGATAGCTACTATAAATCAATTTTTGCATTGTGAGAAATCTCATATTCTGCAAATGTGTACACTAAAAATACAGGATGTATGAGAAAATTGTGATTGAGGAAGACCACTTACTGTGTAATTTTGTGATCATAATACTAACAAAATAATGACAATAGTAATAAAAATACAACCACAGTTTAATATTTTCTAGCATTTATCCCCAAATCATACTCAATCCTTTGCACAGTCTTACACTTAGAATTTACTGTTTTCTCTTTTGAGATGTAGACCCTACAGGGAATTGACTTCTAATAAAGTAGATTATCATCAGAATTAATTTCTGATACATATTTTTCACTAATCTCTTATTTTAATATGGGGGAATGCTTTAGAGTCTTCTATATTCACAGTTTAGTCAGATATCTTGGTGCAGTAAGAAACATTTTTTTAAATGTTTTGAAGGCACTAAAACACCACTACATGCACTAAAGGGAGGTCCTTTTGCATATTTTCTTTTGTCTTTGTATGATAAAAATTTTCTATAAAATTTGACAAGGCTTTCCCCTGATTGCTTCAAACCTCAACATGTTGGGGAAAATTATATATAAACCAACACAATTTTTCAAACTTTACTGACATCATTCCATCATTTATTAATTGCTAATAAGGTGATTTGGTACAAAGAAATACACACTGTGGCAGAATAGATTTGACTTGCATGTTCCATGAAAGAGAATATAAGCAGAAAAGCAGAAGGCCTAGACCTGAAATTTGGAGACCCCCTAAATCTCAGTAAAGCTTCTGTGAGTAAAAGCAATCCCAGACACAGGTTAAATGGGATGTCCATGTGAAGACATAGATACCCATCAAGACAGATAAAATAAAGGAGCTTGAAATACTGTGATTAACTCATAGCTATACTCTTTTCAGTCTCTTAACTTTCTTGGTTTAAAAAAAATCAATCTCCTATTTCATTTTCTCTTGCATTCTCACTTTGCTATCCATATTCTCCAAATATTCTCCGATGTTCTTTCCCAGTTATGAACACAGTCTTTGAATAACGGGGTCCCATGTATTCCATTCCAGATATGACTGCCTGGATGGAAAAATCAAAATGCTTTCCGCCCTACACAGCATTTGCCTAAAAATAAAATCTAAATATTTTCCCCCTCCAAGAGATGAGGTAAATCTTAAAAACTAGATGCCTAGCTGCTAACATAAAAGTGCCTTTTACGATATTTACCTTCACATATGAAAAAAATACCGATCATTCTTTAATAACTTTTCAAAAGTCCCTTCTTAAATTGGGACTTCCCCAATATCCTCACTCAGAAGTCATTCAGGAGATTTTGATCTTCTCCCAGAAATCCCTTTATACCTGTATGATCTCCCTCACCTCTCTGTATTTTGTTTAGTCAATTTGCCTTTTTATTTTATTACTCCTGAACAAAAATCTTTCAGGTAGTGTCCATATAATTTTACTGTGCAGAGTATGGGCCAAGTATTTTGTTTAACCTCTACATACTGATTATTTGTCAAAATAACGAATCTAAAATTTCAATGAATTAATAAAAAGGAGTCAACTTAAAAGCATTCAGTTGACAATATATGTTCACCATTAGGTTTTGTTAGAGAAGTCAGACTTTTCTGGTTATCAAGTATCATCTTGCAGATTTTCAATATGATGAAAGTAAATAGTAGCAAATTTAATTACAAAGCTTACATTTGGCAGCCATTACTACTTGTATTGCTTTTTTAATTATTCTAGCTTATACACTTAGAAAATTAATATTAAACTTAAAAAATGATCCCATGGAAGGAAAAAAAATATTTTGTTAATCCTCATAGGTACCTGATATGAATAATTTATAGTTTGGTTTTAAAAGAGCTTCCTCCTTAAATTCTAGATTTTTAAAAAATTATGTAAGATGAAAAGTTAACTGATAATACATACACAGAGATATAAATTAGCCCATAATCCTCTCATTCTTATACAACGGGGTTCACGTTGTTGTTGTTTGTGTGTGCGTGTGTGCATGGATGTGTGTGTACACGTCTAAATGTACTTTTCCTATTTTAATACTGGCTTTAACATTGTTTTAAACATTCCCTTTGTCTTAAATGATCCATGGAAAGTTATAGACTTGAGTAATCGGGCCCTCTCTGAGCCCCAGAGAACAAGAAATTATCTAGTACAACCAGTATTTCGGTAACTCTAGTTTACTGACATTTTCCACCATAAACAGTAAATCCAAGATTTAGGCCTCAGGGAAAACATTATCAAGTCCATCTCATTAGACTTTCTTAAGAAGACTCAGAAGAAAAAACCATTAGAAAGAAATGAAAATACAATAGAATCATAAAGAAGACAAAACTTTTCTTGTGTTCCTTTTTTCTTTACATCATTTTTCACATTTGATAAACCATTTTAATGTCATAATCAGAGTACAAATGCTGAATCTTGATACCAAGGCATTTGTATAGTCTATTTTTTAACCTGGGCATCAAGGTGGAAATGATATAGAAATAATGTAGCTCATCTGTATTTGAAATGTCTCAAAAAATTGGAGGAAGGAAGGGAGGGAGGGAGGGAGGGAGGGAGGAAGGAAGGGGAATAAAGGAGACTAGAAATGGCTAAAGCAGTTGATTTGGGATTTAAAATCTACCTTAGTGGGATTGATAAAAGAAGATGTATATTTAATTAATCATGGTTTAATAGTTCTAAATAACTAATTTCATTCAAGGAAAAAAAAAGAAATAAAAAGGTGGAAATACAAATGTGATGGAGAAATTTTAGAAAATAAAGTAGTTATGTGACAGGGTAGACAAAAAGTCAAAAGGAGGAAAAAGCATACAGCGTTTTATAGGATCCTTACATTTTAAAGCCTGTAAGGAAAGCGGTTACAGCTTATTTATTTTGAACCTACATCACTCTAAGATTACCTCACATAAATTTTTCATTCTAGATTGACTTTTCCTAACATAAGGTCCATTTATGACTAGCTCTCTTCTTCAGTGCCTGTGATGTCATTTGGTAGACAAATACATTTATAAAATAAAAATAAAAATTTTAACATTGCCCAAGCAAAATATAATTAGAAGGGAAAATGACCTGGAGATGTATGAACTACTAACATTATCAAATATATGTTAAAGTAGGGATTATATACTCAAGTTTTAACCTTATAGTTCCTCTCCATTAGTACTTAACTAAAGGACATATTTGCATGTGATTATACCCCAGAGCTTACGGCAAATCAATATGTTTGTTTCTGTATATTCTTTGACTTGTATGAAATTTTCGTGAAATATGTCTTACCTCATTTTGGAGATCTCGGATCATTTTGTTCTTTCTCTCCATTTCAGTCTTTAAAAAAGCAATCTGAAAATAAATAGAATATCATGTAGACATATTTCAAATTCATTTCTACAGCTTTTATAAATTTATTTTCACAATTTTTGAAATATAATAAAATTATCTCTTTGTCAACAAATACTGAAAAAGAACAAAGGGTTAAAATTTTCATTATCCACATTTTTATTGCCAAATTCATAAATATATCCACTAGTTATATCACATAACTTTTTCTTATGTAATAAAAGATTATTATTTTTTTAAATTTAGTCTGTTTCTGTTTGTAAATAAGTTCATCTGGGGGGCAGGAATAGTTAGGGAGTTTGGGATTGACTGTACACATTGCTATATGTAAAATAAATAACCAACAAGGACCCACTGTATAAAAAAAAAATGAAGAGGGGACAAGAGAATGATATGCTTGAGATGAGATTGGCCATGTGTTGCTAATTCTTGAAGTTAATTGATGGATTCATGGGGATTTATTATACTACTCCTTCCACTTTTGTGTAAGTTTGAAATTCTCCATAATAAAAAGGTTTAAAAAAATTTTTTTTAATTGTGAAATGCATGTTATGATTGTGATTCACTTACTTGTCTAAACTTCAATTTTTAAAAATGTGGTTCTTAAACAAAGCTAAATTCTAGGATTGGGCCTAGGAATCTCTTTTCTTAAAACATGCTCCAGGTAATTTTTATATAAGGCCAGATTTTAGAGCAATTGCATAGTGATGCTCCTGACCTCAAAAGCATGGAACGTTATAAATACTGTACCAGAGAAACCATGATGTTTCCTGCTGAATATGATATTGTCAGAATCTGTACCCTTAGGCCAGTTATTCAAACTGTATCTGTATAAACACTGAATCTTTATCTGCCTGACTGCTTTGAAAAAGTTCAGTATAGCACAGTAGCTAAAATATGAGACTCTATGGTCACTGAGGGTTCACTATTTATGTCAATGTATGACAGTGGATGAAACATTTAATTTCTCCAATTTTCAATTTTCTGCCAGTCACATTTTTTTAAAAAGTAAAAGGAACAGGTAAAATTAATTTTACTGATATATTTTATTTAATTCAATATATTCAAAATAGTATCATTTGACATGTAATGGATTAATGATGATAAATTGACTTTTTTTTGCAATATATCTTTAGAATCCACTGTGAGTTTTACATGTACAGCATATCTCAATTTGGACTAGCCATTTTATAATGCTCAAAAGCCTGATGTATCTGGTGGTTATATATTGAATAACATAGTCTTAGAGGATTCCTGGAATGATGCAGAAGAGACTGGTAATGTGGATTATCTCTAGAGGTAGATTAAGTCAGTGGAAATCAAATTTAGGAGTAAAGTTAATTTTTACCGTATATATACACATTAAAAAAAATAGTTCTGAAACCTTTCAAACATAAACAAAAGAACAAGAGTAATACTATGTAAAATGCTTCTGGGCCCACCCTAAGAATAAGTATATATAAATGTTTTGCCCAATTTTCTTCAGACCTTGTAAAGAAAATGTTATAGTACTATTAAAGCTCCACCTAATTTTTCTTCCTCTCCTACCCCCAGAGGTAACCACTATCCTAGACTTGATGTGTAGTAGTCTTGTTCACTTTCTGTACATTATATTTGTTGTGCGTCTGTAAAGCTACAACACGTATTAACACCTTGTCTTTTCTGGCTTGTGTAGGTGTCCTTGTATTACCATTTCCTCAAAAGGTAACAAAACCTAAACCAAAACATTTTTGATGGTCCAACTACATGTAAAACAGAAGCAGAAGCCTGAGAACCACTATGTCCCTCATTTTGGTCATAACAATTTTCAAGCTTACATTTTAATTATGAAGATCCTCGGAGCAACCTGAAAATTTGAGTCACGCTCATTGTCCCATTAGGGAGATAGTTCAATTTAGTAATTAGATATATAATCAAGGGCAGCACATAAGAGTATCTGCTCTCAAATCTAAAATAGCACAATATTTACAGAATCAAATACAAATGTTTTCCCTCTATTTGAGAGTGAGCAATTACAATTATTTCATTCTCCCCTTCTTATCCAACTTTCAACTACATCAGCTATAGTCTTCCTAGCAGAAAGAATAATTGTTGAATGATTTGCAACAATTAAAATATATACTTATTTAATCCTTAGTTAACCTAGAATCCTCAAATAGGGAGAAAAAGCACAAACAGTTTGAGTCTTTACCAAAGTTTGGAAGTGATGAGTCCCAGTAGTATGAAATCTATCTTTTCCTAGATCCCACCAGATGCACATTAAAAAAAAAATCATGCTTTTACTAAATATATGTTAGTCCCATATTTGTTAAGCTTTCTGTCATCTCTCTCTGGACTTTGACTTAGAAAATATCAGTCATTCAATTCAAAACATAAACACATTCCCTCCAAAAGATAAGTATTATTTATTTCTGCAGGTATTTGCATTTATTGATCATGATGAAATATTTTGTTAATATAGTCTTGAATTTGTTCTTATAGACCTTTTACATGTACATTCATTAGTAGAAAAATAGCTATTAGTTTACACATATAGCCATTAATTGATTTTGGAATCATAACTGATGAAGTTTGTAAAATGAGGTGAAAGTTTTCAATTATTTTCCATTTTCCAGAAAATATTTGCCTATATTTGAAGTGAACTGATCTTTAAAAATTAGTAGCAGTCACCATGAAAACCTTCTGGCTTTGAAATACTTGGGAAAGGGGGTCTTTTAGCATAATAAAATTCTAACTGTGTTCAGCTATTCAAGTGCTGAATTTCTTCTTGCAGAAATTTTAGCATTTTATAGTTATTTATCTAGAAATTTACATGTACATTTTTAAATGTATCAGGGAACTGTTGCTCATAATACCTTATTTGTTTGAATTCCTCTTACAATTATGACTCTTAGATTAGCTCTTTTTTAAATTCAACATTTTAAAATTTGAGTCTCTTTCTATTCTTAATCTTTCTCATATCTTAAAGTCTTTTATCATAGTCTTTTCAAAGAACTTAAATTTACCTTTTTTTGTTTTCTATTTTATTATTGTCTTCACTAGTCTTTATAATACTCTCTTTATTGCACTGTTTTTCTTTTTAAATAACTTCTTGAATTTATGTTGCTAATCTTTTATTTTTCTGGAAAAATGCATTTAAGGCTATCAATTCACCTCAATTATTATATTGGCATGTAGTGTCTTCACTATTATTAAGTATTTCTTTATTTCTTTTATTTCTTATTAACTGAAGGGTTATTAGAAAATGTGTTATAAATTTTCCAAACATGAATTGTTTAAGCATTTATAAAAATTTATTTAAAATTGTATAACAAAAGGATTGAATAACATAGTATATATGCTAGTCATATTTTTGAATGTGTATAGCTTTTTGTATTATACATATTATATTTCTATAAAATTTCTATAGATGTTCTGCATGTGCTTAAAAAGAATATAGTCATTTTTTTAGAGATTTCTCTATAAATCTAATATTTATTACTACCAGTTGTATTTTTAAGATCTTTGTATTTGCCTATTTCTCCCTTCATTTATAGATTGATGGATATGGAAGCTGATTTGTTAAGTATGTTTATGTTTATGATGGTTATAACTATAACCACCTCATTTTATTTATTTATTTTTCTTTACTAGCATATAGTGCTTTCTCTTACATTATATTTGTGCTTTAAATTCTATTTGCCAGCATTAATATTG
This sequence comes from Mesoplodon mirus, assembly GCF_964341445.2. Lineage (NCBI taxonomy): Eukaryota > Metazoa > Chordata > Mammalia > Artiodactyla > Ziphiidae > Mesoplodon > Mesoplodon mirus. Next base: position 33,394,031 of record NC_138983.1, read on the forward strand.
CTGTCAATCGTTTACTTCTTTTATGTTGTTTTGCATATATTTTCCTGTATTGCTTATTTTAAGTATGTGGTCTTCTCAGTTGTTAAAATTAGCACATTTGCATATATTGTCCTAATTTCTTAATTGCAGTTATTCTGTGTCTTTTAAAAATTATTATTAAAATTAACCCATTTATTGTTATTTCTAATACACTGAAACTTTTGCCAACAGTAATTCTTTTGCCTTCATTTTTCTTTCAATTGGATAATTTATTTATTTTATTATTTTATTTTTTTCTTTCTATTGAGATCAAATTTAGTTTAGATTCTACTATCTACTATATGCCAGATATAATTTTAGGGAAATTATGTATGTTATTTTAATTTTAATTATTCCCCAAATTCTTCAAATAAGGAAACTTGCAGAAGTTAAAGAGCTTACTCAAATTTACAGATAGTAGATTGTCCACTAGGAATTTAAACCCAGAATATTCTTATTCTGTAGCACATGTTAGGTTATGAATACATATAGGGTGTTTCTGGTTTAGTAGAGTATTTTGGGGTGGGAGAGGAAAATCCTCCCTCAAGATTCAATGCTGAACTTTAAGAAAAGCACTACAAGGATTCTGAGGTGAGGATAAAGCTGACTCGGCCAGTCCTGTCTCCTCCTTCTTCCCAGCTACGCATCCTTTGTCCCCACTTTTGCCACACTTGACTCTTCTAAATTTTGTTGAGCTCTTTCAAATGTTAGAGCTTTCTTCTTTTGGGATGTTAGACACAGTGTACATAACATATTGGAATAAACACAGGTTCATGCCTTGGCTTCTCCATATGCTAGCTGTGTAAATACAAGCAAGAGTTACTCATTTTCAGAAAAAAAAAAACAAAAACAAAAAAACAAACAACAATAGTAGTGTGCAGTTTTATTGTGAGAATCTGAGAAAAGAGTATGTGTGAATATTTCTATCTGTTCTAACTGTCATTATTTGTGACTGGGCTATGAAGAAGTTGAGATTAAATGTGATAGGTCAAGAAAGAAATGGGATTGCAATTAGGGTTGCTACTTATGCTGGGTCAGATTCTGAGGGGAGGAATCAACATGATAGTGCTAAAAATATGTCTGTTCTTTTATGTAACACCCGCTGTCCAAAGAGCCAGAAACTAGGACACCTTGTAGGTTAGCAGTGAGTGTTGCCATGGCATAACAGAGAAGAACAAAGATGCTCATCCTTACAGGTGGGCTGGACAGATAACAGTGAATTTATTAACAAGAAATAATCCTGCACCCAGGAGAATCAACAGCCATTATTACAAAGACTGTCTCCAAGAAGCAGGTACCTCAGATGACAGACAGGGCTAAGTTTCAGAAGCAAAACTTTATACCCTAATCCAGATTATTCAAGAAAGACTTGCAAAAGAAAGGCAGGATGACAATTCTTAAAGGGCCTGGGATCCCAGGTAATCAACCTGGATGGAGACCTTGTATTAGTCCTGTTTCTAGCTTCTGTAAACTTGATGCTTTAACACCTACCTTACACATATATGCAGACTAGCCTTGTTATGGACAACCCAATAATATGCTTGAGTCATCCTATCTTGACCTCCTGCCTTCCTTATCGATGCTCCTTCCCCACCCACTCTTCCTGGTGGTAAGCTTTTCAAATACACACTAACCAATACAGAGCCTAGAACTCCAGCCACCCCTTGTACTGGGTTCTCACACTTCAGACGACTATCCACCTGCCTTAATCACCCCAGGGCCGGGTACCAGAAAAATAGTCCCTGTGCCCCAGAGCCTGCTGAAATCATTCAAATGGGCCAATCCTAGGCCTGCTTACCCTGCCTAGCCCATTCCTTCCCACAGAAACCACAGTAAAGGCTCTTGTCCATAGTTTCCCCACCTTCCTTTGCCTTGTGCTTGACCTGGTGCTTCCCTACGTGGTCCCTGGTCATGTGGCATGCCCCTCTCTTGGGAACTGTGAGAAATAAACTATCTTTCCAAAGGAAATTGTTTCCTGATCTATTGGTCTTACTATACCTCAAATTTTCTATTAATATACTGTATTTTGAAATAGATTCAGGTCCTCACACAAGATAAAAGGTTCAATCTCCATAAATGGTACATAAGTGCATGTGGGGAATGAGGTAGAAATCTAGTTTTTAGCGCTATTATCCAGAGCACCATCTCTCCTGCCCATGGTGAATATTAGTTATAAGAATTGAAACGTGAGAGTCAATAGAACATCATTTTGAGAGAGAAAATCTGGAGAGAAGTTTGATTCTTAAACTTTGGGGTGTCTCAGAATCACCTGTGTAGTTGATTAAATAGGCAGATGGTGTGGCTCCACCCTTGGGAGATGTCTATTCAGTGGATGTAGGGTATGGCTTAGGGATCTGTATAGCTTAACTTAGTTCAAGGTCACACCCCAAAATTCAAGAGCCACTGATAGGGGGCCTGACACCAACACTCTTGCCCTGAGTTTTTCATCCATAAATAGGGGTTGGGAATCAGAAGACCCTTAAGAATCAAATACAAAGAAAATATTTTTTTGGAATGATTGCTGCTAAGTATTTTTGTAATCTTGTTGATTGTGGTTTTTTCATTGTATTTTCATTTATATTTGTCACTGGTGTATTTGTTCCATAATGATTTTAGGGAAAAAAGTTAACAATTTTCCAGCCCCAAAGCAAAGGACACAGAAGAGAAACACTTACAGTAGCCTGCTGTTTTTCTGCTTTCTCAGTTGTCTCTTTAAGCTGATTTTCCAGGGCCTCCTGGAGAGACTTCATTTGTTCTCTGTTTAGTAGAAAATAGAGAGCAAAAGAGAGACATGATATAAATCTCTTATTTCCTATTTATACGATGAAAGGAGGTTTTGCTGTATATATATATATAGGAAACATAACTAGAATATACAGAGCCACGGTTAAACATACAAGATGTATCTCAGGACTCTGGTAATAAAGAGTCTTCTCTCCCATGCAAGCACTAAAAGCAAGCTGTATTTAAGGGAAATTGCCTTGTTATTGTGTCTTATAAGAATCCTACTGTGTGAATCATCTGTGAACTGCATAATGTGTTAAATCAAATCGATATAATAATTAGAGTTAGAAAGGTAATTTTAGTGACAGCATGCCAGGGTGTGAACATGCTGTTTAGAAAAAAAGTTACCATAGACTTGCTGATGGGAAAAATTATCAGTCCCTTGGATGCTCTACATAACTAATTCTAAAGCATTGTTTTAGATATACTGTATAAGGTCTGAGACTTTTTGCAAAAACAAAGAGAAAAAAGACATTTTTAATGCGAAAGCTGACTCATTTATTGGGGATAATAAAAAATACGCCTGCACATATATACATACTGTGTCTCAAGTTCAGTAGGACATACGGACCCTGTCTCACATTAAAAATATAAATATTTCCATAAATATGAATTCCCCTTAAGGGTTTAGGATTTTCTCAATTATGACAAATTTTATTATATTTCTGTGCCTTCATTTTATCACATAAGCTATCACTTCAAAAAGTTCAGATAGGAGAGACAGGGAAGATGGCAGAAGAGTAAGATGCGGAGATCACCTTCCTCCCCACAGATACATCAGAAATACATCTACACGTGGAACAACTCCTACAGAACACCTACTGAACGCTGGCAGAAGACCTCAGACCTCCCAAAAGGCAAGAAACTCCCCACGTACCTGGGTAGGGCAAAAGAAAAAAGAAAAAACAGAGCCAAAAGAATAGGGATGGGACCTGCACCAGTGGGAGGGAGCCGTGAAGAAGGAAAGGTTTCCACACACTAGGAAGCCCCTTGGCGGGCGGAGACTGTGGGTGGTGGAGGGGGGAGCTTCGAAGCCAAAGAGGAGAGCACAGCAATAGGGGTGTGGAGAGCAAAGAGGAGAGATTCCCTCACAGAGGATCGGTGCCGACCAGCACTCACCAGCCCGAGAGGCTTGTCTGCTCACCTGCCACGGAGGGCGGGTCTGGGAGCTAAGGCTCGGGCTTCGGTTGGAGCACAGGGATAGGACTGGGGTTGGCTTCATAAACACAGCCTGAAGGGATTTGTGCACCACGGCTACCCGGGAGGGAGTCCAGGAAAAGCCTGGAACTGCCGAAGAGGCAAGAGACTTTTTCTTCCCTCTTTGTTTCCTGGTGTGCAAGGAGAGGGGATTAAGACTGCTGCTTAAGGGAGCTCCAGAGACGGGTGCGAGCCGTGGCTATCCAGCGCGGACCCCAGAGACGGGTATGAGACACTAAGGCTGCTGCTACCACCACCAAGAAGACTGTGTGCGAGCACAGGTCATTCTCCACACCACCCCTCCCGGAAACCTGTGCAGCCCGCCACAGCGACGGTCCCGGGATCCAGGGACAACTTCCCCGGGAGAACGCACGGCGTGCCTCAGGCTGCTGCAATGTCACGCCGGCCTCTGCCGCCGCACGCTTGCCACGCCTCCACGCCCCTCCTACTCCCCGGCCTGAGTGAGCCAGAGCCCCCGAATCAGTGGCTCCTTTAACCCCGTCCTGTCTGAGCGAAGAACAGACGCCCTCCAGAGACCTACATGCAGAGGCGGGGCCAAATCCAAAGCTGAACCCCGGAAGCTGTGTGAACAAAGAAGAGAAAGGGAAATCTCTCCCAGCAGCCTCAGGAGCAGCGGATTAAATCTCCACAATCAACTTGACGTACCTGCACCTGTGGAATACCTGAATAGACAACAAATCATCCCAAATTGAGGAGGTGGACTTTGAGACCAAGATTTATTATTTTTTTCCCCTTTTCCTCTTTTTGTGAGTGTGTATGTGTATGCTTCTGTGTGAGATTTTGTCTGTATAGCTTTGCTTTCACCATTTGTACTAGGGTTCTATCTGTCAGGTTTTTTTTTTTTTTACTTAAAAATATTTTTATTTAATAATAATTTTTTATTTTAATAACTTTATTTTATTTTACCTTACATTATTTTATTTTCTTTTATCCTCTTTCTTTCTTTCGTTCTTTCTACTTTTTCTCCCTTTTATTCTGAGCCGTGTGGATGAAAGTCTCTTGGTGCTGCAGCCAGATGTCAGGGATGTGCCTCTGAGGTGGGAGAGCCAACTTCAGGACACTGGTCCACAAGGGACCTCCCAGCTCCACGTAATATCAAATGGCGAAAATCTCCCAGAGATCTCCATCTCAACACCAACACCCAGCTTCACTCAACGACCAGCAAGCTACAGTGCTGGACACCCTATGACAAACAACTAGCAAGACAGGGACACACACCCCCCCCATTAGAAGAGAGGCTGCCTAAAATCATAATAAGTCCACAGATACCCCAAAACACACCACCAGACATGGACCTGCCCACCAGAAAGACAAGATCCAGCCTCATCCACCAGAACACAGGCACTAGTCCCCTCCACCAGGAAGCCTACACAACACACTGAACCAACTTCAGCCACTGGGGACAGACACCAAAAACAACAGGAACTACGAACCTGCAGCCTGCAAGAAGGAGACCCCCAAACACAGTAAGATAAGCAAAATGAGAAGACAGAAAAACACACAGCATGTGAAGGAGCAAGATAAAAACCCACCAGACCTAACAAATGAAGAGGAAATAGGCAGTCTACCTGAAAAAGAATTCAGAATAATGATAGTAACAATGATCCAAAATCTTGGAAATAGAGAAAACGCAAGAAACGTTTAACAAGAACCTAGAACTAAAGATGAAACAAGCAACAATGAACAACACAATAAATGAAATTAAAAATACTCTAGAAGGGATCAATAGCAGAGTAAGTGAGGCAGAAGAACGGATAAGTGAGGTGGAAGATAAAATAGTGGAAATAACTGCTGCAGAGCAGAATAAAGAAAAAAGAATGAAAAGAACTGAGGACAGTCCCAGAGACGTCTGGGACAACATTAAACGCACCAACATTTGAATTATAGCGGTTCCAGAAGAAGAAGAGAAAAAGAAAGAGACTGAGAAAATATTTGAAGAGATTATAGTTGAAAACTTCCCTAATATGGGAAAGGAAATAGTTAATCAAGTTAATCAAGTCCAGGAAGCACAGAGAGTCCCATACAGGATAAGTCCAAGGAGAAACATGCCAAGACACACATTAATCAAACTGTCAAAAATTAAATACAAAGAAAACATATTAAAAGCAGCAAGGGAAAAACAACAAATAACACACATGGGAATCCCCATAAGGTTAACAGCTGAACTTTCAGCAGAAACTCTACAAGCCAGAAGGGAGTGGCAGGACATATTTCAAGTGATGAAGAAGAAAAACCTACAACCAAGATTACTCTACCCAGCAAGGATCTCATTCAGATTTGATAGAGAAATTAAAACCTTTACAAAAAAGCAAAAGTTGAGAGAGTTCAGCACCACCAAACCAGCTTTACAACAAATGCTAAAGGATATTCTCTAGGCAAGAAACACAAGAGAAGGAAAAGATCTATAATAACAAACCCAAAACAATTAAGAAAATGGGAATAGGAACATACATAGCGATAATTAACTTAAATGTAAATGGATTAAATGCTCCCACCAAAAGACACAGACTGGCTGAATGGATACAAAAACAAGACCCATAGATATGCTGTCTACAAGAGACCCACTTCAACCTAGAGACACATACAAACTGAAAGTGAGGGGATGGAAAAAGATATTCCATGCAAATGGAAACCAAAAGAAAGCTGGAGTAGCAATTCTTATATAAGACAAATTAGACTTTAAAAGAAAGACTATTAGAAGAGACACAGAAGGACACTACATAATGATCGAGGGACCGATCCAAGAAGAAGATATAACAATTGTAAATATTCATGCATACAAATTAGGAGCACCTCAACACATAAGGTAAATACTAACAGCCATAAAAGGGGAAATCGACAGTAACACATTCATAGTAGGGGAATTTAACACCTCACTTTCACCAATGGACAGATCATCCAAAATGAAAATAAATAAGGAAACACAAGCTTTAAATGATACATTAAACAAGATGGACTTAATTGATATTTATAGGACATTCCAACCAAAAACAACAGAATACACATTTTTCTCAAGTGGTCATGAAACATTCTCCAGGATAGATCATATTTGGGTCACAAATCAAGCCTTGGAAAATTTAAGAAAATTGAAATTGTATCAACTTTCTTTTCTGACGACACTATGAGACTAGATATCAATTACAGGAAAAGATCTCTAAAAAATACAAACACATGAAGGCTACACAATACACTACTTAATAACGAAGTGATCACTGAGGAAATCAATGAGGAAATCAAAACATACCTAGAAACAAATGACAATGGAGACACAATGACCCAAAACCTATGGGATGCAGCAAAAGCAGTTCTAAGAGGGAAGTTTATAGCAATACAATTCTACCTTAAGAAACAGGAAACATCTTGAATAAACAACCTAACCTTGCACCTAAAGCAATTAGAGAAAGAAGAACAAAAACACCCCAAAGTTAGCAGAAGGAAAGAAATCATAAAGATCAGATCAGAAATAAATGAAAAAGAAATGAAGGCAACGATAGCAAAGATCAATAAAACTAAAAGCTGGTTCCTTGAGAAGATAAAGAAAATTGATAAGTCTATAGCCAGACTCATCAAGAAAAAAAGGGAGAAGACTCAAATCAATAGAATTAGAAATGAAAAACGAGAAGTAACAATGGACACTGCAGAAATACAAAAGATCATGAGAGATTACTACAAGCAACTCTATGCCAATAAAATGGACAACCTGGAAGAAATGGACAAATTCTTAGAAATGCACAACCTACCAAGACTGAATCAGGAAGAAATAGAAAATATGAACAGACCAATCACAAGCACTGAAATTGAAACTGTGATAAAAAATCTTCCAACAAAAAAAAGCCCAGGACCAGATGGCTTCACAGGCGAATTCTATCAAACATTTAGAGAAGAGCTAATACCTATCCTTCTCAAACTCTTCCAAAATATAGCAGAGGGAGGAACACTGCCAAACTCACTCTATGAGGCCACCATCACCCTGATACCAAAATCAGACAAAGATGCCACAAGGAAAGAAAACTAAAAGCCAATACCACTGATAAACATAGATGCAAAAATCCTCAAGAAAATACTAGCAAACAGAATCCAACAGCACATTAAAAGGATCATACACCATGATCAAGTGGGGTTTATTCCAGGTATGCAAGGATTCTTCAATATACACAAATCAATCAATGTGATACATCATATTAACAAATTGAAGGAGAAAAACCATATGGTCATCTCAATAGATGCAGAGAAAGCTTACAACAAAATTCAACAGCCATTTATGACAAAATCCCTCCAGAAAGTAGGCATAGAGGGAACTTTCCTCAACATAATAAAGGCCATATATGAGAAAACCACAGTCAACATCATCCTCAATGGTGAAAAACTGAAAGCATTTCCACTAAGATCAGGAACAAGAGAAGGTTGCCCACTCTCACCACTCTTATTCAACATAGTGTTGGAAGTTTTAGCCACAGCAATCAGAAGAAAAGGAAATAAAAGGAATCCAAATTGGAAAAGAAGTAAAGCTGTCACTGTTTGCAGATGACATGTTACTATACATAGAGAATCCTAAAGATGCTACCAGAAAACTACTAGAGCTAATCAATGAATTTGGTAAAGTAGCAGGATACAAAATTAATGCACAGTAATCTCTTGCATTCCTATACACTAATGATGAAAAATCTGAAAGAGAAATCAAGAAAACACTCCCACTTACCATTGCAACAAAAAGAATAAAATAGGAATAAACCTACCTAAGGAGACAAAAGACCTGTATGCAGAAAATTATAAGACACTGATGAAAGAAATTAAAGATGATACAGATAGATGGAGAGATATACCATGTTCTTGGATTGGAAGAATCAACATTGTGAAAATGACTCTACTACCCAAAGCAATCTATAGATTCAATGCAATCCCTATCAAATTACCGCTGGCATTTTTCACAGAACTAGAACAAAAAATTTCACAATTTGTATGGAAACACAAAAGACCCCGAGTAGCCAAAGCAATCTTGAGAATGAAAAATGGAGCTGGAGGAATCAGGCTCCCTGACTTCAGACTATACTGCAAAGCTACAGTAATCAAGACAGTATGGTACTGGCATAAAAACAGAAACATACATCAATGGAACAGGATAGAAAGCCCAGAGATAAACCCACGCACATATGGTCACCTTATCTTTGATAAAGGAGGCAGGAATGTACAGTGGAGAAAGGACAGCCTCTTCAATAAGTGGTGCTGGGAAAACTGGACAGGTACATGTAAAATATGAGATTAGATCACTCCCTAACACCATACACAAATATAAGCTCAAAATGGATTAAAGACCTAAATGTAAGGCCAGACACTATCAAACTCTTAGAGGAAAACATAGGCAGAACACTCTATGACATAAATCACAGCAAGATCCTTTTTGACCCACCTCCTATAGAAATGGAAATAAAACAAAAATAAACAAATGGGACCTAATGAAACTTAAAAGCTTTTGCACAGCATAGGAAACCATACACAAGACCAAAAGACAACCCTCAGAATGGGAGAAAATATTTGAAAATGAAGCAACTGACAAAGGATTAATCTCCAAAATATACAAGCAGATCATGCAGCTCAATAACAAACAACCCAATCCAAAAATGGGCAGAAGACCTAAATAGACATTTCTCCACAGAAGATATACAGACTGCCAACAAACACATGAAAGAATGCTCAACATCATTAATCATTAGAGAAATGCAAATCAAAACTACAATGAGATATCATCTCACACCAGTCAGAATGGCCATCATCAAGAAATCTAGAAACAATAAATGCTGGAGAGGGTGTGGAGAAAAGGGAACCCTCTTGCACTGCTGGTGGGAATGTGAATTGGTACAGCCACTATGGAGAACAGTATGGAGCTTCCTTAAAAAATTACAAATAGAACTACCATATGACCCAGCAATCCCACTACTGGGCATATACCCTGAGAAAACCATAATTCAAAAAGAGACATGTACCAAAATATTTATTGCAGCTCTGTTTACAATAGCCCGGAGATGGAAACAACCTAAGCATCCATCATCGGATGAATGGATAAAGAAGATGTGGCACATATATACAGTGGAGTATTACTCAGCCATAAAAAGAAACGAAATTGAGCTATTTGTAATGAGGTGGATGGACCTAGAATCTGTCATACAGAGTGAAGTAAGTCAGAAAGAGAAAGACAAATACCGTATGCTAACACATATATATGGAATTTAAGAAAAAAAAATGTCATGAAGAACCTAAGGGTAAGACAGGAATAACGACACAGACCTACTAGAGAATGGACTTGAGGATATGGGGAGGGGGAAGGGTAAGCTGTGAAGAAGTGAGAGAGTGGCATGGACATATATACACTACCAAATGTAAAATAGATAGCTAGTGGGAAGCAGCCGCATAGTACCGGGGGATCAGCTCGGTGCTTTGTGACCACCTAGAGGGGTGGGATATGGAGGGTAGGAGGGAGGGAGACGCAAAAGGGAAGAGATATTGGAACTTATGTATATGTATAACCGATTCACTTTGTTATAAGACAGAAACTAACACACCATTGTAAAGCAATTATACTCCAATAAAGATGTAAAAAAAAAAAAGTTCAGATAGCAGATAACAGTATATGAGTGAGTGTGTGTGTAGGTGTGTGTTAAGTATGGCTAGAGGAATAAACTCCTTCAAAGCAACAGCAAGAACCAAACAGAAACCTCTTCTAGTCTTAGCAGCAGACAAACTAAAATTTCCAGTCTAGAGCCAAAAGACAACTTCTGGAACAAAAATATTTTCTTGGTGTGTAACAACAGTAAAGAGACTATGGTATAGGAAAGCACATTCTTAGACTCATTTTTTTTTTCACCTATAAATGGGCACAATAATACAACTACCTCATAGGTTTATAGTGAGGTTTAGAAGATGTTATATAGGCAAAATGCTTAGCAAATGCCTGGAAAATAATCACTTAATACACGAGACGATTATCACAACCACTGGCACCACTTGAGGTCCTTGTGTTCATTCTTTGACCACCACATCCTGCACAACCACCAGCTGCTCTTTCATCCAGAAGGACTTAATGATTACTCTAGAAACTATTAGGTCCCAGTTTCAATTTTAGGAATATCCATGAAAGTCTAGACGGTCGCTGGAATCAATCTGAATTTTGTTGATCAAGGCAACGTATAACAGGAACAAGTTATAAACTAATTACAGTCACTTTGGTTTTTAGATGATTTATGCTTGTTTGGGTAAAGCTTTAACATGCTTTTGCTTAAAGTGGATTTTAATTCTCAGCTTCCATTACGGCCTCAAACCAGTTTCATTTATCACAATTGTTTCACATATAGGCTTCCATTATTTCTCCTGATATTTTCCACAAAGAGCATGTGTGGCATAATATAATACAAAATAATAGTAATATTTACATATATTGTAGGCTTACAGTATACCAGGCACTCCATAAAATGGAAAACTGATACATAAAGAGGTGGTGTAAGTGTGTTCTGCAGACTAGGTGCTCAAATTCTAGAGAGTCATTATACTACCCCTATTGAGGGAAACAGGGAGAAAGAAAGAAGGAAGGATCTACATTCTATTCCTAACACTCAAATCTTCAACAAGTACTGAATAAAAATGCAATAGGACTATTATATTTCCAACTAGAAAAAAGTTATAATAAAATCTTGTAATACTTATTCGTTATTTCTGGATTTTAAAATTCTCATTTTTATTTTAAAGTGATACATATATTTTAAAATTAAATGATAAAATTCATATATTTTATAAAAATAAAAATAAGTGTTTATATATGTATGTATATATTCAAAAATGCCCACATGCTGACATCTATAGGCAATAGGGAGTAAGCAAAAAATAAGTTGGAAAAGCTGTTAAAAGCTGGAGAAGGTAGACAATTCTCATTTTCATGGTGAGGAAAGCTATCAGACAGAATGGCAAAGCAGGACTTTTGAAACTTCTGAATCTCTCCATCTCCTTTTTCAGACTTATTTCTGCACATTCTCACTGCTCCCATGCTTTAGGTGGTCCCAAACTCCTGTCCCACAACTTGCTCAGTTCTACTCCGACCACCCCCCCCCTCCACCAAATGGGATTTGCACAAACTATGTAGAGCTACTCTTGGGCCCTATTTGGCACTGAACTGAAGCTTGAATTCTAAACAACTGTTGGCTCCAGCGACACTGTGATAGGGTCTCTCGGATGTTGAGTACATTTTACCATAGAATTTCATGGTTACAAGGGATTTTAAAAGGCAGCTGTTTCACACATCTTCCATCCCCAATTATAAATACAAAAATACCTTACCCTACAGGAAGGTATTTTTTTTCATGTGCTTACCAGATTGTATTGTCATAACATCACAGATAGAAACCTTGCCACTATCTCAGGCATTCTTTTCCTTTACAGAGAACTCGATATACTAAAATCCATTAGTACACAGAGTCCAAAACTGCCTTCTCAAAATCTCTACCCACCATCCACCGTAGAGAGTAAACTGTTTTATTCCTTTTTATTTTCAAGACAGCTTTTCAGAAACTTCAGGGTACTCTCCTATCTCCCAGGGTCTCTATTTTTTGGTTACATACTCTCACTCTTCACATAGTATGGCTTAAAAGTCTCTCCATCAACCGGCGGACTCTTCTACGAATATTACCTAAGCTGTCTAAATATTTCTGAAATGTAACAATCAAGAGTCAATGCAACTTTCTCCTGCTCATGTAAAACTATGCGTGCATGTGCACAGGCGCACACATACACCACACACGCAAACACACATATACACATTCCTTTCTCTGTACCTCTTTGGCAGAAAGACATGCTGCTCTCACTACCTGGTTGTCTATGACCATGCCATATCCTCTGCGTTTATTTACTTACAATCTAGTACAGTTACACAGAGAGACTTTATTAGTTGCCTGTTGGTTACAATTCCAAGAAGGAACTTCTAACTGATTCAGTTTTGTTTTGGTAGACACCTATGAGGTAATTAACTGTAGCCAGTGATGTCAGAGACACATAAAAGCAACATGACTTCTAGGGACTACTTCACCAGGTAAGGGCCAGGTGGCAAGGATCCCAGAGGACAGGTAGTTACTGAGAACTGGGTGTATAGCCAAATGGCATCTGCAATACATTTTAGTCTTTCAGGCTCTGATAATACTTCTAAATTTGCCATCAGTTAATACTTTTTATAGTCTGAGATATTTTTTTCCTCTTTTACTGTTTATTAATCTCTTTTATTTTGGAAATGAGATATATAGCCTCCTTCACATTCAGATAAGCATGATTTTTATAACTCTAACTAAACGCAAAAACTAATATATCAAATGTATTATACTTTTGAGAAGTCACCTATTGTTAGGATTTATTGAATTTTCCATGCTGACTTTGTGTACATTATACAAGTTATGCATTTTAACAAATTTTATAATTTTGGATAAAACTTTGAAATCACAATACCAAAATATATGTTCCATTTAACACACTCATTGAAAACCTTGGTCCATCATCTGGCTATCTGTATACCATGCCAAATGTATAGATGATGGCCTGAAATTCTTAATAACTCTAACCATGTTTTTCCTCATTTGCCTGGATATTTTGTGTCATGTAGAAACAACCATAGATAATTTAAGAAAATATCAGTAAGTTAAAGGAATAGGTTTTTCCTTATTCACATCATGCATAAGCCTGTCTCTTCATCTGTGTCTCTCCTGCAATAAAGAAAGGCTGATTTTGTTGCTCTTTCACTCCATGGTCCTCACTGATGAGATCTCTCTGTCTCTTCTCTAGGGGACCTTTCCTCAACCTGGTCTATGTCTCTTTCTTTCTGCCTTGAACAATGTTGTCAGAATAATTCCCCTAATATAATTCTTTAATTATATCATTCTTTTACAGAGCTACATGAATGGGTTTTCTGTTGATTATGCTGAAGTCCACTCTGAGCTAACCTTTAAGAGTGGTCCCAGTCTACGCACAACAGCTTTATTTTCTGATCTTTCCTGACTCAATCTGTCTTCTTCAGTCACTGCAACCCTCTCACTGGTATTGCACATGCATTATGCAGAAGTCATTTCTATTTTTATGTTTTTGTTTATTATCTTTTCCCAACATGGAAGACTCTACAAAAAGTGATAATTTTCAATGACTCTTGGTCTGTTTTTGTAAGAGGGAAGAACCTTTTGTATTCTATTACAAGTTGATCACTAAAGGGATGTTGCCTATAAGCTTATATTATACATAAAGGTCCATCTCTGGGAACCCTGAATCCCATGTAATGAGCATTAAGCTAAAATACCTCTGTTTAGCTCACAGGAAACATCCTGACAAGGTCTACCTGTGAGTGACTGCAGGGAAGAAGAAATTAACACATCCCCTCTGGAGGCTGCCATTTTATTATATAAAAGGAGCCTGAATTCTAACTCAGGCAAGATGGTTCTTTGGGGCACAAGCCCACGATCTTCTCAGTTTTTATGGCTTTCTGAATAAAGTCACTATTTCTTGCTTCAAGAACTTGTCTCTCGATTATTGGCCTGTTGTGCATGGAGCAGTACAAGCTTAGGCTTGGTAACATTTTGACTAGCTATTTCTATTGAAAATATTGTTTATAATTCTTCACTAACTCAGTGAATCACAAATACTTGTGTGATATTGAGCACAGGTGTTTTAAAAAGTGGATTATTTCAAACCAATAAAATAATTTAAAATCATGTAATTTTGGAAACATGCTCAGACCCATATTTTATATGACATCTTTTTAATATTGGACTTTGGAGAGAATTTCATGTTCGATAAATAATGATTCCATTTAAATAATAACAAGAGTCAATATAAGATGCTTAATTTGATTTTTAACATGTCATCCCCTCAATGCAATGAGGTTTCTGCATCAAGAGGCAAGGTCAGTGGAGAAGATAGAAGATGGTGAGAAGGGACTACATAGTGTAGCATCTGTCAACTTTTTAAACAGCTTTTTGCTTTGGATCAGTAAACTATCTTGAAAGGGTATGGCTATGGGTAAGACACAGCAGAGCAAATTCCAATTAACACAACTCTCATCAATTCACTTAAGCATTTTGAGCAACATTTTCCCATTTACTGAATGGGGACAATAATATTTAATCTATACTTGTGGTGTTGAAACAAGAAAAGAAAATATAAAGCATCTAGTAGAGCCTCTAGTAAACGTATAACAAATAACAAATGCTGACTTGTTTCTACCTTAAAATACCTTGGCTTTTTTTTTTTCCTTGAGAAGCAATTTCAAGTCATATAGTTTTTTTAATACTGCATAGAAATCTAGCTCATAGTGCACTTCCTTCCAAAATAAACATGGCAACAATAATAAAACTGTTCCAATTCTACTGCGTTAAGTTTACCCCATTTCTTACCGCCCCCCACCACTATTGCCACGATCAAGTTTTGATACTATTAAAAAAGGCCAAAATCCTCTACAAGTTATAAGATCACAGAATCTGGAAAAAAAAAAAAAAAACAGCGGCCCACTGATGTCATTGTTATTGGATTTATTGATGGGCAGACTTATGTGGGCCCATCTTAGTGGGACAATAAAGGAAAGTACTCCAGATCCTTAACGGTTGAATTGAGATCCGCAGACGAGCAGCATCAGTATCGGGATCACCCATCACCAGGGAACGTGTTAGAAATGCAGAATCTCAAGCGCCACCCTACACTTATTTTATAAGGATCTACATTTGAACAAGATTCTTATACATTAAAGTATAAGTAAGAATATAAAGAAATGAATGCATTTAGAGTAAACTTATCCTTGTGAAGTCTCTGAATGGAGTTTGGCTATGGAGAAAAAGAACTAAGAAAATAAAAGGAAAACACAGCCTTACCTTTGTTTCTGACCTATTTCTAGAAGCTTCTGAACATCAGTTTTGGCAGATTTCTCATCGTTTTTCAAACTCTGATAAGAAAAGTGGGAAAAGGAAGTCTTATTCAGGTGATAAATTGAAGCTTACTTTACTTTTGTGTTTACGGCACAAGGTGTGGCTGCACTTATGCCCTGAAATAAGAATATATAAACAAGGCCATGATGGTCCCCATGGCTCTCAGGATGCACATAGGCTCTCAGGATGCACAATTTATGACACCAAGTGGTGCAAGTGCTACACAGTGAGTGAAAGGGAATGAACTGAGATTCAGCCTTTAGAGGTTCAGTGGAGGAGAAAGTACTCTCCAAATACCTAGGTCTCTTTATAAGTGAATATAAAACATATCTTCTGCTCTTCATTTGAAGTTTTATTATGTTCTCTGCAGGCATGTTAAACTGGTTCTGGCATAGTTTCTACAAACACAAGGGGACATAAAAGGCCTCCCTAAATAAGCTAAGTAATAATACATCAGGATGAAAGCAGTCAAATGGCATGCACCTGTTTGGTATTGTCTATTTATTATTTATGAGTAATGCATTAGTGTGCATAGAAAAACTAGGGCCATTTAAAATTGTAACTGTTCTGTATAGATAGTGTATTAAAGAAAAAAAATACCACCTCAGTCATTACTGTTTATTTATTCTGGCAAATTCAGCATTGACAGACCATGAATTAAAAGAAAAAACCCCACATGAGCTTTTCTCATTAGAGAATCTGACCCGTTAATCCTTCCCTGAAAACTTTCTTATTTATACTTAGTATATTATTTAACAGGGTAACCTATCCTTTTTGATATTAAAAGTTGAAACAGAGGCAATAACATTGTTTGTAAAAAGAGAAGCTATGACAGGTAAGGAACTGACAATAACAAGAATGGCAAACGTGTTGCTTACCTAATATTTATTTAACAACAAAACCATAGTGTCTGCCTTCACCAATTTTTCAGCCTAATGCTAGAAACAATTTTCATGTAGTAAGTTAAGTATTCTGATATGGATGTGGTGGGGTGAACATCACAAGAGAACCCTTTTCCCTAAAATGACTGATTGATATCATAATTAGGAAGCAGCCAATAAAAGGTGCCCTGTTTATTTGAAAAGAGTAGCTTGACATAAAACACAAAAAAGCAGGTTTGGGGGAAAATCACCAATCATGGGATTTACAGTTCAAAGTGCATCATGGCCATATGACCTGGGACAGGTCACAAAATCTGCACTTTGACTTCCTTATCTGATAAACAGGGATGAGAATTTTGAAGAGCCTACATTAGACAGTTACTGGAAAACTCAAAGGGGATAATAGATGTGTGAAAGCACTTGGTGAAAAGAAGAATAAAAATATGCTTATTCAATTTACCATCTGCTACACTCCAGGCATTCTGAAGGAAACAAAGATTAAAAGGGCATGGCACTATCCTCAAGAAATTAAAACCAAAACAAAACATGAAATGAAGAAATGAAAATATGAAAAGGGTAGGTATGCAGATGAGGGTCTGAAAAATGTATCCAATTAGAAGAACTCATGAGTATTTGATTATTATTTCCCCAGCAATGTCCAGAGAAGTGGGGTATACGTCTTGGAAAATAATTTTGATGACTTTAAGGATACCAAAGATTGATATACCTACTACTTAATTAATACAATGTTTATTTATGGATCTATATTGTGATGCCATCCAGGTGCTATGGTTACAGAGATGAACAAGGCTTTCAAAGCTCATGTCTTTATGAAGCCCCACTGGAAAAATATATGAAAAAAAGTGTACAATGGGCAATATATTTATTTATTTACTATGAGTTTGAAACCTGGAATCAACATTTATTAGATGTATGACTTTGGGAGATTCCTGTAGCCTCTTTGAATTTCGTTTCCTCACTGTACAATGAGTAAAATATTATCTTATTTTGTGAAAAGCTTGTTGAGGGGATTTAATAAGATAAAAATTAAATAAAAAACACCTTGCACAATGGCTGTCACAAAATAAATAAAAGGCATTTTAAAAGGTTGCAATTACATTTACTGATAGATGTATTACCCTTTCAAAAAGTAACTCCACAAAACTGTACATTTATTTCAAGTAATTTCCTAGACTGTAATCCGAAGTCTTTTTTTTCAATTCCATATATATGTGTTAGCATACGGTATTATGGTATTTGTTTTTCTCTTTCTGACTTACTTCACTCTGTATGACAGTCTCTAGGTCCATCCACTTCACTACAAATAACTCAATTTCATTTCTTGCTATGGCTGAGTAATATTTCATTGTATATATGTGCCACATCTTCTTTATCCATTCATCTGTCGATGGACACTTAGGTTGACTTAACTTAGGCTGCTAGTATAGAGATACCGAGTGTCCTGGCTGGAAGTGCTGACCACTCATGGGCATTTATTTCACCATAAGCTTGAAAAATTCTCAACGTGCCAGGTGTTTCATGCCTCTAAGAAGGTGCAGGTGTCTTAAATATTCTTTCAAGTCTCATAAAACTTGTGAATTTCTACTTAATGAAAAGGTAGCATGCTGGCCTCAACTTCCTATATGGAAATCAATGCACCCATTTTCATCCTAGTCAGTGCGTCCCTAATGCTCTGTGCAAACTTCTACCATAGAACTGTTATTCCTGCACTGTTACCATCTTGCTACCTGTCACTGTATCCTACTGGAGTGTGAGTAATTTTTCTGTTATTTTCATGTTCTCAAGATGTAATACAACTTCTGGAACAAGAGCTTGGATGTTGGGTTCAAAATACCAGATCCACCTCCTAACTCTCTCTGTGCTCTCAGATTCTGAGCCCTTTTCTAACTCTGTTTTCTCACCTGTAAAATGAGGCTAATAATAATCATAGCATAATCATCATGTGAAAATTAATTAAAAATTGGAGAAAGAGGACCTAACACAAGAGACCGCATTCAATAAACTGTAGTGGTTGCTGACACCATAATCATCATCATGGGACTAAAAAGCTAAGAACAATGGTGATTACACAAGGTTCAGAAACTTGGTTCAGTGCGATAACTAACAGACTGGCTCTGGAGTCAGACTGCCTGCATTTAAACTCTGGTTTCCTTTGTGATATTCAAGCATGATTTCTCACGTGTAACAAGAAAACTCACATTTATAGTGCCTACCCTCATTGATATATTATGATAATTAAATCCTATAATACATGCAAAGCTTTTAGTATACAGTATGTATTCAATAAATACAATGTTAAAGGAAAATATTAAAATATATTCTCAGATATTTCAGAAACTTTTCTTATCAGATATAGATCTTGTCTTTGGTTTTTGATTTAGATTTCACTGAGTGCTAATACATTTTCACAGATGACACTTTCCTTTGCGAGGCATTTACCCATTTTAGTAATGAGGTTTATTAAAGAATTTTCAGATCTATCCTTTGTGGAATTTAAAGTTCTCTTCAAGAGATCATTTCTATATTCATTTATAACTCTTAGCCATAACTGCTGTTCATCATTTTGTAATGTAAAAAACACAGGGGTCAAACTGATCTTAGAAACTCTGAGAAATTGATGGCTTTGCCAAGCACACAGTTTTCTCATTCCTGAATTTGCAAACCACAGATTCCCAGACTGCATTTCAAATGACATTTCTTTTCAAAGCTCATATAATAATAAATAATAACTCCCATGTTCAAGCCCAGAAATATATTCAAAACTGGTAAAAAATGCAGAAGTCTTTACATGTTAACCCAATGAGACAAACCAGGTGACTCCCTACCCTTTGCTGCTGGGAAAATTAATTTTCATCTCACCTGAAGGTTGACTTTAATTCCATCAAGTTCTCTTGATGTTTTTGTCAGCTGGCGGAGGATGGTGCTCCGCTCCTTCAAGACTTGCTTCAGCTGCTTTTCTAGCTCTCCAGAGTCCTGTCTAACACAGAAAGAAAAGGCATGAGGGCCCCCCAAATGCCTTCACTTGGCTTTAGCCATTTTGGCCATAATCACAGACCCTTGCATTTTAAGCAAAATCTAGATAAACTGAAACCTTAATTACTAGGATTTTTTTTTTTTTTTTTTTTTTTTTGCGACACGCGGGCCTCCCACTGTTGTGGCCTCTCATGTTGTGGAGCACACGCTCCGGACGCGCAGGCTCAGCGGCCATGGCTCACGGGCCCAGCCGCTCCACGGATCTTCCCGGACCGGGGCACGAACCCGTGTCCCCTGCATCGGCAGGCGGACTCTCAACCACTGCGCCACCAGGGAAGCCCGGATGTTTTGTTTTTATTAGTTCATCTAAAAAGGGAAAATTGAAATACCAGTTTTTTAAAGAAATGTTTGATTTTGCATTGAGGATTATCCAGGCTACAGAGTTTCCAGAACAACACTGCACATCTTTTGCATGTATAACATAGTTTATCAGATACCTCTTGGAAAATAGATATTTTCCATGACATTACACACTTTTTTCTAAGGTCATTGAAGTTTTACAGCAAGAGATTTGATTTGAACCAAGTTAGATCAGAGATGTAGACAGGTTCTGACACTGGGGGTACAAACTTGGGGGTGGAACCAGGGCAGAATGGAGGGGCTTTGCTTCGCCCTTGGTTTGTAGGGAATGAAGTGCACTGAAAAGGCACCCCTTTCAAAATCTCTATTGCTATTAAAGAAAATACCCCTAAAAATCAGTCAATAACTATAGTAATTACAGTGAAATTTGAACAGACTTGTTATCTATTACAAGGAAGGAAAGACTAATCTCATTATCATACATATATATGTACATTTTTCCCCATTTTTCTCATATGGACTTTGCAAGATAATAATACAGGTATTGTAATTCTAATTTTGTTGATATAAAAGACTGGGCTCAGAAAAATTAAGTTACTACCCTAAGATCCTACTTAAGGAATGAATGAACAAGTAGTGTGTATATTTGTGTGTGTGTGTGTATTTATATATATTATAGCAAGTATGCACGTGTGGGGGAAGAATGTAGACAAGGAAAGAGTTGTCAGTGCAGCACAGAACTATACCTGATAGGGAAAGGTTAAAAATGATTAATTGGTACACATAGGTGATTAGAGATTAGAATCACGAATCCAGAGAAGAATTCCTGGTAAAAGTAATATAAAATATATGCATTTTGAAAGATAAATAGAATTTAGCTATATGAAAGGGGGAAAGCACATGTAAATACTAATGAAAATGAGCCTACTGAATTAAAAAATAAGTGCATAAATGTCAGAAGGTTTGGAGTAGAAAATGGGGGTAGAGAGGTTTGCTGCTGAAATGAGGATGTGGAGAGCATGAGCAAAAGTATGCAAAACTCTTAAATGATGGTTAGGAGTATGGGCATTGTTTGGAAAACAAGGGGAAGACGTGGAAGCAATCTAAATGTCCATCAACAGAGGACTGGATAAAGAAGATGTGGTATATATATACACAATGGAACATTACTCAGCCATTAAAAAGAATGAAATAATGCCATTTGCAGCAACTTGGACGGATCTAGAGATTGTCATACTGAGTGAAGTAAGTCAGACAGAGAAAGAAATGTATCATATGATATCCCTTATGTACGAAATCTAAAAAGAAATGATACAAATGAACTTATTTACAAAATAGAAACAGATTCACAGACTTAGAGAACGAACTTATGGTTACCGGGGGAAAGGGTGGGGGGAAGGGATAGTTAGGGAGTTTGGAATCGACATGTACACACTGCTATATTTAAAATGGATAACCAACAAGAGCCTACTGTATAGCACAGGGAACTCTGCTCAATGTTATGTGGCAGCCAGGATGGGAGGGGAGTTTGGGGGAGAATGAATACATGTATATGTATGGCTGAGTTGCTTTGCTGTACGCCTGAAACTATCACAACATTGTTAATTGGCTATACTCCAATATAAAATAAAAAGTTAAAAAAGAAAGACACAAATGAACTTATCTATTTAAAAAAAGGAATCAAGGGGAAGCAATTGAAAGGTTTTAAGCAGGGAGTGACATGGTCAGTTTTATGTTTTGGAAAGATTTCCCTGGTTAAAAACTGGGAAATGCACTGGAGGATGGAAAAATCTGGAAAAAAGGAGACTGTTAAGGAAGTTACCACTGAAATAAGCCACGGAAAAGACTGTGGTGGCCTACATTAGTTTGGAAGCAGTAGAGACAGGAAAGCTTGGTTTGATTTCAGCAAAATAAACAAAACTGAATCAATAATGTATAATTAAAATTTTTTATTTTGTATGTGTGTGTGTGTTATAGGGAAAGAGTGGGAAGGAGTTAGTTATTAATGTTGCCATGTCTCTGGTTTAGCCAACAGTTAAACACAGACCTTCACCAAGAGAGAATCCACTGTATGAACAGTTTTTAAGTCAAAGTTGGGTTGCCAAGTTCAACATTAAACTTGTAGGAAAATAGCTCAAATTCTCTCATCTTTAGTTTCTTTGTTTGTAAAATGCAATGCTACACGACCTCACACAGATTGTTGTGTTAGCAGCAACTTATGTAGTCTTTGAACCCACAGTAGATAATTCATTTTTAAAAGTATAAAATATTTATGACTGAGAAATTTGATGAATTTACAGTCTTTCTGCAGAATTATAAAGTAACTGGGTCTACCAATGGCCTTAGTCATGATTAATAAATGCATGCCATCTGCAATAGGTTTCTATTACAATTCTTTGCCTTTTCTCATTTTTTAAATGCGGGTTTCTAACACTCTTCACATTCCTCTTGTTTGAAGGAAATTGGAATGCTCCACTGCAAGAACCTCAATATTTCTCCCTGGCCTTGAGATTTTCACTGATGAACAGTAATAAGATAGTTATTAATGCCCCAGGTTTCCTTTCAGACATACTAGCAAAGTCAAATAATGAACAGCAAGGCACATCGTCATCTACTTCTAATTATACAACCTTACTTCATGACATGATTTTTTTTCCTGAATATTTGTGACAATAAACACATCTCTAAAATTATCTTAAGTGACCATAATAAATCACAGTGCTAGATTACAAGCACTGACAATGTATTATATGCAAGATGGTCTTACATATATTCATTCACTCATCTAATCTTCAGAACAACTCTATGAGATAAGCACTAGTATTAATAAACATGAGTATTAATTCCATTTTATCGTTGAAGAAATTGAGTCATAGGAATAATAATTTCCAAGAACATATCAAGGAAGTGTATCAGTCAGTCTCCAGTGTCCACTGTCTTTGCCATTATACTGTTAAGAACATAGTGATTGGCTAGGAATTCTTTATAGATAATAGTTCAGTGTGCCCATCACAGAACTTATTCTGTGTGATTTCTTCCATCACTGTTGCATATATAAGTTTTCAGTATTTGGATTTATTTGCCATTTATTATTTGTTATTAAATAAAATTATGAATAGCATTTCCTTTATAATTATTTATAATCATCTTTTAATTTCATTCTCATATCTGGCGTTCAAGTAACTTCATGAGGAAAGGAAAACCAATTTTAATTCCTTTATTTTCTGGCAAATACACCAAGAACCATGAAGAAATCATTTATCAGAAAAATATAGTCAAAACTGTTAATAGCACCACTCTAGATTCAATCATTCAAAGGCCTTATGAAAGGGGAAATCAGTTACTCTGTAGAAGTAAACTACCTTGACAGAAGCATTGGTTAGCATCTTATCAGATCTTTTTACACTTAAAAATGAGTGCATGTTTATCTTCCAATACATGTTTTTTTCCCATAACATAAAACAAAAAATATGACCCTCATGCAGTCATGTTTTGCAACTGTCTTGTTTGTCTTGGAGCTCTTTCCATTATGCCCATACTGTAGTATATTTCACCACTGGACATTTAAGGTGTTTTCAATTTTTCTTTCTCTCTTGAAAAGTAATGAAGTCCATATAAATGGGTAAAAATACTTTTCTTAAAATTTTCTATGACGTATGTTCCCAGAAGTGGAAATATTTCACTCTAAAATTGACACGTTAATTTTGATAGGCAACAGTAAATTGTCTTCCTGTAAACTAGGCTAGTCTGTACTTCTCTTATCAGTACAGTGTATTCTGATATTCTTCTCAACACTTTCACCTGAACTGGAAATTGTCCTCCCACCCTTTATATAATATTTCTTGATGGCATGGGTGAACAATGATATCTTCTTTCTGATATAATTTCCAATCACTTCCTTAGAAAGACTGATTATATTTTCATTACTTTAATCAGCACTTGTATTTCTTCCTCTATAAGTTATCTGTCTAGGCCATTTACCTATTTAAATTTTGGATTAGTTATTGTATTAATTTTCTGGGGCTTCTATAATAAGATACCACAGGATGGGTGACTCAAACAACAGATTTTTTTGTCTCACAATTCTAGAGTCTAGAAATCCAAAATCAAGTTGTTGGTAGAGTTAGCTTCTTATGAGGGCTGTGAAGGAAGGATCTGTTCTAGGGCTGTCCCCTTGGCTTGCAGATGGCTGTCTTCCCTCTATGGCTCTTCGCATTGTCTTCTATATGCGACTCCATGTCCAAATTTTCCTTTTTTATAAGGACACCAGTCATATTGATTTAGAGCCCACTCCAGTGACCTCATGTTAACTTGATCAATTCTGCAAACACCCATCTCCAAATGATGTCACATATGATGGGTTAGGACTTCAATATATGAATTTGGGGGGGGGGGACACAATTCAATCCATAACAGTTATCTAACATATTGATTTATAGACTGTCTGGGTCCAGTATGGTTTTTAGTTGTTATTATTGATATATGGAAAACATTTTCCAAATCTGTTATTGGTATTTCAATTTATCATCCCCTACAATTTTTAAAATATATTTCTAGATAAATATTTTCCTTTATGGCATCTGAATTGTTCTTGCACAGGTGGATCGTCTCCATCCCAATATTATTCTTTAAAAGGTTGTGTATGCTTATGAAAATGCATTAATTGTTAATTGTTGCTAAACTACCAAATTAATTTTGGAATATGTTTTATACATATGGTAAAAGGTAGGAATATAACTTAGATGTGGATAGCCAATTGTTTTAGCATAACTGGGACAATCCTTTCACCACTGATTTTGAAATGACATTTTTCTTATGTATCAAATTCCTTTTTACTGTATGTTTTGAAATATCTATTCTGATCTATAGATGAATTTGTCTCAGAGCCATATCATGGTTTAGTTACTGAAACTGTGCACTATATTTTGATATTTCCTAGATTTTACCCAACTGTTTTATTCATAGTTTTACTGAAATTTTTTTCTGTATTTGTTTCTTCTCAGTGAATTTTAGAATCAGCTTGTCAATTTCTCAAAAACTCCAACAGCGAATTTAATTAAAATCGCATTCATATTATAGTTATATTTAGGGAACTAGATAACAATAAGGCATCTTCCGGTCCAGAAACATACAGTGTCTCATATATTGTTCTAGTTATTTTATACAATTCAGTAATGTTTTACAGTTATTTCATAGAGTTCTTATTCATTTCTTGTTAGACCTATTGCTGTTATTGTGGATGGATTTTTCCATTCAATTGTCTAAATGAATATTGTCAGCTTCTTTTAAAGCTATTGACTTTATAAGTTGATCTTGATTCTGGATATCTTATTAAACAAACTTAGTTCTACCATTACTCAGTTGATTCATTTGGCTTTTTAAAGTAGACAACACTTTTTTCTAATAGTTATAACATTTATTTGTTTTCTTTGCTAATTGCACTGGCTAAGACCTCCAAAACAAGGTTGAATAGAGAAAATGATGATATGTCTTTTATCTTGTGCTTGACCTAAAATAGATGTATTAATTATGTTTCACCACTGAGCAAAATGTATGCAACGGTTTACTGTAATTTTCAGGTGATACCATTTTTCTCAGTCCAGTTTTGAAAATAAAAAATTTATTGAGTTATAACGTTCATGCAGAAAAAAATGCACAATCCCATGACAAAAAATTTTATAAACAGAAAATACACTTTTGAAAATACCCAAAGTGTATTTTCAAAAGCTCTCCCCAAATAGAGCTAACATTCTGACTTCTATTACTTTATAATCATTTGCTTATGTTTCAAATTTATACAAATGCAATCACTGAATGTCTTTTGTGTTTGACTTGTTTTATACAACACGAAATTTCTGTAGAGAAATAGTTAGTTATTTCTTATTGCTACTTGGTACACTAGTAAATAATTATGCTGTAATGTATTCTAGTGTTGACAGACACGTGCTTTTTTTTTTTCCAGTTTTTGACTGTTGCGAATAATGCTGCTATTAATATTTTATATGCCTTGTATTTAACATATAAATACATGTATGCTGGGTATATATCTAAGAATGGAATTGCTCTATTATAGAGTATGCCTTTGTACAACTTTAGTAAATACTGCCGAAGAATTCTCCAAACTGCTATAGAGTAGAAGTGGAGAAGTCCATTTCACAATCTTATGAACATTAGTATTGTCAGTTTTTTTTTTTTTTTTTTTTTTTTTTTTTGCGGTATGCAGGCCTCTCACTGTTGTGGCCTCTCCCGTTGCAGAGCACAGGCTCCGGACGCACAGGTCCAGCGTCTATGGCTCACGGGCCTAGCCGCTCTGTGGCATGTGGGATCTTCCCGGACCGGGGCATGAACCCGTGTCCCCTACATTGGCAGGCGGACTCTCAACCACTGTGCCACCAGGGAAGCCCCAGTATTTTTTTCTTTAATTTCAGTCACTCTAGTAGTTGTGTAATAGTATCTCAATTTAGCTATAATTTGCATTTTACTGTTGATTCATAAAGTAAGCACTTTACTAAAGATAATATTTGCATACTTTCTTTTATAAAATGCTTGTTCATGCCTTTTGCCTTTTTCCCATTAGTTTGTCCATTGCTTAATACTGATTCATAGGAGGTATTTATATATTCCAAATCAGAGATGTTTGTTGGTTAAATGTATTGAAAAAATTCCCTACTTTGCTGCTTGAATTCTCAATTTCTTAATGGTGTCTTTTGATGACTACAAATATATTTGTATTGATAATACAAATATAGACCAAATTATTAACCTTTTATATTAGGAGTTGTCTCTTTTATACCCAAATAAAGAAATGTAGGCTTACTTACTATGTTATTTTCTAGAAGCTTAATTATTGAATAATTAGTTAAATTATTCATTTAACTCTTCACATTTTAGGTCTGCAATCCACCTGAAATTTTTTGTATTGAATGACTTAGGGGTCAAAATACATTTATTTTCATATGTATATACAAATAACTCAGCACCATTTATTAGACATATGATTACTTCCCTGTATTTTGCAATGCCATTTTTTCATAAATTCATTTTCTAAATTAAAAAGTGCCTGTTCCTATATTATTTAATCCATCAAATTTTGCTATTCATCTATCCTTTTGTTAATGCCATTGTCTCAAATAATATAGTTTATAAAATTGTGAAATGTAGATATCCCGTAATCTGAAAACTTGAATTTTATCTTTTTCTTCAAGATTCTCTTGCCCCTCATGGCCCCTGGCATTACCATATACCTTTTGGTTTGTCAATTTCAACAACAACAAAATAACTGTCAGTACTAATAAGATGTTTGTGTATTGACATTTTAAAAATACGAAATTTTCCGCTTCATCCACATTTCATTTATTTAAAGATTTTAAAATATTCTCTCAACATTTTATAGTGTTTTGTGTACAAGTCTTGTATCACTTGGATTAATAGCTAGATATTTGAATTTTTTATCTGATTATAAATGCGTTCCCTTTTAGACATTCATTTCCATTTTTTTTTTTTTTTTTTTTTTTGCAGTATGCGGGCCTCTCCCATTGCGGAGCACAGGCTCTAGACGCGTAGGGTCAGCAGCCATGGCTCATGGGCCTAGCTGTTCCACGGCATGTGGGATCTTCCTGGACCAGGGCACGAACCCATGTCCCCTGCATCGGCAGGAGGACACTCAACCACTGAACCACCAGGGAAGCCCCCAATTTTATCTTGTTGGAAATGATTTTTCTCAGGCCATTTTGGATGGATTTAAAAATGGATTTTTGTGTATGATTTTCCTTTCAGCAAACTCAATCTAAAAAATTATTTGTAGAATCTTTTGTATTTTCTACACAAATAATCATATTGTCTGTAAAAAATGATAGTTTCTCTTTATTTTTCAATTCTTAAATCATTTAATAAGTTCTTTACCTTACTTTGTTATCAGAACCAAGAACCTATTCTACGATGTTCAGTAGAATTGGCGATATAAATATCCTTTTCTTATACCAGATTGCAGGTATACAGACATCCTTTTCATATTTCAGATGGCAGGGGAAAGCATTTCAATATCACAAATATGGTATTTCCTATAGGCCTTTTTATTCACTTTTTAAAAACAATCAGGTTTTTTTTACTGATTGTTACTGATTTTTACTTTTTACTGAACAGTAAAAAGTTCCCTTTTATTCTTGGTTTCTTAATCTGTTCTGTTTTAGTTGTGAATGGAATTTGAATGTTGTCAAATGAGTAGGTTTTTTTTTCATTACTGTACATATTATTATATACTCATAATTCTTTCATTCCTCCCTACCTTTGCCATGTTGCAAATGTAGGCAGAATAAACATTCCAACACCACTCGGTTGGTCATGTGACACTCCCATGGAATGTTAGTGGACATGACACATCAAAGACTTTAAATATTGTTTGATTTTGTTTAGCCGCTTGTTCTCCTGCTAATGGCTATAAGAAGAAATTCCCCCAGATAACTATTGCCATTTTAGGATTCTTCAGAAAAAAAAAAAAGGAGAAAAAACATGAATTTGATTCATATTCTGAAGCAGAAATCACCTCAGTCACTCTTCAACCTGAGTTTGAAAAATTAATGTTATTGTAAACCATTAAGCTTTTGGAGTAATTTGTAATGTAGCAGTATCACATCAAAAACTTGTCTCATTAATGCATTTGTTGAGATGATCATACACATTTTTTCTTTTATACTATTAATATGCTGAATTACATTTTTTCTTTTATACTATTAATATGCTGAATTATATACATCTTATGTGTATAATAAATGATTGCATTAAGTAAATTTCTCATTATTGAAATTAATTCTTTATTATATATAATTCTGTGAGATTGTTTGCTAATAATTTGTTTAGGATTTTTACATTTATTCTCATGGGAGAAATTCACTTGTAAATTTCCTTTCTCATTATATCCTTACAAAGCTTGGGATACAGGTTATGTTTAGTTCATGAGACAAATTGGGAAAAGTATTCCCTCTTTTCCTATTATCTGAAAGAATTTTTGTATGATTGGTAATATTTCTTCCCTAAATTAGTAGAATCGATATGTATAATCATGGTCTGCAGTATCCTTTGTAGGAAGGTATTCACAGATTCAGTGATTTAACATATTCTTAATTATTCAGATATCCTAACTGTCCTGTGTCAATATTAGGAAGACACATGAGTTTTAGGAATTTGTCCATTTCATTGTCATTCATTTGGTTCATGATTCTAGGTGTCAGCAATCTGGTCTGAGTGCAACTGGGCAGTCTTCATCTTGGCTGGGCTTACTCTTGTTTCTGTGATCCCCTGGTCAACTAAATGTCTCTGCACTGCGATTGACATGATGTCAGTTTGTCAGTGAAGACAACTGGCCCATATGTCTTCTTCCTCCAGCAAGCTAGCCAGCCTTGCTCATATTGCAGTTCATCAGGGTTCTAAGAGAATCAGCAGAGGTAAAGGAATATGTTTTCAGGTTTAATCTTGGAATCACAAGATATCACATCTGCCATGTTATACTGGTCACAAAACAAGTCACAAGTTCAGTCCAGATTCAAGAGGTAAAGAAATACACTTTACTTCTTGATGGGAGAAGCTTAAAAGTCATATTGTAAATGAGCTTGTATGTAAGGCGAAGAATGATTATGGTCATATTTGCAAATGATCTGTTACATAACCACAATTGCTGAGTTAACTCCTGTACTTCATTTCTCAGGGATTGGTCCTTTGAGTACTTGCCACCTTGTGCATTGGTGGTTCTCCAGTGCCTTCAAAGTGTTTTCTTTGACTTCTTTTTTTTTCCAGTTTTTTCACTGGCTCTAAAATTGTTTGACAACAAACTTGTCTAATTTCACTAAAGATGAAAATTTTAGTGAATATTTGAACCATTTTATTTGCAACTACCCAATCTTACTGTCAGTTCAATTCTTCATTATCTAAATATTTATAGCACTATATTAATTGACTTCTTATTTGCTTCTCCAATCCATTTAATACACTGATTTCGAATCAGACTTTCTAAACTTAAAGTTCTATTTGGATCCACTTATAGTTCAAAACAGGTAGTTCCTTGGGCTATGTCAAGGTCAAGGCTGCTTGCCTTCTGGCTTGAAACTATCTTCATATTCCTTCAGTTTCCTTTGCTGATCCCTTTCATCTTATGTGTCCTGTGTTTGGTTAATTAGCAACTGAAGAGAATTTCCTGAAAATATTAAAAAAATTTTTTTCTCTCTCTCTAGTTACAGGGCGTGGGCTCCAGAGCGTGTTGGCTCTGTAGTTGTGGCGCGAGGGCTCTAGAGTGTGGGGGCTCTGCAGTTTGCGGCACCCAAGCTCTCTAGTTGAGGTGTGAGGGTTCAGTAGTTGTGGCACGCGGGCTTAGTTGCCCTGCGGCATGTGGGATCTTAGTTCCCCGACCAGGGATCAAACCTGCGTCCCCCGCATTGGTAGGCAGATCCTTTACCACCGGACCACTAGGGAAGTCCCTAAATGTGTTTTTGTCCATTTTCATTTGTATGAATAAACTGAAACTGAAATTAAAATAAATCCCCCTAATAATCATATATTAAATTCTTCCTAATAGCCAAAACCCTCAAAAAACGTCATACTCTAGTCTTAACACTTGATTTCACAACATGAAACCTCTACATACATCAAGCCAGTCTCTTCTCTTTCTCTATTCTCCATCTCCCTTCAGAGTCTTATATTAACAGTGTAATTTATTATAATATTTATTTATATGTAATATTCATTTATATTAATAGTATATTATTTATGTATGTATCTTCATGTATGTTATTTATGTATGTATGATTTATGTATATTATTTACGTGTACGTATATGTCTCACCACAAAATTGAAATCTTTGATTGCATGAATGTTGTCTAGTACTATTATTGCCTAGCACAGCATTTTCTACTGACAATGTTAAATTGTACCAGAGCCCTGTGCTCCTGGAAATTATCAGTGGTTAAGAAATTGACCCCAAACTTTGTGTTCTAGGAAATGTCTTACTGCCAAAAACGATCCTTCCCATATGACTTAGATCAGACTCACAGATGATCCCCTTGTCAACCTTTGACAAAGTCAAACATAGATCCTCCAAAGCCCATTATTTGCCTCATAAATGATTAGTAAGCTGAAATATTTGCCCCCACTGACCAATGTGGACAAAATGCCTGCTACTTCATCTGATCCAATTATCACCAGGTTTCTTTCCTGCCCCAAGGCCCTTTGAAGGTTGTCCCGTTTTGAGCTTAAGCAAGTACTGGGAACTGAAGCAAGCATTGGAACAAGGAACACCACACCACCTCTCCCCAGCTTAACAATCCCTTCTGAGAATCAGCCAATGGTTAAGAAACATTTCCTGTTCACTTGTCTGATCACACCACCTGCTCACCCCACTGGCCCATACCCACTTCTTTCTAGCCTTGTGTTACTTCTGTCTATAAAAGAAAGCCTTTTCTGTCTTCACTCTAAGGTGAAGATTTAACAGTTAGAGCATTCTTATTGCAATAGTTTTTTGAATAAGTGATTTCCTTAAGTCCAGATTGTTTTTATTTGCTAGCACATTGTGAAGTACTTAATAAATGTAGTTTGGCTGAATGAATTCTCACTTCTAGCTTTTGATGGAATACTTATATCAGCCTGGGGTACATTTACCTACTCTGTTTGCCAATCTAGAGAGAAAAATTGCCATATCTTACTTCCTCCATGAAATCTCCTCCTAGAACTATATAGTTCCTTCCTTTTCTGAATTTGCAGATCATTTATTCTGTCCATTTCTTCATTTTATAATTAATTGTTAGAGTTAGTATTTTTTAATGAGTTATTGTACAACAGCTTTTATAGAATAAAATGTGCTTGGAACCATGTATCGCTTCCCTTTTTTTTTCTAAAAATTATTATGTAATTTCATGTTTAAACTGTCCTGGATTGGGCCAGTGAAAACCTCTACAAACTAGTTTTCATATCCTGTGACTTATCCCCATGATTTGGAACTTTTCCTTATTCTTTTCGTTCCTTTGATGACCTGCCATAACTAATATTTCTGGATGTTTATTCCAAATGCAAATACAATGAAATCAATGACACTTATCATGGAGCAGTCTTTTAATGTTTCAACATCATTTTAAGTGTTTTTTTAGTTTTTGTTTTAAATGAAAAAATCCTACAAGAGTTTTTTGAATACCTCCAGATTTAAACCTCATAAAATTCAAAGCTCTGGATTAGTGTTATGAGATCTCAAGAAACTTTGCTTTTCCCCCCAAAAAGAACAACAACAATAATTGCAGAAATATAAACCTCCATTCAAACTGTCTGCAGCATTTCTGCCTATATATAAAGAATCATTTATTATGGCAGCCAAAACTGTAGTTTCATGTTATTTATTCTTAAAAAAATAATATCTAATATTTATTATGCACAACTGTATGTCAGACATGTGGCTGATATTTCACACATATCATTAATTCTCATAATCATCCTGAAATGTAAGTGACACTATAAATCCATTTTACAAGCAAGAAAGAAGAGACGCAGGGTAATTTCTCCAAGGTCACACAGATAGTATATCACGTAGGTAGTCTTCAACTCTAGATATATTTGATGACAAAATATTGCATTATGTAGTCGCATTATAATAAATGAACCCAGTAAATATTTTCTTGGTTCCTTCTACATGTAGGAATCTTTGAAAAAATGATCAACATTAGCAATACGTCATCCCTAATCCAGTGGCTTGCAATATATAGCTAAAATAGAACACATATGGAAATGAGGATAACATATGGCAAAAGGTGATATGACTAAGTCATTAGGAGAGATCAACTTCAGGTTAAACAACCATGGAAAATTTCATGGAAGAAAAGATATTTGTGTTGGGGTTTGAATGATGCATAGGATTATTAAATGCAGTAAATGGAAAAGATATTCTGAGCAGAGGGAACAATATGAGTGATGACAATGCAAATGAGAAAGTGCTGAGTGCGTATAAATTGTAAATCAGCAAGTAATATAGTCTAAATTGCATATAGGGTACTTACTGGGTTATTGAGTAAGACCTGAAAAAGTTGGAAAGATTCAAATTATCAAAACCCTTGAATGCCATGTTCAAAAGTTTTGAATGCTTTATATAGGAAATTTACTGCTTTGTGAAACACTAAAGAAGATATATTTAGGAATATATATAGTCAGGTTTCCAACTCAAATATATATCAAAAAGAAGAAATATTTAAATTATCCTCCCCCCACAACAGCTGTCAAAGCTATTCCAAAGTGTAGATTCTTATTTATTCATAGTCAAAAAGACTGAATAAAAGTGACTTTTACTTGGCTTGGTCAGGATATTAAATTGGCGACCACAGAGAATTATATCCTGGGAAACATTTGCAATGCTTTCCTCCAAGAAATTCAAGAGAGCTGTAGAATTCCTCTGAATCTTGGCTCAAAGGCCACAGATTATTTTGCTAAGAGGCATCTGTGTTATCTGAAGCCATTCTTTTCCTTTTCTTTGTATCAGACCCAACATTCAATGTGACAACCAGCGTATTTGCAGTCTTTTTCTTTCAAGGCCTGCCAATGTAAACTAAGAGAGTAACCCAAGCCCACTGTGGATGTGTGGCAGAATTCATTCTGTGTCCCTATGTACAGAAGTCTAGAAATCTATCTTTTAGGAAAAGAGGGTCTCTCATACAAATATAGTCAAAGATGGAAGTATCACAAGCCTTTTGGCAAGATTACTTGAAACTAAAAATATTCAACTCTTCTCCCACTAATCCTACAGCTAGGAATCTATTTATCCAGCCCTTAAGAGCATAAATTTAAAGCAGCATTAATCATAGATAAACATTTGGAAATAAAATGAGACCTGAATAAACTGTTACATACACTGGCAAAGATGCTCTCCTGACCAAACTTCACTCAGATTCCTCTGAGCCCTCTTCTCAGCTAAG
This sequence comes from Mesoplodon mirus, assembly GCF_964341445.2. Classification (NCBI taxonomy): domain Eukaryota; kingdom Metazoa; phylum Chordata; class Mammalia; order Artiodactyla; family Ziphiidae; genus Mesoplodon; species Mesoplodon mirus. The sequence goes on from NC_138983.1 coordinate 33,428,154, forward strand.
CAAGTTTGGCATCCATCCTTGTCAGGCCCACATCAGCCAGGTGTAGCAAGAATCTTGCTAAATCAGTTAGCCAGAACCCAACCCCCTCAATATCTCATCATCTTTGATATCAGATCAAGTTCCTTATCCTCCACTATTGCCCAGGTGATATCTGACAACTTTGACCTGCTTTCAGCAAGAATCCTGTCGCCTTGGGTTAGTCAGGATCCTCCCTTACCCCTGATGTTTCCTCTTAGTAATTTACCATCTACTTACTCCCATTCTGCTCTATAGCTATAAATCCCTACATGTTGAAGCTGTATTCAGGATTGAGCACTGTTCTATACTGAGATCTCTTTTTCCCCAATTGCAATAATCCCTGAAAAAAATCTGTTTTTCTCTCTTAACTAGTGTCCAGACTGGGTTTTCTCTGACAACATGACATTATTTTAAGATTCAATTATACAACAATTAGAGCTATGCCAGATGACTTGGAAGGGTTTCCATGAAACATTTTTGAGTAGTAAAAGAAAGAATGTAGAGTATGATGCATTTATATATTTGCATATAATACTAGCCATGATAATGCCCTGTGAATGTATTTGTGCCTGTGTATGGCTACATAAAATTATAGCTTAAGGTCAGAAATTTGAAATAGAATGGGTTAACAGAGGCAGAGGAGGGTTGCAGATAGAGGGAATTTAGGAGATGAAAGGCAAGCAAAAAGGAAAAAGGAAAAAATAGACTGTGCTGCCTTTATATAAAATTATGTGTATATGCATATGTGTATAACAAAATCAAGTTAAAGTTTTTAATTAAGAAACTTTTTAAGTCACTGAATTTTTATAAATAAACACACCAAAGAAGACATATGACTTTGATATCTCCATCCTCACAACCATCGCTCACAGCTAAGTAGGCATTGTATGAATCTTTTGATATCTATTCTTACAAAAGAAAATCCTTACTAGAGCAATACTTTCCAGAATAAAGACATGGGAGATACAAAAAGGATATAAAGAGTAGAAAAATATCACTGTCATGATGCATGTTTTAGCATATTCATTAGTTATGAAATTTGAAAATCAAAAATTTGAGTTCCAGATTTTGTCACTAACATCAAGAAAATCACTGTAACTCTCTAGGTCTCAGTTTCCACATCTGTGACATATATAGATTAATTTAAATTTCACAAATTGATAAAAATTTATGAGAATACCATTAATTTTATAGTGTAAGGGCAAATGGAAATTTAAAGTAAGAGGCTTAAATTTTCCTGTTGAAATAAGAAAAAGACATTTTTCTTCCCTCTCAGAGCATTTACTTTAGAAAACTCAAGTTCTTTCTTTGTCTGTTTGAAATATATGTAAATCTTCATTAACGTTATAATAATCCACTAGCCATCTTTAAGACCCAAAAATGTCCTTCTTAATTGACCTGGGAACTATTTCTTTGAAATATAATCATCAAGAAAGATAGCATCCCTATCTTCCGGTTTCTGTGAGAGAGTAGGAACCAAACTTTAGTAGGCACCTCCCTTTAAGTTACAAACTACTTCCTGTCATAGAGTTGTGATGTTTATTTTTCCTTTGGATGAAGCCAATTAGGTAATGCAGATGAATATCCCAACTACCAAGTGAATTTAGGATGAGCAATGTGTGACCAATAGTACTACTAAATCTTCTTATTTGAGAACTAATTATTGTTTATATTGAGAAAATGTAATAGGTTGTATATGCTCAGTTATATAAAAAGATGAGAGTTCTTGCTCTCTTTGCAAACTTTTAGCAGATTGCCTGTGATACAGATCACATGCTTATTCAATAATAAAATAGTTTTCTTTCTCTTCTATCTTTGTGGAGATGTTTTCCGGCTTGGGAAGATATTTTAATTGTATTTTCCCCCAAATACTCAATTAACTTCTCTAAAATAGGAGAAAGATGGGGAGAGAGAGAAATCTATAGTGCTAATAATTATGCCCATCATTTAGTTAGCATATGCCTTGAAAGAAGCGTGAGATGAGAGGCATTGTCTCTCATGATGTACACGATGCTGGATGTGATTTTTTCAAAGAATCAACCTCTCCCCTTCCCAATGACAACACAGTCCTAAATATAAGATATTGAGTGCATCAGATGTTCCAGCAAAGAAACAGCAATCTTTTTCGATGCTGAGAAAAAGGAAAAAAATATATACTTCTATTGGACTAACTGAGAAAAGTATATTTTCTGTATGGAATATTCAGGAAAATTTAAGAGTAACTTTGCCTTACATCCTGACTTTAGAATTTGAATGCTTATCTCCACTGTGATAGCTCACAAGCAGTGTTTCTTAAACTTCTGTGGGTTTGTCAGCCTCTTTGATATTCCTGCAAAAATATGAAAACTGTCCCTAGAAAAATTTCCACACACTTATAAACTGACAAAATTTTACGTAAAATTTCAAAAGGCACATGAACTCCTTGTAGGAAAAGAACACTCTGATGCCACTGCAGACTTCTGTTCATAAGCCATAGTCTCCTTATAAAGAACCCCTGATCTAAAAGTAGAGAGTCACTTGGGATCCTTAGTTACTTTGTTTTTCAAAATCTTCTCCAGATATAAAGTGACTCTTGGAGTCAGTGGTGACTTAAGCTGAAGAGGGGCAAAACGTTTACAAAATATTTTACCAGTGGTAGGTTCAGAAAGAAACGCTCATCTCTGGAGAGAGTTTAGAAGTTTGTGATGTGCAGGGAGAGTTTATCCAAGGGGAAAAGATATTGGTCCCATTTTGCCCTAGATTGTTTATTTATTGTTTTTATTTTAATTTTTTAAATTTATTTTATTTTTGGCTGAGTTGGGTCTTCATTGTTGTGCGTGGGGTTTCTGTAGTTGCGGTGAGTGGGGTCTACCCTTCGTTGCAGTGCATGGGCTTCTCATTGCGGTGGCTTCTCTTGTTGTGGAGCACAGGCTCTAGGTGCACGGTCTTCAGTATTTGTGGCATATGGGCTCAGTAGTTGTGGCTCGAGGGCTCTAGAGCGCAGGCTCAGTAGTTGTGGCACACAGGCTTAGCTGCTCCGCGGCATGTGGGATCTTCCCAGACCAGGGCTCGAACCCATGTCCCCTGCATTGGCAGACAGATTCTTAACCACTGTGTCACCAGGGAAGTCCCCCAGATTGTTTAAATGGTCACACAGAGGAAAGGTTTCCCTTACTGCTTCTCCCACTTGAATGTAATGGACGCTGCTTAATGACCATGGTGACAGAAGTTAACTATCTAACTAGCCAGTTAGAAAAATATCTATCACTAGATTTTAAAGTATAGTTGGAATTTTAGCTTGTTCTTGAAAGGTATGGAGCCATTTTAGTTGACCCTGCCCCCCCTCAATAAATATCAGCATTATTTCTTCATTCAAGCTAAGTAAAACACACTGTGCTTTCTTGGTTTTTTTTTTTTTTTTAAATAAGTTTTTGAGCTATGTCTGAAAATCAGAAATGTCTAAAACATAGTTATTGCCTTAATGGAGTTCTTAGTCTAAAACACATAATCGCAAAAATATGTGATAAATTTATGCTAGAGAGATTTATTAAGTTCAGTGGTAGTGAGAGGTCAGGTTGTATTCTTAATGGATAATTCAAGTAGTAGAAATCCTTTGTGATTAAGACAATCCATACCAGAGAAAGGATGGCTACTTTAAAAGTAGTAGAAGTTTTCAGAAGGGCTTTCTATAGCATTGGCATGGAATGTGAGACTATTAATCACAGAGAAAAAATCCCTGTCAATACATGATCAATGTGTTAGGTTTTTATTAACTTCTTGTATCTATACAGAAACTTCACTAGGAGTAGAGGAATCCATGGCTTTGCATTCTGTTTGATGCAGAAAATGAATCTTCTGCTTGGTGTCTGTGACTGATAGGAATTATATTGATTTTATAAGCCTCATATGCTAAGTGGTTTCAGATCCTGCTATCGTTCAAGTTGTATCTGGTCAGAGAGAGACTCTAAAGCAAGAGGGGAAAAAAAGCTTGCATGGTATCTCTGATTGTGCAGAGGGAAAACTCCAAAGGCATCTCTAGAATAATAAAATCACCACCATTCATTTATATCAGTATTTTTTTTTCCTGTCAAGACTTCAGAGTGATTCAGAAATCCCAGCTTGCTGATTTTCTCTTTCACTCTAGAAGACAGTGGTAGAGGCCTATTAAAATGTTAAATGGATCAATCCCAGTGAATGATAATCATAGTTAACTTGGGGCAAAAGAAAACCCTCTCGCCAGAGGAGTGAATTTCTGTTACTACTTCCAGAGATAGGACTGAATCCTGGCTCATGTTTACTTAAACTTTTCATGTTCTAGGGATCTGATAAACCAGTGGCTGAGAGAGGCAAACACTACAGCAGGTATTTAATCCATGAGCTTCTCTCCATATAATCACTGCTGGTGAACAAGGGAAGACCAGCCAACTAAATTCTCCCAATAATACCTAGTTCCTCCCTTCTGACTGCTTTTGAGGACCACAGATATAAAAGTATGGCTACACTTGCAGAAAGAATGAAGGTGCAAAGGAAGGCAGTGTGCATGCTTGTCAGCTGTACCCAATATTTACTATTTTTTTAGAGATATTTTGATGTGGACCATTTTTAAAGTTTTTATTGAATTTGTTACAATATTGCTTCTGTTTTATGTTTTTTGTGTGTTTTGGCTGCAAGGTATGTGGGATCCCAGGCTCCAAACCAGGGATCGAACCCACACCCCCTGCATTGGAAGGCAAAGTCCCAACCACTGGACTGCCATGGAAGCCCCCCAATATCTACTATTTAGTGGGACCCCATCAGCAAAGGAGGATTCTACCTAGAAAGAGTATTCTTAAGAATTACTAGGAAATTTGAAATAGAATCCTTTATTCATCACTTAAGGCATAATTTTGTACTAAATGTGAACAGGCATATGATAAAAATGTAGACACATTTGACAAAAGTATGTTTACCTCTCTCTTCAGCTTCATCTCCCCAACAGTTTCCTTCCTTATGCTCTATATTTCAGTCAAAATACGTTTTGTTCCATTTCTTGAATACTCTGTACTCTTTTATAACACTGTATCTCTGTATATGTTATTCTCTTCTCCCAGAATATTATTTAGATTAATTCTAACCAGACAAACTCCTTTTTTTATCCTTCTAGAATGTGCTAGACATAGCTGTTTGCCTCGACATTAGTTCCTTCTTCCTTCTCATACTGGCAGAGCTCGCCCACATTAGAGGTTGCAAACACCACATATATACTTTCTCAGCCTCCACTGCAACAGGGACAGCTATGTCATGTGACAGATCTAGACAATGAGAGCTAGGAAGAAGTCTCTGCGGTCTTCAGAATTTTTTTTTCTTATCTATCACAAATAGAGATAAAAAGGAAATATCTTACAGTCTTGGCAATCTTTTGCTTCCCCTTCCCTTTTCCTACTTCTAGAGATGTGACAATAATTTTGGGAACATGACACATCATTCCTAAAGATAGATGAGAGGGTAGCTTGCTGGAGATGGGTAATTGATGTGTAAAAATAGCATTGGTACTTAATGATATACTTGGGCTGCAGGACCAGTTGTAGAAGCTCCAACATGCAGGTTTCTTGGTTTGGGGCTGCATGACTCTAATCTCTGTTCCATTTTCACTTGATTTTCTTCCTTTTGTGTCTGAGTCTCAAATCTTCCTCTATCTTTCTTTTACAGGGACCAAATCCAGGATGAACTCATGTTAAGATCCTTAACCTAGGGCTTCCCTGGTGGCGCAGTGGTTGAGAGTCCACCTGCCGATGCAGGGGACACGGGCTCGTGCCCCGGTCCGGGAAGATCCCACATGCCGCGGAGTGGCTGGGCCCGTGAGCCATGGCCGCTGAGCCTGCGCTTCCGGAGCCTGTGCTCCGCAACGGGAGAGGCCACAACAGTGAGAGGCCCGCGTACCGCAAAAAAAAAAAAAAAAAAAAAAAAAAAAGATCCTTAACCTAATTAAATCTGTAAAGAGTCTTCTTCCAAATAAATTCATATTCACAAGTTCTGGAGCTTAGGACATTGATATATCTTTTTAGTGCCAAGATTCAATGTACTACAGAGAGAGAGAGAGAGAAAGAGAGAAGATAGATTTAAGAATTGCAAGTGATTCACAAAAAAACAGAGTACCATCTTTTCCTCTCACTGTTGTGGCCTCTCCCGTTGCGGAGCACAGGCTCCGGACGCGCAGGCTCAGCAGCCATGGCTCACGGGCCCAGCCGCTCCGCGGCATATGGGATCCTCCCAGACCGGGGCACGAACCCGCATCCCCTGCATCAGCAGGCGGACTCTCAACCACTGCGCCACCAGGGAGGCCCAGAGTACCATCTTTAATCTGGACTCCTGGTTACTCATGTAGCTGAGATTTCTCATGTGCTATTGGCCATATGTGTGTGTGCGTGTGTTTTCAATAAATCAACCATTCAGGAATTTTGACTACTTCTATTGCTGATTCAGTGTTTTATAATTATTTGTTATGAGAAAAAAGTCAATTTGTCTGATGCCTTAACTAAACGTTAAATCACATCTTCTTTATACTCCCCTTCCTGTTCTCTCTTATTCAAGTATGTACAATGTTTCTGTACATTCTGTTAAAAATGGGCTAGAAGCTGGAAATAAAAAAAATAAATAAGAAACATGTGAATAAATATACTCTATTACAGTCCCTTCTGGTATATTTAACACATTCATATGATAAAACGTCTGTGGAAGTCCAAGGAAAGGCTGTTACTTAGGTGGGTCTGTAAGAGTGTGTTTTCCCTTTGCACTGCACTCTCTATGCCTAGTAGAATCCTCCACCAATAAACAATCTACCAACAGAGGATGAATTAGGCAAAAGCTAAACGACCTGCTTTTCAAGGCCATGTCTGCAATGGTGACATCCAAAAAGAATGTGTGAGAAGTGTTGTGGGGTGGGGGGAAGATAGGAGATGTAATATGTAACAGAATTTAATCCATTTTGAAAAAAGATATGTCATGATAACACTCAGAAAAGTTTTAATTGTTCATCTAACAACATTTGACAGCCAATACACTCTTCTGTATTTTCCATTTGGTATTTTTTCATTGGGGTATAATTGACATAAGATTATATTAATTTCAGGTGTTTAACATAATGTTTCAATATTTGTACATATTGGGAGAAGAGGAGAGGACAGGAGAGGAGAGGAGAGGAGATAAGAGAAGAGAAGAGAAGAGATAATAGTGAAGAGATTTAAGAGAGAGAATTTATTCAGCAAACGGTGGGAAACCAGGAACTAAGGAAAATAACTTGGTATATGGCAAATACCTAGTATCAGGCTGAAAGAGAGACTTTCAAAAATAAGACTGGCTTATACATTGTTAACAGTTGCATTGACTTCTGAGCTGTGCCTAGTGCCTCACCCCATCATTGTCCACAGTTTTCAGGATCCATTTAATGTAAGTTGTACTCTGTGAAGCATTGCCTAGAGGAGGGGTTGCCCTCTACACAAGGGTCGCTACACACAAGAGATTAGAGAACTGAGAGAAAGCAAATATGGAGAGAACAGAGAAAAGGGCAGTGTGCAGTGTTTAGTGGAAACAAGGAATCTCAGCAAACAATTCTCAGAAAAGGGGAAGACCTCAGAGAGTCCTGGTGTTACTAAAGGGAGAGACATGTTGGATTTCCCTCTTCCTGTGGGATGGAATGGAGACTCAAAAATTTTAAAATACATATGAAAGAGAAGATCAGCCATCTTGGCAACTTCCACATAGCTGACATTTGTTATAATAAAATAAATAATATGCTCCCAACATTTAATAAATGTTATATATATATATATATATTTTATTCCTCACCTCACCTGGTCAAAATATTAGAAAAAGTGGTAATGATCATCTTCATCATCATCTTTTTCATGTGAGCAGATTATAAAACATGACATACACTTCCAGGCAATTTTCTGTACCTTAGAATATGACTATTGCTTCCTTCATCTGGGGAAGAAGTGTCAAGTATCAGTCACTGCACAGCTCACAGTAAAAGATTTTCCACTGCCCTAGGAGGTAGTCTCACCCTGGAGGTTACAAACCTTAGTTTAAGCTTTCACTCAGCACTTTCTAAAAAGGCAATCAGCTTCAGGACACTTTTTCTTTTTCAGCATTATGAGCACACATTTCACATTTTTCATTGCTGGAATCTTGAGTGGCCAATTTGTCATATTTCCACAGTTGTATATGCCACTTTTATTTGAAATTATGGGCATGTCCATCGGAAATTATGAATCTATGTTTACATAGATTAAATTGACAGCCAAGCTTGAAAATGTAAAATGTCACTTTCTGATGGTCCAGGAGCTGTAGGAGATGCTTATTAATCAAGGTGAGCAGCAGTGTCAGTGGACAACATCCCAATTGGTGGAGGCCATTTACAACATTGTTATTGCAAGCGTTCAGCTTCTTTCCCCAACTTTCTGTTCTAAAGACTGGGCAATTTACATGTCATCTTGTTGTCACCAAGTTGCTACCGCAAATAGTTTTCACCTGGAACAGCTGTTTGTTGTGTGTTTGTTTGTTTTTTATCAATGTGTCTCAACAAATGTACAGAGGAAAGCCTAATTTCAGTAGATATTGAAACCAAATCTTTAAATCCCCCAGCCTAAGATCTTAGAATACAATACTAGTTCTGTGATTTTATAAACTTATAAATCATTTGTTAGTCTTCATCACATCCAGATCAGTTTTATTTTCCATAACATGATTAACAGGGTTGGAAAAAAATTAAAGGAAAGGGAAACAGGACTTTGAAATGCCCTGCCACATGCCCTCTTTCATATTTCCTTCTTTTTTGTCTCTGTCCACATCTCCTTCTCCTTTATGGTTTTTTAAAGAGGCAAGAACAACCTAAAATACAAAACTCTAAACTAGAACAAAACTTGTTGTAGAAAGGTAAGGTAAGGTTTTTGATCTTCACTTTTCTTAGTATTAGGGATCAGCTGCATGGTTTTATTTTATACTTTAGTTTAATATCAAGAAAACAGTAATGTCCTGCATATACAGTGAGAGCTTTCAGTTTATAGATCAAGTAAACATAAGTATATGAGTGTGTGTGCACGTATATATGTAGACAGACAGACATGATTGCTCATTCTAAAAATATGTGAGTCAAAGGCTCAAAATTTGATAATCAAATTTTGAGGATAATATATCTTCTGCTTGAAGGTTTCTTTTCAGGTTAAAATATCTGTAGAGGTTCTGTGATTACAGATAAGTCACTTTAGTACTATGTGTATTCCTTCATTGTCACTTTTAATATGATCTTTTTTTTCAGGAAGTTTAGAGAATTACATAATCCTTTTTGTCCTTCATTCATTTCAACATAAAAATAAATGGACTAAAATTTTGCATAATTGTGTTCCTTTAGAAATGTAGTTGTTTGAAATATTAGGGCATGTATGAATTTGAATATATGATTATGAAACAATAATTATAGTAATATCACAGGGCACTTATTTTAAACTCCCTCATGTATACTCATTCAACTCACTGATGGACATTCCTGACTCTGACAAGGTAATATAAGTTCAAAGTACTTAATGCCATGATAAAAAAAAAAGTTAAAATAGGGTATTCATTCACAGTCTGGTTATTTTTTTTCTTTTACATAGTATGTGTAAGAAATTTTTCAAAATATATGTGGAAATAATAACTTGAATTATTTTTCTAACACATGAAAGAAAAACTAGAATCTAGTATAGAAATATTGTTAATTTGTAGAAAAGAGAAAATTGATCGATAATGCATTGACCTTGCTCAGTATTCATGGCAAGCAGGGGATAGTAATAATACTTTAAAGGACATTTGTGACAAGCTCCAAAGTGCTCCTAGATGTAAGGTTCTTCCCTCCATTCATGAAAAGCAAATCACTTGCGGCGGCAGAGACCTGTTCTGAGCAAACTTCACTAAGCAATATCTTCAAGGAGAGGAAAAAAAGAATGACTCTTCAATTGAAATCACACCAGAAACTGCTTGGTGGACTGAATTAGTATCTAGGTTCCTGCTATTCTCCACCCATCCTGAGGGAGAGAAAAGCTATTCCACTTCTGCTAATTTACTTTACAAGTTAGTATGGACCCTAACAGTCTGGACCATGTAACATGCCGTGATTTGACAGCAACCAGGGCTCATGGGAGCAATTTGAGGTTCTAAGAGGCAAACTGCCGCAGGATAATTTTAATTCTGGAGAGACAAGTCTTGCTCACAGTCATGAGAGGATTGGTTAAAAACAAACAGCCAAACAAAAGAAAGTTATTAGATCCATGGGGATCTTCCTAAGGATGATAGTGTAACATTAATGAAAAAATAAATATCATTGATTATTATTATTCTTTTTCTTAGCAAAGCATAGTTAAATATAAGTTCAACTTTTTGTAGCTTTTCCTAAAATGACTATATCATGTTTGGTTCATATATTCTCCCTTTCCCCTCTGAAGACTCTAAAGCATAAGGATAGCCTGACAACCTAGTGCCCACGTGCTTCTATATTAGAACACGTGCGAGCACGTATGCATGTGTGTGTGTTTTGCGGGTGGGTTAGAAAAACATTTATCTAAGATCAATGTTTATTTTTATTCTGATTAAATTTTATATTTATATCAGTTCTAAAATGTCAATTAGCTTAGAAAATCATATCATTCTTTTCTTTTTTACAACTCAAGTTACTAAAGCATACCTTACATCTACATGACTGAGCCCAAGATTATAAGTTTTACAGTTAGAGACATTAAAATACATAGTGAATGAGTCTTTACTCATGCATGATGATGTGTGAAAACTCACCTACCGTGTCTATTTTAGTGTCCTTTTTTATCATTGTTATGAATAAAGCCTTCTAAAATCAGGCTATTCATACTTGAAGTTCACCCCAACCCCACCAAAAAACAGTGTCACTTTCTTTCTGACTTTTGTATTAAATTGCTAATCTCTGAGTATAATCTTCAGGAATGAGCCCACCAGACCACCTGTAATATATATTGATACATGTATTTTTAAGATGTACTTAGTTGTTGGTGGTCTTGCCTGGTTACTCCAAGGTATATAGGAATAACTGCCTCTGTGAACTGATAAGAAACCAACGGGAGAAATCTTCCCAGGAATCTGACAGAGATGATGGACAGTTAGATCAGGGGCTAAGGGATTTGTTTTTAAAAATAAATATCTTCAGCATGTTTACTGGAAAATCATATGTTCTATCACTCTCACTGCTACAATTATCTGACCTTACAGTAATGATGTATAATTCTTGACGTTCATCACTTTTTTAGTATCTTTTATGCTCCTGTTTTCATTTGCTTGTCAAGCATAGATTTCATGTTTGTCATTATAATAATGTATACCATACATTATTAATAATATATTTATTAATTATGTAATAAGTTATATATATTTTTTCATCCCTTTCTGTGTGCTCCAATTAACTAGCAAAACCTATCTGGTTGAACACAGACCTCACCTTCTCTTCTCACCTAAGCAGAATAAAGAATTTGGTGATGATGACATAATCAAATTAGATCTTCTCACCTGAAATCAGAAATGACAAAATGCACACAGAAAATCCACACCACTTGGCCATCCTACCACTTTTCCCTTTCAAACCTCATCTTCTGGAATTACTAGTAAATTCCATTTCTTTCTTCTTTTTCCCCACAAATCTTACTCTTGCTTCACTGGCACCAGGTTAAGGAGTTCATTGAAAAAACTGAAGACATGGAGAAACTGCCTCATCTTCCTCAAGTCTAATCTCTACCCTTGAATTCATCTACACATATCTTCTCTCCTTTTAGAGTGGAGATAGTTCCTTATTCCCAGTAAGGCTTATGCCTCCACTTGTTTTAATAACAAAATTACCCAAAACAGCTGGTTATATACAGTCTCCTTTTCCTCAACTCCCATTCATTCTTAAAAGTGTTTCAATTTTGCATCAGTATCCACTAAACCAGTAGAATTTTTTCCATTCAATTCCACAAATTATTAAACATCAATCATTATTATTTCTATTTAGTTCTAGCGTTAATTCCATAGAATTCCTCAAATTATTGAACATCCCAATATGTTCAGCACTGTTTTAAGTTCTAAGATTGTGGCAGTTCTTAAAATTAAAAAATACAAAATCCCTGCTTTCTTGGGTCATATATCCTAATGAGGAGAGACATTTTATAGACAAGTTAGTAAACTACATAATATGTTAGATTTTGGTAAGTGCTAGAAGGAAAATTAGAGTAGGAAAAAAAGTATAGGGAGTAACAGTATACTGGGTGTGGTTGACTTGAAATTAGGTGACCTGGGAAACATCACTAAGATGGTGAGTTTTAAGAAAAGACTTGAAAGGGTGAGGCAAATGGTCATACAGCAACCTGGAGAAGAGCTTTTTAGGATGAGGGACTGGCAATTACAAACTGGGGAAGTAGAGTTATGCCTGACACATTCCTTCTTCCTCACTGACAGTTCCTACCATCATTTTGTTGTTAGCTTTTACCCCAAAGAAACTCTATGCTGTGGTTCCTCAGTGCTCAAAATTCTGACTCTCTCTTCTTTTCATCTATACTCTTTAGTAGTGCACTCTAGTAGTATCATCCATTCCACAGTGTTATGTATCATCTCTCCTCTGGTAACTCCCTAATACATATTTCTAGCCAAGACTACTCTTCCAAGCTCTGTATCTATACATCCTTCTGCCCTCACATTTTCATCTAGGTCTCAGACTTTTCATGTCCTAGATAAAACTTTTGTATTTTTCCTTTGTTTTACCCATCATAGTGAATAGTATAACAACCCTCCCAATTCTCAACCCAAACACAATTAGTCATATTTGATATCTCAATTTTTCTACCTTTAATATTTAATCCATCAGTAATCTCTGTAGGTTTTAACTCCAAGATATGTTTCAAATATGCATACATCTCTTAGCTTGTCTGCTCATACTCCAACCCACCTAAGATCAGCCATAACCTCCTAACTAGTTTCTCTGCTTACATAGAAGACTACTCCTTCAATCAATTTTGCACAAGTATTTTTCTCAGGATAATTTTTTTTCAAAATGTAAATCTGGTAATTTTCCCCCCAATTAATCTTCTTAGTTAGCATCAGAATGCATCTAGAATAAAATCCAAAGTCCTTTCTGTGATCTAAACAGACTTTTATCATCTCATATTTCATTCATACACTTCTCCTAGCTCCAAAATTCTGGTCACATTAATCTCCAAAAAAACTTAAGGGAACTCAGCCCTCTCTGTATCATAAAGCCTTTGTACTGCTGTTTGTACAGTTAGAGGCTTTTCCCTCCATCTGTGCATGGCTAGTTTGCTTACATATTTAGATAATAGTTTACACATTGTCTGTTTATTAAAGTATAGCTGACTTACAATATTATATTAATTTCAGATATGCAACATAGTGATTTGATATTTTTATAGATTATACCCCATATAAAGTTATAATAAAATATTGGCTATATTCCCTGTGCTGTACATTATATCTTTGTAACTTATTTTATACCTAGTAGTTTTACCTCTTCATCTCCTTCACCTATCTTGCCCCTCCCTTCACCCCTCTCCCCAGTGGTAACCACTATTTTGTTCCCTGTACCTGAGTCTGTTTCTATTTTGTTATATTTGTTTGTTTGCTTTATATATTTAGATTATACATATAAGTGTAAACATACAGTATTTGTCTATCTCTGTCTGACTTACTTCACTAAGTGCAATACTTTCCAGGTCCATTGTTTCAGACAGCAAAACTCATTCTTTGTTATGGCTGGATAATATTCCATATATATATATATGCATATACATACACATATATATCACATCTATGTTGTCTTATTAAAGAGGTCATATTTATAAACTATCCACTCATATATTTTTCCATCATAAAATTCTGTTAATGTTGTTTATAGAAATTCTTACAATCTGCATTTATTTTTTCCTTAATTTTTGGTCTTCACATCCTTCAAAAATTGATTTTTTTTTCATTTATTGTCATATGTGTATCTTTCCTACTGGATTCCAGTTCCACCTTTTTTTAGTTTTTTAGGTTATTTTTATTTTTCATCATTTTATTTCAAAAACCTACCAGAGTCAATGGCTCATGGAAGGTATACAGTAATTTTTGTTTAATACATAACTGAAGAAATGAATGGAATATGTTATTACAAACTGAAGGGAAATAAAATCCAATTTGTCAAGAATGGAATATATAATATTTTGAAGTATCAGAGTTTGCTTACATTAGTGACTGCAGTGACCCCTAATATTATGCTTGGTAAATTCTATTCTAAGGAGACTATAATGTTAATATTGTGTGATAAGATATAAAGGGGAAAAAAACCACAAATGAACAGAAATATTTGCCTACTCGTTTTAAAGTAAAAGGTCATGTCTGTCTGTGTTATGACTCATTGTCCTCAGAAGCTCTCATCCCTGTCAGGAGATCTGTTAGCATATTCTAACCATATCCAGTTGGGATGGGGAAAAATGAGTTCTTCTTACTGCCTTGCTCTGCCCAACAGGGTCAATTTATTTTTCTTTAAGCATTATTTTTAACAACATAATTTCCTATTCAAATATAGCTCCCCCAACCTCCCATGGCTACCCAATCCTTAGCCTGGTATGCAAAGTCTTTTACAACTGGGCCTCAACAATTCTTTCCCACATCTGAGCAATTCATGGTCATACTAGAAGCTTCCAATCATGTTGAAGTTGTATATCTGTCATTCCCTTAGTTACCTCTACCACTGAAAGTATACACCAGTGTAAACTTCTATCTCAAATGCCCTATTCTTCCCTTCTTTCTTCATCTCACAGGCTTTGTTTTTAAAGTGCATGCATATTTCAAGTTTCCACTCAAATGCTATCTCATCCCAAAAAGGTTTGGTCTTCCTCTGAACTTATCAAATCACTCATTTTATTTTTATTTTAGCATTAATACACACACACACTCACACACACCATTATATTCTATTGAAAATAACTCAGCAGTGCCTACTTTACATGTACTTTCCCTTCCTGCCACACTTCCCTTCCCAAAGGTAATGACTGTTACCAGTTTGAAGTACATCTTTAGAAAGCTTTTCTTAGGTATTACATAGAATTTAAAGGCAGATGCTTCCCTCCCTCCATACAACTAGGTCATGTCTTACTAATTCTAAAACTCACTGTAGTCACTTAATTATACATTTCTGATATCATTCCACACGTGAACGTATGAATTGCCCACATTAATTTAAATATCGTATAATATTTCTTAGAATGCATATAACCATGGTTTATACTGATGGATATTTAGGGTATCTCTAGATTTTTCTTATCACTAAGCAATGCTAAAATAAAAAACACTTTTTGTGCATACTTCTTGGTATATATTTTTGCTTTTATTAAATCAATAAGTGTATATGTTAAGGTAGGTTTAGACACTTGGGATAAATCATTGTGAAAAAAAAAAAGACTGACACTGTGGAGAGGAAAAGGATAGGAGGAGACATGTAGTGTTGAGTGGGATAGCTAAGGTAAGCCTCTTTGAGACTGTGAGATTTGAGAAAAGGCCAAAGCAGGTAAAGAAATTAGTTGAACATATATATGGGGGAAGAACATTCTAGACAGAAAAGTCAGAACAAATCCTTAAGCTGGAATCACACCTAACATGTTGGAGGAACATCAAAGACACCTAGGTGGCTTGATCAGTGAGCAATGGGCATTGAGGAGGAGAAAAGGTCCAAGAGTCCAAAGAACATAGGGCTTTTAGAACATTATAAAACCTTTGCCTTTATAATTGAAATCTGAAACCATTAGGAGGTTTTGAGCAGAAACAAAAATATGTGAAATTTCTCTATCATATTGTATGACCACTGAGTTTTTCATCATTATACATATCTACCAATAATGTATACGAAAATTTCTCTTCTACCTCATCCTAAGTATATTCTGGCTATTATCAACCCTCTATTTATTTTTTTCTAATATGATTGCTTTATACTGCATTTTTCTTATAACTAGGGAGAGTAGATGTAATTTTGTATACTTATTGACCATTGTTATATCTTCTGTATCTGAATAACTTATTTTGTATTGATAATACTCAGCTTTTAAAATCTATTCATATATAACCCTTAAGCACACTTTCAAAAACATGAAGTACAGTGAATTTGCCCTTTGTCTTTGCTTTTCTCTGATAAATTCTAGACTCCATAAAAGCCCAACTAGCTTATACACAATAACATAAAGAAGTCTTTTTTCAAAGGAATAATACATGAAATATGTTGGGCTTCTTAAATGAAAAGCAAAGACAGTTTCCATTGAAAAAAATGCTCTATTATGCATGCATATAAAATGCTCTGTTTGTTTCATTTTAATCAACATAAAATTTAATTTCCTTCCAAGCCCATCAATAATCATACATTTTATTTAAGATAAAATATATGTGGAGTAATAGCTCAAGCTCATGTCCCATATATTGGTTGTCCTCAAGTTTCCATCTTTAAAACACTTTATCCTATCAATTTTGAAGATTTATTGCTTAGACCCTCCTGGGGCGGGGGGAACTGTCTTTATGATCTATTCTCATAAAATTCACAAAAAGTATTGTCATTCTAGTAGTGTAACAGTGCAATAAATCACCCAGTGCTGTAGAAGACCATGAAAGATCATGATGCTTTTTTTTCTCTTAAACGAAAGACACTGATCAAGCATAAAGAGTGCTGGGGTACAGGAGAATGAATAAAATTAGAAAGTAAAATAAAACTGCAAAAATCAAACAATATACTAAATAGAAGAAAGTTATTAATCAATTATTTCAATGGTACCCGGTATACCAAAAAAAAAAAAGGACTTTTACTCACTTTTATTAAAGAATGAACAATTTAGCCTCTTTTTGTAAAGTCCAGGAGAAACATAAAAATTAACTGTCTCTCAAAAGTGAGTTACTGTCAATGAAATAAATAGAATAGCAGTTGTGAAAATCAAATAGACTCCCATGTAGCTATTTGCAGGGGAAATGCCAAATGATTTTAACCCAAGAGTATTTTCCTTGTTTCATGGATTAGAGAGTAGCAGTTTAATATTCTCCTAAATGAGAATTTAAAGGTATCACTTAGCATCATTTGTGTTGACTTCATGTGTATACTCTATTAGGGTAAGAAAAAAATTCACACAGCTTTAAATTTTTTTGGCAATATGCAGCCAAATGTCATGGTGTGTGCTTGGTAAAAATTGTTGATTTTTTTAGCTAGGTAATTTTACAATGATGAAATTGTGCTAAACGTGAAATAATGGCATTAAATGTGTTGTAGAGACTAGATATCAAGTTGTTCTCAACATTTTTGGTATATATATACGTACATATATATATATATATATATAAATACTGACAAAGAACATAAAAACAATATTTTGTCTATATTTCTTGCTTCTTTATATAGATAATGAAAGCTTGGATTTGAAAATGTTAATTTAATGCTAGAATGAACCTCATATTCCTGCCAGGGCATTTACTACTTTTCTTGTTCATAGTTTTACTGTCTACTTGCAATTTTTTCTTTTGCCAGCATTTAGTATCTTGGTGTAGCTGGGACAGGAGAATCCTCTGGGGACATCTTTCAGCACTTTATGATTCTGTTTGATCCCAAGCCACAAAAAATTTTGATTAAAAGAGTTCCATTTGGCTGCTCACAGGGTGCTACTCATGTAGTTAGCACCAACCAACATTCTAGGCCATGCATAATACAGAGAGATTACATGGCATTAAGTACATAATGCATGAGGACAGAATTTGATCCTTTGTAAACAATCAGTAAATGTTTGCTTTTATTGTTGCCATTGTTATTATCATTAGACATTTAATTTTGGCAAAAAGGTAGGGTCTGTATGTGACAGGTGGATAGCCCCAGAGAAAAATGACATTGGCAAAAGAAAAAGATTTAGATTTTAGCAGAATCAAGATCTAAGCAGAAACCAGTCTCCAGATAGCGAGATAAGTGGGTGCTGTGTGCAGAGTGAGAGCTTAGATAAGAAAGTGGACACATTCATATGAATGTCCCAAAGGACCAACTGTTGGGGAGAGCAGGAACTAGAATGTTCATGTATGCTGGTGGGAGTGTTCATTTGTTCAACCAATTGGAATATACTTTATCAACATCTACGGACACTAAATATGTAGCTGTCCAATACATCAGTAATTCTTCTCTCAGAAGGAAGGTATATATATGTCCACAAGATAGTATACACAAGATTCGCTTAAGTAACTTCATTTATAATAGGGAAAAAAAACTGGAAACAACCAAAGTGTCCATCAATAGGAACATGGATAACTGAATTGTAGTATATTCATATAATGGAAAACTATACAACAATAAAAAGAGAATAAACTATTGCCACAGCCAGCAACATGGAGAAAATTCACAGACATTACAGTGAACTAAAGAAGCCAGATGAAAAAAGTCCATGCTGAGTGATTCTACTTATGCTCATGATTGGCAAAAATAACCTCTGGTGGTAGAATCAGAGTAGTGGTTGGTTATCCCTTGGAAAGTATGAGTGGGTGTTGACTGGGAAAGGACATTGGGGAGCTTTCTAGGATGCTGGAAATATTCCGTATCTTGATCTTGGTTGTGGTTACTTGAGTATAAAGACTCTCCCTTATTTAATACATGTATCCTTTATGGTATAATAGTTAAATCTCAATTAAAAAATATAAAGTCTACATAAAAAGAAAGTGAGTCTTGGGTAAGTCCTCCCTTTGAAAAAGGATGATAATGCCTATCAGTAATGTAGTGATTTCTCTACATTATGTGGACTAATTCAAATACATTTAACCCTTCAGACCAGCTCTGGGGCAAAGACATTCAGATTGCAGTGAGTTTCAGAGAGGATTGTGACTTACATGTAAATGAACAATTAAGCCTGACCATAAGTAGGGGAGGGTCTATGAATTCAGGAAGTAGAGTGGGATAAATGAAAAGATTAAGCTGGCATAATCACCCCAGCTAGGGCTACAAGGTATGCAAATAAGTTCTGCTTTTTGAAGCAATTTAACCAAACAGTTAAAGATACCATAGCCACAACGAAACTCTTCCAGGCTAAAACCCATCTCTGTTTCTTAGCAGTTCTGTACCCTAGGGCAAACTATACAGTCTCTTTAAGCCTCGGTGTGTTCACTGTAAAGTGAACTAATAAAGTTACCTACCTCACAGGTTTATTGTGAGGATTAAATGGGTTAATATAGATAAAGATTTAAGACAGGCTTTGGCAAATAGTAAATTCTATGTAATGTTAACTTGTACATTGTTTCTCAAGAGTGACTACTAGCTATGACAATAATTTTTCTACCTTTGAAATTCAGAGACAGACAAAATGCCCTCAAAACATGTTTTGGTGGCCAATATAGGTTTGATAAATGTTTAGTCTGCCAAACAATTATATTTAAAAAATGAACTATAAACTTATATCAATATAACTTTATATAATAAGGATATTTTAATTCCAAACCGTTAGGAACACAAAACCATAGTAAGAATAGACATTATCTCTATGTAAACATTATCCTTTAAAGAAAGCAAATTTAACTTCATGGATAACTCTATAGTGCAGTGTTTTTATTTTCTTTTCCTAATTTTATCTCAGGCACAAGAAAACTTCATCATAGTCCAGTGTATTAAGTGCAACCTAGCTGGTCCCCTTGGCATTGCAGGTGATAGCTAACACTGTGTTGGGAAGTCGCAAACCTGAATTTTCACGTTAACAGGCAACTCTGGGGAGGGCAAAGGAAAGAGCGTGAGCAGAGTCAGTTCTTCAGCATTAAATGTTGAAGGACTCCAGTTATGGAGTGAGGAGGTTGAGACAGTTAAGGTAATGAGAAGCATAAAGCATTCACCTAAAGTGACTGAGTTCTGGAAGTCACTGCCTTCATGAGCACTGGGCAGTCCCTATTACCAGCAGAGCTGGACACATGTGGGAAGCCAAACTCCTGAGAAGTAGTAGATATTCTGTTACAAATGACAGATGGGAGACTAATTAGGTGGATGGCATAGAACAGTTTCAATGGTCAGGCAGATGCAGATGTATATTGGATAGATGTACGTACATTTAGAATAAGAACATTGTGGGAGAATCATTTTGAAAAACACAATTAACTGTTTCACTGGGAGGTAAGCTCTTCAAGGGACATATAGAAGGTGCCTCCTATTATATCTTGTACCTGGCATGAAAGTAGGCCAAAATATCTTTGAATTGTTTATGTTGGGACACTGTCTTGTGAGCAACTGCTCCAAACACTAAATGTCATAACAGTTAAACAGAATATGATTTAGGGAAGAGAAGGTTAGAAGTTGCAACAGTAAGCTTCAAATGATAAAGTAAACAATTCAGCCAAAATTTTGTTTTCCAGAGTTCACTTTTTTCTTTTCAAATTCTACTGAAAACATGGCTACAGATGTTTTACAAGGTATCTTTTCACACTACTTTCCTGCATACTGAAAATAAAAGCTTAGGATGAATTTCCCCAATCTCAATAATTACTAACATGTTTGATTTTACATAGACTTCAACAATGAAGTGCAAAATAATTTCTTAAATTTGGGAGGAGTGACTACAACGATATAAGAGAGTGTCGATCAAACATGATACTTCTCAGTTCTAGTTCTACTAAATATGGAGTCGTCTAATATTTTCTTTAATTCTCCTTCAGAAATATTTGGGAGTAGGTCAAAGAGGGACATAAGGTAACCTAGACTTACAGTTCATTTATTCATTCAACAATTTATTCATTCCCTCAACAAGCATTTATTATTATCTACCATACATTCCATAAACCATCATTTTGGTAGAGTTGATGACACATCAGCAAACAAACCATAATCCCTGCCCTGAAGAAAAATCTCTTAGCCTATGATATTTCAGGGGGAAAATGAGGTATGACCAGAGTGCTATAGGAGTAGAGTGGGGAAATACTCAAAATAGAATATGTTAGGTGGGCAATTACAGAGTGTTCTAAAAGGATACTCATGTTTGATATCAGTAACAGTATGGGAGAAGAGGAAATGGATACCTTGTTACAGCTAGAAGTTAATAGCACATGCAAAGGCGCATGGGAAGAGAGAAGAACGTATGGTACCTCAGAGACCTGCTAACATTTCAGACAGGAAGGCATGCGGGGGCAGGGAGGAGGTAAGAGATGAGAGATGATGGGTAGGTGGGTGCTAGATCATGAAGAGCTATGGACTTTGACTTTTGTTCCTAGAGTGACATTGACATATATTTGTCTGTCATCCCCCTAGGATTCATCTGAGCATTGGTGGGTATTTGCAAAAAACTTTTCAAAATAAAGAGAAAGAAATTTCTTAATGGAAGCTTAGGTAAGAAGGTTGTGTTTAGGATAAAGATAAGTAAGGTTTAAAGCAAGGATGGGTTTTAGAAATGTCAAGAGGGCAGGACTCTAGGAGAAAATCCAGCCAATAAGGCATTCCTTGTATCCAATTTGGGGAATTATATGGAAATAAATACCTAATATACATCGTGAATAGTGTTATGATGCTATCTATCATGTTCTAATAACTTAAAAATCCTCAGTAAAACCTCAGAGACATATAATCCTTTGTTGAAGTGGTATTTTCAGGGAGTAAAATTAATAAAGCAAAATGGAGAGCTACAGTGTGAGAATGGAAATTCAGCAAAAGAAGAAATTCAGAGCAAGGTATTATAACAAAAACATAAGCTTTGAAGACTCCTAGAAATATTAATGACAGTAAGGTGGTACTGAGTTCTCTCCATTTGTGAGATGGGAGTGTGAGTCAATTTTTAAGATATCTAAGATATCTTAAACAATATCCAAATATCCAAACAATCGAGGACTAAGGAAAGTAGTATCTGACATTTGATCTACACCACAATAACTGCATCACCAGAGGGAGGTTAACTATGCCTCTAATTCACTGAACTAGAAAAAGATTTAATGTTCCGGGGCATGTGCAGAATTGTGTGTGTGGAGAAGTAAAAAATATATCAGGAGGATATTAAATGACAGAGCTATATAAAATCTAAAAGGGTAGTTGAAACAGGAGCCTCAACAAGTCAATGACCAAGATTCTAGAGAAACTTAAAAAGATGATCCTGCTTTACATATCAAATGAAAATTTAACTTGTATAAAACTTAACAAGTGACCTCTTCCAAGAAAATAAGCACTGGGACATCTCTCTGCAACTGGAGGATGAGAGAATATGGAGGCATCAGTTAACTGCACTTGCATAGGGACCCTAGTGCTGTTTGACAAGTGTGTCACTACTTCTCACTGTATCCTTAGAGTCTCCCCCCCAAAATTTTTTGTCAATGAACATTTTGATTTTGAGTCTCCTGATATATTTCCCCTAAGCAATGACCCAGGTGATCAAACAGCCCTCTCACATAGAAAACACCTGGATAAGTAGGGCAAACATATACACAAACACACACACACACACACAGAGAGAAATAGAATTCACTAAATATGTCACATACTTGACAAAGGAATGTGAGAAATATGAAGTTGAAAGTGGTGTACTTCTTGCTTAGTAGGAAATCTAACAATATCAGGAAAGACAAAATGAAAACCCATATGTAAAATAAAGGACGTGATGACTCTTTAAGAGAGTCACATAAGGGTTCAAAATGGTAGAAACCATTCCCAAGCTGCAGAAATCAAGGAAGGCTGCATGGAGGTGACTTTTTAAGAACGACTACTGCCTTTGGTTAACCCTGAAACTAGGATCTGTGTGTAAACAGTTTGTGTGATCTTATGAAGCCTGAGCTGGGGAGCTAGAAAGTTAGATGGGTAGGGGGAAGAAACTAGTAGAGTTGACTTAAGGGACAGAATGGCACTGTGAGGAACTGGAGATCAAAACAGATCTTAGAAATAAAGAAAACACTTCACAGTTGTCTTCCCGTAAGGGAAGGAAACCAGGTGTGATGGTTAATTTTATGTGTCAACTTGACTGGGTCAGAGGGTGTCCAGATATTTGGTTAAACATTATTCTGGAAAAGCTCCTTGACATTGGTGTTGTCAATGATTTATTTGATATGACACCAAAAGCACAGGAAGCAAAGGCAAAAATAGACAAATGTGAGTGGTTACATCAAACTAAAATGTTTCTTTTCGGCAAAAAAAAAACAATCAGCAAAATGAAAACGCAATCTAAAAAATGGGAGAAAATATCTGCAAACCATATGTCTGATGAGGTTTAATATCCAAAATATAAGGGACTCTTACAACTCAATAGCAGAACAAAACACAAATAATGCAATTAAAAAATGTACAGGGCTTTCCTGGTGGCGCAGTGGTTGAGAGTCCGCCTGCCGATGCAGGGGACACAGGTTCGTGCCCCGGTCCGGGAAGATCCCACATGCCGCGGAGTGGCTGGGCCTGTGAGCCATGGCCGCTGAGCCTGCACGTCCAGAGCCTGTGCTCCGCAACGGGAGAGGCCCCAACAGTGAGAGGCCCCCGTATCGCAAAAAATCCCAAAATGTACAAAGGACCTGAAAAGCTATTTCTCTGAAGAAGACATACAAGTGGCCAACAGGTATATGAAAAGGTACTTGACATCACAAATCATCAGAGAAATGCAAACCAAAACCATAATAAGATAATCACCTCACACCTGTTAAATGGCTATCATCAAAAGACAATAAGTGTTAGTGAGGATTTAGAGAAAAGGGAACGTTTGAACATTGTTAGTGAGAATGTAAATTGCTACAGCCACTATAAAAAGAGTATGGAGTGTCCTCAAAATATTAAAAATAGAATTACTATGTGATATAGCAATTCTATTTCTGGGTATTTATTCAAAGGAATAAAGCAGTACCCTGAAAAGATATCTGCCTGCTCATTGCAGCATTATTCACAAAAGCCAAGATATGGAAACAACCTAAGTATCCATCGACAGATGAAGGCATAAAGAAAATGTTGTATAGATATACAGTGGAATATTATTCAGCCATAAAAAGAAAATCCTGCCACTTGTGACAACTTGGATGAATCTGGAAGTTATTATGCTAAGTGAAATAAACCAGACACAGAAAGACAAATACTGCATGATCTCACTTGTATGTGGAATCTAAAATAGCCAAACTCATAGAATCAGAGATTAGAATGGTGACTACCAGGAAATGGGGAGATGTTGGTCAAAGTGTACAAACTTTCTGTTATAAGATAAATAAGTTCAAGAGATCTAATGTACAGCATGGTGATTATAGTTAATCATTCTCTAATGAGCACTTTAAGTTTGCTAAGAAAGTAAATCTTTTTTTTTTTTTTTTTTTTTTTTTTTTTTGTGGTATGCGGGCCTCTCACTGTTGTGGCCTCTCCCGTTGCGGAGCACAGGCTCCGGATGCGCAGGCTCAGCGGCCATGGCTCACGGGCCCAGCCGCTCCGCGGCATATGGGATCCTCCCGGACCAGGGCACGAACCCGTATCCCCTGCATCGGCAGGCGGACTCTCAACCACTGCGCCACCAGGGAGGCCCAAGAAAGTAAATCTTAAGTGTTCTCACAACGTATACAAGAAATGGTAGCTATGGGACATGATGTATGTATTGATTGACTTGACTGTGGCAATCATTTCACAATATGTACATATATTAAATTATCATGTTACACAATCTAAATAAATACAAATTTTATGTCAACCATACCTCAGTAAAACTGGAAAACAATTTTTAAATGAAAAAAAATTAAAGCAAAACAAAATATTTTTTCTGGGTGGGTGTGTGAAGTTGTTTTTGGATGAGATTAACATTTGAGTCCTTCGACTGTGTAAAAGCAAACTGCCATATCCAACGTGGGTGGGCTTTAACCAACCCACTGAAGGTCTGGATAGAACAGAAAGGTGGAGTAAGAGAGAATTCTCTCTCTCTCTCTCTCTCTCTGCCTTTGAGCTGAGACACTGGTCTTCTACTTTCAAACTCAAATTCAGACTGAAATTTATACCATCAGATACCCTAGTTCTCAGGCCTTTGGACTTGGATTGGAACTATACCACTGGCTTTCCTGGGTCTCCAGCTTGCTGATTATAGATCTTGGTACTTGTCAGCCTCCATAATCATGTGAGTAAATTCCTTATAATAAATCTCTTTACATGTATGTATTATAGTGCATATACATCGATTGGTTCTGTTTCTCTGGAGAACCCAGACTAATATACCAGGGTACTTTTCTTCCAGCGCCTATCTATCTTTGGCTGAGGGCAGCTGCTCCTGTGTTTTGTGGTCTCAACTCCCTTAGGATTCAGACATGCTATCAGTGTGAATCAGAATCACAAAGTGTCCAGGGCACAGACACATAATTTGCAACAACCATGAAGATCAGACTAGGCCTAAGGAAACTGGAGAGAAAAATCTGTAGGACAGAGGGAACAGTATATGCAAATGGACATAGATGTGAAAGTTCAGGGGAAATCAGGGACAATGTTCAAAGTAGTTCTGAAGTCTAAAGGCAGTTTAAGTCTTGATGAAATAGTACTGGAAAAAGGTAATCTAGAGGTCTAGTTTAAGAAGTTTATTATTTTCCCCTGTAGACAATTAGGAGCAAATAACAGCTTTGAGCAGTAAGGTGATATAAACAAAACTAACCTTCAGAAAGGTCAGGTGGGTAATCAGACAGACAATGTAATAAAAGGGAAAAGAACATTGATTAGGAAGCCAGTTAGAAGGTTACTGAAAACATCGTGAAGAGAAGTTATGAGGATTTGATTTGGGAAAGATGGAGAAAAATTTAGACAAGTAAAGAAGGGAGGGATATTACAGAGGCGGACTTTTCAAGAATTGGCTAGTGTTTTGACGTAGACAATAAGGCAAAGAAAAAAAAAGGTTGCTAGTTGGTGCTCTTCCCTGAGATCAATAATTCAGGTTAGGATTCTGCAATCTGAATGGAGATAACAATAAAGGGAGAGTGAGTTCTATTTTGGATCTTCTGTGTTTGCAAAGATGGTTAGACCTCCAGACAGTGAAAAGACATGAACTGAGGTTAATCATGTTAGACCTTTAATGGGAAATGAGCTGAGTTAGCTTACAGACAGTGACAAATACAAGAGGCACTGCTGGCAGGTAGGCAAGATGTGGGTGCCACTGAGGAGAAATAAATAAGATGTATAAGAAAACAGATAAACCAAATGTCCCTAGTTAAAGGCAAGGGACCACGTTAGGCAGTGCTGAGAGATGAGGTAATATTCCCTAGAAATACACTGCCCTCTATAAGGAAATGCTGACAGGAATCTAACAAGGGTAGTTAATATTTCCATTCTTTGTATACCTTGGCATCACTGGGACCTAAAAATAGTAGACGATCCATTCATGTTACTTGACTGGTAGTGGGGGAGATAGAAGAATAGGAAAAAAAGCTAAAAAAAAGAAAACAAGAGAGAGAGAAAAAAAAGAAAAGAAGAAGAGTATCAACAGTAAATTCTCCCCTCCAGGCATGCAAGACAGAGGGCACAGAGTTGCTAACACCCTTCGGGTATTTTTCCTCTTTCTAAAGTTGCTCCCAGGTTCTCTGTGCTGCTTCTGTAGCAGCACTAGACTTGCTTAGATGGCAAACATGTCAGAATGTTTTTAAATCTTTTTAAAAGATCACCCCAGGGCCTCTCCTTCACAGAGCAGGATTAACAGTGCCCTGAACTTGCTTCCTTAGTGGAAATGCAGCTCTGGTCTAACTTAGACTTTCCAGTGTGTCGGTCCTTCTTTAACCATTTCATTTCCTACAAGGGAAAAGTGATGATCAGTGGGCTGAAAGTAAATGCCTCACAGTCAGACAGGGAGCAAGATGGTAGACAGAAGGGTCTTCATCTCCTCTATTTTCTGTCTGTAGCATCGCTGGACTAGATTTCTTAATTGTGCTGTGAGATCTTTAACTGGAAAGGATTTATTGGGGGATCAGTGATCACAGACCTCTCCACTCAACACAGCCATAATGACTGAACAGGAACTTTACACACCTGGTCTTGAATAATATTCACAAAATCCATATAAAAGACATGTTAGTGTCCATACTTTTTAGATAAGGGAATTAAGGCTTAGACTTTAAATGCAGTTGACTTATCCAAGGTCACAAGACTAATACTAGCTCAACGCGGGTTTGGACCCAGGTTTTCTGACTCCAAAGTCCATACTCTTTCCAACACTCAGAACTGCCTCTCAAACTTTGGACTACTGTAACATCAAGTGTCGTGCAAAAATAAGGGAGTGGAGTTTGACAAATACTCTGTGATTTCATTAATTGCTCTAAAAGACCATGTTTCTTAGAATCTATGATCTTGAGAATCTCAAAAATTTATTCATAGAGAGGGTCTAAGGCATTTTACTTGCTGAGAAAGTAGCAAGAGTTAGGAGGTTAATAATTATGGGAGTTAAGAACTGAGAGAAGAGGCATTTCTTTTGAGCTTCCCCAATCTTAAGGGAAATCTCAATCTCTTATGGCCCATCTAGCTTCTATTTATAATGTCCCTATCTTACAACTTCATGTGTAGTAGATAGTAGTAGGAAAGCAATAGATATTAGATTTTCAATGTATATTGTTGATTAATTATCTAGCCTATCTGGTCCAATTGTATATGTTTTGGATTCATCCGTATCTTTTCATTATCAGATAGAGGTGAGCTACATAGAAAAAATAGCTTTATTTTCAACACACCTCGAATTAATAGACTGAATATGTGCAAATGTTTATATTAATATGAAATGGCTTAACCTTCACTTTACTTTCCCCAGAATTCATAATCTATTTCAATTTATTTGTACTGCACACTATTTGCATTAGTTCATCAGGCATCACAAAACTAATCTGATGTGATTTGACGGCATTTTTCCAAGAATAAGTTGCATTCTTAAAATAAGAAAACATCACCCTAAGCTAATGGTTACTTTGAATAAAATCCAAAACATCTAAACGCATGTAGAAACATTTGTAGTTTTTCTTTAGGCAGAAAGAAAAATTTCTGCCCCACAACAAATGATTTCCATTGGTTTTCCTTATCTACATGACATTTTAAGAAATCCACCTCAGAATCAGCAAAGACAAGTAGAGTTAATGACAACAGGAAATATTCCAAGATGTTCCATATTCATCATCTTTTACTGTGAATGTAGTGAAGACTGTATGAATAATACATTATCTGTTACACGCAAATTCATGTAACAAAAATGCAAATTCACTAGGGTTCAGTCTATATTTATATCTTTGTATCCAAATTAAGGAAGGTACTTTATGACTATGGATAGCAGCAATTATGGGACAGTCAAGCATATGCTGTCATTTAACATCATACCAGCTCTTAACTAGTCAAGACATGATATATTAAAGGAGATTTATCTACATTTTCAGTTTTCTTCTTTTGGTTCTGTAACCAATATTTACACAATTGTTTTTACTTATTAGAAGGCAGGCCAGCAGGCTAGACAAAGAAACATGTTGAAACTCTTGCTGCTTCTTTCATGTCACCACTATTTTTTGAAAGATTTCTAAATTTCTTGAGCAAAGACTAAATTAAAGATGGTGAGTACTTAAAGGATTATTTCAGAGCTGCATTAGTCACTTTATCCCTGCCACACATCAGTAGGTAATACAGAGGGTCAGCGTTACTGATTTAGGGGTCTTGTTTATTTGAGAATCTTGATTTCCTAAATGTTCCTTGAAAATCTGACAATTTATTGAAAATATGTTAGACTAATTGCACTTTACTTTCCAACACGTATCACTTTTCATTTTTAGTGGGAGTAATTTTAAAATGTCATGAATGTAGATCCTTGAATTTTCATACTTATTTTTTTCTTTTCTTGTTTACATCAGTGTTTCAGAATGAGATGGTAACTTCTAGGATGTATAATCATACATACCTCACACAGCATGTGTTATCATGGGAAATACTCATCTATCCATCAATGAACTCACTCAATATTATCTAGTTAGTGCATATTATATGTGCATCATAGTAAGTAAGGCAGGCACAATTTCTATAGCTAAGAGTATATATTCTAGTAAAGGAGATAATTAAAGTAGTGATCGTAATCTTAGCATGTAAGGCTTATAGTAATCACAAATCACCACATAAACACACTGGAGAAGCACCTATGCATTACCACCATATCCCAAGATTCTCCCAAAGGTTGAGGGCAAATTCCAAAAGTTGTACCACTTTTAAAAGAACAAAAATAATATAACTGGGAAAATGCGACATTAATCTCACCAAAACTTTTAAAAATAAAAGCTTTTCCTAAACTAGATTTTTTTAAAAAATGAAATAATAAAAAGTAAAGTATAATTACATGAGAAAAGACACTACTGTGTTTTTATTCAACAATTTATTCAACAATTCATACCTAGTCAGTGCCTCTCACCTAGTAAGGGCTAGTTAATATTTTTGAAATAAACAATGAACGGGTAAAATAGCTGATGATATATGCTGAAATATCTCTATTTCCACATCTCAGTCCTATAGTGTTTTAAGAAATGTAACTTGTCTGCATTATTATCATTGCTTCAAGTTACCATGTGTCAAATACCTAATATATCATTAAAATTTTTAGTACCTTTGTGAGGAAGTTATAACAGTTAAGTAAACAATGTTTATAGAAGTTAAATAACTTGCCAAAGGTCACCTATACTATAAAGGTCAGAGCTGAGATACATTCTCTCATGTCTGACCCATCTCATCTGATGCGACCCACTATCTTCCATAACATAAAGTTCTTTCAACCAAAGCAATATCTGTATTCTTTCCACCCATATGTTATTTTATGACTCAGAGAAAATAAACCTGCTTAGCAGCGGCTGTCTCCATATAAGCTTACTGAAAATGTTACTACGATGAAAAGTTAGAAATAAAAAATACCTCTCACAACTCATTTCCTAGCTAGAGGACATAACACTTAGTCTAAATGCCTAGGGTTGTGCTCTTGCAGAGCAGGCTGGTTGCCTGGATGCAGCACTATATATTATTTTGTAGAAAATAACCTTTCAGGGAAGAATAACTGCTTCTTAATGATGATATGAACTCTCTTACAAATAAACTCACCCCTCATTTGTCAAGCTTAAATTAACATTGGGAGATGTACTGTGCTTCCCAGAGGAACTGAAAGTCCTGCCTTTGAGACAACCTTTATCTCTTCTGATACATTTCAAAGTTAATAAGCATATATTAAAATAAGAATCTACCTACCTAAGAAACTGTACTATGAATGTTTAAAAATACTTTGGATATTTTTTCTTAAAAGGAAATAATGTCTAAGGACTTAGAGCTTACTTATTGAGTAACTTAGAAGTAACTGAGAACATAAAAACATAACATATAATTAGAGTGTTTAATAAACACTTGATTTTAGGACAATTACAACAAACACATTTGGAATACAGTGAAAAGGAGAAACTAAGGAAAAGCTATACATCAGAGGTAGACATTCTGCTGTGACTTGGGGTCCAAAGTTGCATAGTAGAAAGTTTTGGACTGAAATTCCTAAAACCTGGTTAACAATCATCTAGCTGTTTGACCTTAGATGTTCATTCATTCTTTTTATTCATTAATAAAAATTCATTGAATACTTATTATGAGTCATGCATCATTCTAGGCACTGGATGTATTTTAGTGAATAAAATATGTATGGTCTTTCCCTTTAGGGGATTAGCAATGGTCAAATAAACAAGTCAAAAGCAACAATCTACCTACTGACCTACCAATCCCCGCAATCTCTTCCTCCCTCCTTCCCTCCTTCTCTAGATAGATCAACAGATACAGATGCATCCACAGGTGTATGAACGTGTACATGTGTACAAAATGTACATGGGTAGGGGAACGAAATTCATGACCCAAAATTGTCTCTCTGGCATGCAGATTATTTCCAACTAAAAACAATCAAGGCCCAGAAGACTGAGGAAAAAACTTTGACCTTCCCCCTAACTGCCTGAAAGTTTTAGATAGAGGGTCTATTACAGGGATATCTGCAGTGAATATGTGCTAGGTGTGGTGGGGAAACTCTTTGAGATCAGAATCCACTCTGTGTCTTACTGTCTCTGCACGGCCCAGCAAACATTTGTTAACCAAAAACTTGCTTTTCCATCTCCATGCCTTCCTCCTTTTTGAAGTCACAAACCACTGCTCCCAACAGCCTCTTCTGTCTTTAGCTGAAGATGGTATTTAAGGTGAGGGTTTCAGCTATTTTAGTGAGTAACTCAGTTTTCCTGGTTCTCTCTCATATATGAATGTTATTAAAATTTAATGTTCTTCTATTAATCTGTCTCGTAATTCTTAGACCAGCCAGAAGAACCTAGAAAGGTGGAAGAATATTTCTTCCTTCTCAACACATGTTTTATATTCACATTTACAAATTGTGGTAGATGACCTACAGAAAACAAACAAGGAAAAATAAGAAAAAGAATTAGAGCTACCTAGTTAGAGTGGGCAGGGAAGATGTTGCTGAAAAAGTGACATGAGGAGTCATGAAAAATGTGAGAATGTCTGCCGTGCAAAGAGCAAGGGCTTTAGAATTCCAGAAAGAAGGAAGAGCAGGTGAGAAGGCTCTGAGGCTAGAGCAATCTTAGGACATTTAAGGGGTCTACTGTGGCTGGAAAAGGGGAGAAGGTAGCACAACATGAGTTAAATGCAAGGTCAGACAAGGACAGGATCAGACATGAATTTATGAGACTTGGAATAGTATTGGTACATTATTCTAAGAGCAAAAAGAAGTGATTTTAGAGAGTAATTTATGATTTCAAAGATTTTGATGGCTTGTAAGTGCAGAATAGATTGGAGGGAGTTTGGAGTGGAAGCAATAGGAAGTCTCCTACTCAGTGACAGGTAGCTGAAGATGGAGGCATAAATTAAAATGGTGACTGGAAATAGACAAGAATGAATAGAGTTAATATATATTTGGAAGTAGGAAAATAGAACATCCTTACTCAGTCTTTTACTTGTATTTTCCATAAAAATTTTCAATTATGTTATTTATAATATTATGTTAGAGTTATGTTTTTATAAAAGCTATGAGAGATTTTACTAAGGAATATTAGAAAATCAGATATTCCTAAGAAATTTTAGTGCTACTTCTGCATCAAATGAAATTTGTCTAATCCTAACTAGGTCAACCAGCTTCATTCGTTTTCTTAACCTGTTAACTAGAGTTAATGTGTCCTATTGAATTTATTTTATTCCAATCCCTTGAATTGTTATTTTAATGATAGTGTAAACAGCTTTTATTTAAGGTGTTTGAGGTATATTCTAACTAATGTTTTGGGATTTGGGAAAAAAAATATTAAACACCCACTTAAGAAGGATGTCTTCAAAAGATCATCTACAAATTATTTATATGGCTTTTCAGAAATTACATCATGGAGTCATTTGGGCTTCACAAGAAAAATTTCAGCCATAAAAACTACTCTCTGAAAGCTCTTTCATAATCCAATATTATTTCTCTGATTTCTAATCTTCTCTTCCAATCCTTCCACATAAGATAAAGAATAAAATCTGCCATTGGCATTTTGCTGGGTTTTGTATGCTTTCAGAAATATGAAAAAATATTGGGAATTTTATAGAACAGAGATATTAATAATAATAATTTTTAAACGCTCATCAGGTATCTTTCAAAGAATTAAAAGTTTTCTTATTTAAGCAATTGAGTCACCACATATTAAAAAATAATTAATACAGTAATTTTTATTTAAAAGCTGATATAGTAGATGTTGGGTAAAGGAAAAATATTCCATTCTCAACCATGATGTTTCTATTTCAAAAATCCTCTACAGTGAACTAATTTTCTGTTGAATGATTCAGCATTTATAGCCTTCTATGCATAATGTTGAAATTCTACACAAATGATCAAAAATTTGACCTTATGAAAATTACTTTATAATTTATAACAATAATCCAAAATCATCTACAGTCCCTAAAATAGACATAAAAATTGTCAGAAAAATTGAGTCATTTTCTATTCCTTTAATAGAAAGCATATTTTGAAAGCTTCACAGTACAAAGTTCAGAAATGCCAAACATGTTTCTTTTCACAAGTCTGTGGGAGAAAACAGAGTCTATTTTTCACCAAGACATTGGTCCATGGTATAAAATTATTGTTCAGATAACCCAATCCTATTTTAAAGTGTTTATGATATACTTTGTCCTTGAACTACAGCCTAATTTTCTTAAAGTGATTACAGAATAAAAAACAAACATCAAGTTCATGTCTACTGTGAAGATGGGACTATATCATGGATTCTACCCTTAAGGAGGTAGGTTTCAAAAGCTTGGCTCACTTCCTAGAAACTGGCTAAAAATTCGGGTCAGGCCATAATATACACGATGTGAACAATATTTCTAGGTGAAAATTGAGCTTATATTTTTAAGTTAAAATTGCAACATCATATTTTCCTTGATATATGGGGAAAAGGGAAGACTCTAACTAAAATACCTGAAATGCCTCTCAACCAATTCCATCTGTGGGGCAATGGCACTAGGGGAAACCTCTTGGATATTGCTTGAGGAAGTGCTGAATTGTACAGGGAGGAAGCAGAAGAGGAAAGACAGGAAAGGACGGAGAAACAGAGTTGGACACAGGAAATCCAACTCTGATCATCATTACTATTTTTTATTTTTAACATGTCCAAGGCAGTGGCACTTGTTGTTTAGGAATATGGGGAAATAAAATTTGTGACGGGGTTGTGCATGAACATGTTCACTCATTTAAATATGAATTAAATAAAACACTAAAAGGGATGCAAATATCATTTTGTATATGTTAAACTAGAAAAAAAAACTCTTGGTAATCAGAGTCTGGTCCCATGACAGGTCCTTGGGATTGAGAGAAAGCCAAGTAGGTTTCAAGAGGACCATGCTCAACAGTGCCAAATCTGTCTAATAATTCACACTCTACAGTTATTGTGATAATTAAAAAACATGTAGAACAAAGGTCCAGCACAGTGACTAATATATACTGAGTTAATAATAAGTGGTAATTTTCACCCCTTAACATCCATTTTTAAGTTGTTTCATTAGAGGAAAGGTATTGGCAATGTTGAATATTTCAGAATTCAAAAGAAAGACAGAATATTCAAAGGATATTTAGCAACTGGAATTTTAATGGTCATGTTAATGAGGAATTTCAGTACCCGGATGGTGGTAGAAACCAAATTGTGGTAGATTGAGCAGTAGATGTGTAGAAAGGAAACTAGAGCAGTAAAGGAATCCTGAAACTGTAAAACTCCTAGAAGAAAACATAGGGAAAAAGCATACTGACATTGGCCTTGCAAAAGTTTTCTTGGAAATGACACCAGAAGCACAGGCAACAAAAACAAAAATAGACAAATGGGACTACATCAAACAAAAAGCTTCTGCATAACAAAGGAAACAATCAGCAAAGTGAAGAGAAAACCTATGTAAACGGAAGAAAATATTTTCAAATCATATATGTCATAAAAGGTTAGTATCCAAATTATATATGAAACTCCTACACCTCAATGTCAAAAAAAAAAAAAAAAAAACCCACAACAACCTCACTTTAAAATGGGCAAAAGAGGGCTTCCCTGGTGGCGCAGTGGTTGACAGTCTGCCTGCCGATGCAGGGGTCACAGGTTCGTGCTCCAGTCCGGGAAGATCCCACATGCCGCGGAGCGGCTGGGCCCGTGAGCCATGGCCACTGAGCCTGCGCGTCTGGAGCCTGTGCTCCGCAACAGGAGAGGCCGCAACAGTGAGAGGCCCGCGTACCGCAAAAACAAACAAACAAACAAACAAACAAAAAGGGCAAAAGATCTGAATAAATATTTCTTCAAAGAAGACATACAAATGTCCAACAGGTATATTAAAAAGTGTTCAATATAGTGGAAATGCAAGTCAAAACCACAATGATATATCACCTTATACCTGTTGGGATGGCTAGTATCAAAAAGACAAGAGATAACAAATGTTGGCAGGGGTGTGGAGAAAACGGAACTCTTGTACATTGTTAGTAGGGATGTAAATCGGTACAGTCACTATTGAAAACGGCATGGAGTTTCCTCAAAAAACTTAAAAATGGAACTACTATATGATTCAGCAATTCCATTTCAGAGTATATACCCAAAAGAACTGAAATCAAGATCTTGAAGATATATCTGCACTCTCATATTCATTGAAAATAGAATTTTTTACAATATTTATAATATTTACAATAACAAAGACATGAAATAATCTAAATGTCCATAGACAGATGGATGGATAAAGAAAAGGTGGTATATGCATAAAATGGAATTTTTTTTTAAAAAGGGAATCATTCCATTTACTACCACATGGAGGAACTTGGAGGATATTATGCAAAGAGAAAAAAGCCAGACTCAGAACAAATATCATAGGATCCCATTTATATTATATATAATGAATCTAAAATAGTCAAATTCATAGAAACAGAGAGTACAGTGGTGGTTACAAGGGGCTGAGGGAAGGGTAAACTGGGGAGATGTTGGTCAAAGGATGAAGTACAAAGTTTCAGTTATGCAAGATGAATTAAGTCCTAGAGATTTACTGTCCAGCATTGTTCTTACAGTTAACAATAGTGTATTACATACTTAAAAAAAATTTAAGATGGTAAAGCTAATGTAAAATGTTCTTATAACAGAAAAAGAGAAAGGGAGAAACATTTACAGATGATGGTTATGTTTATGGAATTGTTTATGGTGCCACATTTCACAGGCATCAACTCATCAACACATATACATTAAATACATACAGACTTTTGCATGTCAATAACATCTCAAACAAAGAAAAAAAAAAGAAAATGAACCTTACATTCCCAGAACATTGTTTGAAAAGAAGGTGCTAATGCAGTGCTACTCAAACGGGGTTAATTTTGCCCTTCCAGGGATATTTAGCAATGTCTAGAACGATTTTAGCTGTTACAACTGAAGGTATATGTGTCCCATTTGCTAAACACTGGACAGGACCCCACAACAAAGAATTACCTGGCCCCAAATTTCAAAGTTGGGCTCACTGCACAGTTCAGAATATATGTGTAAGTGGGTTCAATATTTGTATAAAAGTACATTCCGCAATATTTAATAAATCACATTGTGAGAGACATCTCTCAATCAAAAATGCAACTGGTCCAGAATACATTTTGCTGAAAAGCCCATTCCTTCACAACATTTGCTGTCAGTCTGTTAATAAGCTCTTGGCATGCCAAACAGAGTGTGTTTTTTCTATCTGCTAGCTAAGAGCAAGGAAAAAGGAAAAGTTAAATAAATAAATAAATGCCCCTTACTCTTGCTTTGAGAGCTAAATTAAAATACTCCTCCCCCCCCCCAAAAAAAAGAAAAAACAAATAAAAAAAAAAAGAAGAATAAAATACTCCTCCCTCACTTATGTAGCCTATTGATTACATCAATTACCTTTGTATCTTACAGTTGTTAGGCAGGCCTAATGTTCTGGAAGATTTAGCATCCAATTTCAACTAGTTTAGTGTGATATCCAGGAAATGGGAGTCTTCTTAAATTCTCCTGCATAAAAAATACCATCTGTCCAGTGCGTCCATTAGTTACCCCACATTGAAAATGACACTCAGGAAGGAATGTTAGAGTCTTTGTGTAGGCAGTACTAAGTATCTTAAATTTGCTTTGAAAGTCCATGTGTGTGTGTGTGTGTGTGTATGATGAAAGATTACTTTGGTGAAGAAAGAAAGGAAAATCTATAGGACTTTAATATGTAGTGTCTTGTTATATCTGTCAGAATATCAGTGATTTCAAAATCAAATGTTTATATGCATATATGTTCACAGCAGTTTTTTTTATAAGAACAGATATTAGAAGTAAGCTAATCCATCAATAAAATGACACTAAGGGAATTAACAGAGTTGTTCAAGGGGAATGTTTGCAATCCAAGAAGAAAAATCTTATGTAAAATTTATAAATAAACATAGTAAAACCCCTAGGAATACATTAAACAAAAAAGAAACACGATCTACAGGAAGAAAACATTAAAAATCTACACAGATATAAAAGAAGACTTGAATAATTTAAAAGGCATATTCTTGTTTTGTTGGAATGGAAGATTCACAGTGGTGAATATGTAAATTATTTCAGTTACCTTAAATTGATAATATGAATTGAATCAATGTTAACTACCATCTGGGTAGGATTTGGGAAAATCATTTTTTAATTATTCTAAAAATTTTAAAGATAAAAATATACAAAATGGTCTGGGCATCTTTGAGAAGAAAGAATTAAGAGGGGTAACTGGATTTAGCAGAAAATGGAAATTCGTTATGCAAATACATCAGTTCAGATTGGCAATGACAATTACAGACAGACAGATGCACAAAAACAAGCATACTCAAAATCAATAGGCGAAGTTGGATTATTCAATTAGAAGTTCTAGGTGACAAATACTTAGCCCTTTGGAGAAAAACATAACGATAAATACTGATCTTACACAAACCAAAATGAATACTTAATTTGTTAATTTGTAAAATGAAATGAAATACAAATTTAAACCTGTTGGAAGCATGTTTTTTAAATAATTTTTAGTAAAGGGAGTTTTCTACAAATTTATTTAAAACTCTAGAAATCAAAACAGGCTTACAAATGTATTAATATAAATATAATATATCTTACCTAAAATAAATGTGTGTGTGCGTCTGTGCATGCATTCAAATGACAGCAAACTAGGAAGAATTCCAAGGCAGCAATTTGGTAGGTGGTCTATACTGGACTGAGAGGGTAGGCATTTGATGTGACAAATGATATAGATTCAGGGCTCACACACTGAAGTCAATTAGGCCTGGGTTCATGTCCTGATATGACTGATCTTAAATAACTATTTAACTATTTGAAGCTTCAGCTCATCCATAAAATGGGGATGATAACATCATAATTTATAGTGTCTATAAAGGTTATTGAGACCACAATAATCATCACATAAGAAAAGATAATAAAATAATTACTATTTTTAAAATTTATTTAAGGTTAATAGCAGTGAAGCTCTGTGACTTCTATGGTCACAGAGCTCTTAGTACCAGAGTCGCAACCTCAGTCCAGTGTTTTTGACTCCAAGCCTAGTGTTGCTTATATGAACACTGTATTTTAACTACAAAAATGAAAATTTAAGATTCTACCAAGAAGCTTCTCTGAAGAATGTTAACTAGACTACATTTTACCCTTTTAATTTAAACTTATAGCATTGTTTTTAACTACAATTATTTATTGGAACAAGGACCTACTGTATAGCACAGGGAACTCTACTCAATGTTGTGCAATAACCTATACAGGAAAAGAATCTGAAAAAGAATGGATATATGTATATATATATAACTGAATCATTTTGCTGTACACCTGAAACTAATAACACAATGTTATAAATCAACTATACTCCAACATAAAATAAAAATTAAATCTTTTTGAAAAAAATTTTAAAATGAATTGCTCTAGGGAAATACTTTTCAGTTTTTAAAATTATCATTATGTCAGAATACAGCCAGACAAACATACAATTGATTCTGTCTCTATATGCTTAGTATTCTACCATTATATTTTTAAAGTAAAAAAGTCATAGCCAAGGATGGTTAAAGATGACCTGATTGGTAAATAAGGTCTTCAAATGAAATTATTCTTCTCATCCCTTTTCTTTACGACAAGATTTTTCAAGATTCATGACCTAAGCTAAAAGAATCTGCCTTTTTAAAGCCTAGGAAGAGTCCAGGTGCCTATTCGGTATAGCACTAGCAAAACACAATTCCTCAAACACTGAACATGCACATTGTACTAATAAAACCAATAAGGTGTAGCTATTGGCAGTTACTACAAAATATGCCCACTTAAAATAAACTAAAACATCCCATCCTCCCACCCACAAACCTAAACACATTTATATATCTGAGGATGGCCATTTTCACAACACAGAAATTTGGGGTAGAAAAAAAAAGATTCACTGGCAGTTTCCTCTAGTGGTTTACAACAATCATAGCATTAATTGTAATCCCTAAAGTTCAGTTCTATAAAAATTCACAGATCATTTAAAAGAAAGTCATTAACACTAATCAGGAAAGCAGTTAGAGAGTCTAGACAGAATTATTTTTTATTCCAGGGATAGGATTGTAAAGTACTGGGTGATAAAGTATACTTGAGTAAAACTGAAAGCAACTGGGAACAAGAATAATAAATAATTTGGAAGAGAGGAATGTTTGATGTGTGGGAGGAGCAAACTGCTTATTTTGCTTCTGGGTGAGCCTGGGCACAAGCATTGCTTGCCCTAACTCTCCCATTCTACTAATGAAAAAGCTGAAGTCAAAAAGAACATTTTTTCCAAGGTCACAAGGCAGCTACTATCAGAGTCAGATCTTGAACTCAGTTCTGATTTCCCATTCTAGTGTTGCACCTTGCTGCCTGCCAGCGGCGGGGTAATGAGATTCTATTTCGCTAGGTACTGAACACAGCCCTTCTGTTTAAAGGGAAAATAATTTAATGAAAAACTCAAGTTTGACTAAATATTCTGAACATCATTTTGAAACCTATGGCTGGAAAATTGGACATTATTAACATTTCACTATCCAGGAAAACACGATGTATACTCAAGTTTTAATTGTGCAAAGTCATATGTAACCCTTGCCTCCCCTTTCTTCTCAACTATTTTTTGTACATTTCATATCTCATGAGAAAAGTTGAGTTAATAGAGAGCAGGGGATCTACAATATAATTGACATTTGTGGTTTTGCTGCTCCACATCTATTTTCCCTCCTAGAAAAAGCACATTATTTATTTAGGGGATTCACTCTTGTATGACTTTCTGTCACATGGAAAGCTAATCAATCAGAGGATTCCATACCTTTGACCAGTAATTAATTCCCGACGTTTTTCAAGAAAGGACATTCTCTTTCTGCAGGTGTTGCCAGTTTGTGTAGATATGTTTCTGGAGCTTCCATGTCATTTTTCTCCACATGGAGATAGACAACTTGAGGATAAAACTACATGGCGAAAGGCAAGAGATAAACACCCACTGAATCCTGAGGGCATTCTTGGAGTTCCTGAAACCAGCCATGACTGAAGCCCAGTAGACTTACTCTGGACTCTCCAATGAGACCAATTCTCTTTTCATGCTTAAGCGTTGGAGTTGAGTTTCTATTACTTATGAGCAAAAAATTCCAGATAAGTACCAGCAGTAGTGATTAAAAAGGCAAGAAAACCACAGTGGTTTTCCTATAATAATTACATCAGACTTGCACTACGAACTCTTTGAAGGCAAAATGTACTGTCCCTTACAGTACTTAATACTAATTAATTTATTTTTTTGCTGTGTTGGGTCTTCGTTTCTATGTGAGGGCTTTCTCCAGTTGTGGCAAGCGGGGGCCACTCTTCATCGCGGTGCGTGGGCCTCTCACTATCGCGGCCTCTCCCGTTGCGGAGCACAGGCTCCAGACGCGCAGGCTCAGCAGTTGTGGCTCACGGGCCTAGTCACTTCCGCGGCATGTGGGATCCTCCCAGACCAGGGCTCGAACCCATGTCCCCTGAATCAGCAGGCAGACTCTCAACCACCGCGCCACCAGGGAAGCCCCAGTACTTAATACTATGCTTGCCTTCCTGACACTGACACTAGTTGTTGTCAGTTTTGCTGCTTTATAGTTCTCATTTCTGTAAAGTTTAATTTATAAACTCTTAGGGAAAAAAGTATCTATCCTATGAACTCTCTTCATTCTTTGAGTTTTTGCATTGGAGAATTTACTGTCCTGAAAAGAGTCAGAAAACTTGAGTTTTAGGGTACAAGGATTGCTAAGAGGCCAATTTTGTTCAGCCAACACAAATAGCAGCCTTCTCAAGATCATTGCTGAATTCTAAGACCCTATCTGTCTGCTTAGATGGTATATTTTATATTTTTTGACTAAGCCTATTTATAACTTGCTATGTCTGCTCAGGTTCTTGAGCTGCTGCGAGTTAAATGCTCTTAGAAATCTGGACTGCCAGTCAGAAATCCTGGGAATAAAAACTAGCTCTTTGAATATATAAACTCTGTGTCTTCCCCACCATGAACTTCACTCTACAGAGTGAATACTCTTAATTCCTTTAACATAGCATGCATTCATATTGAATGTTTGAATTTATATACAGGCATACCTTGGAGATATTGTGGGTTCAGTTCCAGAGCACAGCAATAAAGCAAACAACAAAATAAATTGAGTTATGTAAAGTTGTTGTTTTCCCAATTGTATAAAAATTATGTTAACACTATACTGGAGTTTATCAAGTGTGCAATAGCATTATGTCTAAAAATACCAATACACATACCTTGATTTAAAAATACTTCATGATAAAAAAAAAACAAAGCTAAACATAATGGAAGCCTTCAGCAAGTCATAATCTTTTTGCTGGTAGATGGTCTTACCTCAATGCTGGTGGCTGCTGAATGGTCAGGGCGGTGTTTGTAAACCTTGCCACTGCATTGTCAACTAAGTTTATGTAATATTTTAAATCCTTCATTGTCATTTCAGCAATCTGAACAGCATCTTCACGAGAAGTAGTTTCCACCTCAAGAAACCACATTCTTTACACCTCCATAAGAATCAACTTCTCATCCGCTGCAGCAATTCATTCATATCTTCAGGCTCCACTTCTAATTCCAGTTCTCTTGCTAGTTCTACATCTGCAGTCTTGAACTCCTTCAAGTCATCCGTGAGAGTTGGAACCAGCGTCTTCCAAATTCCTGTTAATGTTGATATTTTGACCTTTTCCCCTGAATCACGAGTGTTCTTAATGGCATCTAGAATGATGAATCCTTTCCAGAAAGTCTTCAATTGACTTTTCTAAGATCCATTAGAGGAATCATTATCTATGGCAGGTATAGCCTTAGGAAATATATTTGTTAAAAAACAAGACTTGAAATTTGAAATGACTCCTTGATCCATGAGCTGCAGAATGGATCAGGCTGTGATAGTAGGCATGAAAACAACATTAATCTCCTCGTACCATCAGAGATCTTGGATGACCACGTGCATTGTCAATGAGCAGTGATATTTTGAAAGAAATCTTTTTTTCTGAGCAGTATTTCTCAACAGTGGGCTTAAAATATTCAGTAAACCATGTTGTAAACAAATGTGTACAATAGCAGCTTTCTCAAAGCCATTGCTGAATTCCAAGAGTCCATCGGTCTGTTGTCATCCAGGCTTTGTTGTTCCATTTATAGAGCACAGGCAGAGTACATTTAGCATAATTCTTTTTTTTTCATTTTTATTGGAGTATATTTGATTTACAATGTTGTGTTAGTTTCTGCTGTACAGCAAAGTGAATAATTTATACATATACATATATCCATTCTTTTTCAGATTCTTTTCCCATATAGGTTATTACAGAGTACTGAGTAGAGTTCCCTGTGCTATACAGTAGGTCCTTATTAGTTATCTATTGTATATATAGTAGTGTGTATATGTCAATCCCAATCTCCCAATTTGCCACTCTCCCCACCTTTCCCTCCGGTACCCATAAGTTTGTTTTTTACATCTGTGACTCTATTTCTGTTTTGCAAGTAAGTTCATTGTACCATTTTTTTAGATTCCACATATAAGTGATATCGTGTGATATCTGTCTTTCTCTGTCTGACTTACTTCACTCTCTTAAGAACCCTAGAGAGTCCTTTTAAATGAAGCTCATTTACCTTTTAAATGGTAAATGAGCTTCAACTTAAAGTCATCACCTGCTTTAGCCCCTAATAAGTTTGTCATCTTATATGGCCACGTTTCCTGGTGCCCCAAAACAATTACAACAGTAACATAAAAGATCACTCATTACAGATCACCATATCAAATATAATGATAATGAAAAGTTTTGAAATATTGAGAGAATTACCAAAATATGACACAGAGACATGAAGTCACCAAATGCCATTGGAAAAATGGTAGCCGATAGACTTGTTCAACACAAGGTTGTCACAAACATTCAATTTGTAAAAAAACACAATATCTGTGAAGTGTAATAAAGTTAAGCGCAATAAAGAGAGGGTGCCTGTGTTCAAGAGTATGTAATTTGGGTGAGTTAAGTAAGATACCATGCATGTTGAGTATATGGATGAATAGTTAGGAGATTTCATGGACAATATTAATAATGTCATTTAACATATATATAGCTGTTATTAAAGGATTTTTCTCTATGTTTTCTCATTGTGTAGTCACAAAAAATTTGGCAGGAAAACTGGGGCTGAAAAGGTTAAATGGCTTGTAGAAAGCCATAGAGTAAGTGAAGAATGGAGTAAAGACTAGAAGAAAACACAA
Source organism: Mesoplodon mirus (assembly GCF_964341445.2). NCBI lineage: Eukaryota > Metazoa > Chordata > Mammalia > Artiodactyla > Ziphiidae > Mesoplodon > Mesoplodon mirus. Next base: position 33,471,377 of record NC_138983.1, read on the forward strand.
GTATAAGTCAGTTTATGTATTCTTCCATCATGCTTTCCTTCTTCTCCAAATTTTTCAATAGAATGCTGGTTTTAGCTTTGTGTTTTAGCTGATACAATTCTTTATCACCTATATAATAGCAATAACACTAAAAAAGTCTTGATTTCCAAAATTTTGAGGACAAATTTTTTTTTAATGAGTCATTCTGTGGGTACTGCCCTTCCCATGATTCAAATCTGAATCTATGTGAGTGAAACCTCTCTTCCAAGTCAGGGGAAAAGATCCAATTACATAATTTTCTTTTAGTTTCACAGCTTTTATATATAGTGGAAGAAAATTAAATCATCTCAGAATATCCCCTGCATTCATTTTATTTCATGTTTGAATATTAACATAGGGACTATTCATCTCTTTCCCTCTTTTCCAATGCTGAAGAGACCTCTTTGGAAACTTTCATCTCTCTGATATAAAGACTCTGGTATCATTTTTTTCTGGAGATTTTTCCACATTTTCAGATACTTTTCATGACATTCTTCCCTATAAAATAAATGACTAGAGGACTGGGGGGCTGGGAGGTACTTAAGGCACCCAGGCATTGTTTCTGTGTGCTACCACTACTTAGAAGATTTGGATCTTTTATCATAATCGGAAAATGTTTTAATAATATTATTTCTTTGAATATTTTATTTCCTCAATTATCTCAGTTTTTCTCTAGAAATTTATAGAGCTATGTTGAGATTTCATTTTTCTTTTCGGCTGACTGCTGGTAGAAATTTTAGTCTGATATTCTATTTTATAAATCTATATTCTAGCTTAATTTTTTCTGCCATTTAGGAATTTTTAAACAGTACCTATTTATATTAAAATCTAGATATTCAAGCATAGGTCTTTTAAATATCTCTTTAGGTACTTTTTGAAAAAGAATTATGTAAGTAAGTTCTATGATCTACAAATGACGATTTTTTCATAGTAAACTTTTTGTTTTATGGATATGATGTCTTCCCATGTCTCTGAAGCTACGAACTGTGCTAATTTTAAAATCTCATATTCTCCTTATTAATTCCTTGTGGGTTTTTTTGGTTTAGTTTTTGATTAATTTTGGTTTTTGTTTAGTGCTTATATATTGATCATTTTCATTCTTTTTTTTCCAGAAATTTTTGGTGATCGTTGATTTGATGATTACTATAGTCTTTTAAATTACCTGTTTGGGTGTCTGTGGGCATTGGTTCAGTTTACTAAAAATTGCATCTGCTGATTGTGAGAAAAGTGCCAAAATTACTGTGGAGAATGAAAAAAGAGTATACCATGGATTGGGGTTTTCTCTTAGGAAGAGGTGGTCTCCTGTTTCCTTTCTGGTACATGCCTAATTTAGGCATGTTTCTCTTTTCAAGCATTATTATTATTATTATTATTATTATTATTTAGTTTCTCAACACACATCAAAGAAAATTAAAAAAAAAAAATATAATGAATCAGTAAATGTCTTTTACTAAGGTTCACAAATGGTTAAATTTCACCATATTTGTAAAAGTATTAATTAAAATGCAATAGCTAAATAATGAATCTCAGGGAAATGTAAACCTATGTTTACATCAGCCTAAGAAATAGAGGCTAATGGATATTTGTAATAAGATGGGCTTTCACCACAAAGGAAAACTGAGCTCCGTGGTCCTAGCAACACTCAAATCCAATGTACTGGAAAGTACAGCTGTGCTGACAAGGAGAGAAGAGTGGAGCACATAGGTACCTGCTGACTCAGCAGCCCCAGATGAGCAGACCCCACAGAGTCTAACATGGATGAAAATTGTTTCAAAATGCCCCAGATGTTGAGTGTGTTTCTAAATTGGCACAGTCTTCATGAAGTTTTATTCAACTTCCTATGCCAACGTTGGATTTATCTTCCAATTAGTAATCACATGGCAGTGAAGCAAAGGAACTCAAGGTGCAAATATCCCGTGAGTTAATATTTTATTATTGACTGCAGATCATGGAAAGTACAGAAACAAGGTAAAAATATATATTGTGTTTCTAGATTATTAGTGCATTAAATTTCAGAAAAAGTGAAAAGAATGATGTCAAATATTTCTGTATTTCTGTGTTTTAAAACATAGCTATACATATAACTTGGTGGCTAAGAACAATGTTGTATTAAAGTTAATTATCTCCTCTTTTTAAAGGTATGGTTTCAATTATTTTTCCTTAAATGTTAATATCCTTTATTTGTTGTTGTTGTTTTGTTTGGTTTTTTTTAACTTTTTATTTTATTTTATTTTATTTATTTATTTATTTATTTATTTTTTGCAGTACGCGGGCCTCTCACCACTGTGGCCTCTCCCGTTGCTGAGCACAGGCTTCAGAGGCGCAGGCCCAGCGGCCATGGCTCAGGGGCCCAGCCACTCCACGGCATGTGGGATCTTCCCAGACCGGGGCACGAACCCGCGTCCCCTGCATCGGCAGGTGGACTCTCAACCACTGCGCCACCAGGGAAGCCCTAACTTTTTATTTTATATTGGAGTATAGTTGATTAACAATGTTGTGTTAGTTTCAGGTGCACAACAAAGTGATTCAGTTATATGTATACATGTATCTATTCTTTTTCAAATTCTTTTGCCAATTAGGCTTTTACAGAATATTGAGCAGAGTTCCCTGTGCTACACAGTTAGGTCCTTTTTGGTTATCCATTTAAAATATAGCAGTGTGTATCTGTCAGTCCCAAACTCCCTAACTATCCCTCCCTCCACCCTCCCCCAGGTAACCATAACAGACTTAGAGAACAAACTTATGGTTTCAATGTTTTTGATAGAGTAAAATTACTGAGAAGTGTGTAACGGTCATCCATGCAGATAATGCACTTCTTTACTTTAACATACAAGAATATAGAGATTCTAAGTGTCTAGATTTTTTATAAAACTATCTCTTCCATCTACCAAACATATGAATCAATTTGTAATTCAGGTCTTTATTTAAGCAGAATTATTTTATGTCTTTTATCATAAGATGCCCAAATGTTTTTTGAAAGTAGTCTAATTAAAAAGAATAGTTTAGGGCTTCCCTGGTGGCGCAGTGGTTGAGTCCGCCTGCCGATGCAGGTGACATGGGTTGGTGCCCTGGTCCGGGAAAATCCCACATGCTGCCGAGCGGCTGGGCCCGTGGGCCATGGCCGCTGAGCCTGCATGTCTGGAGCCTGTGCTCTGTGACAGGAGAGGCCACAGCAGTGAGAGGTCCACGTACCACAGAAAGAAAAAAAAAAAAGTTTAAAAATATTACCAAACTGCTGCTCTATTTGCACCCAATAATATAATAAAACACATATTAACTGAAAGGACACGTTACTTAAATGAATGTTTCTGGGAAACTGAGGATTACAGTGATTGCATTTTCTGTTTCAGTATAGATAGTCTGTATAAAGTCTTTCTAAAAAGACCCAGTGCACATCTTAGTGACAAAGAAACTTTATGAGCCGGGATCATCTATGTCCATACCCTCTCCCCAAGCAACTCACAAAGAATTGAGAGTATCTGTGAACCTGGTTGAGGAAAAACTACACCTTTATTTTTACCAACCTATAGCTAAAATTTAGTATTTCCTTCTATTATGAATATCAGCAACTAATCATAGTAGAATTAGCATTTCCTGTTATTTTGTCACTAGTGGAAAAACAGATATCTTCACATCACATTATGGTGGTGGCAGATAATCTAAGTATGTAATTCATGCTCATTAGTACTTTGAAATCACAAAAGTTAGCAGACCCATTGCTAGATCATTTTATGTGTACTTGTTTTCTACTGCTGCATACTTTAAACCACAAACTTAGCAGTTTAAAACCACCTAGGTCAGGTGTCCAGGCACAGCTGAACTGGGTCCCATGCTCAGGTCTTGCTGCAGCTCACAAGGCTGCAAACAAACCAGAATTGTAATCTCATCGGAGGTGCAGGGTCTCATTCCAAGCTTACTTGGTGGTTTGCAGAATTCATTTTCTTATGGTTGTAGAATGCGCAGCAGCTTGCTTCTTCAAAATCAGCAGGAGAGAAGGTTTCTGCTGCTTCCAGCCTCTGACCTTAGACCATCTTTCAAAGGGTCCATGATTAGGTCAAGCTCACCCAAGTTAATCCTTCCTTTGGTTTCTCAAAATGAACTGATTACTGACTTAATTACATCTACAAAAATCTCTTCACCTTTGCCATATAATGTAACCTAATCTCTGAAATGACCTTCATCATATTCATATTCTGCTCATACTGAAGGAGAAGTGGGTTATACAATAGGGGACAGGAATCTTGGGATCATCCTAGAATCCCTCCTACCATATGACAAAATACAGTAATGAAGAAACACATATATTAAAATATCACATTTTAATAATATTTTGATAAATATATTTCAATAAATTGGTTCTTTTTTTCCTGGGCATCTTATTTTATGTATTCAAAAACATTATTCTCAGGGCTTCCCTGGTGGCGCAGTGGTTGAGAGTCTGCCTGCCGATGCAGGGGACATGGGTTCATGCCCCGGTCTGGGAGGATCCCGCATGCCACGGAGTGGCTGGGCCCATGAGCCGTGGTCGCTGAGCCTGCACGTCTGGAGCCTGTGCTCTGCAACGGGAGAGGCCACAACAATGAGAGGCCCGCATACCACAAAAAACAAAAACAAAAGCAAAAACATTATTCTCGGAAAAGTTCTATAGGCTTCACTGCTGCCAAAATGATTTATGGAACAAAAAAAGATTAAAAATCCTTGTTCTAAAAGCGCACCATTTCCTAAATCGCTCAGTCCGAAATTTAGAACTCATCTTGCTTCTACTTTTGCTAATAATCTAATTTATCCTGTCAGCATTCCCTTCAAAATATATCCCAAATTTAACCACTTCAATCACTTCCATCATCCCCGAAAATTTTGTCTTCATTATCTCTCAACTGACTATTGTGAAAGCATCCTAAATAGCCTTCTCTCTCTTGTATTTGTGTTTGCTTTTTCCTCCATATATCATTATCTTTTTCAAGAACATAGATCAACTCAGGTCTTACATCTGCATAGATGACTCCACTGGTTTACAACTACACTAAGAAAAAAATCCAGTACCATTCATCATGTCTGTGGAACACTTCTCAGGATCATTTCCCACACTCTGCCCCTAACACTGACAAAGATTCCATGCCCTAATGCCCAGTACCTGTGGGTAACTACATGGCAATATGGACTTTGAAGTTGTAAGTCAGGTTACAGGCATTAAAGATAGAGATGTTGGCGGACCTTCAACATGGCAGAGGAGTAAGACAGGGAGATCACCTTCCTCCCCACAAATACATCAAAAATACATCTACATGTGGAACAACTCCTACACAACACCAACAGAATGCCGGCAGAAGACCTCAGACTTCCCAAAAGGCAAGAAAATACCCATGTACCTGGTCATGTGGCTGACAGGGTCTTGGTGCTCTGGCCTGGTGTCAGGCCTGAGCCTCTGAGGTGGGAGAGTGGAGTTCAGGACACTGGATCACCAGAGACCTCCTGGCCCCACATAATAACAATCAGTGAGAGCTCTTGCAGAGATCTCCGTCGCAACGCTAAGACCCAGCTCCACCCAATGGTCAGCAAACTGCAGTGCTGGAAGCCCCATGCCAAACACCAAGCAAGACAGGAACACAACCCCACCCAGTAGGAGAGAGGCTGCCTAAAATCATAATAAGGTCACAGACACCACAAAACACACAACCGGACGTGGCCCTGCCCACCAGAAAGACAAGATCCAGCCCCACCCCCCAGAACAAAGATACCAGTCCCCTCCACCAGAAAGCCTATACAAGACACTGAACCAACCTCAACCACTGTGGGCAGACACCAAAAAAAATGGGAACTACAAACCTGCAGCATGTGAAAAAGGAGACACCCCCCAAACACAATACGTTAAACAAAATGAGAAGACAGAGAAATATGCAGCAGATGAAGGAGAAAGGTAAAAACCCACCATACCAAACAAATGAAGAGGAAATAGGCAGTCTATCTGAAAAAGAATTCAGAGTAATGATAATAAGGATGATCTGAAATCTTGGAAATAGAATGGAGAATTAACAAGGACCTAGAAGAACTAAAGAGCAAACAAAAAATGATGAACAACAATAAATGAAATTAAAAATTCTCTAGAAGGAATCAGCAGCAGAATAACTGAGGCAGAAGAATAGATAAGTGACCTGGAAGATAAAATACTGGAAATAACTGCTGCAGAGTAGAATAAAGAGAAAAGAATGAAAAGAATTGAAGACAGTCTCAGAGAACTCTGGGACAACATTAAATGCACCAACATTTGAATTATAGGGGCCCCAAGAGAAGAAGAGAAAAAGAAAGGGTCTGAAAAAATATTTGAACAGATTATAGTTGAAAACTTCCCTAACTTGGGAAAGGAAAGAGTCGATCAAGTCCAGGAAGTGCAGAGAATCCCATACAGGATAAATCCAAGGAGAAGCACACCAAGACACATATTAATCAAACTATCAAAACTTAAAAACAAAGGAAAAATATTAAAAGCAGCAAGGGAAAAGCAACAAATAACATACAAGGAAATCCCCATAAGGTTAACAGCTGATCTTTCAACAGAAACTCTGCTAGCAAGAAGGGAGTGGCAGGACATATTTAAAGCGATGAAAGGGAAAAACCTACAACCAAGATTACTCTACCCAGCTAGGATCTCATTCAGAGTCGATGGAGAAATTAAAATCTTTACAGACAAGCAAAAATTAAGAGAATTCAGCACCACAAAACCAGCTTTACAACAAATGCTAAAGGAACTTCTCTAGGCAAGAAACACAAGACAAGGAAAAGACCTACAATAACAAACCCAGAACAATTAAAAAAATGGTAATAGGAACATACATATTGATAATTACCTTAAATGTAAATGTATTAACTGCTCCAACCAAAAGACACAGATTGGCTGAATAGATAAAAAAAGCAAGACCCGTATATATGCTGTCTACAAGAGACCCACTTCAGACCTAGAGACACATACAGACTGAATGTGAGGGGATGGAAAAAGATATTCCATGCAAATGGAAATCAAAAGAAAGCTGGAGTAGCAACTCTCATATCAGACAAAATAGACTTTAAAATAAAGTCTCTTATAGGAGACAAAGAAGGACACTACATAATGATCAAGGGATCAATCCAAGAAGAAGATATAACAGTTGTAAATATTTATGCACCCAACATAGGAGCACAACAATACATAAGGCAAATGCTAACAGCCATAAAAGGGGGAAATCGATAGTAACACAATCATAGTAGGGGACTTTAGCACTCCACTTTCACCAATGGACAGATCATCCAAAATGAATATAAATAAGGAAACACGTGTTTTAAATGATACATTAAACAAGATGGACTTAATTGATATTTATAGGACATTCCATCCAAAAACAACAGAAAACACTTTCTTCTCAAGTGCTCATGGAGCATTCTCCAGAATAGATCATATCTTGGGTCACAAATCAAGCTTTCGTAAATTTAAGAAAATTGAAATCATATCAAGTATCTTTTCTGACCACAATGCTATGACACTAGATATCAATTACAGGAAAAAAACTGTAAAAAATATATAAACACATAGAGGTTAAACAATACGCTACTAAATAACCAAGAGATCACTGAAGAAGTCAAAGAGGAAATCAAAGAATACCTAGAAACAAATGGCAATGAAAACAGGATGACCCAAATTCTATGGGATGCAGCAAAAGCAGTTCTAAGTGAGAAGTTTATAGCAATACAATGCTACCTCTAGGAACAGGAAAAATCTCAAATAAAAACCTAACTTTACAGCTAAAGCAATTAGAGAAAGAAAAAAAGAAAATCCCAAAGTCAGCAGAAGGAAAGAAATCATAAAGATCAGATCAGAAATAAATGAAAAAGAAATGAAGGAAACAATTTCTAAGATCAATAAAACTAAAAGCTAGTTTTGAGAAGATAAACAAAATTGATAAACCATTAGCCAGACTCATTAAGAAAAAAAGGGAGAAGTCTCAGATCAACAGAATTAGAAGTGAAAAAGGAGAAGTATCAACAGACACTGCAGAAACACAAAGGATCATGAGAGATTACTACAAGCAACTATATTCCAATAAATGGACAACATGGAAGGGAGAAATTCTTAGAAAAGCACAAACTTCTGAGACTGAACCGGGAACGAATAGAATGTATAAATAGACCAATCACAAGTAATGAAATTGAGACTGTGATTAAAAATCTTCCAACAAACAAAAGCCCAGGCCAGATGGATTCACAAGCGAATTCTATCAAACATTTAAAGAGGAGCTAACACCTATCCATCTCAAAGTCTTCCAAAATATATCAGAGGGGGGATGACTCCCGAACTCATTCTACGAGGCCAAAATCACCCTGATACCAAAACCAGACAAAGATGTCACAAAGAAAGAACACTATAAGCCAATATCACTGATGAACTTAGATGCAAAAATCCTCAACAAAATACTAGCAAACAGAATCCAACAGCACATTAAAAGGATCATACAGCATGATCAAGTGGGGTTTATCTCAGCAATGCAAGTATTCTTCAATATATGCAAGTCAATCAATGTGATACACTATATTAACACACTGAAGGATGAAAACCATATGATCATCTCAATAGATGCAGAAAAAACTTTCAACAAAAGTCAACACCCATTTATGAGAAAAACTCTCCAGAAAGTAGGCAGAGAGGGAACTTACCTCAACATAATAAAGGCCGTATATGACAAACCAACAGCCAACATCATTCTCAATGGTGAACAAAGAAAAGCATTTCCTCTAAGATCAGGAACAGGACAAGGTTGCCTACTCTCACCACTATTAGTCAACATAGTTTTGGAAGTTTTAGCCACAGCAATCAGAGAAGAAAAAGAGATAAAAGGAATCAAAATTGGAAAAGAAGAAGTTAAAATGTCACTGGTGGCAGATGACATGGTACTATACCTAGAGAATCCTAAAGATGCTACCAGAAAACTACTAGAGCTAATCAATGAATTTGGTAGAGTAGCAGGATACAAAATTAATGCACAGAAATCTCTTGCATTCCTATACACTACTGATGAAAAATCTGAGAGAAATTAAGGAAACACTCCCATTTAGCATTGCAACAAAAAGAAAAAATTACCTAGGAATAAACCTATCTAAGGAGACAAACGACCTTCATGCAGAACACTATAAGACACTGAAGAAAGAAATTAAAGATGATACAAACAGATGAAGAGATATACCATGTCCTTGGATAGGAAGAATCAACATTGTGAAAATGACTACACTACCCAAAGCCATCTACAGATTCAATGCAATCCCTATCAACCTACCAATGGCATTTTTCACAGAACTAGAATAAAAAATTTCAAAATTTGCATGGAAACACAAAAGACCCTAAATAGCCAAAGGAATCTTGAGAAGGAAAAACGGGGTTGGAGGAATCAGGCTCCTTGCCTTCAGACTATACTACAAAGCTACAGTAATCAAGATAGTATGGTACTGGCACAAAAACAGAAATACAGATCAATGAAACAGGATGGAAAGCCCAGAGATAAACCCATGCACATATGGTCCCCTTATCTTTGACAAAGGAAGCAAGAATATACAATGAAGAAAAGACAGCCTCCTCAATAAGTGGTGTTGGGAAAACTGGACAGCTACATGTAAAAGAATGAAATTAGAACACTTCCTAACACCATACACAAAAACAAACTCAAAATAGATTAAAGTCCTAAATGTAAGGTCAGACACTATATAACTCTTAGAGGAAAACAAAGGCAGAACACTCTATAACATAAATTACAGCAAGATCCTTTTTGACCCACCTCCTAGATAAATGGAAATAAAAACAAAAATAAACAAATGGGACCCAATGAAACTTAAAAGCTTTTGCACAGCAAAGGAAACCATAAACAAACGAAAATACAACCCTCAGAATGGGAGAAAATATTTGCAAATGAAGCAACTGACAAAGGATTAATCTCCAAAATATACAAGCAGATCATGCAGCTCAATATCAAAAAAACAAACAACGCAATCCAAAAATGGGCAGAAGATCTAAATAGACATTTCTCCAAAGAAGATATACAGACAGCAACAAACACATGAAAGGATGCTCAACATCACTAATCATTAGAGAAATGCAAGTCAAAACTACAGGGAGGGGCTTTCCTGGTGGCACAGTGGTTGAGAGTCCACCTGCCGATGCAGGGGACACAGGTTCGTGCCCCGGTCCGGGAAGATCCCACATGTCGTGGAGTGGCTAGCCGTGTGAGCCATGGCCGCTGAGCCTGCAGGTCCGGAGCCTGTGCTCCACAACGGGAGAGGCCACAACAGTGAGAGGCCCGTGTACTGCAAAACAAAAACAAAAACAAAAACAAAAACAAAAACAAAAAAAAACCTACCATGAGGTATCACCTCACACCAGGCAGAATGGCCATCATCGAAAAATCTAGAAACAATAAATGCTGGAGAGGATGTGGAGAAAAGGTAACCCCCTTGCACTGTTGGTGGGAATGTAAATTGATACAGCCAGTATGGAGAACAGTATGGAGGTTCCTTAAAATACTAAAAATAGAACCACATGACCCAGCAACCCCACTAATGGGCATATACCCTGCGAAAACCATAATTCAAAAAGAGTCATGTACCACAATGTTCACTGCAGCACTATTTACAATTGCCAGGGCATGGAAGCAACCTAAGTGTCCATCGACAGATGAACGGATAAAGAAGATGCGGCACATATATATAATGCAATATTTCTCAGCCATATAAAGAAATGAAATTGAGTTATTTGTAGTGAGGTGAATGGACCTAGAGTCTGTCATACAGGGTGAATTAAGTCAGAAAGAGAAAAACAAATACCATATACTAACCCATATATATGGAATCTAAAGAAAAAAATGTTTCTGATGAACCTAGTGGCAGGACAGGAAAAAGACGCAGACGTCGAGAATGGACTTAAGGACACAGGGAGGGGGAAGGGTAAGCTGGGATGAAATGCGAGAGTAGCATGGACATAAATACACTATCAAATATAAAATAGATAGCTAGTGGGAAGCAGCTACATAGAACAGGGAGATCAGCTCGGTGCTTTTTGACCACCTAGAGGGGTGGGATTGGGAGGGTGAGAGGGAGACACAAGAAGGAGGGGATATGGTAATATATGTATACATATAGCTGATTCACTTTGCTATACAGCAGAAACTAACACAACATTATAAAGCAATTATACTCCAATAAAGATGTTAAAAACTTAAGAAAAAAAAAGATTGGTTATCCTGGATTATCTAGGCGGGCTCAGTCTGATCACAGGAGTCCTTGAAAGCAGAAAACTTCCTCTGGCTGTTAGCAGAGGGATGATGAAGCAAGAAAAACAGAAAGATCAGAGGTTCAGTGTGTGAGGCACACTGGGCCTTCTGTTGGTGGCTTTTAAGTTGGAGAAAGGGAGGCACAAGCATAGGAATGAGGGCAGCATCTGGAATGACAGCTAGCCAATATCCAGCAAGAAAAAAAGGAACCATTCCTACAACAGCATGAAACCTCAGTTATCCTAAAAGCTAGAATAAGCTTGGAAAGAGATTCTTTCTCAGAGCCTCCAGGAAGCAACAAAACCCTGCCGACACCTTGATTTTAGCCAGTAACACACGTGTCAGACTTCTGATCTACAGAATGGTCAGATAATAAATATGTATTGTTTTAAGCCACTAAATTTGTGGTAATTTTTTACAGAAGCAATAGAGAACCAATACAATGTCCCATTTAGCCCTAGGTACATCTCTAAATTGATTACCAACTTGTTCATTCTTTATTTACTCTAATTGCAAAGCAATTGAAAATTAATATAATATAATGGAGGTATTTACTTGCACACGATTTAGTAGCCAATCAATAGTTAAATGCATTTTTCCTAGAAAGTTAGGATACTCCTGATCAAATTTAAAATATTAGGAACCTGGTATCAACAGAGGAACATTCCTCATTTTGAATTTTACCTGTTTACCTTTAAAGAATAATAAAAACTTTTAAACAATTATAGCAAGCCAGTTGTTAAATATGTGCCTTCATTTCTTAAAGAAATAAATAAGGACTTTGAGGCCCAACAGAATCTTTTTCAAATCTCATTAACCTTGCACAGTGGGCAAATCCTCATTTGTAAAACTAGGATAATCTTTAACTAGTGGAGTAGTTAGGAAAATTCCTCACAGAGCACTGTCCAACACCTAGGAAGCATTAAAAAAGGGTTAGTTTTCTAAATGTGTCCCAGGGATTGGTAAGAAACATAGCAAAGCATTTTGAACAAGTCACAGGGGAAAATACCACTTAGAAACAGCAAACTTCAGTGGACAGATGGGTTGGTCACTGCATTTTAAACACTGACACTCTATTCTGACATTCCAGACCACACATTCGTTTTCTCTTGAGGTTTCCTATGTAGCACAGAAACTCAGCAATGTTATCTCTTAACTCTGCACACATTTCTCTATAATCTCAAAGTACAATAGTCAACAACCTAATATTTTAACAATTTCCATGCTATTACTTTTTATTAACACCCTCTTAAGTACCTGTAATCTAAAGAGATTATGAGCTCTAGACCCTGAATGTTTAACATCACCTGGCAATCTCACTTGCAGTTCATTTCCCACATCATAATCCACAATATCCCCTGAACCTCTATGCACAACATAGTTATGCAAAACACTTTAAAACAGAAAAGCTGCAATATTGATATCATTGTGTCAGAACATGCACAGACAGCTGTTTCCCAAGTCCTTTATCAGTTCTTTTAAGATGCTTGAAATAATGAAATCGTGCATAAATTATAATTCTAACTACATGCATACATTTAACAAAAGACCGATTTTTGTCAACCTCTGACAAAAGTCCCTGTTGGCACAACTGAGCTCAAGGTCTTAATTATACCAGTGTGAAATTGAAACGAAGAGGTCAAAATGAAAACTTCTTTTCCATGGTTTATTGCCACTTCACAATAAAACAGCTTTGCGTTCAAATGAATCATGAGTCTTTCTTTTATATTTTTTCTGCAGCACAGTAATCTTTCAATACAGTGAAATTATATATTTTGACACAGTGAAATTATATAGGAGTTTGTTTTTGTCTATTTATGGCTCATTTCATGTTAATTATAGATGACTCAGAATAAATATTCCCCCCAAATGTGAAAAAAGGTAGATTAAAAACCAAGGTACTTCTTTTACTTTCCTAAGAAGAACTTTATCTATTTCTCAATACATTCAAAAAGTTAAGGAAAAAATGAATGTATTTGTTTATAAAAGTAAAATCATTAATCTTTTATTTCTAAGAAATTTTTAATGATGAAAATATTTCAGCTACAAGGACGTTCAACAGAGCATTTTCTAATAGTACACTATGTGAAATTAGTTAAGTAAAATATTAAGCATATATTACTGAATATTAAACGAATCTCCATATGGTCTTACTAATTGGTTTCTATACCTATATATCATCGTCCTTTCAGTTACTTCCTATCTTGAGCCTACCTCTTTACATGTGTACCTCTTCTCCTCCACATTTTGCTCAATGACTTAGTAGTAGAGCTAAGATTATATCCAGAGAATCGCTAAAATTGTTTCAATGGTTTTACTCAAACTCAAGTTAAAATAGTTAAATTTCAAAATGAAGTCAGTAAATACATTAGTACCTGATACTCTATCCTCCCTGTGTGGACATCACTTCATAGGGAGGGTAAATTATCCACTCTCTCTTCTATATAATATTTTTTCTTAAAACACAGACTTGCCACAAATCATATGCCATTAAAAAACTATCTTAGGAAAACAAACACACAAGCAAATAAACTCTCTTAGCCTCAAAGTATCATCTGGTTATTGTCCAATATCTCTAGTTCATTTTGTAACAAAATTTCTTGAAAGAATTATCTATAATCCAATATCTTTTTTTTCCTACTCTGTCCCAGACTCACATCATTTGTGCTTTCATCCCAGGGCTCTTTTCTAATACATTTTTAGAAAATTCCTACTGATCTCTAGATTACTGAAACGAATGGTCAGGTCTCAATTCACATCTTACTTTGACCCATGGGCAACATACATTTTTTCCCCAGCTTTATTAAGGAATAACTGACAAAGAGAATTGTGTATATTTAAAGTGTACAGAGTGATGATTTGATACACATACGCATTGTGAAATGATATCATGATTGAGATAATTAACACATCCATCAGCTCACATAGTTAGCTCTGTGTGTGTGTGTGTGTGTGTGTGTGTGTTGAGAACTCTTAAGATCTACTCTTAGCAAATTTCTAGTATACAATACCATATTATCTTCTTCTCAAAATTTTCTTCACTTGGCTTTCACGATCTGATCACTTTTGTCTTTCTTCCTGTCTCAATGTTCATTACTTTTTACTCTCTGCTGTATTTCCTTCTCATGTGCCCAACCTTAGGGATAGAGGGCACTAGGAATGCCCCATATCAGTTAGAGGACTTCTCACTTCTGTTTACTCTCACTCTTTATATAATCTCAGCTAATCTCATGGTTGTAAATGCCACAGCTATGCTAAAGACTCAAATTAATACACGTAGGACCTCTTCCCTGAATTCAACTTATGTAGGGAAGTGATTATTGACATCTTCACTTGGATGCATAATGGGTATGTAAAACATGGAAAGTCCCCCAAACCTAGTGGCTTTTCTCTCAATATTCGTCTTCTGAGTATAATACCAACAACTTTTAGTTACTCAGGCCCAAAAAAGAAAACCTTTATAGTTTCCCTTGACTCATCCCTCTCACTTTTAATATTCAATTAGACCAAAACTATCACGAAAGCCATTTAAAAATATATTTAGGATCTAATAACGTATATCCATTGCTACCATTATGATCCAAACTACCATCATCTTTTCTTGCCTATTTTATTGCTTTAGACTCCTAGCTGGCCCCCATGCTCCTTCCCTGCTCCACCTAGAGGCTATTCTCAGAACAGCAGTTAGAGTGATTTCTGAATCAGTGTCACACCCCATCTCTCCTCTGATCAGAACTCCTATTTGTCTCCGAGGCCCCAGATAATCTCCTCCCCACCACTACTCCTTTTCTGACCTAGTTCATTAATTCCAACCTTTGATACAATTATAAATTTTCCACAATAAACATATATTACTATTATAGTAAAAAATAATCAGTAATCAATAATCAAGTTATTTAAAGTGCTAACACTTTAGCTCTTTTACAATCAAGTGGCTTGACCTCTGCTATGCATCTGAGATGACATCATCTGCAAGTGTAAAAAGTGTCAACATTCAAAGCATAATATTTATTATATAGAAACAAATTTGAAGACTTTTTAATATGTGAATCACTGTCCTGAAAGATCAACTTCAACTCCTTATGAAATCATTATGCATCTCTCAGTTTAGGCTTCAATCACTGTTCACCTAGAATACTGAATATGACTCTAGCCTTACCTCCTACTAATACAAACTCTTTTCATTTATCTTTCACTTTGTCATGAGGACATATGCACAGTGAAAATCTACAGATTTTCACATTTGATCTTTTCTCATTTGATCTTTTCTCATTAATTTTCCTACAAGTGGAATATTATTTTCCTTCTTTCTACATGAACGTAAACATGAAATATTCTTCACAGTCTACCTAAGATGATAGCTCCTCTATTAATTTTCTCATTTTGAATTACCTGTCCTCTGAAGATCCACTTGTTAAATTTTAAGTCTTTTAACATATTCTTCCTGGAATTATTCATATCTTCTTAACTTAATAATAAGGTGCTTTAAAGGAATCTCTGTGGCAGAAGATATAATGCAATGAACTTGGACATTGGTTTCATATTAGTCAAAGGGTACAAAGTTTCACTTATGAAAGATGAATAAGTCCTAGAGAGCTACTGGTCAGTATATTGCCTACACTTATCAATACTGTACTGTAGACTTAAAGCCTCCATAAGAGGGTAAATCTTATGTTAATTTTTTAATCAAATAAACAAATATATAAAAAGTCCAGTAGGAAACTTTTGTGGTGATGAATATGTTTATAGCATAGATTGTGGTGATGCTTTCACTGATGTATCTTATCTCCACACTCAACAAGTTGCATACATTAAGTATGTACTGTTTTTTATATGTCAGTCAATTATAGTTCAATAATGAGGTTTAAAAGACTTTGGTTAAAATTCCTCTTTGAAGATAAAATACTGTAGTAGAACCAACAAGATGTGTGTATGTGTTTGTTTGTAGATAGATAGATAGATAGATAGATGATAGATATATATATATATAGAGAGAGAGAGAGATTTGAAACAAAATGGCTCATGCTACTATGGAGCCTTGGCAAGTCCAAAATCAATAGGGTAGGCGAGCAGGCTAGAAACCAAAGAACAGGTGCAGTTCAAGTCCAAAGGCAGTCTGCTAACAGAATTTCTTCCTGCTTGGGGAAATCAGTCTTTCTCTAGTAAGGTCTTCAACTGATTGAATGCAGTTCATTCACAGTATGGAAGGTAAATTGCTTTACTCAAAATCTACTGATTTAAATATTAATCACATTTTTAAAATACCTTCACAGAAATATCTAGAATAATGTTTTAGCAAACCTCTAGTTACCATGGCCTAGTCAAGCTAACACACAAAATTAACCATTATAGGGAATTCCCTGCTGAGCCCGTGTTTAGGACTCTGCATTTTCACAGAACCCGGGCTGCGGGCCTGGGTTCAGTCCCTGGTTGGGGAACTATGGTCCCACAAGCTGCACAGCACAACCAAAAATAAAAAATAGAAAAATTAATCATTATAAATTCTATGTTTGAAAAATTTTAATTTTCAGTTTCTCCATTTTTAGAATGAAGACAGCTAAATTTATTTTACCTGGTTATTGTGAAGCCTTAAATACACAGCATATGCAAATTGCCTGGCCCAGTAATAAAGCAAGTATTGAGCAAAAATCACCCCTCCACCTCAGTCTTTGGTAAAGCCCATTAAATTCAATACACCTAACAGGGCCTGTTTTAGTTTATCTGTGTGTGTGTATTTGTCTGTTTGTGTCCACATGTTTATGTACTTGGCAGCTATATGGTCATCCCTGATCTAGGCACTTTAGCAAGTAGAACAAAAAACATAATTCCTACTCTCAGTGAGCTAATGAGCTCCTACAGAATGAACTAATATGCTGCTAATAGAAAACAAGGAAAAAAATATATATCAAAAGATGCCACGTTGAAAATAATTGCCTATTATTTCAGAGTATAGTTCATGGTCCAGTCAGTTAATGTAAGCTGTGTAATGCTACTGAAATATAGTTTACAAAGTAAATGAAGCAAAACAGGCATGTACTTATAATCACTGAACTGCTGGAAAGCATAAAGTGATATGAAAAGGAAGGAGAAAAGACAAGAACAAAGACTTGGAGAAGGAAGTGGCCTTGGTGTTTGAGAACAAGAAGGGAGAGAAGGAACTAAAGAGTTTTTAAGTGGCTATAGAACCTGTACTGGGCACTTCACAAGTTATTTATTCTTTTATAAGAAACGAAGAATTGAGTCTTACAGAAGTTAAGAAATTTGCCCAAGGTAACAGAGTGTTTATGATGCACATTAATCCAAAAGTATTCAGATTTCCAGTTTAAGAAGTCACAAGCTCTCATCTTAACGTTTAAACACAAATTTTGCTGGATCTAAATCCTACATGCTTATGCAAGAATCCAGAGCTGTGCAAAGAACCTTCAAGTATTTCTTAAGTCCCTAAGGGATAACTTGGTGAGTGTTCATTAATCATTTTGGGCTTCATTGTTTCTGGCCTCAGGAATCTGACGTCTTCCACTACTGGCTTCTGCCTCTTCAATTTTACACCACAGAAGAGCTCCCTCCTATTAATTCTATGATGGCTCCTCAGAATGTTTTAAAATGTACTGAATGAAACAGTTACAGTTGCCCTCTTTATTTTGTTCATTTGGTGTGTGTGTGTGTGTGTGTGTGTGTGTGTGTCTTGCGGTGGTGCTTAACTCCACCCTGAATATCAGAGAAATGTGTTTTGATGATTTGAAAAATAAGAGGAATTTTGCTAGTTTTTTGTGGAATGTACTAAGTACCTGGATAATGGATTTAAGGTGATTTAAATAAAAGTAATGTTATTTTAGCTCACCTGATATTTTTGACTCACACTTCTGTTTCATGAGGAGACTGACTGATAGGACTAACCCTCCATGCTGACTAAGATATGTGTATCTCTCCTTCACATGGAGACATTGCCACATCTAGCCAATTCATTTTGAGCAAAAGGCCATGACACTGATGAAAATTTGGTTGCAGAAGTGAGACCAGTACAATTTGGGAAGTAACAAATGGTTGTGAATAGAGGAATTTGACTTTGTTTTCCAGAAAGCCTTAATAGTCCTGAACAGATATAGGCTGGTCAGCAGAAGTTAAGAAAGCAGCAAAATGCAATCTCAGTATTTGCTACAGAGATTAATTTATCGCTGGTCCTCAAGAAAATATAAGCGCAGAAAGGGCAGAGAAGTGCTTTTTAAAAATCAGTTGAACTCTATAAATTCCTGAAAATGAAGTGAATTTATTTCTGAAGAGGAGGACATATGGTCACTCAAGTTTCCAGCAATTTAGGAAATAATAATAATATTATCCCAAGTTTGGAAATACAATGTGTGACTTGAGATTAAAAGTTAAAACAGACTGAGAGGAAGACTTTTTGCCTCTGATAGAAATAGCCTTTTATCAGAACTGTAGCCCCACCACCGAGACCCCAGGAATGAAACTCCTGACTTAGGAGATGACACCCATGACTATTACTGAAGGCACAGTAGCGAAGTAGAACAGAGATGTAAATTACCTAAAGCCAAAATATGACAGTGACTCTTTGAACACTTGAAAAGCCCAGACTTCAAGTTCATTAACAGTTATAAATAGTACTTCAGTGACGAGAAATTTATGAAAAAGAGAATATGACTGAAGATTCAGATTGAGGGTCCTTCACATTAAGACCATCTGAAATTGGAAATTTAATACTCACACAGACTCCATTAAGCCAAAGTCTTCCTCACTCCCCAACCATTTAAGGCTTAACCAGACTCAGGATACGCTCCAAGTGAGGTCAGATTGAGCCAACACTTATAAAAATTAGCCTCTTCAAGAGAAGTTGCCCTTAAAGAGAATAAGTAAGAAAGATGGCTATGATCCAAACTACCCCAAATGGGCTCTTTGGGCTCCTTGGGGAAATATGACCTATTTAGCCAGGCACTTTAAAGTGTGTGGGACAGATTATACTGGGAGGACTCAGTCTGGCCATCCACCAGTCACTATTTCTTGGTGGGGAGGGTAAGGTCCAAAGAATGGAAATTAGTTTTCTTTATTCAGAAAAGCTTTATACAGGAGAAAAATACGTCAAAGTACATGTATCCTGCTTTTTGCAAGCTTGCTTTACGCCACTTTGTTTTTACACAAGACCTAGATTAGTACTTGTTTTCACTAACTGAAAGATATTTGAAGAGGATTTTTGCCTTAGAAAAGGTACAAAGCAAAGTGAACAGCATACAGATACCCCCAGCGCTCACAGTGGCATCACCAAGCTCCTTCCCAGTAACTATACTCAGCATGTCGGTATCACGTCACCATAGCCTTCATCTGTGTCTCTGAGCATCTGTGCTTTATCTCTATTTATTTTGTGCATCTTTTATCAAAATGTGTCCTAAGGTAATTGCTTCTGTGCTTTAAATCATTTCAGCTTACAAAAGGTTTCATAGAGACACTCTACCTTCAGATAGTGGGGGAAACCCACTTAAGTTATGTCCTTCCCATATTTTGCCTTTCCTTAACTTTTAAGTAGCTGTTCAGGCTTTATTCTTGGTTATATTACAAGAGATTAGTAACAGGAAGAGAAACACATTCTCTAGAATCCCTTTATTGGAAAGAGGAAACCCCAATAATGACTGTAAATCAATTCCTCATTGGTTTGTTGGAAAATATTTGAAGGGATCCATTAACAAAAGCAAATTGAGGGATATTTCTTGCTCGCCTGACTTTGTAGATAGGACAATTTAATAACAGTCATTTTAATTTATTCATAGAGCCCTTATACTTTCAATTTCTAGTATTTACATTGTTCTCAGGATCATTACCCAGTTCTGATCCATAGCCTCCACTATGGACTCTCACTCTTATATCTGACTCCTTCACCATGGCACATTCACTCTCAGAGGCCTGCAGTTCTACTTGCACCTTAGCTTCTGGAAATAACTTCCCATCTCAGGCTGACCATATATGGCCATATAAATTAGAATTTATATGTAATCTACCTCATGTATTAGTTTCACAGGATGCTAAAGATTGTTCATGTAAATTACTGGATGGGTAGTAGGAAGGGAGATCACTGGCTACACACACCAGATCAAGCTGAATTATTTTAGAACTAATCCTCTGAATGTGTAATATATATATATATATATATATATATATATATATATATGAAAGAGAGAGAGAGGGGGGAAGAAGAAGGGGAGTAGGAGGAGGAGAAGAGGAAGAAGCAGAAGCCGAAGGAGAAGGAGAAGGAGAAGAAGAAGAGGAAGAAGAAGGAGGAGGAGGAGGAGGAAGAAGCAGAAGAGGAAGAAGGAGAAGGAGAAGGAGAAGGAGAAGAAGAAGAAGAAGAAGAAGAAGAAGAAGAAGAAGAAGGAGGAGGAGGAGGAGGTGGAGGAGGAGGAGGAGGAGGAGGAGAAGAGGAGGAGGGAGGGAGGGGAAGGGGAAGGGAGAAAAGAAAAGGAGGAAAAAGGGGAGGGGAAGAAGAAAGGGATCAGGGAGAGACTGAGACCTGGGAGGCTGAAAAATAGATTTTTAATCTAGGAAAAAAAAACCTGTGTTTATTAGTGCTAATTAGATGATATTGAAGGCTAATGTTAATAAAAAACAACTTGCCACCATGGTGAAACAAAGGGATGAAGTAGTCACAACTAGCAGGTTGCATAATGGATAAGCACATGAATACATGTGCAGTCAACAGAAATTTAAAAAGTGGGGAAGCTCTAGGCTTATAAAGATAAGGGAAGACCAGCTTTGGGAATGTTGAATTGAAGATAACGTATACAATTAAACAGCAAATTGTTTTTGCATCAGTGGTGAACATTAATCTGGCACTAAGATCAGAATTAGGTTATAGAATTAAAAGTCATACTAGAGAAGATAAGTGAAGCCATAGGATTTGTGCAGAAGGAGGTTGGCATAGCCAAGAATGGATTCTCAGTGGTAAAAAGGGACCGACACAGCAGGTGGAGAAAGGAGGTTCTAAAGATAAGACACCAGTGAACAATGATGGAAATGAAGACAGATGGTTTGGTAAGACTGTTTCCTCCAACCACCTTGCCTCCTTAAAATGATTGGTGGTAAGGATGGGGGGTACTATATAGTTCTTGAATAGCAGAGTACTCAGAGTGAAAACACAAGATTAAAATATATATATATATATATATATATATATATATATATATAATATATATATATAGTTGTTTGATATTTTGGCTAAAATATAAAGGGCAAAATGATTGAAACAATTAAATTACAAAACAACAATAGTATCTCATAAATAATGAGACAATCATATGGAGAGCTATCATCCTCGAGATAAAATAAACAGAACAAAAAAGATCAATAATTTAATTAGAGAAACTTAGATAACAGCATAAACCACATACCCAAAGTGGTGTTGATTTTTGTTTCTCTCTGTGTGAGTGTTTTGCAATTAGTAAAATGTTTAGCATATAATTACATTTTACCTTATTTCATCAAGTTGAAAACAATCTACTTTTTCACAAGAGAAAATAATTTCCAGAACTTCCCTGGGATTGTCATGTATTGATTAAGCACTTATTCTTTGGAAAAACAATGCTATTAGTTTTCCATGAGTTTTTATTCAGTAGGAATTTTATTTTCTTTTTCATTCATTTAATCACTGGCTACATGTTAAGTCCTCATAATTTTATTTCTCTATAAATTTGATTAATGTATTTTACCAATTAAAAAAAGAAAACCTCAGTGAGTAAAGGCAGAAAGATAAAGTAACGTGTTTGAATTAACTAGGTGCTAAATGAATTGAATAATGTAGGAGAATGGAGGAGAAACATCTCAGACTGAAGAAACAACTGCAAAGGCCCTTGAGTGAGGATGGGTGTAGCATATTCAAGAAACAGAAAGAGAAAGTCACAATGAGCATGGGGAAGAGTGGAATGAAATGAGATGGGAAAAAATTCCTCACGTGGCAATTGGCCCACCTATTTTTTTTTTTCTTTTTTGAGGCAAAAGAGAAACACACACACACAACTCATAAAAATCCCAACTGCAGAATACATAACCCCTCTACTAGAACTGAATTAGAACTTTGAAGGTGCTAAGTAATAAAAAGTTAATGGTGCTACTTCTTCATATGCAATTTAATTTAAAACAATAAATGTTAAACTATAGAATGAGTGTATGGAAGTCTAACAAAATACTGTTGTTTCTCATGATGACTACTACAGCATCTACTAAAGGAGTTCATCTGATGCCCATTCATTCACTTCTTTCCTGCTAACATAACCATAATAACATTGTGGGGACCATGATCCCCCACTAAATACTTGCTTTCTCAGCTACCTTGCACCTTGGAGGAATCATCAGACACAAATATGGCCAATGAGACATCAGCAAAAGTCTTTTGAAGGGTTGTGGGAAAGCATTTGCTTTCCTGATGAAAGAGGACGAGAAGTGATTGGTACCATGCACAGTCAACCCCTCTTTCTTCCTTGAGCATGGATGTGGTGATTTCAGCGGAAGAAGTAATCTTGCAACCATGAGATCATAAAACAGAAGAGCAGAGGTTCAAATCCTAATATGGTAAAACATAAAGATAGAAAATCCCGATGCTATCGTCGACCTGCTGAACAAATGCCAGTAACAACACACCTCTTGACTTCTTGTTTAGATGAAGAAATTTAACCCAATGTGTTAAGACCTTGTTGGGCTTTTTGTCATGTAAAATTAAAAAAAAATACACTAATATATATTTTAAACACTAATAAAATGAAGTGTTATAAGTATTTGACATTTTTTTTTGTTTTGGAAATCAAATGTCAAATATCTAGTTATGCTTTATCATTTTTAAATGTGCACAGTGCTTGTGCTCAGAGCTCAATGAACATAAACACAGAAAACAGCATTCCTTGGGCACTTACAGAAGCCAAACTAGTCTTTAAAGCTATAATAGATTGATACAATCACCTCAGCAACACTATGAGGATGGTGTTATTACAATTCATATTTTACAGATGAAGAACCAGAGGTTCAGAGTGTAACCAGCCCAAGGCCACACAAGTGTAATGAGTTGGGTCTGAACCCAGGTTTGTCTTCCTCCAGGGAGCCTGCTTCTAATCATTGTTTAGTATAGCCTCTGCCTCCTACAATGAATGAGCCATTTACTTATATAAGGTTTAATGGACCAAATTAATGAGAGTTTACGTACACTTTTTTTATGGAAAAAGAGGAAAAAGAATGACCCTCTCTGATGATACACACACACACACAATTTATATATTCAAGTTAAGTGTTCTTGCTTTCTTTTTGAAGTTGTCTACATAATTATTACTTAATACTGTCTCAGGGAATAACTATAACAGCATAACGAAGTGCCAAATACTCGCACCATTTAAATTGGAAACAGCCAAGTAACATATATGTTTTAATTTTTGTGAAAGCTATTTTAAGGAATAAAAGTACTGGCAGATTGTTAATAGACCAAACAGGTATTCTGCTAATTAGATAAACTGGACACAGTATGCTTCTCTTTGTTTTGGATCCTAAAATTTCTGGAAATGTTTGAGCACAAGGATGGCAGCTGTCAAATGCTCTTCTTGATTTAAAGGTTCTCCTGTTGTTACAGCCTAATTCCAGAGCCCTATGTACCCAAGAAACCCCTGACAACTTACATTTTAAAGGAACGTGAGTGGCTATAGGCCTGCATCTTATAATTGTGCAAAGAACTAATTTGATATGAAGGGGATCTTTAAACAAAATGAGATAATTGTGCTGCAATATATTAAAAAAAAATCCTGTAATTTTTTGTTTACCTATGGAAAGAGTAAAAAAGGTGAAGATTGTTGAATATCTGACTGTACCATTGTCTATGGCTTTTCTCTTTGAAAATATATTTTCTTTCTCTCTCAAATTTGCAACAGGCATAACTAGTTTGATAGTAAGCTGAGAATGCAGATTATTACTGGACACAATGTCAGCAGTCTACACCGTAACTAATACTATATATAAGCATGTTTGGAATTTAGAAGAAAAATGTTAAATTAGAGTTAGAAAAATAAAAAGACACAAGCTAGGAAAGATAACAAAATAGGCATTGAAATCACCGGTCTATGAAGTGATTTCCATTAAATAGTCACTATCCCTGAGTCTTCAGCCCAATAAAAATGTAGGCATGTATGCTGTACCTTTCTCAAGTGTTTTGTTTTTTATCTTAAATGTTAGTACGTATTTCACTTTTGCTGTTTTGCCTGTACTTGGTTCTAGCAAGATTTCACTGAGGTGACAAAAAAGAAATAAGATAGAGACCTAAACCAAACTAAAAAAAAAAAGAATCAAGAAATTTATATATTGACATAGTCAAGACCTGTCTTCCTTTCTGATTTAGTTTCCTGTGATCTAATACTTATTGATCTGGCTACTCGAACGCTAGTGTCAATGTTCATGCATGTCTATCCCCTGTTTGAGCCCTCCATTTGATAGTTCTTTCATTTGCCTTGTGATCTTCTTGTAGGGTAAAAAAAAAAAAAAGGTGCATAAAACAAATGATTCACTGCAAATCAACTTATCATTTTAGCCATCCATTCTAGCTGCATCCATATGGTTTGGATAGCTGAGCAAAAAAAAAAAAACAGAATTGGAAAAGGGGAGAGTATGTGTAGCATTCTACTTGATGCAGCATGAACAGGAGGAGGGTAACAGATGAGGATTTACCCTTCATTGCACAGTTGTAAAGAGCATCTGAGTGGGCTGTGCTGAAAATCCCAGGAAAAGCATACTGTGAAGGATTCACCCTCTTGCTGTTCTTACAGCCCTTATCTGATAGTTGCACTTGTTAGTGTTTAAGCAGGCTCAGCTGCCAGGAATTGACATTGTAGAAACACAAGAAAGAGCCAAAAATTTATTTCATCCAAAGAAGAGACAATAGAAGTGTTGGCTGAAAAGTATGTAAGTCTAGGGTTTTGCATACTTTCAAAGGAAAGCAGGAGGGAGTGGAATTATTTTCCCTGAATACACAGTCCTGGGATGGGCATTATTGAATCTACACAAGTGATGACTAGTTATGGAGGACAAATGTAAAAATTGCCTGTGTATTTGGGAATAGTGTCATGTGGAAGAGGAAATATAATTTGTCTTATGTGGCCCTGGAGTTTAGGCTGATCTAGTACCAACTGTATAGGTGGAGGACAATTACAGTGTTGAATGTAGTAAGAATACTCTATTAATTACAAGTATCCCCGAGTGAAATGTACAACCATGGGGAACATAGAGTTTCCTATCACTGGAGGTATTCAACAAGAAACTCCAACAAAGATGTTGTACAGAATGTTCCATCTTAGATGTCTCTTCCAACAATTAGTGACTAATTTGTGTATTAAATATGAAATAAGGATAACACGACAAATCTACTTTCTCCTACTTGCCCTACAAAGCAAGTGCCCAGGAGTTGTTCATTATCATTTGACCAACCTTGTTATTGATTATTCACTGGCTCTCAAGGTCAATGAGTAGGGCCCGTGTAGTTGGCATGAGGTAGGAAGTTTTAAGGGATACCAAAATATGCATTGTGCATTGGAAGAACATGAACACTTCCCTAGTAGTATTTACATGGGGCATGTATCTTTGTTTTGTAATCTA
The DNA here is from genome assembly GCF_964341445.2 of Mesoplodon mirus. Lineage (NCBI taxonomy): Eukaryota > Metazoa > Chordata > Mammalia > Artiodactyla > Ziphiidae > Mesoplodon > Mesoplodon mirus. Next base: position 33,497,296 of record NC_138983.1, read on the forward strand.
ATGGAAATAACCAGTTCCCAGTTCTGGCTTTACCAATAATTCTTGTACCTATGGAGCTATTTTCCTTTCTCTAGTGCAAGTCAGCCATCAAATTGTCCTGCTTTTGACCTACTAGAGAATGGACTTGAGGACACAGGGAGGGGGAAGGGTAAGCTGGGACAAAGTAAGAGACTGGCATGGGCACATATATACTACCAAATGTAAAATAGATAGCTAGTGGGAAGCAGCGGCATAGCACAGGGAGATCAGCTCGGTGCTTTGTGACCACCTAGAGGGGTGGGATAGGTAGGGTGGGAGCAAGGGAGACGCAAGAGGGAAGAGATATGGGGATATATGTATATGTATAGCTGATTCACTTTGTTATAAAGCAGAGACTAACACACCATTGTAAAGCTATTATACTCCAACAAAAAGGTTAAAAAAATTTTTAATTAAAAAAAATTGTCCTGCTTTTAATTTTGAAGTATTTCTGAATTCTTGTGCATCCTTAATCCCATTTCAATCTGTATTTTCAATTCTAATAATTTCAGCATCATCATATTTTGTCTAGACTTTAGCCATTCAGAATTCTCTTGACTGCCCCACTGTGAAAGTGTGATATTTAAATTCAACTATGAGAATATTACCCTCTCATATAAAATCATTTAATGGTTCCCGGGAACAAAACTTGCCACCCCTATATATGTCTCTTTGGCTTGAAAATTATTTTGGGCTGATTGTTTTTAAAGAAAAAAAAAAAGACTCAGGTAGAGGTTTTACCTCTTCACCTTAGCTATCTAAAAGAATTTAGATAAAGGGCCTGTTTCAGGAAGAACTATCACCATAAACAACTGAAGTATAAAATAAATTAGCTGTGCTAGACTGGGGGAAACTTAGCAAGGCCTTTCTGATCAAAAGTCCTCTTTGTGTCCCAGAGAGGGACTTGTCTCTGCATGGCCCAGCAAACATCTGTTTACCAAACATTTGCTTTTTTGCATCTTCCTGTTAATTACCCTCCTTCCCTTTGAAGTCCCATACCCTTCTCCTTCTCTCAGATGGCATATAAATTTCAATTGCCTAACTTGTCCTTGAGCCCCATATTCTTATGAAATCCCCAAACATACATAATTAAATTTGATTTTTTCCTGTCAATCTGTCTCATGTCAATTTAATTCTTAGATCAGCCAGAAGAAACTACAAGGGTAAAGGAACATTTATTTCCTCCCCCACACCACAAAAGAGGTTTCCAAACAGTTCTAGATGTGGAACTATGTATTCAAATAAAATTGGATATGAGAAGTTTCAGTGTATCGAAGGAAGATTTGAATAGGGGAAGCACAGGGAATTTTTTTACGGTGGTGAAACTGTTTTGTATGATAATGATACTATACTTGCAGATACATGATACTAAAAATTTGTCAAAACCCATAGAATCTACTGTTCAAAGAGTTAACATTAATGTATACAACTTTAAAAAAAATCAGGGGATCTCAGGATGAAAGGCAGAATGTGAAAAAACAAACTAACTGTACTACAGTTATACCAGATAAAGGCATATGTTTACTAACAAAAATCATACATCCTAAAATGTTGAAAGTTTTACCTGTTTATAAAGCTAATGAGTAATTTATTTTAGAACCATTTGATTTTAACAATATTTTGCAATTGGTTATTCTAAATAATAATTTCAACCTTATAAACATTTATTTCTGTACTTTAATTTGTATATTCAGTGTCATGAGAATCTCCGATATTTGAAGATAAATCATTGTGAATGATAAAACATTTAGTACCTGTAAACTAAAAGTAGCAACATGGCCTTCAGTTAGACTGATCTGGAAGTTTTTAAGAAACAAAAATGTCTTTTTATGTGTTACTGTTGAAACACTAAATATGTCCTACTCACTTTATTTAATTATTTTAATTAAACTCCTTTTTAAGGGAGATGACGAATAGTTCTTCAACCAACTTTTTTTTTTTTTTCAGGATGAGCATGTCCATTGAAAATGCAATGATAACATTTTGAGATGTCCAACAATGCCATTGAAAAAAATCTCAGAAACTGTATTTCTGATTTTTTTCATATATTCACCCAAAATTATAAAAGTAAAATTCTTGTTGAGACCATATGTTCTTTCAATTTCCTAAATGAATTGTGTACTAAGCCAGGTGGTAACTCTGCAAGTGTGAATCTTCAAATTGAGCTCATTTAGACTGTTAAAAGTATGAGCATCTCCTGAAAGTTGAGAAATCATGCTATATTAGAGAACCACTTAAGTAATGAATTTTTTTTCCTCTGGAAAAAATAGTGATTTTTTTTTCTTGTCTCATTAGACAAATATGCACCACTACCTTTTCTCAGAAGAGGCAATGCACTTCAATATAAAAAGGAAATTCTGTAAATCATGTTGCACTTCATTAGAAATAAGTTTAGAAAATCAGCAATTTAGAAACAATAAAATCCATAATTTATATCATTAACATTTTGTTAGTGACATCTTCATAACTACTAATGCTTATGTTTACAACATCCCATGTCTGCTTAAGCATATATATATATTTTTTTTTTTTTTTTTTTTTTTTTTTTTTGTGCAGTACGCGGGCTTCTCACTACTGTGGCCTCTCCCGTTGTGGAGCACAGGCTCCGGACGCACAGGCTCAGCGGCCATGGCTCATGGGCCCAGCCGCTCCACGGCACGTGGGATCCTCCCAGACCAGGGCACGAACCCGTGTCCCCCGCATCGGCAGGCGGACTTTCAACCACTGCGCCACCAGGGAAGCCCCTGCTTAAGCATATTTCAATAACAACTTTAATAAGACCTGGAACTCCTACAAATTTCTAATATTGCTTTTACATCATTGTTACAAATGACACTGTATTTTTCACACCTTAATTGATATGCTAAAACTGTATCTAAATAAACACAAATTTTCTATCTTTTGGATATATCCCATGCTTTTATGGACATTTGTAAATCATCTAAACTTTTATTCAGATATATCTCATACAATCGCAGTGTTCATATAAAATCATCAGATATGTTACATACACAACCAGATGATAATGGAGCGAGGAAGGAAAAGAGGTTTTAGGGTAAATGGAACTGCAGTGATTGAGAATTTATTCAAGTGAGGAAATAGAATGCTCAAATGTTTCTTTTTCTTATTTAATGCTATGAAATATAATCTAAGCCCTGCTTTAGCCACTTATTAAATTCTATAAATTTTGAATTTTCATTTTTTTTTTTTTTGCTGGTTTGCGATCTAGCTTGAGTAATTCTGTCAAGCAACTTTCTCCCTAGAATTTTTTTTTTTTTTTTTAATTTATGGCTGTGTTGGGTCTTCGTTTCTGTGTGTGGGCTTTCTCTAGTTGCGGCAAGTGGGGGCCACTCTTCATCGCGGTGCACGGGCCTCTCACTATCACGGCCCCTCTTGTTGCAGAGCACAGGCTCCAGACGCGCAGGCTCAGTAATTGTGGCTCACGGGCCTAGTTGCTTCGTGGCATGTGGGATCTTCCCAGACCAGGGCTCGAACCCCTATGCCCTGCACTGACAGGCAGATTCTCAACCACTGCACCACCAGGGAAGCCCTCTCCCTAGTAATATTTTAGAAAATGTTCTTCTTTAAAATATCTTAGAATTTGGATTTTTCTGTTTTTTAAAACTTCTGTTATTATTATTATATTTTTTTTCTTGTGGTACGCAGTCCTCTCACTGTTGTGGCCTCTCCCGTTGCAGAGCACAGGCTCCGGACGTGCAGGCTCAGCGGCCATGGCTCATGGGCCTAGCCGCTCCACGGCATGTGGGATCCTCCTGGACCGGGGCATGAACCCGTGTCCCCTGCATCGGCAGGCGGACTCTCAACCACTGCACCACCAGGGAAGCCCTGTTATTAATTTTTAATGTCACTTTTTTTGTAGATGATAGGAGTTTAATCTGTACAAGTTATAAATTCTGGGGAATTTATGTTGGTTTTATACATATTTTATTGACAATTTTAAGGAAAGTATTTATCTGATTTCTAGTTACCTAAGCTAATACACTATATATTGAAGCTATGTTTTTAAAAATGCTGTTTTCATACATACAATTTTGTTTTGTCCCTGGCTAATTAAATAAGATAGTTTCGTAATACTTTAATGTTGTAACTCTCCATTCACTCTGTACAGCTTTTGCTTGTGAATTTTTATGCTTGTTAAGCCAAAAGATTTTATGACTTTACTCAGACTGCTGATATTATTTTTCTAGTCATTAACCAACTATTTTTACTTTCTACCTTATTGACTCAAATTTTGCTAGTGTTTCTTAAAATCTTTTTCATAATAAAAATGGACTTATCCTATTTTCATTCATTAAAATTACAAGTATGTGTGGTCTTAGTTCTTTCATTTTACTTTATGTAATATAGTTTGTTTTTAAAGTTTGCTTTATTTTCTAACTTTTGTTATATCTCTGGTTTTGTGTATGTGTGTGTGTGTGTTGTGTGTGTGTGTGTATGAGCTCATCTCTGAAGAATGGACTGTTCAGAATGGTGCAGGAACAGTAGAGAACATTTAAGTAACTTTAAAAGTAGCCTAGCAGGTGATAACTGTGGGCTAAACTAGAATGTTAGCTGTGTAGATCAAGAGAAGATAACGTTTTTAATGTGTGTGAATCTACTAAGGTTTTTTTTCAAATATGTTTAGCATATCATGTACTCCCACAGTGGTATGAGTTACTATATACCCCCATTTTATTCATGGGAAAAGGTACAGAGAAGTGACTCAATTCAAAAGACATAGATCTAGCATTTGAGCCCAGGCAGTGTAGGTTCAGAATACACACTCTTAACCCATATACTAAAAGTATATTGTACTATGTATGCCCCATCTATGCCGGGATTCCATCCTGGTTCTTTCCAGTTATTACTTACTATTTTTGAATAGAGGATGTTCCTACCAGATCAGATAGTCCCTGAAAAGTATTGTATTAATGACATAGAACTGAGGAGTAAGCTGTGGCTGAAAGCATCTACAATTTGAGATGCTGACGCTTACTCGGAACAACAGCACACATCATCAGTTAGGCAGATGATACACAGTGTTCTCTTGCAGCCTGCAGTCCCATTAGACAAATAAGAAAATCTTCCTGTTCCCAGAGTCATCTCACTTATCCCAGCTTATTTATTTATTTTGGGAGTAGCAATTCAGAGTCAATTTACTTCTTTTCAGCTGACTGTAATTAGCAGCTCCAGAGTAGATTGCCACCCAGTGTGTCTCCTTTGTCCTGCCTACTAGCTATATGTTCTTGGTAAGGATGGTATATCTCTCTGTAGTTCCTTTCTTTCCAGCCCCACTTTTCTTATCATTCTGCAATGTCACTAGTGTTTGGATAGGCTTTCAAAGCCTGCCTGCACCCCAGGCCTCGTATTTCAAGTAAAGTGTTGCTGTAGGGTCCCTCAGGGTATTGAGAACCACTTTTAGTCAATGCTGTGGTGTGCCTCCAATGTCCTCCCTAGCACCCTGTGGTGAGTTGTTCCAAGTTTCAAAGCATCTGACAGCCTCTCTTCTCTCCCAGTTTCATAAAAGATAAATTTCCTTCTTTTTTTCTTTCAGTTTCAATTGTGTTATAGAAGTCATTGAGCTAGAAATGCCAGTATTCTGACATCTTTAACCAAATTAGCATTAGTTTAATTTAAATTAATAACTTAGGGGAAAAATAGCATACCCTGTAAACAAATATATTAAATATGACATACTTGACTCTGTCTAGTTTGGTGAAAAAATATGTTTTACTGTAGACTGAAATTTATTTATATGTTATGGATTGTAAATACATACACACCATTTTCCGATCTGCTGTTGAACTCTTATATATTATATATGAAATACATATGCAAAACAAAAGTTTTTTGTGTCATGCTATGCAATGGGAAGATGAAAGCAAGTGTTTGCATTTGGGTTTTGGTGGTAATTTTTAACAAAGTATACATAGTATCATTCCTTGTATTCACAGAAATAAAAAGTCAAATTGGGGCCTCCCTGGTGGCGCAGTGGTTGGGAGTCCGCCTGACGATGCAGGGGATACGGGTTCGTGCCCCGGTCTGGGAGGATCCCATATGCCGCGGAGCGGCTGGGCCCGTGAGCCATGGCCGCTGGGCCTGCGCATCCGGAGCCTGTGCTCCGCAACGGGAGAGGCCACAACAGTGAGAGGCCCGCATACCGCAAAAAAAAAAAAAAAAAAAGTCAAATTGGTAGAACTATTATTTCACTTTCATCTTGATAATAATTTTTGAAGTAACAAGGATACTTTATATTATGTTTAAAGATACTGTGGTGACTAACAGGCCAAAGGAGAGACCGATTTCTTGAGAGACTGAGTTACAAGTGCATACATCTAGTCTCCAGTACTTATCCTTCATCTTTGCTAGACTCAAAATAGACTCATCTTTGCTTCACTTTTCAACAACAAAGAAACAAATAGTAAAGCAATTGTTCCATTTGATGTTTTATTTTAAGAAAATAAAAGAAGTGGGAGAAAAGGTCAGTGATGTCTTTAATTTTGTGAACACACTCCCCTACTACTTCTTACTTGCAATCTCAGTTGCCTACAGGGACCAAGCAGGCAGGTAATACAAATAAATGAACAGAATCTCTGCACCATATTTTGAAAATTACCTTGTTTTTCTTACTCTGTTACTTTATTCAATTTTTGGCTTTATTTTCTTAGACTTTGTTCTAAGTCTTTATCAATATATAATTCTCAAAAAACTCATTTACATATAAGATAACTTGAAGCACAGAGTATTAATTTGCTCAAGATCACACTTCTAGTAAGTTTTGATCCTTGCTGTATAAAACCCAAGTATCCTATCTTCTGAGTCTATGTTCTTAACTTCTTCCATCTCTAATAGTTAAACCAGTTTAGGCTTTTTTGTCTTTTAATAGACAGACAGGAGTATTTCACCATTTAAAATTTAAAATACATGTTTATGCTTTTTCTCAAAATTTGAAAGATGTGGGCTTCCCTGGTGGCGCAGTGGTTGAGAGTCCGCCTGCCGATGCAGGGGACATGGGTTCGTACCCCGGTCTGGGAAGATCCCACATGCCGCGGAGCGGCTGGGCTCGTGGGCCATGGCCGCTGAGCCTGCGCGTCTGGAGCCTGTGCTCTGCAACGGGAGAGGCCACAACAGTGAGAGGCCTGCGTAATGCAAAAAAAAAAAAAAAAAAAAAAAAAAAATTGAAAGATGTCAAAAGTATGGTTCTAAAGTGAATGATGATAATTATTGTATATGTAGTTAACAAAAAAGTTAATGGTTCATTTTATGAGAGGAAATAAAATCCATATTTTTGTAACATAATTACATAAATACCAGTGGGCACATTTGGGGAGATTTATTAATTCATTTTGAGACAGAAAACATGTGATGATTGAATATACAAAATAGGTCAAAATTTACAATATAAATTTTTCTACATAAAACTTCTGACAAAGTTAAATTAAGATCTTTTAAAAATGTATTTTGATCTGAATTGTATCTCTTGCATGAATATTTTAATTTATATCCATAAGGACTTCTTTGTAATGATAAGATATACTAAAATACAACTTAGAAAAATGTATAAATACATAGATTTTTCCACTATTTTTTCTCTCAGTTATCTTATACTTTTTTTTTTTTTTTTTTTTTTTTGCGGTACGCGGGCCTCCCACTGCTGTGGCCTCTCCCGTTGCAGAGCACAGGCTCTGGACGCGAAAGCTCAGCGGCCATGGCTCACGGGCCCAGCCGCTCCGCGGCATGTGGGATCTTCCCGAACCGGGGCACGAACCCGTGTCCCCTGCATCGGCAGGCGGACTCTCAACCACTGCGCCACCAGGGAAGCCCTATCTTATACTTTTTAGATTCTGATTGATTGTTGTTTTTAATGGGGTGACTATGTAATTGAAATAGAAACTTGACTTTTCAGAAAGTTAGTTTTAGATTTTTGAATGGAATAACTTGTGTATCCTTTGCTAAGAATAAAGTGACACCTAATGTCACCCTTAATATATTTGGGTATGGTTTGAGGTGACCTATATATCTTGTTTTATTTCTAAATGTGTGGAAGCTCTATTTCATTGTTTTTGGATGGAATGTTTTTATGTGTCCTCTACTCCTCAATGACTTTGAATGTGAGCACAAGTTAAGTATAGATAAATTTGCAAAAATGCCACATACACATAATGGTAATTTTACATGTGGCTAGTGTCAAGGAGACAAGACAGTCATCAGGGCTTAGAAAGGCAGTTCATATCAAAACACCATACTGGTTTACTCCTGTTCACTCAGATTTCCTTTCTGTACCGTATCATTCTTTAAGGTTCCAGCTTTCCTTCCCAAGCAACAGCTCAGCAATCTTTTACTGCCTTAATATCCACTCATTGCAATCTATGTCATTTTTAAATATATCACTTTGTTGAAGGAATTTAAAGTTGTCTCCTCTCAAACCAGGTTAAATGAGTCCTACTACACCCACAATTTCTGAAAGGGAAATGTGTCTGAGTATTTCATCAGCTTGATTTATATTCTGTGTGATATTTTGCATTTCCTTACATGTTGAAAAGTCTTGTCTCCTTTTTTGATTAAGATTAGTGCACTGTAATTGTTTACCTCCTCCACATGTTAGGTAGGATTTGTTAGATATTGGAGCACAACCTTATTTTTTAAAGTTTTATTTTATATTGGAGTATAGTTGATTAACAATGTTGTGTTAGTTTCAGGTGTAGAGCTAAGTGATTCAGGAGTAAAGCTTTTTCTGATGTATGGACTTGCTTGTTGGAGATGGTATCAGGATCACCCTGATGAGCAGACAGGGATTTTCAGGCTCTAATTGGTCGAGAACAAGGACAAGTTTATGATTCTTAGATGAGATTCCTGCAGACAGACATCAAAAGGGCATATTTGTCTTACCTATACTGATAATAGAACAGCAGTTGTAATGGTATGGGGGAAGCCAGTTGAACATTAATTATCTTTTCTCTTATATGCAAATTCCACAACATTAATTTTTTTTCTAGAAGACACCTTGTCCAGATTTATTTTAAATTATTGGTGTAAAAAATATTTATTGGATCAGAAAACTGTAAGCTCTTTCACAACACTACCAAATGCCTAATATTTCCTATGTGCATCAAAATACCTGAATATATGGATAATTATTCTGTCTTGGTTTTATATGAATAGCCTCTTGAAACCTGCATAAGATATTCTAAATTTGTCTGACATTTTAAAAGTGAAATATCTTATAGGCTTTTAGTAAATTTGTAGTGATTGACATAGCCTCACTTATTCTGAAAAGTAATATAAAATACCAATACCTATAAATGCCTCACCTCCCTAACAACCAACAAAATCCTAGCTGTATCACATTCCCATTTCAGATCACGTCCAGTGTCAGAAATAGGCAGCAGCTGTAGGCTATGTGCTAGTGGGGTCACGTTTAGAGATTGGTACATTATATTCACGTGTCCTGTTTCCTATACTAATTTGTATTCTCAGCTGAGAAGATAAATTTGTCACAGAAAGCTTTTCATTCCCTATAGAATTTAGCAGATTGCTTTGTTTATATGTAATATACAATGGTATTATATATTAATCTTAGTATATATAATCTGTTAACTCCTTTATTTAGCATATTGCTTTGTATATGCATGTATATGTATATTATATGAATACATATATAGGTGTACATGTATGTATGTACAATCAAACACATATTCTCTTCTTTTTATTTTCTACATATAAGACCAAACCAGCATGAGTTAATTACTTAAAAAACACTTTTACAATAAGTATTATATAAATTTATATATAATTATATTTTAACATAATTCATGTAAGTATATTTATAATTAATAAATTAGACTTATACAAAATTATAACCTTGTAATAAATACCATTGTTTATAATAAATAAATCAGGACCCGTTGCACCTAACTTGAGAAAGGAAAGAAGCACCTCAAGGACCATGATTCCAGTCAAAGTCTTAAATGTGTTAGTTAATGGGTCTACATGAAATAACAGGGAAGAAACCAATTCTCATTCCCATTTCCATGGAAATCCATGGTACATTACTGAAAAAGTTCCTGCAGTGCTTTGAACAAGACAGGAAATCATAAATGGCCAAAGACCATCATGTTTCCTAAGGATAAACATAAGCTACAAACACAGACAAGGCATGTTTCCCAACTGTGTGGTGGTGGTGGTGGTGGTGTGTGTGTGTGTATGTGTGTGTGTGTGTGTGTGGTAACTTTACAAGAATCATCTTGGCTCCAAAATTTAAAAGCATGAAAATATAAAGTGTGCCAACCATCCCTGCTTCTTATTTCAGAGTATAATTTACTTTATAATTTCTTCAGCATGGATGACCTATTACCAGCTCAATTAGTGCCCAAACCTGAAAATTCCCCAGATGGTAAATCTATCATAGCCTAATTTGTTTTACCAGCTTTGATTGTGATTAGCCTATTTAGAATAATTAACGCAATTCAGTTAAATACACACGCACACACATATTGAGGGAAGGGGCTCAAGTCTCCTGCATTACGTTTAGAGAAGAATGAGCCATACTGTATGCTTCATAGATTGACAAGAAACACCTACTGTCTGTCATCCAAGAGGCATGACGTGTGGCGTTACACTGTAAGTCTATCTCAGCCCAGGCTCTAGTCTCACCACTGTAGGCTCAAACACCTGAATCCCCAGTACTTCAAAGCATTCTATTTTTCAGGGAAGATTCAAGTTAAGCTAACTCCTGCTTGTATGTCAATGTTTTAAAGCCTTCTGATCACTGGAACATGCTGCAATGATGGTTTCTGAATTTCTTTGTAGATGATAGGATGGCACAATTTAGAGAATACAAACTCTTCTATTATATTCCTTGTCTTAGCTGAAATGGGATTCTCCTCCAGGACCACTCTCGTGCCCAGCTTTTCTCAATGGAGGAGGGTAATGGATAGACCTAGCTTGAATTATAAAGACAATAACCATATGAGGTTGACGTTTTATAACAGAAGTTGAGATTCTAAAGCCCCTAAGTAAATGATTCAAGGCTGAAAAGCTAGATAATGCAGCAACCTTTGAACCCCCAAACTCTGGCTCTTAACTACCCATATTCCCACTCCCAATATACCCTAAGGCCAGGGGATTGGAAACACTGGCATTCTCCAAGATACTTTCACTGCTTGCTGCTCACTACATCGCCATCCTCATGTATACAAATATATCCTTTAATTCTCATGCCACCCAGCTCATCTTCTCTATTAAACCTTTTCGAAAGTAGTATTTGTGGGTTTCATTATTCTCCTCCTTCAACTGAGGGTTCTGGTCCTGAGTTAGAAAATTTTAATTTCTATGTGGATAACTATGAGTTATTTATTTCTCAACATTATATATATATATATATGTACTATATATACTATATATATGTATATATATACATTACACACACACACACAGTTTTATCTCCAAGGACTTTCACCTTCACTTCAGCAAACGGAGGATGAATCTGGACTTTGTCATTTCTCTCAAATGTTCCACTTATGAAATCTTAATCTCCAACATCTCATGTTCACCATGAGTATTCATTGCTCCTTCTCTCTCACTCCCTTCTCTCATTAGTCTTGCTCTTCTTCTACTATTCTTTGATATCTTCATTTTACCACAATCTATTAGCCTATTTATCTATTTCACTTCACACATTAAGACATAACTGATTTTTGCCTTAACTTACTTTGTAGTAATTTAATATCCCCACTCCCATTGTGAGTTGGTTACATGTGACAATGTGTGTGTATGCGTATGTGTATGTGTGTGTGTCTCCCATAAAACTTATTTGTAACTATCCACAGATGGTTCAAATGTTCAAACAATGTATGCTATATGATGGAATTAACTGTTCAAGAGTTTGGAGATTCTGTTATCTTATTCTGGCATCATGTCTGCCACCATGTCCTTAATCTAAAATGGATCACCCTTCAGAGACAATAACATACTGCTATTTTGACATTTTGCAAGCACTTTCACCTTATTCAATTCACACAACTGCACGGAGAGATAGGCAGTGTAGAATTCAATAATTTATAAATTATTTTCAAGTGAGTTCCTTCAGTCATAACACTGCCATTGTGCCAAAAGGAGCAGGTATTATCATTATCTTCACTTTACATAGGAGAAAATCGAGAACCAGGGAAATACACTATCTTGTTGAAACTCAACTGATATTCAATACTTCTGTACTGAAAAATGCTTCTTAACTTATTTGAACATAGAATTTTAAGATTAAAGAGCTTTCACACATTTAATTAAAAAGGGGTAAGAATTCTCATTTCAATTTTTAACGTAAAGGTCTGGAAATTACTATTTCCTGATGTTGGTAAAACACACAAGTGACAGAGTCAAATACTCATCCTAAAAGCTTTTTATTTAAGTTGACTATTTTCTATGGAATTACAGGTAATTATATTTTGGCTTTAGACTCTCTAACTAAAATGTGTCTAATTAAACCTGAAACTAGAATCCACAAAGTACTTCTGGCATTACAGAAAATAAAGTCAAGCCTTCCAAATGAGAAACAGAGAAGAACAGAAATAAAAACAATGCTATTTTAGCAAATATAGCTCCAAAATACTCATACTATTTATAAAAATTACTAATGATTTTGGAAATATTTAACTACAATTTTTATAACTACTGTTTATTTTTTATAAATATGATATAAAAATTCCACCATTGGGCTTCCCTGGTGGCGCAGTGGTTGAGAGTCCGCCTGCCGATGCAAGGGACACGGGTTCCCCGGTCTGGGAAGATCCCACATGCCGCGGAGCGGCTGGGCCCGTGAGCCATGGCCATTGAGCCTGCGCATCCGGAGCCTGTGCTCCGCAACGGGAGAGGCCACAACAGTGAGAGGCCCACATACCACAAAAAAAAAAAAAAAAAAAATCCACCATTTTACACATTCTAATAAAATGTTGGCAAGTACAAATAACTCATTTTTCAGAAAAACATGCAAGTGCCTTTCATGTGTAAGGCACTAGACCAGGTGCTCTGAGGATAAGCAAAATCTGGTTTTGTTCTTCAAGGAGCTGTCAGTCTAGTACAGAAGATGCTGCACATGCATACAAAATAAACTTCATGCAAAGTTCTGAGCGATTTACAATTGTAAAAAAAATCATATGAAAGGCAAAGATAAGATATTTTTGAGAGTGTAATGGTTCCTTCTAGCTGAAGCATGATGTCAAGTTTCATGGAGAAATTTTCATTTTATAAAATGAAATTCTGCATAAATTATCCAGGGTTATTCAGTAAGCAGTTGTACAAAATTACAAGTACTTCTACTTCCAAAAAGATGGAGTAGATGTACTTTTTCCTATTTCTCCCAGTAAGTGCAACTTAAAGTTTCTGGTAGTTATATACAAAACAAACATACAAAGACTCTGAAGATGGAGAGAAGAAAGTAGATGGGTTAGTGAAAGTGGAACTCAAGGAAGTAAATGCTAGTAAGTTCCTTGGTTTTCTTTTGTCCTTATATATCTCAGACTTGGAACTATGAAAGCCACAACTCAGAAACTCCAAAGGAACAAAGGAAATAAAAGTTTCAACAAAATTTTACTGTATCTAGCCAAAGGATGTGAAAAGGGACAGCTTACCAAACACACACAAAAAAACTATAGGCAATACCTCTCAACTACAGTCAAGCATAGCAGAAAAAAACTGTGGTCCCATCTTAACTCGAGCCAGGGAAAGACTTGTGAGTAGCCTAACCTCCATACTTGCCAGGCTGTACAAAGTAGTCTAAACTCTGCAACACGTTAATGTCAGAGAAGGACTTTCATCCTCAGTGGGTTGTGGCAACCTCTCCCCAACGTGTCAATGGAAACTTGTGGGGAGCCTGCACTTAAACCCCACTGAACAGTAATGAAGTTCTTCTCCCACTCCCACCTGAGGTATTGTCACATGTGGCCTAGTAGAGAGTCAAGAGTTTCGCTGCTGCCCAGAGGTAAAAATGCCACACATACCCCACCCCTCAAGTGATGTCAGTGCAGGCTGCATAGATAGTGAAAACTCTCACACCTGTCCAGCAGTAATAAGTCCCCTTCTCCCCTAGGTTGTCAAAGGAGGTTTAGTGAGGAATTGGTATTTCTTCCACTACATGACAGTAACAAGGCATTGTCCTCTTATGTTACCAGGGTGGTGTCAGAGGAAGCCCACTAAAACAGATGATTTAAATAAGACTCAGAGTCTCATAACATAATACCCAAAATGTCCAGGTTTGAAAAAAAATCACTTATAGTAAGGATCATGAAAATCTCAACTTGAATGAAAAAGACAATAAAAACCAACACTGAGATAAGAGAGATGTTAAAATCATCTGACAGTGATTTTCAAGAAGCCATCATTAAAATGCCTCGATGGGTAATTGTAAACACACTTGAAGCAAATGAAAAAAAAACTCTCAGCAAAGAAATAAAAAATAAAAAAAGATGTTATATAGAAGAGCCAAATAGAGTTTTATAATTTAAAAATACAGTAATCAAAATAAAAAGTGCAATGGATGAGCTCAAATGCAGAGTAAAGAGGACAAAGGAAACAAATCAGCAAACATGAAGATAGAATGGTAGTAATTACCCTGTCTAAGTAACAGAGAGAAAATAGACTGAAAAAATGTTGTCAAAGCTTCAGGAGCCTTTGAAACCATTACAAGACACCTAGCATTTCTGTCTCAACAATTGGTAGAATTACTGCACAGAAAATCTGCAGGAACATAGAAGAACTCAGCATCATCAACCAGTAGGATCTAATCAACATTTATGAAATACTCTACCCAACAACAGCAGAATAAATATTCTTTTCAAGTACCCATGGGACCTACACCAATACATACCATATTGTTTTCCATAAAATAAACCTCAATCATTTTAAAAGACTAGAAATCATACACAGTGTGTTTCTCTTACCAGAAGGTAATCAAACTAGAGATAAATAACAGAAAGATAATAGGTAAATCTCTAAACACTTAGAAACTAAACAACATACTTGTAAATAACAAGAGGAAAAACACAAGCAATATTATAAAATGCAATGATCTGAATGAAAATGAAATTATTGCATATCAAAATTATTACATATCACAGCTAAGGCAGTGCCAAGAGGAAATTTCATAAGACTAAATACTTACATGAGAAAGGAGGAAAAAGGTCAAGTTAATATATAAGCTTCTACCAAAAGAATAAAAAAAATAGATACAAAATAAACCTAAATCAAGTAGAAGGAAGGAAATAATAAATATAAGAGTATATATCAATTAAATTAACAACAAAAGATAATGCAGAATATTAATGAACTCAAAATCTGGTTCTCTAAAATGATCTAAACAATTGACAAACTTCCAGCAAGACTACATAAAAGAAGAGGACACAAATTACTGATATCAGAAATGAAACAAAGGATATCAGTACAAACCATACAGATATCAAAATAGAATACTATAAGTAACTCTACAAATATAATTTGACAATTTCGGTGAACTCTACATACTACTTAAAAAGTACAGACTACCACAAACTCACCTTGTATGAAACATATCGTTGAAGAGTCTTATGACTATTAAAGACAACAGATATTATTTGTAACTTAATAATTCCAAAAATAAATTGCCACCCCCAGAAGATGTCACTGAAGAATTCTACTAAATGTTTAAAGAAGTAATGAGCACCAATTCTGTACAATATCTTACAGAAGAGAAGGGAACACTTCCCAATTTATTTTATGAAGCTAGTATCACCCTGATGATCAAAACAAGACAAATATAGTAGTTAAAACATCAAAGGAAAAAAAACAAAAACAAAAAAACTACTGATCAATACCCCTCATGAATATAGACCAAAAATCTTTAAGAAAAT
Organism: Mesoplodon mirus; assembly: GCF_964341445.2. Classification (NCBI taxonomy): domain Eukaryota; kingdom Metazoa; phylum Chordata; class Mammalia; order Artiodactyla; family Ziphiidae; genus Mesoplodon; species Mesoplodon mirus. The sequence goes on from NC_138983.1 coordinate 33,513,192, forward strand.
ATTAAAGAATAGAATTTGGCAACATATAAGAGGAATTATATAGCATGATCAAGTGGTGTTTAGTCCTCAGATGAAAGGCTGGTTAACTACTGAGGAATTACTCAATGCAATTCAGACTAAAAAAGAAACATCACACAATCATATCAGTTTATGCAAAAATTTTCTTTGACAAAATTCAATTCCCATTCATATGAAAACTCTTAGAGAACTTGGAATAAAGGAGAGTCTCCTTAATCTGATAATGAATATCTATTTAAAAAACCCTATAACTATCTTTACAATTAATGGTGAGACTTAATCCTTTCTCCCTAAGATTGGAAATAATGCACAGATATCCACTCTCACTGCTCTTATTTAACATAGTGCTGGATGTTCTAACCAGTGCAATAAGGTAAGAAAAGAAAATTTCAAAAAAACATATAGATAAGAAAGGAAGAAATAAAATTGTCCTCATTTGCTGATAACATGATTATCAACAGAAAATCCCAAGAAATAAAATAATAAAGTCCTAGAATTAATATGTGAATTCAAAAGGTTGCAGTATACAAGTATACAAAAATTAATTTTAATTCTATGTGCCAGCAGTGAAATGCTGACAGTAAAATTTAAAATACCATACCATTTACAAATAGGAAGAAAAGAAGTAATTAGGTGGAAATCTAGTAAAGGATGTATGGACTTTTATGCTCAAAATTTGAAAACGCTGATGAGGGCTTCCCTGGTGGTGCAGTGGTTGAGAGTCTGCCAGCCGATTCAGGGGACACGGGTTCGTGCCCCGTTCCGGGAAGATCCCACATGCCGCGGAGTGGCTGGGCCCGTGAGCCATGGCCGCTGAGCCTGCGCGTCCAGAGCCTGTGCTCCACAACGGGAGAGGGCACAACAGTGAGAGGCCCGCATACCGCAAGCTGATGAAAAATAATACTATCTAAATAAATGGAAAGACTTACCTTTTTCATGGATTGGAACACAACATAATGGCAATTCTCTCCAAATTGATTTACGAGTTTAACACAATTCTTATTAAAACCCTATCAATTTTTCATAGATGTAGATGTGCATATGGAAAGGTAAAATATGTAGAACAGATAAAACACTTTTGAAATGAAGAATAAAGTGAGAGGAATCAGTCTACCCAGTTTCAAGACATTATATAACTACTGTAACCAGGAACGTGTGGTATTGATGTAGGAGGGATAGAGATATAGATCAGAGGAACAGTACAGAGAACTCAGAAATACATCCAAACAAATATGCCCAGTTGGATTTTGACACAGGTGCAAAGTGATTTCAATGGTGGAAAGACAGCCTTTCCAACAAATGGTGCTGGAGCAACTGGACATCTATGGGCAAAACAAAAACAAAAACAAAACTCAACCTTAAATTCCATACTTTATGCAAAATTTAAGTCATAATGAATCATGGAATTAACTGTAAAATGTATATGAGAAGAACAAAAAGCATAGAGGAAAAACATAGAGGAAAATCTTCTGGATCTAGAGCTAGACAAAGTCTTGATGCCAAAACTATTACTCATACAAGGAAAAATTTATGTTTTGTTTCATAAATCTTCAAAATTTACCTTTGTGTAAGGCACCATTAAGAGAGAAAAAGATAAGTTATAGACTGGGAGAAAATATTTGCAAACCATTTATACAACAAGGACTAGGATCTAGAATATATAAAGAATTCTTGAAACAAACTCTAACTTAAAAACTTAATATAATTAGACGACCTAAAGAGATTTTTTACCAGTGAGAATATACAGGTAGCAAATAAACACATGAAAAAATGTTCAACATAATTAGCCATTACAGAAATGCAAATTGAAAGCATAATGAGCTATAAACACATACCTATCAGAATGGCCAAAACATAATTTTAAAAAGTTGTTGCAACAAAAGGAAAGTATTGTTGGTGGCAAGGTAAAATGATACAGCTGCTCTGCAAAACTGTTTGGCGGTTCCATGGAAAACTAAACATACTACTACCATATGACCGAGCAATTACACTTCCAGGCATTTATCCCAAAGAAATAAAAACTTATGTTCACATAAAAACCTGTTCACATGTGTTCATAGCATCTGTATTGGTAATAGCCCCCAAACTGGGAAAAACACAGATATCCTTCAACAGATGAATGGTTAAACAAACTGTTGCACATCCAAATTCCCAGCAACAAAAAGAATAAACTATGAATTCAAGCAATAATTTGAATGAATCTCCAAAGAATTATGCTGAGTGAATTTTAAAAAAAGGCCAAACTCAGAAGTTTACATACTGTGTCATTTCACTTATACATCATTCTTCAAATAGCAATAATTTATAAATGGAGAAGAGATTAGAAGGTTGCCAGGAACTGAGGTCAGAGGTGTGTGGGTGAGGTTAGTGAGTATGAGGATAAAAGAGCAACACAAGGCATCATTGTGATGATGGAACTGTTCTGTCTCAATATTCTCTATGTCAATATCCTGGTCATAGTATTGTATAACAGTTTTGTGAGACGTTATCATCGGAGCAACTGGATAAAGGTAAGTAGGATTCCTTTTTATTGCCTCTGCATATAGATATACAATTATCTCAAAGTAAAAAAAAATAGTTTAATTAAATAAGTAAATCCATAAGATATATTTTGAAAGTAGTAATAAAATTAACTGTGATTCCAAAATTAAAATTTCATGATCTCTTAATAAGTTTTAAACTTTAACTATTGAACCTTAAAGAGGACTTGAGGGTACATTCATCAATTCAGTTATACATTCAACACGTAATTATTGAGTGTTATTATTATATGCTAGGCACTGTTCTATATTCTTATGATAGAACCAGGCACAAGGCAGATAAAATCTGTGATACCAAGAAATTACACTGAAATTGTAGATATAAATTTTAAAGAAGTAATCAAACCAACAAAGTGGTTTTAAATGATTATGAGTACAAGAATAAAGAAAGTAAAATAAGGTGATGCTGTTATAGTAATGGGTAAGGGACAGTTAAGAAAGGCTACTTTTAGGTGAGTCATCAGGTAATGTTTTCCACTGAAAACACAAAGGACTGAGTCATAGGAAGTTCTGGGGTAAGTTTTTCCAGGAAAGAGAAAACGTAGCACAAAGACCTTAATCAGGAACTATTTCCATGCATTTGAGGAACACAAAGATCATTGTGGCTAGAGTGAATAAAGAAGAAATAAGCAGAAGATGACATCAGAGAGATTGGCCAGGGTTAACTTATGGAAGGTTCTATTTTCCAGAATGGAAGTAAGATCAGTTAAAATATATTACAGAAGTCTAAGAAAAATATGATGATTCGAATTATGGTGGAAGAGGTAGTAGAGATGAGAAAAAGTTGGTTAAAGCTATGTTTTCTAGAATAGAGAGGACTTACAGAAGATTGAATGGACTGGATGGAGTGGGAGGAGAAAGAGGAATCAAGTAAAATTTCTTGGTTTTTGCTTAGACAGATATATAATGTACTTATTTTAAAATTAGACTTGAAAGAATTGATTTATATGTTTATTCAACAAACATTTGTTATGGTCTATTAGGCCATCATATGACAAGTGTTATGTTTCTGGACAATAAAGGAGTTTAAGGTAGCAAGGGAAACAGGCTGATAGCAACATGTACCATAGAGGTAAATAGAACATACACAGAGGAAGCAACTATCTGTGCCTGGAGATTAGGAATGACCGCTAAATTTACTAAGAAAATATTTTTATTGTGTGTTTAAGATGCACAGAGGTTTCACATATTGGGGGGTGTTGGAAGTTTCTCAAAACAGTGAGAAAACAAAGGAAAAAGCAAAGATTTGCTAAATAGCTAGTGATGGAGTCAGAATTAGAAATATCTTTTGAATGATAGTCTTGTGATCTTTTAACACCATTCTCTTTGTAATTTCTTTCCTTCCTTGTTTTTTTTAAGTTTTTCTTTTAACCACTTTATTGTTTTCTCCCTTTCTCTAGTCCTTAAGTGAGAAATACTCATTGTTCATATTTATTTGAATTTGTTTTTTCTAAGTAATGTAGATTCAGCTAATTCTTGACTTTTGCTGCTTCCTCTCTCACATGCATTTCAAATTCAACATGCACAGGTCTTATTTCTTCCAGAAGAATTTAAATGGAACTTGTTAATGACAAAATTCTCCTCATTCCAAGTTTGAATAATGAAAAAAGTAAATGTGATAAGTTTTTAAACTGAACGACATATATTCAATCTTTTATTCTTCCATGATTTTTTTTCTTTTATGATTTTAAAATTACCCTTTTAGTAGTATTAAATAGATTAGAGAAAGGGGAAAAGAATGTGTGTGTGTACAAGTGTGTGGGTTTTAATGTCCTTTCCTGATCAAATACGAAATCATCCCCTCTGTGTCATAATGAAGTCACCCTTTTATTGTACATGTATCTGAAATTTCATTAGCTCTTGGAATCCAAAGATCAGAGAAATACTATTGACAATGACAACAGAATTGATATCCAAGTAGCTGTTACAGTCTTGAAAGACAAACAGAGGTCTGTAGGTAACTAGAGAGACAGAGATGGCTGCTGAAGGAGATCTCTTCTGCTAACATTCAGAGTGTGCTCCTAGAGTAGAAATGGCAGGAACCCTTGTTCCTGTGGATTCTTCAGAAAGATGCTTCAGATGATTGTTTGCTAAACATTAAATTTAACAAATGCTAGTTTCACTAGGTTTCCCTAACTTCATAAGAAGCAAAGATGAAGTTAAAGAATTTAAAAAGTGGGTAGATTTCTATGGGAGAAAGGGACAGATGTACCTCACTAAAGAAAATTAAAGAAATAGGCCCAATGTACAGGCTTTCTATCCTTAAAAGAGTACGCCATGGATTGGGCATGAAAATCTGTTTGCACAGAGGACATTAAGTATAACTAATTATGTAAAGAAACATGGATTAGATGATGAAGAATATTCTTATCCAGTTGGAAAGTTTCTATCCAGAAGAAAAGATATGAATTAAATATTATTCACCTACTTATGGATATATTGGTAAACTTCAGTTCTATTTGAAAGGAAACCATTCACAAAATTGCTGCAGTGTTCAAGCAAAGTTGAGATCTAAGCCAAACTATATTTCTGAAAGGAAACACTAGTAGTAATAGATCACCTTCAATGTAAACATGATTACAATAGGAACTGAAAGTAGATCACATTTAATGGAATTATATCACGGCAAAATAATCCTTTACTTACAGAGAGTATTGATTTGTAAAGTCATTTTTTAAATAAAATAAGCTTCTGGCAGCTGTAGAATTTCATTCTTCCTACACCATAGACATTTTAAATACAATCTGTTCAAAACTAAAATAATTAACTTCAATCAAATTTGTTTCTCTCATGCATTTCCTCTGATAATGACCCCATCCCTCCACCAGTTTGTCCAAGTGTGAAACTGTGTAATCAACATTTTTCTTTCTTTCTTCTAACTCATTGCCATCCAAATGATCACATTTGTCAATTCTATGTGAAATTTAATTGGTTTTGAATTCATTTTTTCCTATCCTCAAAACTATTCCCTGTTTCAACTTTCATCCTTCTTGACTTAGAATTTTATAATTTTCTCCAAATCAGCCTCTCTTGCTCACATTTTATACCACATGGTCTTTGAAAACACATGAATCTTAACATGCTATTTCATGAAACTACAATGACAGATTTCTTGGCATCATATACATGGTCTGACTCAGGGCTAATTTTATATACCTTATCCCCTATGATTATCTTAATATTTCAATCACCCAAAATTGTATGCCATTTCCTAGACATGCCATGCTGCTATGAAAGCCAGAACATATAAATAACAGTCATGTCTCTATGCATTCACTTTATCATTTATAAACTGATGATGAATTTGGCAGCCACATCTTGGGTAGCTGTGAGGATTCAAAGGGTTAATTCTTACATAACATTATGGATAAGCATGACATATGGTGAGTGCTCAATAAATACTAGACATATGATGACAACAACTAATCATAATGAAGAAAAACAATATTCATAGTTTTGTAAATGCCATGTTTATTTTCCAATAACATCCTCCATTTTTACCATAGTTCTCTACTTGGCAAACTCTGACTCAGTATTTTTTGGACACAATATAATAAATCTTGCCTGAACACACCCACATCTATTACAGCACATGTCACACTGCAACATTAATGTTTACATTTCCATTAGTGTACAAAATATTTATACATTATATGTCTTTGTGTTTGTATAAGTAATGGGGGTAAAATGGTATTTATCTCACTGGATTTTATGAAGATTAAATGGGTTAACTATGTAAATTCCTCTGAATAGTGGACTACAAAGTGCTAGTTATGGTTATTACTTTTCTCCTTTAAACTCTGAGCTCCTTAAGGGTGAAAACTGACATTATTATATCCTCAGTAGCTAATGCAACTTTGGCACACAGGATTGAACATTTTTGAAAAAATTATCTAAATGTTTTAATTTTACAAGATTTAGAAATGTAAGACAAGTGAAAATCATATACATTTTAGCTTATGTAGCCAAAAAGTTACGTCAATAAGGGATATTTTAAAAATTCAAGACATAAAACCTATCACAAAGGTATAATACTAATGTATCCCTAGTAGAAAAAAAAGCACCATTAGTCCTAAATTCCAATAATATTATCAAAAGATTCTTTTTTATTATGCTCTTTTTCAGCTACCTTAATATCTTCAGTTCCTCAAAGCTATGAACATAGAAGAGAGGTTTAGCACCTAAGTGAACCAATTCACACAATATAATTAGAATCAGTGCATTCTGTGGGGACTTATGTCCTTGATGTCCTTTTTGAGCCACCATAAACAAATGTCTCCTCACAGGGCAAGGATGCCTGAATACATTGATTGATTGATTTATGCATTAACTCATTCAGCAAATGTTTACTTATTCATCAACATTATCTAATCACAGTTCCCTCACATATAGCAAAGTATGACCATGTTTTTACCTTTTTGGGAGATTTGACATTTCACTTATTTTGGATTATCATCAAAGACATTGTTTCCTAAAGTTGACATTCTTAAATATAAGAAATTAAAAAATTACTTATCTGGTAACACACTCATTAGTATAATGTGTTTTTATTAGACACTTATAAATTATAAATATACATAATCCTTCCCCACAGGAATTTTAAGGTTACCGGGGAAACACATAATAAATAAAAAAATCACAAGAAACATATAGTTACAAATTGTGGTAGTGATATGAGAAAATACAGAAGTATGAATTAACTTATATCTGTGCCTTTAGAAAGGCCCGTCCAGGAAATTATACTTAAACTGCAATCCCCAGGTCACATACTAGTTAAATAATAAAGACTGAACCAGAGAGATGAGCTCCGGGTGGAGAAGCCTTCAAGCTCGTTCTCAAGCCTTCAAGCTCGATTGGACTTTATACTACTGGCTTTTCTGGGTCTCCAGCTTGCAGATGGCACATCATGGGACTTCTCAGTCTCCATGATCACATGAACCAATTTCTTACAATAAATCTCATTATAGCTAGATACATGAGAGAGAGAGAGAGAGAGAGAGAGAGAGAGAGAGAGAGAGAGAGAGAGAATGATAGATGGATAGAGTGATAGACAGCTGGATAATCTCTTAAGGGTTCTGTTTCTCTGGAGAACCCTAATACACTGAGCTTTGGCAACTGGTACTCACACAAGTGATTGTACAGTTTTTTAAACACAGTGTCAAAAGATGTTGTAAGCTTAGAAGCAGTTAGGGGATTGTTTGAGGGATTCCAGAGTTGAAAATTTCAGGCAGAATGTTGTAACTGCCAGTGAAGGTAGAATTCTTTCATGGTTATTGAGATTGTACTAATGTAAAAAGACTCCTATCTCAGGGTGGGGTTCTAAGAAGGAAGAGCTCAGTCGGGTCTCAGAGATCTAGTCAGAAAAGATCCAAACCAGAATTCTAGTCCCAGAGGCAGACAGGGTGCTAGGCAGTATAGTTTTAACTATGTGAGTGCTGGAGACAGATTGCCCAATTCAAATTCCATCTCTGCCACTTATTAGGAGATTGGCTTCTGCACTGCTTAATCCTTTTAAAAATTAGTATCCTCATCTGTAAAGTGGTAGTAACATCAGTACTTACCTCAGATGGTTATGAGGATTAAATGAAGAAATGCATTTAAGGTACTGGGCATATAGTAAGTGTTTAAAAAAGTGTTAGCTATTGTATTAATTTGGAAGCCTATGGAAAGGGTAGGTGCCTGCTATAGGCTGAAGGTTTGTGTTCCCCCAAAACTCATATGTTAAATCTTAACTCCCAATGTGATAGTATTTAGAGGTAGAGCATTTGGGAGTTGATTAGGTCACGAGGGTGCGACCCTGGTGAATGCGATTAGTGCTTTTATGGAGGAGACCTCAGAGAGCTCTCTGGTTCCTTCTGCCATGTGAGAACACAGTGCAAACATGGCCATCTGTGAACCAGGAAGCAGGTCCTCATCAGACACTGAATCTGCTGGTGCCTTGATCTTGGACTTCCCAGCCTCCAGAACAGTGAGAAAGAAATTTCTCTTGTTTATAAGTCACCCAGTCTGTGGTATTTTGTTATAGCAGCCCAAAGAGACTAAGCGCCTAAATCTATAGTCTTGGTTGGGGGGCCGGGGGGATGTTATAACTCAGAGACTTTAAACACATCTTGGGCTATCTCTACCATGACAGCTAGTGAGCCTGGTTGACCATATAACCTATTCTAAAACCTCAGGCTATATTTGCCTCCTATGCTATTTCCAATTAACCCAGAAACTGGGGGAAACCTGAGGCTGCCAGTCAGGTCTGTCAGGGAATGCAGATGAGAGCAGTGAGACAGGTCAAAAGCAGAGAGACCAAGTCAGGGACTTACGTTACGCCACTATCTTTTTGGCTTTAGAGATAAGGTAGCTTTGCTGTGATTGTTTTAAATGGATAACCACACTAATGCCTCACCTTCTACAATTAGTTTGAATATTTTCATTTTGCACAATAATGCATGGCTAATTTTACTACATGATAAGGTTAACCAATAAATATTTTCTATCTTTAATATGCCCTAGTGGGCAATCGTTAAAATTTCCCATCTGGGGTCTTCCCTGGTGGCGCAGTGGTTGAGAGTCCGCCTGCCGATGCAGGGGACACAGGTTCGTGCCCCGGTCCGGGAAGATCCCACATGCCGCGGAGCGACTGGGCCCGTGAGCCATGGTCGCTGAGCCTGCACGTCCGGAGCCTGTGCTCCGCAACGAGAGAGACACAAAAGTGAGAGGCCCGCAAACAGCAAAAAAAAAGAAAAAAAAAAATCCCATCTGATTTGTTGACTGAGCCAGGTGAACTTGATCCGGCAATTTGTTAGGAGAGCTGAAATATAGTCAAGAAGACTCTCTTGGCTTAGAGTTTGCATTTGTTTTTCTTTTATCTTTTCCCCAGTCATAAATCTTTGATGGGGAAGAGAGTGAAAAGGGAATGAAAAAAAAAGAAGCATGGGAAGGGATCTCTCACTCCCCACACATCCATCCTCGGAGCTGGGCAGCAAAGATTACAAATCATCCTACACAAATCAAAAGTCTCTCACAGCTTCCACAGAGGAAACCATTGTCAAAATATATTCTTAGGGCTCTGTTCTCCCCAAACTCTGCTCATCATGAATGGGCTCTACTCAGAGGAACATGGCATTCTGACTTGGGAATCAATGAGAAATTATGAAAAATACAACACTTTGCATGGTGTTGTATGAAAATGACAGAACTGGGAATCGGAAGCCTGGAAGTCCTCATCCTAGATGACTTGCTGCCACTCTGGGTCTCACATCATGTTCTCTAAAGAGGAAGAACGACTCATCTTGGAGAACAAATGGTCTCTAAACACTTTTGGGCTATTATTTTATCTGATTTGCATGGTACAGCTTTTCCCATCATTCCCATTAAAGCTATCCATGTCCTTTTATTTAAAGCCTAAGCAGCATACAGTTAAGTTTTATTAATTTTCATTTTTAAATTGGAGTGTTTAAAAAATTTGGGTTTATGTCTATTTATTCTTGGGTTCATATCCACTTATTTTTTGTTTTCCTCACCTGCTTTGTTTTCTTTTCCTTCTCATTTCTTGACTTATTTTGAATAAATCCAATATTTGTAGTCTATGTCTTCCTTCTCTATAAACTGCTTAGTTATACATTCTTTTACTAATGTACAGCTTTGATTTATTACAAATTAATGTAAGTACTTTCAGGACTTCACAGATAACACAGGGACTTTAAAATACTTTAACTCCATTTACTCCTTCTGACTTTTCTGTTATTGTTATTATGCATTTTCATTCATACATAGAATAAAACCCCACATACTTTATTGCATTTCGATATTTGCTTATATTTATTCACCTATTTAACCTTTATTTTGCTCTTCATTCCTTCCTATATTCATGTTTCCTTCTGGGATCATTTTTCTTTCTTTTAAAAATTAATTATTTTATTTATTTATTTATTTATGGCTGCGTTGGGTCTTCCTTGCTGCGCAGGTTTTCTCTAGTTGTGGAGAGCGGGGGCTACTCTTCATTGCGGTGTGTGGGCTTCTCATTGTGGTGGCTTCTCTTGTTGCGGAGCACTGGCTCTAGGTGCACAGGCTTCAGTAGTTGAGGCACGTGAGCTAAGTAGTTGTGGTGCATGGGCTTAGTGACGCCGTGGCATGTGGGATCTTCCCAGACCAGGGATCAAACCCGTGTCCCCTGCATTGGCAGGTGGATTCTTGACCACTGCACTGTCAGAGAAGTCCCTGGGATCATTTTTCATCTGCATCTTGGTATTTCTTTTAGTGTAGGTCTCCTAGTGAATGAATTCACTCAATTTTTGTTTGTACAGAAACATCTTTATTTGACCTTCAGTTTTAAAGAATATTTTTACTGAATATAAAATTACGTGTTGGCATTTTTCTTTTAGTACTTTAAAGATATTTCCCCACTGTCTTCTGACTTTCATCATATCTGTCGAGGAGTAACCTGTAAGTTTTAATGTAACTATTTTATGTTATTACAAATTATGCTGTAATAAATGTATTATATGATAATACATAATTAACATAAATATATTATTTTACATATCTAACCTTTAAGAATATATATATACATATATATATTTAATTTTTGACTGCTTTCTAGATTTCCTCTTTGTTTTTTCAGAAACTTTATATTCTGAGCTTGGGTGAAAGATTTTCTGTTTGTCCATATATGCTTCTTGGGTTTCATAAGGCTTCTTGTGGCCAACATCTTTTATTAGTCTTGGAAAATGTTTACTTTTAACCCTTCACATACTTTTTCTTTCATTTTCTATTTCTCCTTTCTTCTCACCATGTCCCATATGTCTTTATGTTTTTTTCTATCCTTTTAGTTCTCTGGGCTTCACCACTGATATTTTCTAGCAATTGGTCTTCCAATTTGTTAATCAACTTTCCTTCTATGTCTAATCTGATAATAAACCATTCTATTGAGGTCTTAATTTCTGCTACTACATTTTAATTCTTTAATTTATATTTTGTTTTTAAAATAAATTCCAGGTATCTAGTGAATTTATCCATCTTGACACCTATTACCTTGAACATATCAATTACAGCTATGTTAAAGTTCATTTCTAATAACACTGAAAAATGGATCATCTGCAGGTCTTTTTTTTTTTTTTTTTTTTTTTGTGGTATGCGGGCCTCTCACTGTTGTGGCCTCCCCCGTTGCGGAGCACAGGCTCCGGACGCGCAGGCCCAGCGGCCATGGCTCACGGGCCCAGCCGCTCCGCGGCATATGGGATCCTCCCAGACCGGGGCACGAACCCGTATCCCCTGCATCGGCAGGCGGACTCTCAACCACTGCGCCACCAGGGAGGCCCTGCAGGTCTGTTTCTATTGTCAGTTTTTCTCTTGGTTCTTTTCCTTGTCATACTTGGTAATATTTTACCAATGGAGAGACATTTTTTTATGATAAGCATTAGAAGCTCTTGATGCTATATCCTTCCACAAAGAGTTTATCTTATCCTCTGGTAAGCAGATGGAGAAGTAGCAGATAACTTTAACTCAACAGGCACTGAACTAACTCAAGGTTGGATTATAGTTTTCCAGGCTTCTGTCCACCTCTAGTTTGTCTGTGCTCCTGAAGTGTCATCCTCAGAGATTTTACTAGTGTGATGGAACAACAACTATATACAGCCTATAGTGCCTTACAACAGGTGGAAGACATTACAAAAGACCTACCCGAGTCATTGTGCAACACAAAAAACCACTATTTGGGGTCTAAAATAGGTGTGTGACATACAGGACCCCCATGGACATCAATACTGACCAAGGAATCTGCTTAATCTGCTTAATCTTCCATGAAGTCCAGAAATGGTCTGATAAAAGTGACATACACTGGCTTTTCCACCTGTCTTACAACACCACTGTTGCTGGGCTAATTGAAAGGGTGAATGGACTACTTAAACAACAGTTGAGATGGGAAACTCACTCTCTCAACATGTGGACACATGCCAGGAGCAGTGTCCCAGTGCTTGTACCATGTTAACCCAGAGGAAAGTAGTCAACACAATCCGAGTTCAACTTTCTGTTGCCATCTATCAGTTGGGACAATAGCTCGTTTTTGCCCTTGCCACAGGATCTACCCTAAGGGGAACACATTATAAAGTGGCCCTGGGTGACAGGTAAGTCCCTGGTGGTTTGGGTTTGCTACCCCATGGGGAATAGGATTAGAAAGGGCTTTACAGATTTCACTTGTCTTCTACTCAGACCCACCTAAGACTACTATGGTAATTAATATGGGCCCCCTACTGGAGAAATTTACATTAACTTTGTTGGTCTATTGTTATACCACCTTTTCAGTATTTGGCACCGGCTGTGGGGACTGAGGGTGGACAGGCAGTTTGGTACTGCAACACAGGACAAACCACAGGCAGGGGTGGTTATTATCCCAGAATGTTGCTACTGCTTGTATTTTGTTAAATGGTCATGATCTTCCCTGTATTGTGCCTGTTAAACATCTTACATTTCATCCCTAGTCTGAGGGAGGGAATCTGTTTGCAGACTGAGCAAAAACAGTAGCCTCACTGCGAAATGAGTTTGATTGCTGGGTCTACAGTGAGATGCCATTGTTGTCCTCTGGACTTCCATGAAAAATTGATAAGCACCTGGCTCCAAAGTGTGCCCACGTCTTGGGCTTTTGATACTCTTTTAGTTGTTGTTTGTATTACATTTGTGGTGTTTGGTGCACCGCTATACACCTGACCCTAGGGATATGGCAGAAGTGGGGCAGCCCAAGATTGTGAGGTTCGTGCAGGGTATGTAGGGGTGGAGTGTGTGGTCAGGCCACTCAAGATGGCTGTTCTCTTCCCGGTACATCCCCTGCTTGACCAGTCCCTGATTCACTCACATGATTATCCAGTCATCTTAACTACAGGGTTTAATTATATGTTTCTGGCAACTGATAAGCCCACCGACGTCAATTCCACCTATAAATGGTAGCCTCCTTCCCCCTGAGGAGCGAAGACTGCTTCTATGTCATGCCTGCCATCTTCCCACAGGGTGTGGTGCCGCTCCAGGACCTTTGTGTAAGATTCCCCTGTCCAGTAACTCATTGATGTCTCAAAAAAAAAAAGAAGAGGGCTTCCCTGGTGGCGCAGTGGTTGAGAGTCCGCCTGCCGATGCAGGGGACACGGGTTCGTGCCCCTGTCCGGGAATGTCCCACATGCCGCAGAGCGGCTGGTCCTGTGAGCCATGGCCGCTGAGCCTGCGCGTCCGGAGCCTGTGCTCCGCAACGGGGGAGGCCACAGCAGTGAGAGGCCCGCGTACCGCAAAAAAAAAAAAAAAAAAAAAAAAAAAAGAAGAGTGTTACTGTGATAGTTTTTAAAAGATGGTTATGAATCCTTTGACCCCACTCCTATTGAGAAGTGAGGTCTATGACCCCTCTCCTTAAATTTGGGCAGATTTGTAACTGCTTCAACCAACAGATCACAGCAGAAGTCATAAATGGCCATTCAACTTCTGCCTTGTGATCCAGGAACACTTGCTTAAAGCCCTGAAACACCATCTAAAATATCCAAGTACTCTGTGACTTCTGTGTTGGCTAGACCACACATAAGTATTCTTGTGAATGGTCCTATCTCATCCTGTCCTTTAGAGGTTCCTTCCCAGGTTCCATATACATGCCTGAAGAAGCCATCTCAGAAGCTGATCTCTCAACCTTACCTCTTCTTGCTCCCCGATTGAAATCTCAGACACCAAGGAATAGAGGAGAGTCATTACCACTGTGTCTTTTCTGAATTCCTGATCCACAGACTCTATCAGCATTATAAAATGGTTGCTAAACATCTACCTAGTCCAGTAAAATATACTTACTTTGCTCCCATTGCTTCAAGATTGTACTCTCTGCTTACCAGTTGTTAAACCAATCATGAATTATAGGAATCTGTGAATCATGGAATCTTCAGTTGAAACAAGACGATCTAGTCTAACCTGCCACACAAATCAGATATTCCCATCTCTAAAATGTTGTTATATAACTCCTGCCAAGCAATTTATTGCTCTTGGCAAACTGAATTAGAAAATTTCAAGAAAATACAACCAGTTAGCAAAGACTGTCTTAAGAGTGATTTAATAATATTTGCTATTAGAGAGGGGCTGGGAAACGAAGAAGAATGAGACTTAGTCACTGGCCTCAAGGGCATCACAGTCTTTCGTGGAGAAAACATACTCACAACTAACTATCCTCTAATGTTATAAGACATAAAAATGCACGAACAAGGAATGACACATCTATAAGGAGGAATAATTCTAGTTAGGTATATGGGAAGGTCCAATAGAGAAAGTGACATCTAACTTGCCCTTTTTCCTTAGTTGATGTGGTTTCCAAGTCCCTCCATGTTCTAATCGCCACCCCTCATCTGGACACTATCTAGTTTTTCAGTTTCTTGGGAAATATAAATTGTCTAATATTTTTAAATAGTCTACTTGAATGTGTTACTTCTATTTATTTTATTCTATTTATTCCATTCTAATATTTCATCAGCATTTTTATTGTCTGAGTCATAGTTGGTCCATATACAGCTTAAAGTATATTTAAGAATCTTGGGACTTCTGTGGTGGCACAGTGGTTAAGAATCTGCCTGCCAGTGCAGGGGAAGCAGGTTAGATCCCTGGTCCAGGAAGATCCCACAGGCTGCGGAGCAACTAAGTCCGTGTGCCACAACTACTGAAGCCCGCGCGCCTAGAGCCCGTGCTCTGCAACAAGAAGCCACTGCAATGAGAAGCCCGCGCACCACAACAAAGAGTAGCCCCTGCTTGCTGCAACTAGAGAAAGCCTGCGGGCAGCAGCAACAAAGACCCCAAATGCAGCCAAAAATAAATAAAATTTAAAAAAAAGAAAGAATCTTTTCCACCTGGCTTATTTTGAAATCAGGTTTTTGTGCCTGAAATCAGGCACCAAAAATCAGGTTTTGTATTTTGCACCTGCATTCAGGACTTTACTTCTACATCTGAGTCGAGTTTTTCAGCATCTGTAGACTTCTGTGGGGGAATGGGACAGAGTGGAAAATTTCTGATCTCAAATTCTAACAAATGAGCTCTTCCAGGTCTGTGTCTGTTGCAAATTTAATGAGAAAGCCTTGTGTGACTTTCTCCAAGGTGGTGATTAAAAATGTTGACCAAGACCGAATCATGTAAACTAGGCTTGGACAAAAATATATTAATGCATTTCTCCTCCTAGGTGACTGATTTGCATTTTAACAGTGGCCTTCTGGAGAATAGATATCTTTACCCAAAGAAATGATGTAGATGATAGGAATATTAGGCATGATAGATGGCCACTTTGGGAGATGTTATTAGGCATGGAGTCCTTTCATGCTTCTTAAATCAGACTCTCTGGGCAGCCTTTCATGCAGCCTATTTTGATGTGTCTCCATCATTCTCAAACTCTCCTGCATACTGGAATCCCCTGGAGAGCTTTAAAAAGTACAGAAGCCTGGGTCCCACCCCTAGTGGCCTGGTCTTTGGTAGTTTGGGAAGTTAACCAGGTGATCCTAATATGCTGTGAAAGAAAACTGCTGCTTTTGCAGAAATTCATTAATTCTAGAAGAAAGAGTATGGGGTTAAAAGTCAAACCAGGATAGATTTGAACTCTGTTGTTTAATAGATTTTTGACTTGGACAGATTGTGTCATCTGAGCTTCAGCTTCTTTATCTATAAAATTGGGGCTAATAAGACCAAAATTCAAGTTAATGGGAAGGGTTAAAAGAGATAATGTATTTAAAGTAACTAGTGCATAATAGACAAATTATGGATGTCACTCCTCTCGTCTTTCTTCCAAGAGTCCCCTGAGTTGATCTATAGAACAAGGTCAACTCTGGCTGGAAGACAGATTCAATACTTAACCTCTCTTTGCTGGTGCCTCTCCAAAGATCAGATAACCTGACCTTTGGAGACCTGTCCCTGAACTCTTCTGCCTCATGGAATGACTTATTCATCATTTAAAATGCACAAAAGTAGCTTAACTGGGAAATAAAACATATAATTGACTTTAAATTGCCAAATAGAAATGTTTCACTTTCCAGTTTGTAACAGAAACTGGAGGGCCTCAGAAATGCATCCTATTGACTTGAGTTGTGGCTTTGTCCTGATGGCCTTCCGAGACCTGTTTATGGGGAAGAATGCACCCCAGCCAAATAGTCAGCATGCCATTGATGTGTATCAGAAAGACAGAAAAAGACTGAAGTGTTATAGTCCACTATTAGTCTAATAAAAAAAGTAGTTCAAGAAAAGAAAATTTTTACTCTCCAACTGTGGCCATAGAAGAGCATGCACTGACCAAGTTTCATCAATAAGCCCTTCTTTCTCATTAAGAAAACTTTTCATGAATGTGGAATTTTTTGTGGGTATGAAACTCAGCAAGAAAAATATGTACTAGACAAATCTTTTATTATTTTTTTAGCTATTCCTTTTGGAAAATCCTAAACAAAATACGAGATAGAATACGAGTTCTCAACATCTGAACATCTAAATGGTTGTTTGAAAGAAAATGTTAATTGATGTGTAGCATGTGTAGTGAAATTGTATGTGTTCTTAAGTTTTTGAAATGTAAAGATATAGAGTCAGAAGTCAGAGTATAGAATTTAAATTTCACTAAAGTTTTAATGTAATTAAAGCCTATTGTTTCATTTACATCCTTTCCTCAACTCAAAGATACACCTGTAATTGTTTAAATCATATGAGCAAACAAACCCAAATTTATTTAATCTTATCTCCTCTCTTGCCTCTCTCCTCTCTTCTCATTTCATCTCATTCATTCCAAAAACATTTATTGAGCTCCTAGTATTCCTTAGGCATTAAGAATATAAAGATGAATCAGATACATGGTCCCTGACTTTGAAGAGCTCACAATCTAGCATAAAAAATAATCAAAACCAAACATAGTTGGTGAAAATTGAAGAAGGTGTGTAGTCTAGTTAACAGTATTGTAGCAATATCAATTTCCAGGTTTTGTTATTGTACTACAGTCATGTGAGTTGTCAGCGCTGGGGGAAGTTGAGAGAAAGGTACATGCTACTATTTTTGCAACTTCCTGTAAGATAATTGTTAGAAAATAAAAAGTTTAAAAAATCCAGCATGGTAAGATAAATACTAGAGTAGGGCAGATTTTTTTCAGGATAGCAATAAGAAAATATGATCCTACAAAGAGAATGATGGAAAGCTTCACAAAGGAGATGGTAGGAAATCTGGCTCCTGAAAGATGGCTAGAAAATTCCCTGCTGTCTTAGTTTCCTATGGCTACTGTAACAAATTACCACAATCTTAGTGATTTAAAACAACAAAAATGTATTCTCTTGTAGTTCTGGAGGGCAGAAGTTCTGAATCAGTCTGCTGGGCTAAAGTCAAGGTGTGAGGAGGACTGGTTTCTTCTGGAGGCTCTAAGCGGAAAATCAATTCCCTTGCCTTGTCTAGATTCCTGAGGCTTTCCACACTCCTTGGTTCGTGACCTCTTCCTCAAATCACTCCAACCTCTTGCTTCAGCCATCACCTCTCTTACTTCATCTTTTCCCTGCCTCCTTCTTATAAAGACCCTTGTGATTATATTTAGGGCTCTTGTGAATCACCTAGGATGATTTCTCCAACTCAAGATACTTAATCACAGATGCAAGTCCCTTTTGCCCTATAACTTAACATTTACAGATTCCAGGGATTAGGACCTGGATATCTTTGGAAGCCCTTATTCAGCCTCTCAGATCTGACAAGGGCAGTATTTTGGGGGGTTTACAGCTATGAAAGACAATTTGCCCAGGTGAGGAATGATTAGTAGTTTACTATGCCTGGAATACAGGGATGGGAAGTACTGGGACATAAAACTATCAGGATAGATTGGTCTATTGGTCAGCTTGGGCTACAAAAACAAAACACCACAGACTGGGAGACTGAAGCAACAGAACTTCATTTCTCACAGTTCCGGAGTCTGGAAGGCCAAGAGCAAGGTATTGGCAGGTTTGGTTTCTCCTGAGGCCTTTCTCCTTGGCTGGCAGTTGGCCATCTTCTCACTGTATCTTCACATGACCTTTTCCTCTGTGCTTTAATATTCCTGGTATCTCTTTCTCTTTCTTATAATGCCAAGAGTCATATTGGATTAGAACCCACTCGTATGACCTCATTTAATCTTAATTATCTTTAAAGGCCCTATCTCCAAATATAATCACATTCTAAGGTACTGGGGGTTAGGACTTCAATATATGAATTTGGGGAGGATATAATTCAGTCCATAACAATTGGGATCAAGTTTTGAAGAACCTTGACTCTGACCTGCCTAGTAACCTTGATCTTGAAAGTTATAGTGAACTAAGAAAGGCTTTTAAGAGGATTGGAATGACAAAATCAGATTGTTTTTTAGGCCAGTAACTCTGAAAGTAGAAGGGAGAAGGAAGCAGTGACCTGTAGCAAGGAGAACAGGTAGAAGCTTTTTGGTATTTAGGCAGCACATGTCAAAGGGGCGGTACTGAAGGAGGTAGTGTTGGCACTCTGTGAAGACAAGGGCAATAGAAACATCAGAATCTTCCCTGTTTTCTCCCACCACAGACTCATGGAATCCTGAATAAAATATTATAACAAAACTACCTTTTTGAGGGGGCTCCATAGCTGAATTTAAAATAAAGCCCAGTTGCCAGAAATTAGGCAGGAAATCAGAGCCAGACTGGTGAGAAGGGCCTGGCACTGCATGGGTATCAGATGAGATATTACACCTATGATCTGGGAATGGATGTTTTAAAGCCCATGTAGGGAATAAGACCCACCTTTGAGTCCAAAAGATTATGGAGACTATAAATCCAAGAACTTCAAAACACTGTCCTGCCTATGGAAGAGGAACTAGATAAACTTGGATCCCTTATTCTGGGAAGCCATAAGAAACTTGTGATTATCCAAGAATGTAGATGGAGGAGAGTAGGGGGTGTACTCTTTAAGAAATGGAACCACTGATCCTACTTTAAAAGACTTTAAAAGCTCTGAATTTATTTTTCACGTGTTGCAAGGGAAACCCAAACTAAGAAATTAACTCAAAACTTCCTCCAGGACTGTTGAAACCCCTAGGGAAAAAAAGGATTAAAAAATGGAATGGAGGGCTTCCCTGGTGGTGCAGTGGTTGAGAGTCCACCTGCCGATGCAGGGGACACGGGTTCATGCCCCTGTCTGGGAAGATCCCACATGCCGCAGAGCGGCTGGGCCCGTGAGCCATGGCCGCTGAGCCTGCACGTCCGGAGCCTGTGCTCTGCAATGGGAGAGGCCACAACAATGAGAGGCCCGCTTACAGCCAAAAAAAAAAAAAAAAAAAAAAAAATGGAATGGACTAAAGTGAGAAAAAAAATGAGAAAATGGGATGAGCAAGCAACATCCCAACATCTGAATAATAGGAGAGCAAGAATAGAAAATGGAGGACTGTCTAGCCTGAAAGAAATAAATCAAGAAATTTTCCCGAATCCAACCAGCATGAGTCAAATGGAAAGAGCCCATCAAGTACCCAGAATAATGAATTTCAAACACTAGGGACCAAAGTTGTTTTTTTTTTTTTTAACAAGTTTTCAGAAAGAAAAACAGAATTCATATAAATAATCAGAATGGTTTCAGGGTGTGTGTGTGTGTGTGTGTGTGTGTGTGTGTGTATACACAAAAGACAACTAATCCTCTTCTTTCAAAGCACAAAGTCAATAAATAATGCTTAATAGTGGAAAGTGAAGGAGTGGCAGTGTATGTATATTTTTTAGAAATGTGAAGTAAAATGCCAAAAAAATTCATCTAAAATAGTTGAAAGGGACTACCTTTGGATACGGCTGGGAATTGGTGTCTTTCTTGTTCTTTATTTCTATTTCTGGACCCTTGTCCCTCCCTTCACCCTCCCACCACACCATCTTTGGACAACACCATTTTTTCCTTCTCCCTGTTTCAGCCACCTATCCCATAAACACTACTCTCAATCACTGAAGATTTTAGCAATCAGCTCACTGTCTTTCCCTCCACTATTATTCGTGCCGTTATCCCTGGAAATTTCAATATTTACACCCTGCCTCTCATTTCCTTGACCTCATTACATCCTACAAACTTTCATCTGTAAACCTCTCATCACCTTCCATGGTCTGATCCTAGGACTTGAAAGTATTCATAATTTCACCACTTCTAAAAGTTTGAGTGTCAAATACCCCATACTCTACACATTAAAATCTTAATTAATGAATACTTACTCCTGGCAAATTGCAAGCCCTATTTAAAATTTACCCCTATGTTTTAGCAGCTAAATAGAGCTATAAACAAAACAAAACAACACAAAATAAAACCAAAAACTATACAGAGTAGTTTCCTTTTAAACTGATGACTCAGATCTCAAGAAAACCTTCAGCACAGTCTGGAAATCTTATTATAGTCTATTAATTAATTTGCTTTTCTATTCTCTAAGATGATTATCTCACCCTGTGCTCTATTTTCAAAACTCCAAAATTGTTTCTTCCTTTTCACTTTCAGCTAATGATGGTGCCTTTTTATTTCACTCAAGAAAAAAATGGCACTTGGAAGAGGCAGTTTTAGTTTAAATCCTAGTCTTGCCACTCATTAGCTGGGTGAACTACCTGGGCCAGTTACTTGTTCTCTCTGAGACTCAGTTTCCTCATCTATATAAGGGGGAAGATAATAATAACAGTATCTGCATATGAATGAGACATTATTTATGCTTACAGAGAAAGAAACTGAAAACTGCCTCTTTTTTCCATTGTCAAGTCTTCTGTCCTACCAGCCCATGTACCCCTGAACCTTGCCTCTCTTCTGATACATGTACCTGTGGACCCTGCCTTTCCTTGTGCATATATCCATGGACCCAGCCTCCCTTTCTGTTACAATGGGTGAGCTGTCCCTGCACCTATTTAAGGACAATCCTTCTACATGCGCATTGGCCCTCATTCCCTCTCCCCTATTCAATGACTTTGTTCCTGCAATTATCTCTCCTCTATCACATCTCATGTGTTTTTCTCTGTCTACTAGATCATCCCATCAGCGTACAAGCATTCTGTAATATCTCCCATCTTAAACGTTCTCCTCTGCTGTGATGGCTCTCTCCATCTATCACTCATTTCTCTGCTTCTCTAGGTAGCAAGAAAACAGAGAGATTGAGAAAGATCAGTATGGCTGGAACTGAGCAAGTACAGAGAAGGTGAAAGGAGGTAAAGATCCAGAAGGATTTAGTGACCAGATCATGAAGGAACTTAGAGGCTATGGTGGGGGACTTTGGCACTTCCTCTTATGAGCACTCGGAAGCCAGGGAGAAGATTAAACAGGAAAGTGATTTGTTTATATGTCTCACTCTCCCACTCCGTAGTGAGTCCTTGAGATCAAAGAGATGTGTCTTCTTCATTCAATGGGAATACATGATTTTGTTTTAAAGATAATTTTGGAGTCAGGCAGAATTGACACCAAGCCCAGACTCCATCATTTATGAGCTGTGTGATTTTGAACAAGGTTCCTAGAATCCTTATATGTAAAATGGGGATGCAAGTATGCCTACCTCACTGTGTTTTCATAAGGATCAAGTAAGACAACACAATAGTAGGCACTCTTTAATTATTAATTATTATTGTTAATATCATTATATCCCAATCACCTAGTATATTGACTGGCCCATGGCTACACTTATGTAAATGATTACAGAGTTGGACTGAATTCTATACATAATAAACTGCAGCTACAGAATTTTTAATGAAAGTGGGTTATTGTAACTCAGAGTAGCACTTACATCCAACAAGTTATTTAAAGGGAGTTACTGAGAAAAAGATTTGTTTTAAAAAGCACAAATGAGAATGTGTCTATATCATATGGACTCCTTCTCCAGCCCACAATTACTTACATGCCACTGTCTGCCCTTTATCACACTTTAGTTGTTTCCCTGTTTTGTAAATCATTCCAACTCTATTTATCAAAGTTCAGAATCTTCACCAGAAAGCCACAGAGTCAGCCTTCTAAAATTATCTAAAGTTCCTGCAAATGGACTGTTAAATACCTTAAGTTGCTGCTGGTATAGCAAATTCTTGATGACTTTTCACTGGCCTTAGAGCAATAGACCAGAACTAGAAATGGAGTCTGAGCTCTCCCAGCACTAGAAGCTAATCAATACCTCTGTGGGCAACGTGTCACTTCATGCAGAGACACAACATTCAATCAGCTCAAGTCACACTTTGCTGTCTTGTAATGACTCAATCTAAATTTCCCATGTGTCAGCTTCCTAGTAATGGATAGCAAGGCAGCAGGGAGAGGGTTTTTACATCTACTGTTGGCCCCTACTCAGTGAAAAGTCCCATCACTCATGTTGGCCAAGCTGAGTTCTCAGTGCTAAGAAAGATAGTATGTCCCTCTTAAGAATGCAAAGACATGAGGCTGGATATGTGATGGCCAGTTGCAGCACCTTGAATAATCTCTGTGGTTCTGTTTTTCTTTAATGTAATACACAGAGGACTTTGTGGTTACTGTCTTCATGGGAAGGAAGTAAGACTTCCTTAAGATACATTTGATGCTCACCAGAACTGACCATAGCAAAAAAACCAGCTCTAAGTACAGAAAATGAAATGGCTGTCACTCCCCATGATCTTGGGGTCTCCTCCAAATCCCTACTTCCTAAATGCATTTTTCTGCCTTCATCACACTATTAAAATTTCCTCCCATTTGGATCTACAGAAAGTAATTGTTAGAGTGCTACAACACAGAATTATCTATGAGATTAATGAGAACAGAGTTCTTTGAAGTTCTAAAACAGTATGGCTGACCAGTAATAAACAAAGCTACCTATTTTGTGGTTGTCATAGGGTAAATGGTCTTAAGTTCTGTGTGTTGCTTTTACACCTACTCCTAAATCCTGCATATTTTCAGCATTCGGTGTCCTCCAACATTTTTGCCTTTGATTCCTGTTTCCAGTCATCTTGATTTGAGAAAGATGTTTATCACTGTTTATTTAACCCTCTAGGGTAGGAGTTATATTTACTCTGTCTCATCTCTAGACAGTTCCTCCCAGACTCAGCTTGAACTTCCTGGTGCTCTTTGCTAGCATCACTCTCTGGACTTTCCTCTAGGAGTGGGCGATGAACCATGGAAAGTGAGAGATGAAGGGATGGCGAGTTCTGGGACAGCCACTCATGCCAACCAATGAATAGAATTAGGATAGAAAGCCAAATATTTGTAACTCTTAAAGTTGTCACATGTGCGGTTCTAACATGTGTGGTTCTATAGAATCCTCCTGATAACTAGAAGATATTTTTATAGGCTCATTTTACAGATGAGGAAACACCTTAAAAGAGCTTAAGTGACTTATTATATTTTACAAAATAGTAAATAACTAAGATTATATTCAAACTCAGACCTCATTTCATATGTTGATGTTAATCTGGATTACTGAAGTACAATGCATCATAAATTAATCTTCATCACAACAAATACATACTTTTCCAGATTCCAAAGTACATATTTCATAATTAAACAATTAAATGTTTAGATAAAATTTTATATTTCTATTTAAGTATGTATGTGTGTGTGTGTGATTATATATTTATCTTAAATTTGAGTCAGAACCAGAGCAATTACTGGAGATTAAGTTCAATCTCTTTTCATAAGAGGGAAATGAGTCTCAGAGAAGTTCAGTAATTTTCTAAGTTTGTTCAACTAATTACAAATCATAACTGACTTTAAGCCAACAATTTGTAAGTCAATCTCTCTTTCTATTCTAGCAGGAACATCATACTTTACTTGAGTCTTAGGATAATTTTACTGAATGGTTCCAGCAAGGTAATAGCAACATTTTACACACAGGAAAATAGGCCAAGGCTGGAAATATATAATCTAATCTTTGCCACTGACTATAGGATCACAGGGCTAGGTAGGGTCAAGGATAAGACCAAAACCTAGATCTCTTGTCTCTTTAGCAGCATTTTTCTCCACTGTACCACCCTGGTACATGACACAGTCCTTATATGAGGAAAAATATTGCTTTAAATTTTTAGAACAGAAAAAATAATAAATGAATAATTAAAAATAGAGTGTTGTACCCTATAAGAACTGAATTCAACTCATCAGATTAAGAAAAAAAAAGAGCCCTGATACTGGGCACCCTGATTTAAAAGATAACATTAGTCTTACGACATTAACTTAATTGTTTAGGTTTTGTTTTCATGGTTTATTTTAAATTCAAATTTCTGGAAAATAAGAAAGTGAATTTCTGATTCCCCACATAGCAGCCACTTTACTTAAATAAGATAACTGTGGGTCTACACACTTGTCGATGTATGACCTTCCAAGCATTTTTGTTACGCAATATATTTATGTTATATAGTTTATGTCCACTGACATATAAAGCCAGGTGTCATTTAAAGAGAGTGGGAATGATCACTTATGATTGAACTAGCAATCTCTCTAAAGCATAGCATCTACTCTCAAGGCCCTGACCACATCAGTGAAGATAACAGAGATGATTAATCTTTATTGATGTCATGGTACATTTGCTGTGACACACAGGAGGCATGATTCTGACATTGTAATGAAGAATCCATGTAAGAAATTTGCTCTGAGTAGCAAGATTGTTTCATGGAAAGGGAAAATGTCATTTTTTAGTGATCAATTTTAGGAATATATCAATGTGTGCATAAAATATGACTCTAATCAAGGTTGTCGATCGTGTGGAAAGGGAAGGAAAGTAGGATCAATAGAACATACACCAGATTTCAGGCTTTCTGCTGGGCACCAAATGGATTATTTTATTTAAAACTCCCTGTATCAGCAGGAGGAAAGTGTTATTATGTACATTTTGCAGAGGTGGCTAATAAAGGTTAAGTTAATTACCCAAGTATCTATAGTCAGTTTGATCTGCAGGTGGAATTCAAGTTCTACTTGACTACAAATCCCATAAATTACATCTTCTAAAAATCAGTTATATGGGTCCCTGAAGCTTCTGAAAATGTAAGTCCAGGTTTAAAAAATGCCATAGTCTTTTATATTCTCTCTGACATAATCTTTAGTGTTTTCTTTCTTTTGGGTTCTTGACTGAGTCAGAGACAGAACTTAGGAAATAATGCCTCAGAGTAGGGAACACATTAGAGCCTTTTGCACCTTATAAAGAAAGTGACAAACACAGAACCCAAGGTATATTTATAAGGCTGGTTAGATAAATGGAATTACAAGGGAGACCAGATAACCATTTCCACCTCCTAAAACCATTCACATGCAGACACACACGTACAAGCACAAAGCAAACACCCCAAACCATGTCTGAATTTCTACTTAAAGCTAATTTTTCCAGTAGATTAGGACATTGCTAGTTATTGTGTTTTTGCCAATACCTCTATAAACAAATCACGTGATTCTCGTTCAAGCATTAGATATTTTGCTTAAATAGCTACACATTTGCTTCTGTATTCCAAGAGGATCAACATCCAGGAGATTAAAGAAAACAATCTGCCAGAAGCACAGAATGGATCAAGTGAAAGGTTTTTCTAATGCTTCAGCATGGTACCTACATGAACCCAGAGGAGATGAGATGGGTTTTAATAAAACCTATAACATCTTTATATCTTATCAAGATTTCTACGTTGCTGATCTAGAAACCAAGACGCTACTATGCCTTGACGGTGAAGAAACAAGTGACCCCTTAAGATCTTAGACTTTTAACCATTTATAGACTACTATGTTGCTGAACTCTGGCCCTTGCCTATAGTTATCTGAGGGGTAAAAGTGCATTAATAAACCAGAAGACAGATGAGAGACTATGGATTTTATTTTATTTTTATTTATTTATTTTTGGCTGCATTGGGTCTCCATTGCTACGTACGGGCTTTCTCTAGTTGCAGCGAGCTACTCTTCATTGCAGTGAGTGGGCTTCTCATTGCGGTGGCTTCTCTTGTTGTGGAGCACGGTCTCTAGGTGCACCAGCTCAGTAGTTGTGGTGCATGGGCTTAGTTGCTCCATTGCACATGGGATCTTCCTGGACCAGGGCTCAAACCCGTGTCCCCTGCACTGGCATGCAGATTCTTAACCACTGCGCCACCAGGGAAGCCCAAGACTATGGATTTTAGAATGGAAAAGTAAATGGAAAAGGGATAACATCTTATTTCTCTTACTTACTGGATAAATGTGAGACAGTTCCTTAGCTTCTTTTGAGCCTGTTTCCTTTCCTGTAAAATTGGGAATAGGAATGTCTCTTTCACTGTCTCTGGATGGAGGAAAAGAGCCCTAGATTTTTTTTCAAATGCTGTTGCTTGGGTTAGAGCCTCTGCAATATGAAGCTAGCGGCCTTCTCCTCCAGATTATAGTTATAGACCTTGACTATGATCTGGGAGGAGAGGAGGTCTATGTTCCTATCTGCACCCACCCAAAGTAGTGCTTCTACCACACTGAGTTAGGAGGGCTAAGACGAAGCAGATCAGAGCTCGAATACAACAAACTCTGACTCTTCTCAATAAGTTTTAGTAGATATCCCTAAATAAATGGTTATTTTCTGTACACTATTATAACAATTTACTGAAATTCATAAAAAATTTTATCATTTTCCCCAGTTACATTTGCTTCACTGGGGCGTGGGTCTACAGGGTTCCTCACACAACCATTCCAGAAATCATCTCTATCTTGTGTTTCTAAAATGATCTCCTCCATCACCTATGGAAGGCTTCCCACTACAGCAGCAAACACTATCTTAAATCAAAGCATTTGGTTGGAGGACTCCTGTATATATATGTAGGAAAAATGTAATTCTGAAAAAGGTTTTGGCACTTTCTTTAAAAAAAATTAGTATTTCATACTTAATTACTTGTAAAATAACTGTATCTTACTGAAAAGTTTATTTGGGTTTAAGTCTACAGTGTTTAGTTTTATCATTGTATTTGTTAAGTGTAAATTTCACAAAAGCATACAGAAAAATCACCAAAAGGGGCATGTGTGTGTGTGTCTGTGTGTTTGTGTTTGTGTGTGTGTGTGTGTGTGTGTATCAGCATTCTCATTTTAGGTACTTTTCCCCTGATTAAATATACAATCCTCACTCCTGAAACTACTCCTTAGGAAATCTATTCAGGTCATAATGCATAAACATTTGAATCACTTCTTCTTGCTCTTCTTATGTCTTTCTGAATGTATTCACAAAATTTCACTAAATGTAACGATATTGTGTTGTTGTTTTTGTTGCCTTTTGATTTTATGAGTAGAAATGACAGAGTCAACCCAACATAGCTTGCTGAACTATTTCTTTAAGTAGCACAGAAATTTTGAGCTTTATTAAAAACCACTCAGTTTCTATACCATATAATTCTACAGTGCTTAATGATATTATGTTTTCACATTGTGGAACTGTATTTACATTATGCTAAGTTGGCCATTAATGCTTTGAATTCAGCAGGGGGGGTTGATGAGATAGAGACTGTCAATCTTTAGATTTGTTATTTTGCACCCTCACAAGTTGATGACTCTAGAAGTTAAAATAGAGATAAAAAATAGATAGACAGATAGACAGATATAAATTGATAGATGGATAAATATATAGATATACCCCAAGGAATTAGGCAAATATATGTTCATTAAAACTCTATGAGAAATCTAATATCATTTCAATAGGATAACTGTATCTACTTTATACTCCAATTCTTAAAAGATATTTCAAAACTGAAAGAGAGAGGATATCGGGACACTATCTTTATTGCTTTATACAAATTCATTGACAAATTAGAAAAAAAGAGGTGAAACTTTAGTTTTTTTTAAAGCTCATTCAAGGCATTATAATGCCCAAAATAATAAGTTCTCAAAAGTCTGGTATAGTAAAGTTAATATTCTCGGAAGTAATTATGATTATTTGTTTTATTTAATCTCTTGAGTCAAATTAGAAATGGTGTTTGCTTATAAAAAAAGATTTCTAGTATAAAATGGTTCTGATTAATATCTACATCATAAACCTCTAACTCAGCATGGTCCTGTCATGTTGATGTCACTCTATATGAGACATAATTTCAAAGTTGGTTATTAGTCAGAACTCAGTGGGGAGCCCTCAGAGAGGAGAAACCTCATTTCTGCTTTGAACCAATGTTAAATGTTCAGGCTGGTCTTTGGGATGATTAATAGTATATATTCCCTGTCCTTTTTTGGCAGATCTCTCCAGCTCGATCAGGATGAAATTTCAATTAACACCCTTCCAAAGGATAAAACCCAAAGATAACTTTGGATTTTAAAAACTATTTAATAAAATAGCTCCCTTAAATATTAGGCATATTACAATCAAACTGGGGACTGTCTCCACCAAATCATTGTGGGCATTTGGAGAAGACATATCTGAAGTTTAGAGCCTGGGCTTCTTAAAGAAAAAAGCCAAATAAGTGAACATTCTCAAGACGGATAATCTGAGAAGTATGTAAAGTTATTAATTGTAACTTCATTACTTTGGGAAAGCTAAAAGACTGCAAATTTAGTATGTGGCCGAGGTCAAACAGATAGTACATGGCTGAGCTAAAACTGGAACTCAGTTGGTCAGTGTCACCGACATGTTGGTACCCTCTGTGTTGACTCTCTGTGCCACCACTTTATTTCCATTGTCTTCACTTTCTCCAAAGAATATCATGTAATTGCATACTAGAAGAAGAGAAAGCCAAATGGTATTTTAATGTCATTGTTAGTTTAAACTGAACTGTTAGATCACTTTATTTTTGTTTAGTCATAGTTTGAAACTCCCCATTTAGGAATAATAGGTTCCACTTCTACGTTGCTTAACATTGTATTTTTAGCACACATCACAACCTGGATAATGTTATATCTTCAATAATTAGCTTTTGAATGAATTAATTTATCCATCAGATACTAATGCAAATACTACATGTAAGATATATGCAGTGGGAAATGAAGAATAAAAGATGAATAAAATAAAATTATGCCTTCAAGGACCACACACTTTAGTAGAAAAAGTAAGGACCACACCATTAAGACATGGCAGAAAATGCTAAGTACCATGGGATACAGTATGCTGGTGAAGATCAGAGAGTAGCGTAACACTCTTGATTTTATATAATACTGAGCTAGAAGGAAAGCTGAACTAACATTTGTTTATTTCATTGTAATTTACACAGAAAAATCTCAAAATCCATCCCCACAATTAAACATGTTGTAGTTAATATCCTTTAAATCTCACCTTACAAATGATAAAACTCAGGCTTAGAGGGGTTATCTAATACAGCAATATGCTTAATACCCAAAGTTAAAAGAAATGGTCAGAACAGAACATGAAACCAGGTTCTCTGACTGATTACAAACCCTGTATTCCTGTATTTTTCTTCCCTCCTTACCTCACAGAAAAGTTTTATAGAAAACATGTTAGCTAGAGCTGAACATAAGTTCACCCCTTGGATAACTGAAGCAATAAATATCCACATCTACTAATAAAATAGTATTTTGTAAATAAGATCACATCTTCATTTACTAGACTAATGAAGACTCAGAAAAAATCATAATTACATGTGGGGTTATATGTTTATACAGTACACATCTATACTCTAGATATTTAAATGTTTCCCGTTTCTCTCACAATACATTTTACAAAATATTTCTTGGGAAGAATAGCATGGTCATGAGAAGAATCACGTCCTACATTTCCAGATACACACCATTTCTCCTGAATTCACAATGTTCTGTGACGTATTTCTCGCTGTCCCTTGGATGATATTCAAATACCCGAAAAGAATGTTAATATCTGGAAGGCTTAGATAAAGATTCCTCTGACATGTAAGCTAATGAGCTAAATCTTCTAGAAAACTGTCTTCCCTTCAAAAAAGCTGAGACTTTTTGAGTCACTCAGAAATAACTTTTGGAATCATACAATGGGGGCCAGATGCAAGACTGGATGGGAAGACTGCACCTCATGAAAGCTTGCCAACCTTTCTACTCTGGCTTGGGATTTCAAGTCAAGCTCAGATCCTATATTTTCTTAAAAAGAACCTTCCTCTCACACCACTGGAACGGAATATACAGCTTTTTATTGAATATTTGGAAGGAAATGTGCCATAACCATATAGAAGTGAAACAAAAAGAGATAATAAATAAATTTGACTTTAGAAATTTGGACATTACAGTAATTTGTAATTATCATAACACTTGGATATTCTGTCCATGCTGTGAATGAATACCTTTATGTTGTTCTACCCTTGATAGTTATTCTACCATAACATAGTAATTTTTATTCTTTGTGAAATAAGAAGAAGATGAAACTGCCACCTTCCCCTCTTATCACTCTACTTCTCCCCCCTAGGAAGGAAAAATGATAGCACAGGGAACTATAGTCAATATCCCATGATAAACCATAATGGAAAAGAATATGGAAAAATATATATATATGTATAACTGAATCACTTCACTGTACAGCAAAAACTAACACAACATTGTAAATCAACTACACTTCAATAAAAAAAAATTAAAGATTTAATCTGTTAAGTAAGTTGATATAGAGAACCAACACAGTTGTTAAATTATTAAACAGGGAGGTGGTTAGAACTGAGGTGGCTCATGTCCTGGTGGCTTATGAAAGCAAAATGAAATCTAAGCCTGTAAATGCCTTAAAGTTATGAAATGAAAACACTAAGGACAGCCAATTACAACAGCCAACTGATTGGCAATTACAAATAGCCAATAGAGTATTTTCCTTTCTTTGCTTCTGTACTTTTTCTACATAAGTCCTTCTCCTTGTTCCTGTTGGTCCAGTGCTCCTAACCACTTCCAGTTTGGTACTGCCCAACTGGAATCAATTTTTGCTCAAATAAGCTCTTAAAACTTTTAAGATGCCTCAGTTTATCTTTTAACTCAGGGAATCAGGGTTATTATTTTTATTCTAACTTGACAGAGCTATATGCATTCACTTGCTTATTGCTACTTAGCAAATTATCACCAATTTAGTGGTTCAAAACACTACTCATTTATTATCTCATACTTCTATAGGTCAGATATACAGCACCACATAGCTGGAATTTCTGTCTAGGGTCTCACATGACAAAAATAAGAGTATTAGTAAAGTTTTGTTCCTTTCTGGAGTAGCTGGGGAAGAATCTGTTTCCAAGCTAATTCCACTTGTTCCCAGAATTCAGTTTCTTGAGTTTGTAGGATTAAGGTCTCCATTTCTTTGATATATGCACCTCTGCATCTCCAACTTAGGAATGATGTTTTGAATTCTCACATTTCAAATCTCTCTTATTTTCATTTCTGCCTTCAGCTGGAAGGAATCTCTGCTTTTAAAAGCTCAGATGAGTAAATTGAGGTCAGCCAAAATAATCCAAGATAATCTCTGTATTTTCAGGTCAATATATTAGTAAACTTAATTACATTTGTGAAAGCCCTTTTGCCATATGAAATAACACATTCATAAGAGTAACAGCAGGTGTTGAAGGTCATGGAGGTGAAAATCCTGCCAACAACATTATGTAAACTTAGGAGGAAAGATATTTCACCTTCCTGGACCTTAATTTTCTCATTGAGCCTAGAAAATTGACCATCTTTTATGACAAGTAATGTAAATGCACAGGTAGCACACATCATGCCCCCCATGCTTACTTTGTCTTCATGCTTACTTTTATAAAGCATTTCCTCAGCACCAGCCAAGGTACTAGGCCTTTTACACACATGATTTCACTTAATTTTAAAAGTGCCATTAAATGGCCATTATCTTCATGTAGCAAATTTGAGCACTGTTATTGAGAGGTTGATAGGGACTTCCCTGGCAGTCCAGTGGTTAAGACTTCGCCTTCCATTGCAGGGGGTGCAGGTTCGATCCCTGGTTAGGGGGCTAAGATCCCACATACCTCAAGGCCAAAAAACCGAAACATAAAACAGAAGCAACATCTTAACAAATTCAATAAAGACTTTAAAAATGGTTCACATCAAAAAAAATCTTACAAAAAAAAAAATAGAGAGAGGTTGATAATTTCCTGAAAAGTACATATCTTCCCAGTGAAACAACTGGGATATATAGACACACACACACACACACACACACACACACACACAATTTCCTAGTGCTTTCATTACAGTGGTACCACAGTTCTGGAAGCTAGAAATTCAAAATCAAGATGTTGGCAGGGCCATGCTCCATCTCCTTGCTTCTCGTGGTTGCCAGTAATCTTTGGTGTTTCTTGGTTTGTAGCAGCGTAACTCTAATCTCTGTTCTATTGTCATATAACTGTCTTCCCTCTGTGTATGTGTGTCTTCATATGACATATTCCCATCTGTATGTGTCTTTAACTGTGTCTCCTATCCTCTTTTTATGTATAAGGATACTGCTCACTGGATTATGGACACACCTTACTCCTCTATGATCTTAATTTACATTAAGATCCTACTTTCAAATAAAGTCACATTCACAAATATCAGGGGTTAGAACATCAATATATCCTCTGGGGGTAGGGGGGACCACACAGCTGGTATATAAGTTTACTAGAAAACAAAGAACAGTACTGACATTTGGGTTTCTCTCCACCAAAAAAATGAATGGCAAAGGATATTTTTTTAATTGGGGTATAGTTGCTTTACAATGGTGTGTTAGTTTCTGCTGTATAATAAAGTGAATCAGCTATATGCATACATATATCCCCTCCCTCTTGGACCTCCCTCTCACCCATCTAGGTCACCACAGAGCACCAAGCTGAGCTCCCTGTGCTATACAGCAGGTTCCCATTAGCTATCTGTTTTACACATGGTAGTGTATATATGTCAATCCCAATCTCCCAATTCATCCTAATTCAAAAAGACACATGCACCCCAATGTTTATTGCAGCACTATTTACAATAGCCAGGACATGGAAGCAACCGACAGATGAATGGATAAAGAAGATGTGGTATATATATACAATTGAATATTACTCAGCCATAACAAGGAGCGAAACTGGGTCATTTGTAGAGACGTGGATGGACCTAGAGTCTGTCATACAAAGTGAAGTAAGTCAGAAAGAGAAAAACAAATATTGCATATTAACGCATGTATGTGAAATCTAGAAAAATGGCAAAGGATTTTGACTTATGGAAAACTAACTTTACACAAGCAGTACAAACAACGGGTTTTTGTTTCTTAATGTACTTCCCAAATTTAGTAATGTCACCAAAATACTAAGAATATTATTGATAAATATGTTAGTATATCACAGCTTTAATGACTCTCAGATGATTCTACCTTTTAAGAGGAACACAGAAAAACTGTAGAAGGAGGCAACTGAGAAGGAAGAAAAGACAACAAACAAAGAGACAACAGATGAGAATGAGGTCAAAGATTCAGTAGTTGCTTAGCCTGGAGAGATGAAGGTCAATGGCTCATGCTTGCTACATTTGAATCTGGATATGAGAAGAACCCAAAGCAGAAATGTTATTAGACAGTGTCTAGAAGTGTAGAATGTAAGCTCAAGAGATGACAACTGAAGGCAAAATAAGGATATTCTGACAAAGTGGCTCAAAGATGATAGGATTCTACACAAATGGGGAATAAACTCTCAAGAGAAGTGAGATGACCTCTAGGAAGTAATGGTTTGGTGGGGATTCACTCCTAAACTGAGAACTGGGAATCCATACCTGAGAATCTACAGCATGGTAGGTCATCTTCCTGGTTCAAATCTAGAAATGCAGTTTTACTTTGGAATCTATGTGTTAGTAATTTTTTTCCTAAATCTAAATGTCTCAAGACTCAAAGGCTGACTATCTTCATATCCTCATTGTTTTGTTGATGGAGAAAACATTCCTAGATAAAAAGGAAGCTCAGCATTTGACAGCTATGTACATAGTGGATAATCCAATTAGCATAACACCAAACTTTACAATCATTATCTACATAGATTACTGACTTAAAAAAGATTTCAAAGTGTATGGAATGGTTTGGAAAATGAAAAACCATCATGTGGCCTTTGAACAGACCCAAAGAATTCACTGTAATTACTACACCAACCCCTCATTGGCACTGACTTTCTGGTGTCAGCAGGCTTGCAGTGCTGGCAACAAGCCCATCTTTGGAATTAATTCTCTGGAGGCAAAGACATTCCACTGTGCTGTCAGCAGCTACAGCCTTCCATTACCATAAGGGTATGCTTTAGATAAGACACAAAACCAGACTGATTTCAGACTACTGCAAGACTCTATCTTTGAAGATGGCATGATAATCTTCCTTGACATCATATTTCTCAATAATATCCTTTCTCTGAAAACGACTAGCATATTTTCAGGGAGAACATGAAAGCATAATTTTTGTTTTCTCTGAACACAGTGAGATATACATATTTGCATGTTAGTTTCCTCCCATGCTTACTTCCATCCAGTTTGCCAATATAGTTACATTTTGCATCCATCTGATGCCAAATTTTGCTTAAAGTTTTAAATCATACAGCCACTTCTATAAGAAGCCACTTATTATACCATCTTCCTGTTTCATCCCGGTTTTAGGAAACTCTCCTATTTCAGTTTCAACAGATGAAAGTTTCAGGCAAAATTAGGCTGTTGTTTTTATTTTTTTCTTAGTGTACAGAACCTTGTGTGAAGATGTTTCTATGGCTTATATTTTACTATGGCACTCATTTGTTTACTTGTTTCTCACACAACTCCTTTTGGAAGGAAGAAATTCCAGTTTTCTTTTCTGCATTTCCAGGGCCTGGTCTAACAATTCTCTATCTACAAAGCACAAAACAAGTACTTGATAAATGTTTGTTACTTGACTAAAGAATGAATTAATACCACTCTTTTTAATCTAAACATCTCTAATGTGATTCTTTATAAGGTGGGCAGCTTGGAAGATGACAGGAGTTTAACCAAAAGGACATTACAAGAAAATAGAAATTTTATTGCTTTACTTATCATTAAACTTCCAGCTTTGAGACAAAAGGGAAGTCTTAACATTCATCTAGAGTCTAGTGCTTTGCTAATTTTTGGAACAACAATTAATTACTCTCTTTTGGAAGCTTATCATGTCCCATTCTCCCTCTTAATTTGATTACATTTGGACACTTAAACTCTCAAAGATCTTTAAGACCAATGGCACCTAATGTTGTATGGGAAGCACTGAACATAGGGTCAGAAAGTCTCATACTTCTGAATATATAAAACTACCTGGTGACCAAGGATTTAGATTAAAGAAAATTAAACTATGATTTATCCCATATGGAGAAACTTTGAAGGAAAATTTATTGTGGAGCAAACATGTATATTAATATGCAAAAGATTTCCCTATGAATTGAGTAACAACTCAAGTTAAATGCATAATATGAAAGTGTGTGTGTGTGTGTGTGTGTATACATAAAAACTTGAGGAAAATGCTGATAATTAAAACATATAAAATATCGATCTTTGTATATCTATTTATACACATGCACAGATATACAGCATGCATATTTAATATTTAAACTTCATTTAATGTCTGAATATATATAGTTTCTGACCTGACATATTTCCTCCTTTTACTAGCACTCCCAATGGCAATCCTTTATTGCAATTACCACTTCATTATTGAAACAGATTATAAATATTGGTCCCATTCCCCACAATTATGAAACAGTATGATGACATAGAACAACTGGATATATCCTCCTGATATTTTGACATTTTAGCTGAAAACAGAGATTAACATTGTTGATTTCTATTTTTTTTGAACAGGGATATCTTGAATGTTGATAGCACATCATAACAATAATGGATCATTCCCGATGTTATTGTTCTTGCAGTTTGAGTCTACATTCTCATCGCTGGAGATCACTTGGTTCTTAATGATTTCCAAGCCAAGATTTTTAGTTTTTTATAGAATCTCTGAGGAACAGAGATTATTTAATTTTTTTTTCATTTTGAATAAGACAGAATTGGAGTCTATTGCTAGTTGCCACTACCTATGGATTCCTAACTAAACATTTTTTTATGTCATTTTAGGTGCTCTATAATAAGGCAGCAGTCTCCTTCTGCCAATAATTAACTAACTTGTTAATAATCTCCTTGTTCCTAATAATAAATATTATATCTGCCTAGATATATTCACTACATTCTATCATCATTGATGATGGTGCTACTGTTTCCAAAACTGGAATTACCTTCCCTGGATCCTATTACTGGTACAAAAATCCTACCTATCTCTCATAGGTCAGCTCAAATACAACATACTCCACAAATCTTAGCTAATCTCCCAGCAGACTTAATCTTTTCTTCTCTTAAGATACCCACAAAATTTGAAACCTGAAGTTAGAACTTATTCTGATTGATTTATATATGGTTATTTGTAGGAACATGCAAAACAGTTTTAGGATATATTGTAATATATTGTTTGATATCTAGAGGAAAAGTAAAGTGCAGGCTATAAATGAGGTTATTGAATTGATACCTCAAGAAAAATAAAGCTGCTGCCTTGGGATTATATCCCTGTCTGTTGTGCCTTAAGGAGCTGAAGTGGACAAACATGGAGATGTTTCCAGGTATCTTGTAAGGTACTCTTACCATAGCTTGTAAACTCTCCAGGACACAGATAAAGCTAAGCTACTTTGGCCTACAGAAGAGTTGTATGAGTAACACCTCAATATGCATGTATAGTCTCCTCTCTTAGGAAGACTGAGGTAAGATCTGCTAAAAATTTCTCAATGTTATAACAAAATTATTAAATTTGTTCCATGTCTCAGGAGCCAAAATTATCCCTGGAGCAGGGCACTGACGTGAAACTTTGTCCTATGCTGACTGTAACCTGCTTGAAAACAAAGGCAATAAATATTAGCTCTTTTATATTCCATTGCCAGAATCACTTGCCATCTCTTCACTAAAGTAAACAAAGTGATAATCTACTGTATTTTACGTCTCACATTCTCTCTGCAGAGGTCTCTAGAGCAGCTTGGTGCTGCCCTCAACTATATATAAATAGCCACAGTCTTGCCTTCCTAACTTGCTTTTGTGAACCATGGACTCATTTCCTAAAATGCAATATTTTAATATTAAAGTTAAATATCTCAAAAATGAGTAACCCCTAATACCAACAATGTTGACAGTTGTGCTTTGGTTTTGAGGTCCACGCACCATCCAGCAGAAACTGGATTGAATCCAGGCCTGATTTCCCATAAAGTACTTTGCCACTGAGAATGAATCTGAGTTACTACTGACCTGAGCCTAATGTAAATCAATGACCTAGAAAAGCTTCATGTCCCAATACCAATTAGTTCTCCACTGCCTGTGCGTTTTTGCTCCTGCTTGGAGCACCTGACATTGTGAAACAATTAGAGGGCATCTGGATCTGAAAAATGTACTCTATGTTGATACTCATCAGAG
Source organism: Mesoplodon mirus (assembly GCF_964341445.2). NCBI lineage: Eukaryota > Metazoa > Chordata > Mammalia > Artiodactyla > Ziphiidae > Mesoplodon > Mesoplodon mirus. The sequence continues at coordinate 33,550,979 of NC_138983.1, forward strand.
CTGAACTTCTGTGCTTCAGCCCATGGAATAAAAGATGGCTGCCCACAAACTGTGACTGCCTCTTTTTAAAGAATCTAATAGAATTGGCCCTATATATTGACAAAGATTAAACTGCCTCTTTGCTAGAATTTGAGAGGCACAACATTCCCCATCCCCAGAGCTAATTTTTTTAAGGATCTTTAAAAGTGTTCAAAGCCTCTACAGTCAATGCCAAATTTCTATGTTAACTTATCAAGGCTAATGGATAGGGACAAATCCACTACTTAGGAGAGTTTAATATATAATTGATAATCGTTGACAAGTATATAGTGTTGTTTACCTAATTGAACCTGAGATTTATCACATTTCATTTGATGTATCACATTTCATAGGATCTAATATCAGACAAGTAAGAGAGAGTATGGCTGTTCATCTACAGGGATGACCTGTCTTACTGTGACACTAAAGTTTATGTTCCTGTATAACTTGAAGAGTATGTTTTTTCAGCCACCAAAACTGTGAATCTAAATGCTAAAGCAGAAAACAGATAATCAACAATGACCTACTATATAGCACAGGGAACTCTACTCAATATTCTGTAATAACTTATATGGGAAAAGAATCTGAAAAAGAATGGATACATATATATATATGTATATATATAGGTATATATATATGTGTGTATGTATATATATATATATATATATGTATATGTATAGTTGAGTCACTTTGCTGAAATGGGAGTTTCCTATTTGTCTAATATTTTTCACTCCTATAGTTGTATTGATAGATGCATGAAATAATGCATGAGTTTTTCAGCAGTGCTGTTAGTTACTGCCTTTCCAAACACTAACCATGGCTCTATCAATACACTGCCCAAGGTTTGGAATCATTAAAAGAGTCTTGGCAGTGCCTGACATGGACATTCTCTGTGACATTTTCTCTTTTGGATTCCCTTATTCCTGATCCAGATTTGTTACTTTCAACCACATAAATTAGGAAAGATCTAAACAAAATTGAATGTATTTTTTATCCAAGCAATAATTAATAATAAGTTTAGGATAAAGATTTTCCTCCTTGTTTTTATTTTTAAGCATTTATTAAGTGCTTATTTAGTGCAAAATGCCTTGGAAGAGATATATGACAGCAATATAAATGTGAATTGAAAGCTGCCCTCTGAAAGATTAGGTAATATATGGTTTGGCAGATTATAGCTTCCAAAGATGGCCACAGCAATATCTTCCATCCCAATTTCTCTCCTGCACTGTAACTTTTCCATTCCTTCAATATGGAGTTTAATTCCCTTCCTCTTGAATTGGGGCTGTCCTTCATAAAATTCACTAATAAAATTCAGCAGAAGTGATGATCTGTAATGTCTGAAGTTAGCTGATAAAAAACCTTGCCCCTTTTGCAAAATACTCTTGGAACACTCACACTTTAGATAATTGAGTGTAGGAATCCAGCCTCTAAGTTGTAAGAAGCCTAGGCTGAGTGGGTGACTAACCATCTTTGCCAAAAACTGTAAGGGGTACCCAGGATCTAGGACTTTCAGTGCTAAAATAGAGAATATCCTGGGAAGACCAGGACAAATTGGTCACCCTAAAAGAAAAGCTAAGAGTAGAATCACAGACAGTAGGCTCAGCTAAGTGCCCAGACAACAAGAAAGAATCAACCAGCAGCTATGTGACTGAGCTATCCTGACAGCCTTCAGTTGACATCTGACTGCAGCCTCATGGGAGACGCTCAGGAAGAACTACTCAGCTGAAGCCAGTCAACCCACAAAATCATGAGAAGTAGTAATAAATTATTTTTGGGGCAGTTTGTTACTTAGCTAAAGATAACAGGAATAATGGTACACAATGCCAAAGAATGTGTGTTTGTAAATTACATTTATAATGCAAGTTATTTATAATGTAGAGAATGATAAAATGTTATCTGAAAGACTGAGATCCAATGTTATCTGAACAGCGTTTTGAACAGAGAAAAATTGATTTTAGCTTAAGGGCCACAGTGATCAGTGTAAGCATTTTAAGGGATGTAGCATTTACTTAAAGACTTGGACATGCAGAAATGGAGAAGGGATAATGAAGGTAAAGCAGTGAAGATACAGTGAACAGTGAAAGAAAAAGGATGGAAGTGAGAAAGTAAATAATGTGGTAAGGATAGGGAATAAGGAAATAGAGTTACAAATTAATTTGAAAATCATATGATAGAAGATCTTGATTATACTAATTTAGAAAGCAGATGAGAGGCAGGCAAATTTTAGACAGATTAATCTAACAGTGCTATCTAGCATGGATAGGTTCCATGAGGGAAGCTGAAAGTCCTACTTGGAGAGCATCACCACCAGCGCCCTGAGACTTAGCAAACGTTAACCACCATTTAAAACGCTGAACAGGACAAGCCTTCTAAACAGGATTCCCCATTTATCCCATTACCTTTTCCACTACATTTTGAAACTAAGAAAATTAGCTTCTAAAGGCAAAGTTTCATATTCAAAATTGTTCAAATCTCACAGGAAAAAAAGTGAAAGTCCATTAGAGACAGCGGGAAACCAAAGAATGGGTATTGCTTGACTTGTGTGCATCACTGATAGATGTCTGTAATGGATTCTATTCTTAAAGGTACAAAGCATTCTATTGAAAGACCAGCCTCATTCTGTGTAATTTTAGTTCTCTTTGTCTATCCCTGTTATTATATAGCTCTGACTTTTAAAAGGAATATTTTACTACCTCTCTTCACACTAGGTAAAACCTTCCCTGGCAGTATATTTAGATGGTCATTTCTACTGTGCTCTCTTCCAAGCCAGAGAGTGCCACCCAGACAAGGGTTCTCTACAAGCACACTCCCATTGCTCTGGTTGGATTACACAGTCTGTGCTGAAAAGGTCTTTCCTGTTAAGGTTTAGCATTCAGAAGGCCATGTCACGGGTACTAAGTAAGGCTGGGAAACTCTTCCAGATAAATATCAGGTCATTTATAATGCTGACAACCATATTGAGACAATGAGAACTGAGAAAAATATAAAGCTAGAAAAATATCAGAAAACACACAGCTTCTCTTAACCAATGTCACATGCTTTTGCTCATGTTGTTTTGGTTCTCTTAAATAAACAATTGCATTTAAAAACACTGTAATTTTAGCAACACTCTTGCTAGAAGGTTGTTGGAAACTCAAAATCCCAAATCAAATGTGAAATGTTCCACAAATTCTAATTACCAAGATTGGTGAAAAGAGTAGATCTGATAGAATGAAAGGCCGAGAAACTTATGACATGACATATTAAGAGTGCTTACTGTCAGGAAGTGTGAATCTAAAGATCCTGGCACAATATTCCAATTAAAGGTTAACAGTAAAAAATGTTGATAGCCAAATGGTAATCATACACAGAATGTGCCCTGGTGGATTTTTCCATTTTCGGTCAGCACTCTCACTGCACAGTTTATTTTCTCCAACAGCTCTTTGTTAATCTGCAGGAGATGTAATTGGTATACTGCAGAACAGTGACCATTGGCTGAAAAGGACTGTCATAAAAACTGGTAGGCATTTGTTTTTAATTAAAATAAAATAAGTCCTGGGCAATAATTGTTCAAATATTCTTAGTGAATATCCTAGAAATAAATATCTTAAAAAGTCATTGTTGTTTTATATTTCACTGAAAGCCACAGCCACAACTGTCTTCCCAAACTGTAGTCTGCTTTGTGAATATGAGCTCATTCAACTTCACAGAACAGTATTCAGATATCGTCTATTATTATCACAATTTTTCAGACGGCAAAAGAGAACGGCTGGGAAGTTACATGACTTGGCTCAAGGTCATACAATTGATGTGAAGCAGCAGCCATGCTATGGATTTTAGAGATTCCACATCCTATCTGACTTCGTGTAGCCAACTGAAACGCAAGGTCAGAATTTGGACAAAGTCAGGCCTGAGGTCCATGCTTACTGCAATTTCTCACTACCACAGTTTATTCTTATTGATCTCTCCAAAGGAACACAGAAGAACAGGAGTTATGACTAAAATACCTGGACTCCAGAAACTAGAGGAGTAGAAGGTAACTGAATCAACTGATAATCAAAACTATCACTATTTTAAAACCAGAAGGGCAGCAATTGAGGATATGCAAAGAGATGAGATTTGTACTTGGAACGACCTGGATCTGAAGCATGATTCTGCCGTTCACTTGGTGTGTGATCTTTGTCAAGTACTCATCTTTTCTCCATTTTGGTTCTCCCACCTGAAAATAGGACAGTGGTTCCTATTTTAAAGAATTAAAGATGTTGTAAATCTATTTGCTAAGGTAACATAATTTTTAATAACACTGTGGATATCTTTTGAATGGTACTTTATAAGAAGGAAGATGATCAATATTTATAAATTATTAATCTCTATATTTTATCTCTATTACAAGGTAAAGGTGATGACAAAGTCATTAATATAAAGTTAATTAAAATTACTGATAAAAATTAACTATGCCTTTAATAATTGATGGTATGCAATAAAATATTACCACCTGGTGAGGAAACACATATGGTTGTTGTATATACAGTAGCTCTATCACCATGTTAAGGATGACAAGGCACAGTTTACACAGAGTCTCATATTCTGTTACAGTTATACACCTTTAGTTATTTATTTTGAGAAGTGAGTAGATGATTCTACTGAATAATATTCTGTAAAACATTCACACTTCTTGATGGAAAGCTGAATGTCAAGTACACATACAGGAAGATAAGTTTTAATTTTGGTGAATCAAAGGAGAAAACAGATAATTTTAAATGCACATAATCCAAACTAAAATATTCCAAGTATTGAAACCCTAACTAGAATATCAAACTCAAGGAGACCGCATTCAACTTTTTTTTCCCCAAACCCCAAGTACTTTAGTTGTGAACATAGTTGCTATCACATCATGTCTTAGATTCAGTGTTTGATTTGAGAATGTTCAGTTTGGGATCAGATGAGATGAAAAGGCCCTTGTTCAACATTCAATTATAAGCCAAATTGAAAATAAATGAGAGATAGCTTCAAGATGGTGGAGGAGTAAGATGTGGACATCACCTTGCTCCCCACCAATACAACAAAAATACATTTACATGAGGAACAACTCCTACAAAACACCTACTGAAGGCTGACAGAAGACCTCAGACTTCCCAAAAGGAAAGAAACTCCCCACGTACCTGGGTAGGGCAAAAGAAAAAAGAAACAACAGAGAAAAAAGAAGAGGGATGGGACCTGCACCAGTGGGAGGGAGCTGTGAAGGAGGAAAAGTTTCCACACACTAGGAAGCCCCTTCACTGGCAGAGATGGGCGATGGTGGGGGAAAAGCTTCAGAGCCACAGAGGAGAGCACAGCAACAGCAACACACAGGGCAAAACAGAGAGATTCCCGCACAGAGGATCAGTGTCAACCAGCACTCAGCAGCCTGAGACGCTTGTCTGCTCAACCACCGGGGCGGGTGAGGGCAGGGAGCTGAGGCTCGGGCAAGGATCTCATTCAGATTCGATGGAGAAATTGAAATCTTTACAGACCATCAAAAGCGAAGAGAATTCAGCACCATCAAACCAGCTTTACAACAAATGCTAAAGGAACTTCTCTAGGCAGGAAACACAAGACTAGGAAAAGACCTACAATAACAAACCCAAAACAATTAAGAAAATGGTGATAGGAAAACACATGTCAATAACTGCCTTAAATGTGAATGGATTAAATGCTCCAAGCAAAAGACATAGACTGGCTGAATGGATACAAAAACAAGACCCATATATATGCTGTCTACAAGAGACCCACTTCAGACCTAGGGACACGTACAGACTGAAAGTGAGGGGAAGAAAAGATATTCAAGCAATTCAAAATCAAAAGAAAGCTGGAGTAGCAATTCTTATATCAGACAAAATAGACGTTAAAATAAACACTATTAGAAGAGGCAAAGAAGGACACATACATAATGATCAAGGGATCAATCCAAGAAGAAGATATAACAACTGTAAATATTTATGCACCCAACAAAGGAGCACCTCAATACTTAAGGCAAATGCTAACAGGCATAAACAGGGAAATCGACAGTAACACTATCATAGTAGGGGACTTCAACACCCCACTTTCACCAATGGAAACATCATCCAAAATGAAAATAAATAAGGAAACACAAGCTTTATATGATACATTAAACAAGGTGGAGTTAATTGATAGTTATAAGACATGCCATCCAAAAACAACAGAATACAATTTCTTCTCAAGTGCTCACGGAACAATCTCCAGGATAGATCATATCTTGGGTCACAAATCAAGCCTTGGTAAATTTAAGAAAATGGAAATCATATCAAGTATCTTTTCTGACCACAACTCTATGAGACTAGATATCAATTACAGGAAAAAAACCTGTAAAAAATACAAACACATGGAGACAAAACAATACACTAATAAATAACCAAGAGATCACAGAAGAAATCAAAAAAATACCTAGAAACAAATGACAATGAAAACACGATGACCCAAAACCTACAGAATGCAGCAAAATCAGTTCTAAGAGGGAAGTTTATAGCAATACAATCCTACTTCAAGAAACAAGAAACATCTCAAATAAACAACCTAACCTTACAACTAAAGCAATTAGAGAAAGAAGAACAAAAAAACCCCAAAGTTGGCAGAAAGAAAAATATCATAAAGATCAGATCAGAAATAAATGAAAAAGAAATGAAGAAAACAATTGCTAAGATCAGTAAAATTAAACGCTAGTTCTTTGAGAAGATAAACAAGATTGATAAACCACTAGCCAGACTCTGCAAGAAAAAAAGGGGGAAGACTCAAATCAATGTAATTAGAAATGAAAAAGGAGACGTAACAATTGACACATCAGAAAACCAAAGGATCATGAGAGATTACTACAAGAAACTCTATGCCAATAAAATGGACAACCTGGAAGAAATGGACAAATTCTTAGAAAAGCACAACCTCCCGAGACAGAACCAGGAAGAAATACAAAGTATAAACAAACCAATCACAAGCACTGAAATTGAAATAGTGATTAAAAATCTTCCAACAAACAAAAGCCCAGGACCAGATGGTTTCACAGACGAATTCTATCAAACATTTAGAGAAGAGCTAACACCTATCCTTCTCAAATCTTCCAAAATATAGCAGAGAGAGGAACACTCCCAAAACTCATTCAATGAGGCCACCATCACGCTGATACGAAAAACCAGACAAAGATGTCACAAAAAAAGAAAACTACAGACCAATTTCACTGATGCACATAGATGTAAAAATCCTCAACAAAATACTCACAAACAGAAACCAACAGCACATTAAAAGGATCAAACACCATGATCAAGTGGGGTCTATCCCAGGAGAGCAAGGATTCTTCAATATACGCAAATCAATCAATGTGTTAAAGTGTATTAACAAATTAATGGAGAAAAACCATATGATCATCTCAAGAGATGCAGAAAAAACTTTCAACAAAATTCAACACCCATTTATGACAAAAACTCTCCAGAAAGTAGGCATAGAGGGCACTTACCTCAACATAATAAAGGCAATATATGACAAATCCACAGCCAACATCATTCTCAATGGTGAAAAACTGAAACCATTTCCACTAAGATCAGGAAAAAGAAAAGGTTGTCCACTCTCACCACAATTATTCAACATAATTTTGGAAGTTTTAGCTACAGCAGTTGGAGAAGAAAAAGAGATAAAAGAAATCCAAATCCTAAAAGAAGAAGTAAAACTGTCACTGTTTGCAGATGACATGATACTATACATAGAGAATCCCAAAGATGCTATGAGAAAACTACTAGAGCTAATCTATGGATCAGGCAAAGTAGCAGGATATAATATAAATATACAGAAATCTCTTGCATTCCTACACACTAATGACAAAAAATCTGAAAGAGAAATTAAGGAAACACTCCCGTTTACCACTGCAACAAAAAGAATAAAATACCTAGGAATAAACCTACCTAAGGAGACAAAAGACCTGTATGCAGAAAACTATAAGACACTGATGAAAGAAATTAAAAAGGATACAAACAGATACAAACGAGATATACCTCGTTCTTGGATTGGAAGAATCAACACTGTGAAAATGACTATACTACACAAAACAATCTACAGATTCAATGCAATCCCTATCAAACTACCATTGGCAGTTTTCACAGAACTACAACAAAACATTGCACAATTTGTATGGAAACACAAAAGACCCTGAATAGCCAAAACAATCTTGAGAAAGAAAAACAGAGCTGGAGGAATCAGGCCCCCTGACTTCAGAGTATACTACAAAGCTACAGTCATCAAGACAGTATGGTACCAGCACAAAAACAGAAATATAGATCAATGAAACAGAATAGAAAGCCCAGAGATAAACCCACACACATATGGTGCCCTTATCTTTGACAAAGTAGGCAGGAATATACAATGGAGAAAAGACAGTCTTTTCAATAAGTGGTGCTGGGAAAACTGGACAGCTACATGCTAAAGAAAGAAATTAGAACACTCCCTAACACCATACACAAAAATAAACTCAAAATGGATTAAGGACCTTAATGTAAGGTCAGACACTATAAAGCTCTTAGAAGAAAACACAGGCAGAATACTCTACGACATAAATCACAGCAAGATCCTATTTGACCCACCTCCTAGAGAAATGGAAATAAATACAAAAATAAACAAATGGGAACAAATGAAACTTAAAGCTTTTGTACAGCAAAGGAAACCATAAACAAGATGAAAAGACAACCTTCAGAATGGGAGAAAATATTTGCAAATGAGGCAACTGACAAAGGATTAATCTCCAAGATATACAGGCAGCTCAGGCAGCTCAATATCAAAAAAGCAAACAACGCAATCCAAAAATGGGCAGAAGACCTAAATAGACATTTCTCCAAAGAAGATATACAGATTGCCAACAAACACATGAAAGAATGCTCAACATCACTAATCATTAGAGAAATGCAAATCAAAACTACAATGAGGTATCACCTCACACGGGTCAGAATGGCCATCATCAAAAAATCTACAAACAGGGCTTCCCTGGTGGCGCAGTGGTTGAGAGTCCGCCTGCCGATGCAGGGGACGCGGGTTTGTGCCCCGGTCCGGGAAGATTCCACATGCCGCGGAGTGGCTGGGCCCGTGAGCCATGGCCGCTGAGCCTGCGTGTCCGGAGCCTGTGCTCCGCAATGGGAGAGGCCACAACAGTGAGAGGCCCGCGTACCGCAAAAAAAAAAAAAAAAAAAAAAAAAAATATATATATATATATATATATATATATATATATACACAAACAATAAATGCTGGAGAGGGTGTGGAGAACACAGCCACTATGGAGAACATTATGGATGTTCCTTAAAAAACTAAACATAGAACCACCATACAACCCAGCAATCCCTCTACTGGGCATATACCTTGAGAAAACCACAATTCAAAAAGAGTCATGTACCACAATGCTCATTGCAGCACTATTTACAATAGCCAGGGCATGGAAGCTACCTAAGTGTCCATCAAGAGATGAATGGATAAAGAAGATGTGGCACATGTATATAATGGAATATTACACAGCCATAAAAAGAAGTGAAATTGAGTTATTTGTAGTGAGGTGGATGGATCTAGCGTCTGTCATACAGAGTGAAGTAAGTCAGAAACAGAAAAATAAATACTGTAGGCTAACACCATATATATATATGGAATGTAAAAAAAAATGGTTCTGAAGCACCTAGGGGCAGGACAGGAATAAAGATGCAGACATAGAGAATGGACTTGAGCAGATGTGGAGGGGGAAGGGTAAGTTGGGACGAAGTGAGAGAGTGGTACAGACACAAATATACTACCCAGTGTAAAATAGATAGCTAGTGGGAAGCAGCTGTATAGCACACAGAGATCAGCTCGGTGCTTTCTGTCCACCTAGAGGGGTGGGATAGGGAGGGTGGGAGGGAGATGCAAGAGGGAGAAGACATGGGGATATATGTTTATGTATAGCTGATTCACTTTGTTTTACAGCAGAAACTAACACAGCATTGTAAAGCAATTGTACTCCAATAAAGATGTTAAAACTAAATTAAAAATAAATTAAAATAATAAAAAAAAGAAAAAAGAAAATAAATGAGGCAACAGGTCAAAGTCAGACTGAGGAAAAAGAATTTCTCTCTCATATATATAATTTCAAGCAGTGGTCTTTTCTAAGGATATCCTACAATGATGTGTGTACTTCACATGATTTGAAGAATTTTGAAGACCTTTTTATAGAAATCATAATGTAAGCACCAGTTGAGAATAATTTACTGTAAGGAGTCTTCTGAATTCTTTTCAGTGTATTCAACTGTCCTTTCAGTATATACAGTGTCTATTAGAGCCTGCCTAAATAAACTAAGATATTTGGAGTCATGTCAGAATACCTTGCTCTTGAATAACAAGTTAATAAATCACAGAGAATGGAATCAGTGAGCCTCAGAAGCCTTAGAGCATATCTAGTTCAATCCTCTTCATTTCAGCGAGGAGGAAGTTAAGGAATTTTAAAGCACTTTCACATACATCATCTCTCTATTCTTACAGTAGCTTTGTGAAGTAGGGACAAGGTAACTAGGGAAACAACACAGATGGAGTATCTGGCAGGACACTGGAGGCAACAGTAGACCTGGGAAACACCAGGATCTTAAAGAGAGTCAGAGAAAATTCAGCGGTGTCCATAGTGGTGATGAATTAGATATCTAGGAATAACTAGAAACCTATAGTACATTTACAGAAGACAATCAGATGGCATGTCCAATTGCTACAACATTATAAGCTCTGGGATTTATGGGGGACAGAAGTTTATTTATCTGAAGTGGGAGAGAAGAATGAGATGGGCAAATGGCCAAATTACTAACTGAAGTCCGGGTTGGTCCAGAAATACAACCCATCAGCAATAAAGTAAGCAGGGATATTTACTACTTCAACTGCAGCTGAAGCCCGAGGTGACTAGGAAACACAAGTTGTTATTTTATTATTATTTTTTTTAATTTTATTTTTTTTTGTGGTACGCGGGCCTCTCACTGTTGTGGCCTCTCCCATTGTGGAGCACAGGCTCTGGACGCGCAGGCTCAGCAGCCATGGCTCATGGGCCCAGCCGCTCTGCGGCATGTGGGATCTTCCCGGACTGGGGCACGAACCCGTGTCCCCTGCATCGGCAGGTGGACTCTCAACCACTGCATCACCAAGGAAACCCTGTTATTTTAAATATAATCTTTTGTTTTGAAAAATATCATTTATTTGTTGTTTGTTTTTAAGTGAGCCTGAACCTGGGATTTGGAGAGGGATAACAGGCTGGGATATTTCCTGGATGACTATCTTATCCAAGGTCACTAGGGACAGAGTAGAAAGCCAGGTTTCTTCCTCCAAAGCTGGATTTTTTCCTTGCCATTCACATTTCCTTCAAGCATTTTTTTTTTAATTAAAAGAAAAAGAATCCAATTCTCTTGGCATCCTCAAAGGACCAATTAAATGAAATTACAGGTTACTACAGATCATGCATTACTGTCAATCTCCGTTTCAGGGAAACTCTGCCTTTGCTCACAGTGAGGTTTCTAATTCACTGGCACTTAGTCCTTTAAAACCTCACCTTCTGGTGTCTGTAAACTGCATCATCTGCGACTCATCAATGGCTCAGCAAATTAAGGAATAGATGCTGATTCACCTAATAAGGGGATTGTTTCCTCTTCAGTATAAATATTTGACACAAAACACAAAACACACATTATGATCGAAGACAAGGAAGAAAGATCAAAGTTGTAAATAGATCTATGAAAATCAAGCAAAAAACAAACAAATAAACAAAAAAAGGTTAAAAGATTATCCTAGCACATTTAAGTTTTCTGTATTTCTCTACATATTGGACGCTGGACTCATTTGGCTGGACATCTATACTAAATGACCTCTCCTCCATTCCTAAAAGGAAAATCCAGGTGAACATATAATGTCTAGCATCCATGGGACAACTTGGAAATCCTTCTCTGATACTTCTATACAATATGAACTGCTTACTCCCCTCTGCTCCCATAGCTTTTTTGCATTGGTCGCATACATTCCATTTACTTAAACAACAACAACAGTAACCACAATAGAAAAGCTGTCTAGGTTGAGAATGTCTTGAAAGCAGAGGCGGTGTCATTTATTTCCGTCTCCACTATTACATTCAGAACCTACTAGGTACTCAAGAAAATAGTTATGTATATTTATTTATCACAAGATGCTTTTAGTTTTGAAAAACATTCTAAATATTTTCTTATAACCTTCATACTGTTGTATTTCACAACTGGTTTCATGAAACTGAGAAAGACTAACTACCAGTGCCAGTAATTATAGATGGGAATGCCCTAGGAATAGGATGACCACAAAGTTTTTAAAAAAAGTCTAGGAAGAAAGCTTCCACTCAGATCTCTCTCTCTCCCTCTCTCTCTCTCTCTCTCTCTCTCTCTCTCCCTGTCTCTGTCTCTCTCTCTCTCCCTTTCTTTTACTCTGAAAGGTTGGTAAAACTAATTCAAAGCAGGAAAGTCTGAAATGAGATATGTGGCTAAAAGCATCACCTGATTCTCTCTTGTAACTCCCAAACCAACGCCCTCCCCCAACCCACATCCCACTCCAAGGCTCTCTGGTTCTTTCCCAGGGGAAATATGTTGAGTACACTATCAAGGATAGGCTTATGAAGAAATACATTTGGACATAAGCAGAGAACATAGATAGGTTCACATTTACAATAATTGAATTATAACATGAAAATTTAAAAATTAAAAACTCCATTTAGCCAACCCTCTTCAAGGGAAAGTCATAATACAAATTGCTTTGATGTATGACATAGGGAAATTCCCCTGACTTATTTTTTAACGGATAATTTGGGATAGTCAATGAAGCTATGTGCTTATTTTTAACTTGCACTACCTAAGAGTAGAAGTTTTGATAGCTCAAACTCAGCAAATATAATTGGGCTTTAAATTAATACAGTGAGCTAAAACTAGTTAGAAAGAATCTTCTATAGTGTTAATAACATTCAAGAAGAGAAATACAATAATCATGTCCTCAAAGGATATTTGTAATTTAATCCTCCTACATAAGCAATAGAGAATGTGTTCCCAAGTGAGGATTAATTATTTCCCATGACTTTCACACATTTGAATTCTAACACTAATGTCATCACCCTTAGTCCATTCATAGTTTTCTAATTTAAAATGGAGTACTGAGTCATAATAATTACAAACAAGGTCACTTATCTTTTATTAAGCATGAAAACAGATCAAGATTTATTCATAAAAATGTATGACTTTTAATGGTTATTGCCACTTTGAAATTCAGATCACTAAAACTAAGATAATAAGCTCATGGTGGGGGGGTGGTCTGAATCCATCTTAAGAAGATTTTGTTGCTATGCCTGAGAAGAAGATACATTTTTTGTACAATTTGTTTATAAAATGAAGCTCCTCACATGTCTTAGGAGTAAAGTAAATATCTATGTGAATTTCATAAATAAGACCACTCTAAAAAACAAAATAAAACCTAAAAGAAGCATAATGGCTTCCAGAGCAGAGAGCTGAAGCAAGAGAGTAATATGACATGAAATTATTGAGCTTGCAGTTGGAAAGATGAAGCTTAGGTTCATTGCTTTTACAGACTATGATTGAACACATAGATTCTGCTGGCTTACTTTTCTATTTCTAAAGAAAGTACGGAGACCCACCATTGAAAACATTGCCTCCTTTCTGATAGTAATTCTGTGGGTTTCTGTCACTTCTTTGATCCTCCACAAAAAGGTATTTGACAAAGAAAGAGGGATGATAACAGTTAATTCTGTTGGACTGGTAGGCATATTCAAAGATTTGGAAAAGAAAGTTTAGAATGGATGGTAAATGTTATGAGTCAATGAAAAGAAAATGTACTTTGAAGTTTCTTGTGATTCATTTCTTTCCCACTGAACATGATTAATCATAAATTGGCCAATTTTTGTCTTCATTAACCATCTAATATTTAATGTTAGAAACAGCATTCTGAAATCATATTACAATGATTCAGTCTTTTGTGGGAGTAAAACAAAACCTAGAACAAAATAGGTCTGTGTGAAAGCAGCTCTTTAAGAAAAATCCAATTCAAAAAGGAGGTAAGGGAGTCACATTTATCATTTTATTCACCCCTTATCTGCATGTCACTTCTATGTTTAAGTGCCTAGAAAAGATTCCCAAGGAACCACAAAGAAAGAATTATTTTCAGCAGAAGATTAAGGAACACACAAAAAAGAAGTATGTGAATATTCTCAATTTAAAAAGATTATATGCCACTTATTTAAAAAGGAGTGCGATAAATAAAACAGCTTATGAAGTGCAGAGATGAGTGAAATAAAACAAGAAAAGCTAAGTTGGAAAAATCCTTTCTGTTGGTTTAAGCAATGTAGTGAGACATAAGTGATGACTCAAGAAACTAACAGCAATAAAATTCAATTTGGACCTGACACTGACTTGATTCACAAGCAATCCTCAGTCCTGAATTCTGGCTGATGGCAGCTGGACAAGTCTAATCAAATACAGTTTTACTGAATGTATGGAGCAGAACTTTTTCTTTAGAAACAGCAATACTGAGGTCTTCTTACTGTGTTTTAAGGTTTGCAAGTCAACTAAACACTGAATACAATCTGAAGGAGTGAAAGAGTCTGTTTACTTGTTTTCTCTATTTTTCACTATATTTACTCATGTTTATACTGTCCTTGTAATTTTTCAGCATTCACGCCACTCAAAGAGAACATCTAAGTGTTCCATGTAGGTGCTGACCAAAGAAGGCAGGCTCTGCCACTTATTAGATATGACCATTAGAAAATAAGCCCTTAATGATAAAATAGGTATAGTAGCATCTAATTTAAAGAGTTGTCAGGAGAATGAAATTAGATCTTATAGGTGACATGCATACAAGTACTTAGCTCCTTTTAGTTTTCTTTGAACAGCAGCTGTTTTTTAGCTACAAACTCTAAATGTGGTTGGGAGGTTACTGGCCGGTTAGGATCAATTGTGTCTCTTCTTTGTCTTCTCAATTGTAGTTTCAAGTCCCCTAAGCTTTCTTCAGAGGTTTTATTTATTTATTTTTAAGCCATCTCCACTTTTCAGGTTTCCCTATTAGAATAAGCTATAACCATGTATGATTATGAAATACAGGAGAAAGGTCCCTGACTAACAGCTTAACTGGAATCAAATTCAAGGGCAAGACCCAGACTACTCAAAAACCTAAATGCGTACTCTAAAAATTGTATGGTGTATATAAACATAAAAAGAAGGTGTAAAATCTATTGTATTTATCAAACTGATAACCTAACAGTGATTATGTATAACTTAAATGGTAAATTGTCATTTTTTTCTGATATAAACATTGGAAGTTAAGAAGCCAGAATCCTCTGGAATATTCACCACTATACTCTTGAGGAAAATAATAAATGGCAAATTAAAGGGCTGATATAGGACATTTGGCTAAAATAACAATTTAATAACATAAATTGCCAAAACTATGCTACTATCGATACAGGTTCAGCCTAAGGTAACTTAAGATGATCTTCAGAACCTGTGTTGTTCAAGCTATAAACAGAAGACAGGAAATAAAGAAAGTGCATAATAAAGAAGGTTTCAGAAATATTTGGTTAATTGAAGTTAAGTTTGATTCTGTTACTTTGTTCAGTATGCTCCCATTCACTGATTTTTCAGGATGGGAACATAAAGTATAGAATTTCCAAAAGTTAATTGACCATAGAATCTGTTTTCAAAGGATACCTAATAGAAATAGGATTCTGAATAATACACTTCAGAAATAAGTCTGGCCCAGTTTCAATTCTGCTAATGACCACAAAGGTGATACCGAACTACTGCAGAACACAGAGGTTCCTCTTTTCCAAGAGGAAAGCAGCATCTTTCCAAAAGAAAATGCTTTGATGAATTCTTATTCCATGAAGATTTAGTTAGGATGAAAAACAAAAACAAAAACAAAAAACTTATGTTTAACTAGAAGTAACCAGAAAAACTCAATAATTAAGGAGAGAAGTGTATTTAGTAGAGTATTCATAAGAACCTGGCCTTGACTCTTAGCTAAGCATCAGAGGTAGTAAGTTACCCAGTAGAGGCATTTTATTCATATGTTCCTTAAATAAACACCGTGTAAAATCACAAGTAGCATGCTACATACTCATGCCCTGCAATTTTATCTCATATGGCTGTCGTGTTTGATTTCGTTGTTGGGGTGGAATCTGTGTGTGTGTTTTCATATCCCCTCTCTAAAATAAATTAGGAATTTCACAAAAGAAAGGAATACCTGTCATCACCTATGTATTTCCAGACTTACAACTGTAACTTTAACAAAAGCAGAGGCTTAAATATGTGATTACTAAATGGATTCTTCTAGCCCCTTTTCAAATCAACACTTAATTTTCACTTTTGCAGTTTGCCTATGACATATCATATAAATTGGCAAAAATATATTAAGCAACAACATTTGCAGGCAGTAGGGTCAGTGCTGCAGATACTATCACTACAGACCCTGTGGCAAAGGAAGTCACACATAACACACACACACACACACACACACACACACCAGAGCGCATGTAAATTACTAATACATACAAAGATAATTTGAATTTAGTGACTTCTCTTAGGAGATCAAAACAACTGTGAAAAAGCCATAACTGCAACAAAACATTATTGAGGACTCTGTTTGATTGTGAGATAGTAAATCATTTATCTATACTTAACCACTTAGTAAGCAGTAGATCAGATGTATAATGACAGAATGGAAAGTGTCCAGCTGTTTTCTACCCTGGTGAACAGAAATAAATGGTTGCCAATTTTCAGCACAGGAGTTGGTAGCTAAATGTAAAGAACAACTTTCTAATATCTCAAATACTAAAAGTTTACTGGATATCATACCAGAATTTTGGACACAAAGTGATCACCCTTCAAAGAGGGGTTATGAGTTTTATAGGTGGCGTGGGACAGATTTTTAAAAAGCTGGCAAGTTTCATTTGATCTCTTCAGACAAGTCCAGGGTTTGGTATCCAGATGGTGGACTTTATTTCACTCACTGACAGTCTTTAGAGAGTCTAGTTCATTGTAGGTACTCAATATGTATGCATATATTTAAATTAATGAAAGAACAAAATAACACAATTAGCAGTAATTTAAAAGCTTGGCACATCTTGACCTTTCCTGGTCGCTCTACCTAGAGTTATTATCTGCTTTATTTTCTTTCTAAATAAGCCTGAACAAGAGAAAAATGAAGAATGTTTGTTTTTTCCCTATTAGGGAAATAAAATCTAGAATTTAGAGTCTGGGTGTGTTGGGCATAGGGTGCCAAATAAACTTTTTTTTGGTTACTTAGAATACTAAAGGCTGAAATAAGAGATTTCATAGCAGCAAGTGGTCGTGTATACCCAGACAGGTTCCTCACACAGCCCAGCCACATCTCAGCATTCCTGCTCTTAACTAATATGCTATACTGTCTCTCTTAGAACAGACCTTCTATTTGGAGTCCAGACCTTTGTACAAAAAAACAGGACATATTGGCAGAGTAGAGAATGAGAAAGAATGTATTCCAGTTCCTGGTAAATGGCTAAGAGATCATGTTTGCTTGTTATTAACCCTGATATGAGTTAAAATAGCTCTAGGCTATTGTATGTATCTGGGAATTGCAGTGAGCCAAATTTTTTTCATGTGAAAAAATACACATATTCTAGAATGATTATTTATAACATGTCTCATTACTATATGCAATATAATAATGATTTTATATATATATACACACATATATATATAATTCTAGAATGATTATATATACATTACTAGAAAAACTCTGAGGAAGACAGGATACAAGAAGATAACTAATGCAGAAACATCCATGAGACAGTTTATTGATACTCTCCTTCATGCTTTTATTGCCCATCACCAACCTAGTCAAATCTGAGAAATGGCTGCATGTGGCTGCTCTTATCAGATGTCTACTCTTCTAGACCCCTGTTCCAAATGTAAATATGCTTGGAGTATCTGGCCTTCTTTTATACGCTCCTTTTTATTCTCTTAGGATTGACTAGAAAAGTAGCCTCATTTATGACTCTTCATACAAGGTAAAACAAATACATGAAAAGGTTAAAAAAAAATCACAAACCTAGACAAAGACAAACAAAAACTGTTGGAGTCAAACACACATTTTTCCAGACCTATGAAATGAATAATAGTTGCATATTTAATAGAAATATATGTATTTCTATAGAAAAAATAGAAATATATTTAATAGAAAACCACTGTTCTAATTACATTCACTACCACTGGACATCGTTTATGAAGTTTCAAGCAAGGCAGGAAGAAACCAATGTTTACTGAGCTCTTGGTATGTGCAAGGACTTGGGTTAGTATAACTTGTTTTAGAAAATCCTAAATCTAAATTTTACAGTGAAATGTAAGACACACATCTCTCTAAGTCCTGTGGTTTTAGTAACTTTCCATTTCCATCCATTTCTAAAATCAGCCCTTTGCCAGAAAAATATCTAGGAATTGTCATAAGCCAAAATATTTCTTTGAAAATTGTTTGTCTAAGTCACACCTGGAAAAAATTCATGAAAAAAATGTTTATTACACACAAATGTGTTATAATTAGATGATCTGTTAAATGACCAGCATTGTTCCTGTTAGAAGACTTCAGAATTTGCTTAATCCTTTTATGAACCATTTTATTAACATTATTTGGTAGAAGTGCACAAAGCTATATTCCCCGAAATAAAATCATGTGAAATAGAATAATGGCTGTGGCTCAGCAGGAAGCATGTCTAGTATGGTTTAAGAGGGCGGTCAGTAGTGCTTAGGAGTTATTAGCCTGGGCTATGCAGTCCTCCTGGACAGGCTTTGAACGCCTGCTCCACCAGTGACCTGCTGACTTTCAGGGAAAGTGACTCAACTGTCTGAGCTTCAACTCATCATAATGACAGTACAATAACATCCATCTCCCAACCTTGTGTGTTGTGAGAATCAAACGAGAAATGTGTGAAAGCACTTAAGATAGAGCCAGGAACAGAGCAAATGCTCAACACAGGTTAGCAAATATTTGTAGACTCCTGTTTTTTTTAGATTAGTGGTGCATCTGTGGCATTTTAAATGTAATACAGTGTTTTTAAAATGCACAACCAGGATCATTTTTTTTTTTAATGAGAACACTTTCTTCATCATTAAACAGTTATTTTTCCAGTGAAACAGTGTACATCCAAGAATTGAGAAATGCTTTTTCCCTTTTGTAGAAATATTATGATACTAAGCTTTGTACATACAGGGTCCCAGCTAGCTAGAACTTTGAACCATGCCACTCAAGACTGAGGTGAGCCAAAACAGCCTCAGGGCTTAGAGAAATAGATTTATAATTGGGTTCTATGTGATTGTTCAACATGTGACATCTAGGAAAAAACCCAAAATTATAAAAATGAGTAGATTTCCACTTATATTTTGCTCATAATATATATGGCACTAAAATAGCTAATAGCAAAAACAATATTTTTATCAGTTGAAGTAATTCTGCTTGTAATACTAGAACAAAATTCCCAGCCAAATTTATATATATATATATATATATATATCTTTCCTATTAACAATATATAGTACATTGATGAATGTATTTTGCTAATGAACACTTTTCAATTCATAAACATGTAATAAAATTTATAATTTGATAGGGAAGTCAAATTAGAGAGGCTCATTAAGTCTGCAGAACCAATACCAAGTGTTGAATAATTCATCAGCCGTTTAACACATTTGCTAAAAAAAGCAAATTATTTTTATTACTGAGCTCATTCTAAATTTTTGTTTGTTTGTTTTGTGAAAGGATTATATTTTTTCAATGTGAGACTCGAAAAGTTTAATTGTAAAGTGATTAACAGGAGCTTTTACTAATTAAGCCAGCAAAAGGAGATTTAGGCTGACACCATGCTAGGTGCTCAAATTAAGGGACAGTCCCACTGTATTAAAGAGAGTGCATTTATCACAGATAAACTCTCAGCCTCTTTATTTGATATGACAGGCAATAAAGAAAATGAATCTTTCTAGTATTGCAGGCAACAGATACACAGCTGTTTTACACCTAATTGCCTGATCTACAACTTTTGAAACAATTAGAAAGAACTTAAACAGTGCTGTCCTTAAGTGGAAGCAGAATGTAATAAAATATAAAGTAAGTTTCTTCTTAGTAAGTTAACTGGCCTTCCAGAACTGAATAAATAAGGGTTTGCAGATGTGTGTATAAAGATCTGTGGGTTATATCTGAATATCACTAAACATCAGGAAACTAGGGAAATCTTAAGTCTTACCAAACAGAAAATAACAGCTAAGCTATCCAGTAATTCTTTTAAGAATCATAAAAAAAAGCCAAACTGGGTATTTAAATATTTAAATAGTTTTTAACCAATTAATTTTAATAAATTTATTTACTAATTTATCCATATATATTGTGTACCTATTTCATACTGGCCACTAAACTGATGCTATAAACATAGGTATAATGAGCAGATTAACATTTTTGCCTGCAAATCCCTTGCAGCTCATTTTGTAGGCTATTTCTGGGATAAAGACAGTCTTCATCAGGTTAAAAGACTACTGCCTAGTGTAAAATATGTACTTAAATAGTATTTGTGATATGGATGAATTAACAAAATATATGGCAATTTCTGTGATTTCTTACTTTTTAACATAAAGAAGTTTTGGGATTTATTATTTTCTTTTTTTCTAAGGGGATAAAACTGCTTACGTTGATATTTCTACACTGTAATGTTCCCAAGTGATTTTCCTTTTAATGAATTTATCTTTGTATTTTGTGGAATTTATTAACTCACTTCCAAGTGACCTCTAACTGCTGTTAGAGGTCAGTCTACTAATAAGTGTCATCTGAACTATTTGGCTTCTAAACAAGGTCTAAGAACAAAAATCTATATGATCACACAATCATTTCATTTCTATCGTTATTTGGTAGTTGAATAATTGGGTTTGTATGTATGAGTATGGAAAACAAAGAATTAAAAGTTAAAACTAGAAGCATTTTGAGCAGTTGCAATAACTTTGCGCTCTGCAATTCTGCAGAAATAGGTTTCTATGCTCCACAAAAATAGGAGAATGGAGATTATAACCAATCAAAATTGCTATGCTAGTCTTTAACATTATTCAACACCTAAAGGCAATTGTGTCCTATTGACAGGGTGTATTTCTTCCATTCTTGAAGTTTCAAAATGGTCATTTGATATTTCAAGGGTAATTGACTTAAGAAAGTTTAATCTGTCAAATTGCAAAAAAATTAGAAGTTCTAGTTATAAAACAATATACAAATAAAATAAAAAGTTAAAATATTCATATATGTAGTATGTGCCAATACATTTATACAGCTTTCCAAGATCCCTCTAATTCCTAATGATTTAATAAATATGCCACACTTTTCAAATTCACATAATGAAACTTTCAATATAGCATTAATATAACACACTACTATTCTTTATATATGTTTTAAAATATCGATGTATGCCAGAGAAATGAAAGGATATTCTATAAAATAAAGATCAGTAGCCATGGGTTTAGAATTAGACAAATCTGGCTTCAAATCCTAGCTCCACTTCTTGATCACTAGGAATGAGGCTTTTAGTTACCCAAAAAACACAGTCTCACTTTTTTCTTCATTATATCCTGATATTTTTGATGACAGCAAGGTGTGAATACAAAAAAGTATGTTATGCTCCTTATCACATGTTTCTGAACAATGAGATGTAAGTTGAAGGTGTTGTTTCCTAAGGTTTCTGAGAAAGCCATGAAAGGGTAAATGAAAGGGTAAAATAACAGCATTTATGTTTTGAATTTTTTCCCTTTTCTTTCTAAAATATAAAATTTGATAGATTTTACATGATAGATTTCACTATGAGGAAAAAAAGCCCATGCTGAGGATGGTTGAGCTATTAGAAAAAAGAAGTCCAGAATCCTGATGGAATCACGGAGCCATCACACAAGGACTGGAATGACTTCCTTCAGACTTCTCATGATATGAGCAAACAAAGCTATCATTAAAGCCACCATTTTATAAGTTTCATTCTTGGAACTGAGTGTAATTTTTTTTTTTTAAAGAAGATGTTGGGGGTAGGAGTTTATTAATTTATTTTATTTATTTTTGCTGTGTTGGGTCTTCGTTTCTGTGCGAGGGCTTTCTCTAGTTGTGGCAAGCGGGGGCCATTCTTCATCGCGGTGCACGGGCCTCTCACTATCACGGCCTCTTTTCTTGCGGAGCACAGGCTCCAGACGCGCAGGCTCAGTAGTTGTGGCTCACGGGCCCAGTTGCTCCACGGCATGTGGGATACTCCCAGACCAGGGCTCAAACCCGTGTCCCCTGCATTAGCAGGCAGATTCTCAACCACTGTGCCACCAGGGAAGCCCCTGAGTGTAATTTTTAACTTATATACTAACTGCATCACTACAGGCGTAACCATGAATCACAATACCTCTGAATTTCAGTTTATTTCACTTATAAAGAAGGTGCAATAGCAATAATTAGTTTACAAATTTTGGGGAGTTAAATTAAATTAAAAAAACACATATAAGTAAACTGCTTAGTATAATGCCTGCCACAAAATTTGCATTTATTATTTATTTTTATGTCATACTTAAAAGCAAGCCCTTTTTTAATTTCTTATTTTTAAATCTTTTTATTTTACATTTGATGGATCAAGGCAGACATTCAGATACTTGATTACTTAATTATAAGATAGGGTCAATCTTGTATTGTTACATCTCTATTTTTATTTTTAACTCTAACAATATATCTAATCATGAAACAGAATTTAGAGGACATGCGATGCCTCTGGTATATTGGAAGAAATGCATAATGTATTTTCTTTAAAGGGTTGTTTTTTTCCCAAAAAATTTGCTCTAATTTTACAAACTCGAAAAGTCCTCTGAGTGAAAATTTCTATTCACCTCAAAGTATAGAAAAGAATGTGTCAAAAGCAGATGCACAAAAGTTTTCATAAAGACAAAATTTAAAAATATTATTTAAGTTCAATATAAGAATTTATATATTGTAAGTGAATAATGTCATAATATTTTGATTATAAAAGGTAATTTATTACTCAGCCCTAAAAAGAAACGAAACTGAGTCATTTGCAGTGAGGTGGATGGACCTAGAGTCTGTCATACAGAGTGAAGTAAGTCAGAAAGAGAAAAACAAATACCATATGCTAACACATATATATGGAATCTAAAAAAAAAAAAAAAAAAAGTAGTTCTGAAGAACCTAGGGCAGGACAGGAATAAAGATACAGACGTAGAGAATGGACTTGAGGACACGGGGAGGGGGAAGGGTAAGCTGGGACGAAGTGAGAGAGTGGCATGGACTTATATATATTACCAAATGTAAAATAGATAGCTAAAGGGAAGCAGCCGTATAGCACAGGGAGATCAGCTTCGTGCTTTGTGTCCACCTAGAGGGGTGGGATAGGGAGGGTGGGAGGGAGACCCAAGAGGGAGGGGATATGGGGATATATGTATACGTATAGCTGATTCACTTTGTTATAAAGCAGAAACTAACACACCATTGTAAAGCAATTATACTCCAATAAAGATGTTAAAAAAAAGGATATTAAAAGGTGTTATTTTTGGCAGCAGCTGATTTTTTTTCAAATACAGAATTAAGATATTCACCATAGCAAAGTTGTTAATTATTTTGAGGCAATTTTAAGTAAAATCTATCAGATTGAACACATAAATGTCAAAAGCATGAACTCTTAAACGTTCTGTGAAGAGATGTATGGTTTACTATTGGTTTTTAAAAATTTATTTATTTTTATTTATTTTATTTTTGGCTGCGTTGGGTCTTCGTTGCTGCGCGCAGGCTTTTCTCTGGTTGCGGCGAGCAGGGGTCACTCTTCCTTGTGGTGCGTGGGCTTCTCATTGTGGTGGCTTCTCCTGTTGCGGAGCCCAGGCTCTAGGCGCGCGGGCTTCCATAGTTGTGGCACACGGGCTCAGTAGTTGTGGCACACGGGCTTAGTTGCTCCGCAGCATGTGGGATCTTCCCGGACCAGGGCTCGAAGCCGTGTCCCCTGCATTGGCAGGCAGATTCTTAACCCCTGCGCCACCAGGGAGGCCCCCATTTATCATTGTTTGTAGGATGTTTTTCTTTAAACAGAGTCATCAATTTCTTCTGATTTAATAAGTGATTGTTTTTAAGATTAATTATATTCATTATAATTATTTCTAATAATCATAGAGGTTAACAATAGGTTTATTATAATATGTATATCTAATATGCCAAGCAACCTATCTTTATAAATAACTAAATTAACTTACTGATTAAGTATATTTATCAGTTTCCTCTTTTTTCAACTATTTCTATCTATCTATCTTTTTTTTTTTTTTTTTTTGCGATATGCGGGCCTCCCACTGCTGTGGCCTCTCCCGCTGCAGAGCACAGGCTCCGGACACGCAGGCCCAGCCGTTCCGTGGCACAAGGGATCCCCCCAGACCCGTGTCCCCCGCATCGGCAGGTGGACCTTCAACCACTGCGACACCAGGGAAGCCCTATCTATCTTTTTATCGGTATACTCTAAAAGTCAATTCTCTATGATTCATTGGAAAAGAATATATATATATTTTTAAATTTATTTATTTATTTACTTTTAGCTGCGTTGGGTCTTCGTTGCTGTGCACAGGCTTTCTCTAGTTGTGGCGAGCAGGGGCTACTCTTCGTTACAGTGTGCGGGCTTTTCTTTGCAGTGGCTTCTCTTGTTGCAAAGCACAGGCTCTAGGCACGTGGGCTTCAGTAATTGTGGCACGTGGGCTCAGTAGCTGTGGCACACAGGCTCAGTTGCTCTGCGGCATGTGAGATCTTCCCAGACCAGGGCTCAAACCCGTGTCCCCTGCATTGGCAGGCTGATTCTTAACCACTGTGCCACCAGGGAAGTCCAAGAATATATTATTATTCTTAGTTTATTTGGATGACTCTTTTCCATTTGCAATTTAGGTACTTTTTGATTTTCACTTTGTCAGTTACTTCTAAAGCAGCAATTTTTGACATTGACCATCAGGCACAGTCTATCCATGTAAGTTTTCTCTTAACAAGTCTTTATGAAAGCCTCAAATCTTGATGATTATTCATTCCCCATCTCACTTAATAGATAACTAAAACATTTGTAATATAAAGTAAATATATCAGGTTACCAAAAAAAAACCCCCAAAATACCCCTGAGTTAAAACTGAATTGAGAGGTTAGACATTATTTTCAGTATATGTTTAACCAGAAAAATGTGGTAGAGAAACTGAACTCTCCTTAGGTTAAGTAAAGTTTCATTTAATTCATTCATTGATTTATTTAGAATTATTGAGTGGTTATCAAAATCCATATATGGTATGTGATAAAAATGGAGATTGTGAATGTCTTGAGTGTAGGGTCCCTGCTCAACTGAATTTTGAATCTCCTGTCCTTAGCATATTATAGGGAAAGAGAAAAAGATGCCAGAGAAAAGAATGAAACAAAATGAGAGGGAATAAACAAAGAAAGGGAGTTATCCCTGCAAGGAAGAGAGAAAGGTAAAAAGGATGAAAAAAATGAGGTGGTGTCCTGAGGTGATTAGAAGTTTGGTATGTGGTTGAAGATACATCTGATCATGACTATAGGCTCTTATACTAACAAACCATGTAATCTTTTTCTGTCAGTATCTCATTTTTTCCTCTGTATGTCTTGACACTCATTCTATCCTAAATCTGTGTTATAATATAAATGAGGAAATCAAGACCAAGTCAATTAAATATGACAATAAGGTCAAATTAAATGAGCTTATTATTTTAAATACTAAGCAATTTCACCCAAAATACGTCGCTTAAATAAGGAACTCCAAAATACAGCAATCTGCCATGCAAATACAGAAAAAGGGAGAACTGACCAGAGAAATTTATTAGAAGGAAATAGGATGGACAATAATAAAAGTGTAGTTAGGGAGGGGGCCAGGATAAGCACACTGAAAGCTGACTCTCCTTCTTTCTTTCCTTCCTTTCTTTTTTTTTAGTTGGCCCACCCTTCAATAGAGCCCTGGTTCAGGTATGGTTACCTGAATTTAAAAAGACAAAGTTAAATCAAAAATAGTCAAAGTTTCAAAAGGTGAGAGATAATGATAGAACGAAGTGTTCATGAGGAAGTGACAGAAGTGCTTTAACTTAGCAAAGAATAATCTATAAAGTAATGATTAAGACAAACTCAACTTTCTCCTCAACTTGACTAAACTTTAGACAGGTTTCTTCCTGCCTATATGGTCCTAACTCTCCTTTTCTTAGGCATTTACAAACTTGCAACTGTAAATTCTTTCTCTGCCCCTTTAAGCTGTAAATCTTCTCCCAGGAAGTTCTTTCTCAAAGACCTGGAAGCCATATCTGTGAAATTTAATCATCCAGAATGATAGCATCCCTATTTCCCAGGCTCTGTGGGAGAGTAGGAGCCTAACTTTGATAACTGCCCATTGGCAAACGTAAATGGCCTAATCACTGGCCAAACTCCTTTCTAACACACTCCAGTACTTTTCCATAAGTTCACCCCAGTGCTTAAAAACTCTCTCACCTTTTACTTCAATGGAGTTCCTTTTAATCACTCTCTCCTAATTGCAATAGTCTAATGAAGTCTTCCTGGCCTGTTTAAGTTTTCCAGTGCAGTTTTTCTTCGACAGTAATTTCATTAGTTCCCCAAAATATTAACTCATTTGCTTTCCTGAATAGCAAAAACTGCATGCTTATTTTTTAACACACACACACACACACACACACACACACAAACAGCTAAGAAAAATGGAAAGCAAGCAAGCAAGAAAGCTCAAGCACAAATTAAAATAGAAAAGAATGCATTTAGATTTAATAAAGATTTCCTTATGTAATAAAATGTTGAAACAAATCATCTGAGGGAGTTATAGTTTCTACTCCTGGTGCATATATTCTTGGGAATGTTCATAAAGAAACAAAGTATTTTGCCCTAGATGATTTATACCATAAAAGATGAGGAGATGAACAATTCTTTGCTGAATAATTTAATGAAAACTTCCAACACCTTTAAATACCTAATCTTAACTAACTGTGGTGCATTGAATATATAAAGTAATGAAATAGAACTAAGTGTAAAGTCAAAATTGAATTCCTAATTAGAGTGATAATATACAATTTCAAGATATTACACATACATCTTAAGAATTACTCCTCACAAAAACTTTGAGAAGCCCTGATTATAACTGCCATTTTACAAGTTTTAAACAGAAGTTTAGAGAAGACAGAGTTAGTAATTTGCAAAGTTGGAATGTAAATCCAAATGAGTATGATGTCCCAGTTCTGAGTTAGGACACCAGCTTTGCAATCTCTATGATAACCGTGAAGAAGACTCTCATGCACTAGAGGAGTATGTAAAAATGAGCATTTACAATATATAAGGTATTTCTTTTCAAGAATATTTTTATCCTTAAGTGCCAATGATTATTACTTGGGCAACTTTCTGCTTTAAAATAGTACATTTGAAAAAATATTTTTTATTTTTAATTATTTATATACCTATTTATTTATTTCCCACTTATTATTGGTTAATGATGCTTTTTGTTTACATATTAGCTGAAAGCCAACTAAAGACCATTATATTCTTTGTCATGGGATTAAGTACTTATAAAATTGTGTCTGCAGAAAGACAAATATGGTATGATCTTACGTGTATGTGGAGTCTAAAAACTCATACAGACAGAAAGTAGAATAGTGGTTGCCAGGGGTTGAGGGGAGGAGGGAATGGGGAGGTGGTGGTCAAAGGGTAGAAGTTTCAGTTATACATGATAAATAAATTCTGGAGATCTACTATACATCATAGTGCCTCTAGGTAACAATACTGAATTGAATATGTAAAATTTGATAAGGGGTAGATTTTTTTTTTTTTTTTTGCGGTACGCGGGCCTCTCACCTTTGTGGCCTCTCCCGTTGCGGAGCACAGGCTCCGGACACGCAGGCCCAGCGGCCATGGCTCACGGGCCCAGCCGCTCCAAGGCATGTGGGATCTTCACAGACTGGGGCACGAACCTATGTCCCCTGCATCGGCAGGCGGACTCTCAACCACTGTGCCACCAGGGAAGCCTAGGGGTAGATCTTATATTAAGTGTTCTTACCACACACACACACACACACACACACACACACATATGCACTAATAAAAGAGGTGGGAAGAAACTTTGGGAGGTGATAGATATGGTTATGTCTGTGATGGTGATTTTGGATTCATGGGTATATACTTATCCCCAAACATCTATTTGTTTACATAAAATATGTACAGCTTTTTACATGTCTATCATACTTCAATAAAGAGGTTAAAAAATTGTGTCTGATATCTAAGGATAAATCTTCTCAAGTTCAGTTGTACCCCTGTGCTTAAAAAGAGAGAAAGAATCTTTTTCCTGCACAAGTTTTTGGAAAGCACAAAATATCTTATGCTTTTAGATAATGGAAAAATATTTTACAACTGAGAAATTAGACCTCTTAGAGAACATTCCAGTCTAAATTGTGAATGATTAGGCACTGAGGATATTTTTTATCTGCCATTCTTGATGTAGAACAGATATCAGTTGCCTCACAGATAAAAGCTTCACCCTTCAATTTTGTTTTCAGCTTTTGTCTGCCACCACCCTTGCACACAGAGAAGTCACATATGAGATGATGAACTGTGAACAGAAAATTGGCTGTCCATGGTTTGCGAACTGTCAGATTTAGAAATAAAGTTCTCCCTTTCCTTTCTGCATTTAGCACTTTTGTGTTTACATAAAGAATAATAAACCCCATGTTTATACACGGCAAAGCAGGACTGTAATGAA
The DNA here is from genome assembly GCF_964341445.2 of Mesoplodon mirus. NCBI lineage: Eukaryota > Metazoa > Chordata > Mammalia > Artiodactyla > Ziphiidae > Mesoplodon > Mesoplodon mirus. The sequence goes on from NC_138983.1 coordinate 33,579,822, forward strand.
TCTTCGGAGTAAAATCTCTACTGTTTTCCAGAAAAAAAGTATGTAAACAAAATTGTTTATAATCTTAATTAATATTATAGTTTATTTATTATGATAAAAAATGACAAGAAAACTATTAGGTCTGAATCAGCAAATCTAATCAACAGAGATTATACTGTTAGAGTAAGTTGCAAGAATAAAATAAGATTTTTACAATGTTCTGAAAATTGAAATAATTCAGCTCATTTAGGATAGTTAAGTTTGACAGTGAAACTTGCTATATGCTTGTTCTAAGGGGAGTAGCATGATGGCCTGACATCATCAGAATATTACTTATTGTGTTCCCATCCCATACATCCACCATCAGCTATTGTTCTTATGGGTTATATCCAATGGCTACTTCGTGTGCATATGTACATCAATCTCCAGGATTTAAAGACTGAAAATTCACATAATTGTCTTCATTTACTAACATGGAATTAAAAGACAACTTTGCACAGTTTAACAAAGAGCAGTATAGACAGAGCAGCACAAATGGACACCCAGTTCACTCCTCTAAAAGAAATAATGAAATTTATACCTAAGAGTTTCTATACTGATATCATATTCCTGGAAATGCCTTCTTAGAGATGGTTTAAAGGAATAAGAAGCATATCATTCTGATGGAAAAGTTTGGGGCTAAGTAATAGTCTAACAATCACACCCTATGGTTTCCTTATCTCAGTAGATGGATAAAGCTTTCAAAAGCCTAGTAAAATCAGCAGGAGAGTCAAGGAGACAATAGTTTCCTTCTAAAGAAATTAAAAAGATAATTTTTAAACTTCAAAAATTATGACTAAAGAGTAAAAACAAATACACGCCTAAGGCAACTATATTTATTTTTTCTAACCTATTAAATCATGTTGCTTTTTTCACACACGAAATTAACTACTAATTTGCTCACTGATTTACAGCAGGGATGCCTAATACCTGGTTTAAGGAATTCGACTACCAACTTTGAACCCAAACTACACTTAGAATTATTTATAACACAAACCAAGAGACAACTACTAACTCTGATTTGGAGCTAGCACTTGAGTTAAACGTATTTGCTAAGATAAACACAAAATGTGAGCAGGGAAACATATTTTTATGATATGTAAATGCCTTTCCTAGGGTATGGTGAGAGGTATAAGAGGTATTCACTGGAGGAAAACCCTGAAAGGCTGTCTGGACAAGGAGCACAGGACAATTTCAAATTTGTTTTTAGCAAACCTTCCATTGCTTGCGAAGCACTAAAGGAGATCACTTTCTTATACATAATAAATCACAAACTCTTAGAGTTGAAATGTGTCTTAAGAGACACTTCATGCAACCTTTGATCAGAAGCATCCATTTTTCATACCACCACCAAGAGTGGAATTCCACGTTCTTTCTCAATATCTTTGTAGTTGGGGAAATCAATGCTCCTTGTGGCAGCCCATCTGATCTTTAAGAAGCATAAGTGTTGGATTTTTTTTTGAATAGAATAGAGGTCTTTTTGTCTAAAACTTTAATCTTTCATCCACTGACACTATTGCTAACCCATGGGAATCCAGAGAATGGTTTTTATTCCTTTCACATGTTAGCTTTTTCAATATTTGCAGATAGGTTTTTACCTTCCATATTACCCTTCATGTCTCCTCTAACTGTATAATTTCAGATAAAGCCTTTCTTATCTGACCTTAAGTTTCCTAATCTATAAAATAAAAGGTTTAAAAAACAATTTTGTAGTAAAATATTTTATGTACAAAAAGTTACTGGAAAGTTCGGTGCCCCATTGGCTTCCCCACTGGCTGTTTTAGAAATCTGTCAGGGGAATACATCTGTAGTAGTCAAAAGCTATATAGAAGACAGACTGAGAAAAATCAAGACATATGTGTATAGATTCAAATTTCTGTACTATTTCTAAAAGTGAATTATCTGTTTATTTCAGCCATTGATGAAGATAGCTTTAATTCACCTCACTCTCTTCTGGACATGCCCCAGTTTGTCAAAATGGAGGATGAGCGTTCAATAAATTTCCCATTTTAAAAATTAGTCAACTTCAGAATTGGATTAAAGATGTGCAAACTATTTCAGTATAAAGGGTTTTTTCCTGCCTTTGTAACAGAAAAAAAAGAATCTATCCTAAATGATTAACCCTTTAATAATACAGTTAAATGCTATATGTTTGATGGCCTGAACCGCAACTGATAAAAAAGTCAGGTGTTGAATTCATCCAGTAATCTAGTCAATCTATTCAATCATTTTAAGAAAGGCAATAATTCTCAATAAAATACTGGCAAACCAAATTCAGCAGCACATTCAAACGACTATTCACCATGATCAAGTGGGATTTATCCCTGGGATGCAAGGACAATTCAACATATGCAGATCAATCAATGTGATATATCACATTAATAGAATGAAAGGAAATAATGAGCTGATCATATCACCAGTTGCAGAAAAAACATTTGACAAAAGGCGACAGTGATTCATATAAAAACTCAACAAATTATATATAGAAGGAACATATTTCAACATAATAAAGGTAATATATGACAAGTTCACAGCTAACATTATATTCAATGATGAAAAGTTGAAAGCTCTTCCACAAAGATCAGGAATGGGACAAGGGTGCCCACTCTTACCACTACTATGCAATATAGTACTGGAAGTCCTAGCTAAGGAAATCGGCAAGAAAAAGAAATAAAAGGTATCAGAACTGGAAATGAAGTTACCTCTATTTGCAGATGACATGATTTTATATATAGGAAGCCATGAAGGCTCAAAAAAAATTTAGCTCTAATCAATGAATTCAGTAAAATTAACATGCAAAAATCAGTATCATTTCTATAAACAACACATTCTCTGAAAAAGAAATAAATAGATCTTATTTACAATAGCAACAAAAACCATAGAATACTTAGGAATAAATTTAACTAAGGAGGAGGAGTATTTCATCTCTAATAACTACAGATGAAAGAAATTGAAAGTGACACAAATAAATGGATAAGTATCCCATGTCCATAGATTGGAAGAATATTGTTGAAGTAGTACCAAAACCCATCTATACAATCAATGCAATTCCTATCAAGATTCCAAAGGCATTTTTTAAAGAAGGAGAAAAAACAATCTCATAATTTGTATGGAACCACAAAAGACCCCAAACAGGCAAAGAAATCCTGAGAAAGAAGAACAAAGCTGGGGGCATCATGCTTTTTTATTTCAAGTTATACTATAAAGCTACAGTCACAGAAAGAATATGGTACTGGCATAAAAACAGACAAGTACACTGATGGAATAGAATCAGGAGTCCAGAAATAAACCGAAGCATATACAGTCAACTAATATTTGACAAGGGAGACAAGAAAACTCAAAGGAGAAAAGAGGGTCTCTTCAAATAAATGGTGGTGACATAATTAGATATTCACATGCAAAAGTTGAAACTGGATCCCTATCTTACACCACTCACAAAAATTAACTCAAAATGGATTGAAGACGTAAATGTAAGATCTGAAACTGTAAAACTCCTAGAAGAAAAAATAGAAATATAGCTCCTTGACATAGGTCTTGGTCATGGTTTTTTGGATAGGACACCTAAAGCACAAGCAACAAAATACAAAAATAAAATAGTTGGACTGGGCTTCCCTGGTGGCGCAGTGGTTGAGAGTCTGCCTGCCGATGCAGGGGACACGGGTTTGTGCCCCGGTCCAGGAAGATCCCTCATGCCGCGGAGCGGCTGGGCCCGTGAGCCATGGCCACTGGGCCTGCGCGTCCAGAGCCTGTGCTCCGCAATGGGAGAGGCCACGGCAGTGAGAGGCCTGCTTACCGCAAAAAAAAAAAAAAAAAAAAAAAAAAAAGTTGGACTACATCAAACTAAAAAGCTTCTGTACAGAAGGAGACACTATCAACAAAGAGAAAAGGCAACTTACTTATGGAATGGGAAAACATATTTGTAAACCATATATCTGATACATCTGACAAACGGTTAATATCCAAACTATATAAAGAACTCATACAACTCAACAGCAAAAAGTGCAAGTAGGCCAATTAAAAAAAAAAAAATGGGCAAAGGACTCAAGTACATATTTCTCCAAAGAAGACATACAAAAGGCCAACAGATACGTGAAAAGATGCTCAACATCACTAGTCATTAGGGAAATGCAAATTAGAATCACAATAAGATATCACCTTACACCTATTAGAATGGTCATTACCAAAAAGACAAGAGATAAGAAATGTTGGCACTGGATATGGGAAACATTGTGCACTATTGCTGGGACTGCAAATTGATACAGGCACTATGGAACACTATGGAGGATCCTCAAAAAATTATAATAGAACTACCATATCATCCAGCAATTTCACAACTGGAAATATACCCAAAGGAAACAAAAGCATTAACTCAAAAAGATATCTGGAGGAGCTCCAAGATGTCAAAAGAGTAAGACGTGGAGATCACGTCCCAAATACATCAGAAATACATCTACATGTGGAACAACTCCTACAGAACACCTACTGAATGCTGGCAGAAGACCTCAAACCTTGCAAAAGGCAAGAAACTCCCCATGTACCTGGGTAGGGCAAAAGAAAAAAGATAAAACAGAGACAAAAGAATAGGGACGGGACCTGCACCAGTGGGAGGGAGCCGTGAAGGAGGAAAGGTTTCCACACACTAGAAGCCCCTTCATGGGCGGAGACTGCAGGGGGCGGAGGGGGAAAGCTTCAGAGCCACGGAGGAGAGCGCAGCAACAGGGGTATGGAGGGCAAAGCGGAGAGATACCCGCACAGAGGATCAGTGCCGGCCAGCACTCACCAGCCCAAGGCTTGTCTGCTCACCCGCTGGGGTGGGCGGGGGCTGGGAGCTGAGGCTCGGGCTTCGGAGCTCGGAGGCCAGGGAGAGGACTGGGGTTGGCGGCGTGAACACAGCCTGAAGTGGTTAGTGCACCATGGCTAGCCGGAAGGAAAAAGTCTGGAGCTGCCTAAGAGGCAAGAGACTTTTTTTTCCCTCTTTGTTTCCTGGTGCGCGAGGAGAGGGGATTAAGAGCACTGCTTAAAGGGGCTTCAGAGACTGGCGTGAGCCGCGGCGATCAGCGCGGACCCCAGAGACAGGCATGAGACACTAAGGCTGCTGCTGCCACCACAAAGAAGCCTGTGTGCGAGCACAGGTCATTATCCACACCGCCCCTCCTGGGAGCCTGTGCAGCCTGCCACTGCCAGGGTCCCGAGATCCAGGGACAACTTACCCGGGAGAACGCACGGCGTGCCTCAGGCTGCTGCAACGTCACGCTGGCCTCTGCTGCTGCAGGCTCGCCCCGCACTCCGTGCCCCTCCCTCCCCCGGGCCTGAGTGAGCCAGAGCCCCCGAATCAGCTGCTCCTTTCACCCCGTCCTGTCTGAGCGAAGAACAGATGCCCTCAGGTGACCTGCATGCAGAGGCGGGGCCAAATCCAAAGCTGAACCCAAGGAGCTGTGCAAACAAAGAAGAGAAAGGGAAATCTCTCCCAGCAGCCTCAGAAGCAGCAGATTAAATCTCCACAATCAACTTGATGTACCCTGCATCTGTGGAATACCTGAATAGACAACGAATCATCCCAAATTGAGGAGGTGGACTTTGGGAGCCACAATATATATATTTTCCCTTTTTATCTTTTTGTGAGTGTGTATATGTATGCTTCTGTGTGTGATTTTGTCTGCATAGCTTTGCTTTTACCATTTGTCCTACGGTTCTGTCTATCCGTTTTTTTGTTTGTTTGTTTTGTTTTGTTTTATTAGGATAGCTTTCAGCGCTTGTTATCATTGGTGGATTTGTTTTTTGATTTGGTTGCTCTCTTCTTCCTTTCTTTCCTTTTTTTAAAAAATTACTTTAAAATAATTTTAATGATTATTTTTTATTTTAAAAACTTTTTTATTTTATTTTATTTTATTTTATCTTCTTTCTTTTCTTTCTTTCTTTCTTTCTTTCTTTCTTTCTTTCTTTCTTTCCTTCTTTCTTTCTTTCTTTTCTCCCTTTTATTCTGAGCCATGTGGATGACAGGCTCTTGCTGCTCCAGCCAGGCATCAGGGCTGTGCCTCTGAGGTGGGAGAGCCAAGTTCAGGATACTGGTCCACAAAAGACCTCCAACCTTCATGTAATATCAAAGTAAAACTCTCCCAGAGATCGCCATCTCAACACCAAGACCCAGATCCACTCAACGAACAGCAAGCTACAGTGCTAGACACCCTGTGCGAAACAACTAGCAACACAGGAACGCAAACCCACCCATTAGCAGAGAGGCTGCCTAAAATCATAATAAGGCCACAGACACCCCAAAACACACCACCAGATGTGGACCTGCCCACCAGAAAGACAAGATCCAGCCTCATCCACCAGAACACAGGCACTAGTCCCCTCCAGCAGGAAGCCTACACAAACCCACTGAACCAACCTTAGCCACTGGGGGCAGACACCAAAAAAAAAAAGGGAACTATGAACCTGAAACCTGTGAAAAGGAGACACCCAACACAGTAAGTTAAGCAAAATGAAAAGACAGAGAAACACACAGCAGATGAAGGAGCAAGATAAAAACCCACCAGACCTAATAAATGAAGAGGAAATAAGCAGTCTAACTGAAAAAGAATTCAGAATAAATGATAGTAAAGATGATCCAAAATCGTGGAAATAGAATTGAAAAAACACAAGAAAAGTGTAACAAGGACCTAGAAGAACTAAAGAGCAAACAGTTATAAACAACACAATAAATGAAATTAAAAATTCTCTAGAAGGGATCAATCGCAGAATAACTAAGGCAGAAGAATGGATAAATGACCTGGAATATAAAGTAGTGGAAATAACTACTGCAGAACAGCATAAAGAAAAAAGATAGAAAAGAATTTAGGACAGTCTCAGAGACCTATGAGACAACACTAAAGGCACCAACAATCAAATTATAGGGGTCCCAGAAGAAGAAGAGAAAAAGAAAGGGACTGAGAAAATATTTGAAAAGATTATAGTTGAAAACTTCCCTAATATTGGAAAGGAAATAGTTAATCAAGTCAAGGAAGCACAGAGAGTCCCATACAGGATCAATCCAAGGCCAAGACACATATTAATCTAACTATCAAAAATTAAATAAAAAGAAAAAATATTAAAAGCAGCAAGGGAAAAACAACAAATAACATAGAAGGGAATCCGCATAAGGTTAAAAGCTGAACTTTCAGCAAAAACTCTGCAAGCCAGAAGGAAGTGGCAGGACATATTTAAAGTGATGAAGGGGAAAAACCTACAACCAACATTACTCTACAAAGGAAGGATCTCACTCAGATTTGACGGAGAAATTAAAACCTTTACAGACAAGCAAAAGCTAAGAGAATTCAGCACCATGAAACCAGCTTTACAACAAATGCTAAAGGAACTTCTCTAGGCAGGAAACACAAGAGAAGGAAAAGACCTACAATAACAAACCAAAAACAATTAAGAAAATGGTACAGGAGCATACATGTCGATAATTTAAAATGGATTAAATGCTCCAACCAAAAGACATAGACTGGCTGAATGGATACAAAAACAAGACCTGTACATAAGCTGTCTACAAGAGACCAACTTCAGACCTAGGGACACATACAGACTGAAAGTGAGGGGATGGAAAAAGATATTCCATGCAAATGGAAATCAAAAGAAAGCTGGAGTAGCAATTCTCATATGAGATAAAATAGACTTTAAAACAAAGACTATTACTAGAGACAAAGAAGGACACTACATAATGATTGGGGGATCAATCCAAGAAGAAGATATAACAATTGTAAATATTCATGCACCGAACATAGGAGCACCACAATACATAAGGTAAATACTAACAGCCATATAAGGGGAAATCAACAGTAACACAATCATAGTAGGGGGCTTCAACAACCCACTTTCACCAATAGACAGATCATCTGAAATGAAAAAAATAAGGAAACACAAGCTTTAAATGATACATTAAACAAGATGGACTTAATTGATATTTATAAGACATTCCATCAAAAACAACAGAATACACTTTCTTCTCAAGTGCTGATGGAATACTTCCCAGGACAGATCATATACTAGGTCACAAATCAGCCTTGGTAAATTTAAGAAAATTGAAATTGTATCAAGTACCTTTTCCGACCACAATGCTATGAGACTAGATATCAATTACAGGAAAAAATCTGTAAAAAATACAAACACATGGAGGCTAAACAATACACTATTTAATAACTAAGATATCACTGAAGAAATAAAAGAGGAAATCAAAAAAATATCTAGAAACAAATGACAATGAAAACACAAGCCAAAACCTATGGGATGCAGCAAAAGCAGTTCTAAGAGGGAAGTTTATAGCAATATGATCCTACCTTACGAAACGAGAAACATCAAATAAACAACCTACCCTTACACCTAATGCAATTAGATAAAGAAGAATAAAAAGTCACAGCAGAAGGAAAGATATCATAAAGGTCACATCAGAAATAAATGATACAGAAATGAAAGAAACAATAGCAAACACCAATAAAATGAAAAGCTGATTCTTTAAGAAGATAAACAAAATTGATAAACCATTAGCCAGACTCATCAAGAAAAAAAGGGAGAAGACTCAAATCAATAGAGTTAGAAAGGAAAAAGGAGAAGTAACAACTGACACTGCAGAAATACAAAGGCTCATGAGAGAGTACTACAAGCAACTATATGCCAATAAAAGGGACAAACTGGAAGAAATGGACAAATTCTTAGAAATGCACGACCTTCTGAGACTGAACCAGGAAGAAATAGAAAATATTGACAGACCAATCACAAGCACTGAAAGTGAAACTCTGATTAAAAATCTTCCAACAAACAAAAGCCCAGAACCAGATGGCTTCACAGGCGAATTCTATCAAACATTTAGAGAAGAGCTAACATCTATCCATCTCTAACTCTTCCAAAATATAGCAGAGGGAGGAACACTCCCAATTTCATTCTACGAGGCGACCATCACCCTGGTACCAAACCCAGAAAAAGATGTCACAAAGAAAGAAAACTACAGGCCACTATCACTGATGAACATAGAGGCAAAAATCCTTAACCAAATACTAGCAAAGAGAATCCAACAGCACATTAAAAGGATCAGGCACCATGATCAAGTGGGGTTTATCCCAGGAATGCAAGGATTATTCAATATACACAAATCAATCAATGTGATACACCATATTAACAAATTGAAGGAGAAAAACCATAAGATCATCTCAATAGATGCACAGAAAGCTTTCGACAAAATTCAACACCCCTTTCTGATAAAAACCCTCCAGAAAGTAGGCATAGAGGGAACTTGCCTCAACATAATAAAGGCCATACATGACAAACCCACAGCCAACATCATCCTCAATGGTGAAAAACTGAAACCATTTCCAGTAAGATCAGGAAAAAGAGAAGGTTGCCCACTCTCACCACTATTATTCAACGTAGTTTTGGAAATTTTAGCCACAGCAATCAGAGAAGAAAAAGAGATAAAAGGAATCCAAATTGGAAAAGAAGAAGTAAAGCTGTCACTGTTTGCAGATGACATGATACTATACATAGAGTATCCTAAAGATGCTACCAGAAAACGACTAGAGCTAGTCAATGAATTTGGTAAAGTAGCAGTATACAAAATTAATGCACAAAAATCTCTTGCATTCCTATACACTAATGATGAAAAATCTGAAAGTGAAATTAAGAAAACACTCCCATTTACCATTGCAACAAAAAGAATACAATATCTAGGAATAAACCTACCTAAGGAGATAAAAGACCTGTATGCAGAAAATTATAAGACACTGATGAAAGAAATTAAAGATGATATAAATAGATGGAGAGATATACCATGCTCCTGGATTGGAAGAATCAACATTGTGAAAATGACTCTACTACCCAAAGCAATCTACAGATTCAGTGTAATCCCTATCAAACTACCACTGGCATTTTTCACAGAACTAGAACAAAAAATTTCACAATTTGTATGGAAACACAAAAGACCCTGAATAGCCAAAGCAATCTTGAGAACGAAAAATGGAGCTGGAGGAATCAGGCTCCCTAACTTCAGAGTTTACTACAAAGCTACAGTAATCAAGACAGTATGGTACTGGCACAAAAGCAGAAATATACTTCAATGGAACAGGATAGAAAGCCCAGAGATAAACCCAGGCACATATGGTCACCTTATCTTTGATAAAAGAGGCAAGAATATGCAGTGGAGAAAAGACAGCCTCTTCAATAAGTGGTGCTGGGAAAAATGGACAGCTGCATGTAAAAGAATGAAATTAGAACACTCCGTAACACCATACACAAAAATAAACTCAAAATGGATTAACGATCTAAATGTAAGGCCATATACTATCAAACTCTTAGAGGAAAACATAGGCAGAACACTCTGACATAAATCACAACAAGATCCTTTTTGACCTACCTCCTAGAGAAATGGAAATAAGAACAAAAACAAACAAATGAGACCTAATGAAACTTAAAAGCTTTTGCACAGCAAAGGAAAACATAAACAAATGAAAATACAACCCTCAGAATGGGAGAAAATATTTCCAAATGAAGCAACTGACAAAGGATTAATCTCCAAAATTTACAAGCAACTCATGGAGCTCAATATCAAAAAAAACAAACAACCCAATCCAAAAATGGGCAGAAGACCTAAACAGACATTTCTCCAAAGAAGCTATATGGATTGCCAACAAACACATTAAAGAATGCTCAACATCATTAATCATTAGAGAAATGCAAATCAAATCTACAATGAGATATCATCTCACACCGGTCAGGATGGCCATCATCAAAACATCTACAAACAATAAATACTGAGAGTGTGTGGAGAAAAGGGAACCCTCTAGCACTGTTGCTGGGAATGTAAATTGGTACAGCCACTATGGAGAACAGTATGGAGCTTCCTTAAAAACCTACAAATAGAACTACCATACGACCCAGCAACCCCACTACTGGGCATAGACCCTGAGAAAACCATAATTCAAAAAGAGTCATGTACCACATTGTTCATTGCAGCACTATTTACAATAGCCAGGACATGGAAGCAACATAAGTGTCCATCAACAGATTAATGTATAAAGAAGATGTGGCACATATATACAATGGAATATAACTCAGCCATAAAAAGAAATGAAATTGAGTTATTTGTAGTGAGGTGGATGGGTCTAGAGTCTGTCATACAGAGTGAAGTAAGTCAGAAAGAGAAAAACAAATACTGTATGCTAACACATATATATATGGAATTTAAGAAAAAAAAAAGGTCATGAAGAACCTAGGGGCAAGATGGGAATAAAGACATAGACCTACTAGAGAATGGACTTGAGGATATGGGGAGGGGGAAGGGTAAGCTGGGACAAAGTGAGAGAGTGGCATGGACATATATACACTACCAAGTGTAAAACTGATAGCTAGTGGGAAGCAGCCGCATTGTACAGGGAGATCAGCTCAGTGCTTTGTGACCACCTAGAGGGGTGGGATAGGGAGGTTGGGAGGGAGGGAGATGCAAGAGGCAAGAGATATGGGGATATATGTATATGTATAACTGATTCACTTTGTTATAAAGCAGAAACTAACACACCATTATAAAGCAATTAGACTCCAATAAAGATGTTAAAAAAAAAAGATATCTGTACTCCCATGTTCATAGCAGCATTATTTACAATAGCTAAGACATGGAAACAATCCAAGTGTACACTCATGGATAAATGGAATAAATGGATATAAGAAGTTGTGGTATATATTTACAAAAGGATATTATTCAGCCATAGTAATCAAGGACATCCTGCCATTTGCAACAACATGGTTGAAACTTGAAGGGAAATAATTCAGAGAAAGACAAATACTGTATGATCTTACTTATATGTGGACTCTAAAACAAAACAAAACAAAACAAAAAACCAACCAACTAAAACCAACCAACTAAACAAAAACACATTTAAAAAAAGAGCTCAGACTTGTGGTTACCAGAGGTGGAGGGCTGGGGGAGAGAAGAAATTGGCAGAAGGTGGTCCAAAGATACAAATTCCATATTTTTTTCCATATCCATGTATTAAACCTTTCTTTTTCATAGTTAAAAAAACATTTTGAGGAACTGAGAACAAACCCTAACTAGAAATGTTTGATTACCATTTATAGTCTTCTTAAGCTTGTTATAATATACATTATAAGATTATATAAACTGTTATGATTATATATTATATATATAATAAAACATTATAAAATTTTATAACATTATTATAAAATTCCATTCCTGAGAATTTTATGTTTATTTTATCTGTTGTAGTATATTGTTAGACTATATACTTCTCCCTTCAGTTCTGTCAGGTTTTGCTTCATAGATTTTAGGATTCTGCTCTTAGGTGCATACATGTTTTTAATTGATATATCTTCCTAATGGATTGATCCTTTTATCATTATTAAATGTCTCTCTTCACCTTGTGTGACAGTTATTATCTTAAAGTCTATTTTGTCTCAGACTATTTTTTTAAACATTTTTTATTATTTATAACACTATACAAGGTTCCTATTTACGATATTATAGTTCAACTTCTGTATACATTACACCATGCTTACCACCAAAAGTTTAGTTTCCATCCATCACCATACTGTTGACCCCCTTTACCCATTTTGCCCTCTTCCTACTCCTTCTTTCCCTTTGGTAACCACTACTTTGTTCTCTGTATCAATGTGTTTGTTTGTTATGTTTTGTTTATTTTTTTATATTCCAAATATGAATGGAATTATATGGTATTTGTCTTTCTCCATCTGACTTCATTTAGCTTAATACCCTCAAGGTCCACCCATGCTGCCACAAATGGCAAGATTTCATCTTTTTTATGGCTGAGTAGTATTCCATTGAATACATATACAACTTATTCTTTATCCATTCATTCATCAATGGACGCTTAGGTTTTTTCTATATCTTGACTACTGTAAATAATGCTGTGATGAACACAGGGGTGCATGTATCAAATTAGCATTTTGGTATTCTTCAGATAAATACCAAGAAGTGGAAGAGCTGGATCATGTGATAGCTCTATTCTTAATTTTTTGAGGAATCTCCATACTGTTTTCCATAGTTACTGAACCAATTTTCATTCCCACTAACAGGGTATAAGGGTTCTATTTTCTCCACATCCTCTCCAACACTTATTTCTTGCTTTTTTGCATTCCAATGGGCATGAGGTGATACTTCATTGTGGTTTTGATTTGTATTCCCCTAATAATTAGTGATGTTGAACATCTTTTCATGTGCTTGTTGGCCATCTGTATGCCTTATTTGGAAAAATGTCTATTCAACTCCTCTGTCAATTTTTCTTCTATGATCAACATCTAGGTCCACTCAAAGTTTTTTCTATTCTCTGCTTTATTTCCTGTGTATGGGTTATATTTTGTCTATATGTCCGTGCTTCATAATTTTTTGTTGTTGTAGAAACTGGACATTTTTCATAATTTATGTAGCAATTATTTTGCATTATATTGATAGATTCTATATCTCTCAATAAATTGAATTATCTTTCCTTTTCTTCAAAATGATTGACTAATTTCACTAGCTAAAGAACCATTTTATAAATAAACTTTTAACCTTGAAAACCATAATGTATGAATCTTCTAGGTTTTAATACTGTGGAGAGGAAGTTTAAAATTTGATATTTCTTCACTTATAGTTAAAGTGTTTTACTTTGTTTTTGTTTAGTGATGAAGTATTTATTTCGCTGTTGGTATTTTTTTCTGCCTACTTATTTGTAATAATGTTTATTCTTGTAATTAAAACTTTTTTCCACTTAGATTATTAGTTTTGTCCTTTAAAAATATTGATTTGGTAACCAGTGAGAACCTTAGAAGTACAGCGTCAGTAAAGTTACCTGCTACTGTATATGTGATAATATTTTCCCTCCTATTTGTTTTAGTATGCTATTCAAGAATATGTGATCCTAACAAATGCTTTATTGTTCTTTACCATTATAAATTTTCTTAGACTAGAATTTGTTTTGTTATCTACCCTCCAAATATTTATTTTTGTGCTTGTATACGTTCACAAGGATAGTGAGTAGAATTTCCTCAGTCCCCTTCACTATCCAAATGGTTTATTTTGAATCTCTTTTGGATCTTAAGCATCAAGGACAGTTTTAAAATAGTTCATGTCTTCAGGTCTTTTCTTCTTTTGATGAATCTGCTACTCTGGGGCTAGCATATTCATTAAGCTTTCTTGTTAGCCAGGCCTGTACACAAAGTCAGAGGGTGATTATATTTAGTCTCCTCAATGATTATCTGCCTTGCATATCAGTGACAATCCAGTTGTGTGACAGGGGATGCCTTTAGTTGTTACCTAAAAAATCTTCACATCCTACTTTTTAAGTGTAGTGCATACTGCAATAAAAATAATATTCTGTGAATTCAATGGTTTCACCATTTTCTTCGTGCCTATCCTTATATTCAGATCTTGGATTACTAAATTAGGTGGTCTTAATAGAATTTTTCCCAGGGTTCTTTGAGAAATCCATTTGTTTACGGAGCACTAGACCTAATTTATCTTAAATATATACATTTACAAAGTCATAAGAATCAACTAACAAAGTTTATCTTTGGTAACCAAATGAGAAAATGTCCCTTGATTACTCATCATAAGATATTATTAGCCGAAAAGATCATATAACTTAAAAAAAACCTGTGAGAAACTTTCTTTCTACTGGTTACAGATATAATTATTGATCTACACGTTACCTAAAAGCAAAGCCCTGATTGCCCCTCAGGTGCTATACCAGCTGCAGCTTCTAGATAAATGAGACTGACCAGCTATGAATAATTGTCCCATTTTGCTCTGATTTCTGGCTTGGGGCATGCAAATATGCTGCTCTTTCTGAAGGCTTACATAAGACCAGAATGAAATATTCAACATAAAATAGTGCCTGAGAATATCACCTTTAAAAGGAATTATTATCATGGCCTGTCCAAATTATTTTGTATTCTTTTAACAGTCCAAAGAGAATGTTATACTTTTATGATAGTAAAATGATGTCTTTGATGTCTTATTATAAGCCTAAATCCTAATTTCACTGCTATTAAATCCAAACTTTCCTTTTTAGTGATGCACTTTGTGCTAACATTCTAAAATCAGGTGGCTAGATGTCACATAATACTGGTTTTACTCTTTGAATGAGGAAGGAGAAAAACTTTCAGAATTTCAGAACTTGTATATTTGCATATTAAAGTCTGCAAAGTGCTTTGAAAGGGTTCACACCTAGAGTGAAAAGCTTGTTTTTTATTTGAATATATACCTTTGAGAGGAAAAATTATATATTCAAACCTCAAGCTTTCCACACTTTCAAATCTTGAAGTAGCACCTTAGGAGAGGCAATCAAGTGAACAGGATAGTTCAGTGGATTAAAAGCCAAGTTAACTGAACTGTTCTTGGGTTTACTTTGAACTCTGAACGTCAACAACTAATTTAATTTCCCTAGGTTTTTGTTTCCTCTTTTAAGGAAAAAATGGAGGAGTTCATTTTAGAGACTAAGATATATTCTATTTAATCATCATTCTGCTTCACAAATAACTCTAATTATAGTTATAAATGCATAATTCTAAAATTATGTGAAATAAACAAAATAGAGTAAAATCATAGAGCAGGAGCTGTCCGCCTTTATAATTATACTAGATTTTAAAAATTCTTCTATGTTCACACCCCATTTTTTCCCTAATCTTCTTCCATTTTCCTATGCTAATAAAGAAGAGCTGGCTTCCTTGAAATTGAGGTTAAGGTCAAATAATTACCAGAATAATGCATATCACCGTATGACTGTGCTGACAATCAGAGGGACAGAAGGAACTATGAAATAAGGGAGGCGTGAAGTGGCTGAAATTATGTGAAATTTGACACAGTTCTACATAGTCTTTTCAACAACGTAGAAAATTATCCCTAACTTAGAACAGAAGAATTTGAGGCATACTAACATGTGAGATCCATGTGATCAGGGTCTCTTTAAGTTCACTTTTGCGTCTCTAAAATTAAAAGAGCATCTTTGTAGAGTAGCTACTCCACAAATATGCATTTAATAAATGAATTTTTCATAAATTTTATCAATGTCACCGAAGTGTTCATTTTTTCCTATCCCATAAAAATAAACTGGTTGTACCTTAATGTGAAACATATTTTATGAATTGTGCTTTGATATTCCTTTTGCATTCTTCACTTGCTACACTGATTTCCCAAAGACTCTTTCCAATTTCAAACAGGATGAGGAAACTGTCACACCCATCCTTGTTCTTAGCTTCCACATGCTTGTCCTCTGCATGGGTGAACCTTTTCAGTTTTCATAAGTTGTTTCATCTCATTTCACTTTTCCAAAGACAAATCGTTTTATCAAAAGATGATTAATCAGCTCCAATACATATACAGGGCGTATGTTCAAGCCATCTTTTCAACTAGTCTGCATGAATGCAGTACCTTAGTTTTAATTACTTGATTCTTATCTTCTTCCTAAGCCCTATAAATCACACCTTTTCATCATTCCTTATCTCATGACCCAGTTGCCAATTGTAGCCTTTCTGTATTGGTTACTGATGATAGATTCTTGCCCTAGTAGGCTTACTGCTGTCTCAAAGCCCTCCTGTAGTTGTGTTTCTTATTATCTTTTGCCAGGACTCATTTTTGAGATCAAAGTTCTGCCCTTGAAATAAAAATTAGACTGTAATGTATCCTCTGGCCCCGTGTCCTATTATACAGAGGATACTCATTTCAGAAACTATCACTGAGTTACAACCAAGACTCTTTACCCCTCAAACGAGAGGTATCGTTTCAATTCCGAGTTCTTTACCACCTTTCATTTTATGCTATAAAGCATGCCCTACCAATTTAAGTATAGAACCACAATGTCTCTCAGTGTTTCAAAGCTTTCCTATAAAACACTTACTTTCCATATTTTTAATTCTTTATCTAACTCACTCTGTTAATTTTTGTGTTTTAAAATCTGCTCTATCACATTTTTCAATGCAAAAAACAAATCTAAACACCCCACATAAAGCCCTCATTCTGTAACCCTCAGCCACATCTTCACTCTTATTTTTAACTTTTCTCCCTCTCATATTACTTTCCAGCCACGCTTTTCCCTATTTCTGGATTATTCTTCCTATCTTTCTTCATTTGGCAAACTTTACACAGTCTTCATATTTTTTAGGAATCTCATCTGTGTCAAGTGGTTCCCTTAGCATAATTCTTTTTTAATTTTTATTTTATATTGGAGTATAGTTAACAATATCATGTTAGTTTCAGGTGTACAGCAAAGGGATTCAGTTATACATATACATGTATCTATTCTTTTTCAAATTCTTTTCCCATTTAGGTTATTACACAATATTGAGCAGAGTTCCCCGTGCTATACAGTAGGTCCTTGTATATATTTTAAATATAGTAGTGTGTATGGGTCAATCCCAAACTCCCAATCTGTCCCTCCCCCCACCCCTGGTAAGGTAGCCATAAGTTTGTTCTCTAAGTCTGTTAGTCTGTTTCTGTTTTATAAATAAGTTCATTAGTATCATTTTCTTTTAGGATTCCCCATATAAGCAAAAGAATAGTTAAGAGGATCAGGATTTGAATTCTAGTTCTGCTACTCAGATGATGGGCCTCAGTTTCATTACATTTGAAATATGATGAGGTTAAGGTATTAGTATTTTTTAAAATTACATAGGTGATTCTTTATATTTGTTTTAATTTTTATTGGAGTATAGTTGATTTAAAATGTTGTGTTAGTTGCTACTGTACAGCAAAGTGAATCAGTTATATATATACATATATCCATTCTTTTTTAGATTGTTTTCCAATATAGGTCATTACAGAGTATTGAGTAGAATTCCCTGTGCTATACAGTAGGTCCTTATTAGTCATCTGTTTTATATATAGTAGTGTGTATATGTCAATCCCATTTTCCAAATTTATCCCTCCCTCCTCCCTTCCCCTGTGGTAACTATAAGTATGTTTTCTACATCTGTGACTCTATTTCTGTTTTGTAACACGTCAGACTCAACTCTAGGTGCACTTAAGAATCACCTTATTTACAAAACATAGATAATTCTTAAGTGCACCTAGAGTTGAATCTGACGTGTTGTCCTGCCTGTCTTTCTTGTCTCTGATGTTTTCTTTACACATTCATAGTGAGGTTTCTACAATGGAAATCTGACTTTGTCATTGTTTCCTTTTTTCAATCAGGTCCCTTTGCTCTCAGAATGAATAATGGCATGTAACATATTTAGTTATTTGGCCTCTGCTTACCTCTCCATATCAAGTACATTTTTATTTGCTTTATAAAATTATTTGTATTATAATCATATATGTATATTTTTATATACTTAAATATATTTACATTTAAATTATATTTTTCAAAGAAGGTCTGATTATCACAAGTTGTTTTAATACAGTATAGTTCCATACATTCTGACTTGAATTGTGGTCAATTACAACCTACAAAATTTGCCTGATACTGTAACATTTATTCTCAGCCAGTTGTTTAGAATGTTATGGTTGCATTGCTTTATCTGAAGCCTACGTCCATGTTCCTTCAAAATAATATTATCCAGATATGTGACTAATTTTCTCATTTGCCAGATTGTTATTTTGCTTGTATTCCAGGATATTAGGAAACATGTCTAATTTCGTACCATCTACAAATGTAATAAGCAGAGTTGCTTTCACAAATGTTTAAAAACTATTTAAATATTCAATAGAAAACACTTTAGTAAGAACAACACATTTATTTAGAATTTCACTTATCAATACTGAACATTATTCATTACTCAATTTGATATATACCTTAATGAAATAAAATAGTTACAATCTTCATTTTTTTCCTGCAGGTATTGATTTTGATATTTCTTTCTTGGCCAAGATTTGGATTTTTTATGCCTTTCTTTGATATTTAATGCAAAATAACTCTTTTCCTTCCATTTACATTACTTCTTAATAATTTTTCACATACTTATGCTTTCTATTTGCTTCAATTTGACTGAAATGCAAGAGAGATTTCTGTTCAGCCATTATATTCTAATGACAGTCATAGGCAAGGAAGTGCTTCAGGTACAGGTACATGTCACTTTGCTCAGAACCATAATCATGCAGCCCTTAAGGAATTAGGCTCGAACAGGATATACTGACATTCTATTAACTCAGAATTGGGCAAGATGCTGATATTTCTACTATGTATTCACTCACCCATTCACTGATTCAAAAACATTGTTTATCTATTACTAGCCAACAACAAGGCTGAGTTCTGGAGGCAAAAGAAATATGATTCTTGTCATGATACACCTATGTTATGATGCACAATAAAGATGAGTAAACAATTACAACACAGTGGGATAAATCCTCCAGGGGGGGAAGTTCAGGATAGTAAAGGAGCACAGAGAAGTTTCACTAGATGGGACATCAGGAAAGGGTTTTTGAGTGAAATGGTAGATGTGAACAGATAAGAGAAAATTAGCCAGGGAAAATTAAAGTGCAGGGGATGGATGTAAATTCAGAACATTCCAGGGAGAGATATTAGCAAATGAAAAAGCTAGAAAGATCTTGGAAGATTTGGGGGAAGACTTGGGGAAGTGACATTAGTATCAAATGGCCAGAGAGTATATACATGCAAGAATGGAAGGTAGTGACAAAAGGTAGGGTTAGAATAAAATCCTTGAAGGCCTTGTAAACCTTGTTTAGGATAGAGATAAATATGATCTAAATCAGGATTGAAATATGGTAATTGCCACTATACTATGCCATTATTTTCCAGGCAAATGTCCTATATGCAGTCAAGATACTTTTTAAAAAACAATTTTTGTTTACAATTCTGAAAAAAGGAATATTATTTATTTAGAGCTGTGACCATATCCTCTAAAATTATGTTAAACAGTGGCCATAATGGTAAGCATGTGTATTTGTTTATGTACTGTTTTCTTTAGTGTTTTGACAAAACCCTACCAGGTTAGGGAATTGTTCCTCTATTCTTAATTTGCTAAGAATTTGTATCATTAAAAGGTATTGAAATGTATCAATTATTTTTCCTCATGTGACTTTCATACTTAGAAGTTTAAACAGCTTAGACTTTCTATGTTAAATGCTATTTGATTATAAAACATTAATTAAACATTTTGTGTAAATTTAGCAGATTCTGTTAAGATGCTACATCTACATTTAGAAGAAAAATGGGCCTTCAGTTTTTCTTTCTTTAGTTCTCTTTATTAAGTTTTGTCCACCACATTAAACTAGCTTCATAATGTAAACTGATTAACTTCTGGCCTTTTTCTATTTTCTAGAGGGGCTTATATAATATAAAAATTAACCATTCTTGGAAAGTATGGTAGAATTCATGTGTAGTGTGTAAAGACTGAGTTATTTGTGTGTAAAGACATCTGAGCTGTACTTCATGTTTGTGTTGTTGTTTGATGTTTGTTTATTATTTCTCTTAATATATGTTAAAAGATCTTTTAACATATTTTCTAGTACCCAAATAGAGGATTAAAAAATATCTATCCTCGGGCTTCCCTGGTGGTGCAGTGGTTGAGAGTCCGCCTGCCGATGCAGGGGACACGGGTTCGTGCCCCGGTCTGGGAAGATCCCACATGCGGCGGAGTGGCTGGGCCCGTGAGCCACAGCCGCTGAGCCTGCGCGTCCGGAGCCTGTGCTCCACAACGGGAGAGGCCACAACAGTGAGAGGCCCGCATACCACAAAAGAAAAAAAAAACAAAACTATCCTCTTGTCAATAAATTTAATTATACTCCTTCACAAATATATTATGAATATTATGAATTGTTATTCTCCTAAATTATGCAAATTAGGATTCTAAGGCAATTTTCTAATCTTAGATAACAACAAAGTTGATTTTGAAATTTGAAATAATCTCATGAAAAACTGCAGTCAAAATCTCAAAAATAAAGTGATAGCCATCCTCAATTTATTTACTGTTTTATTTAAATGTACATAAAACAGTTTCTATTTAGGTTTAAAGCACTAAAAATAGTGGTATTTATATTGTTCCACAACGTAGAAGTAGAACTAGTGAGGAAAGACATTTAGAGGGAGGAATCTGTTTTAGTACACTAAAAATACTCAATTTACTAGCATTTAAAAATTTTCAGTAGTGGAATATATTCCTTGCCTCTAGAAGTGGTTAGGCTGCATTGGCATCTGATATACACTGAGACACCTCAAGTCTAGGTAGATGCCTCAGGTCTGGACTGCAAGAAAACCAAATACTCTTTCACTGTTAGAATGTAATACCCCATTAAGCATCTCTAACAACCTATTCAGCTAATAAAATCAATCCCTCTCTTATAATTGGGTTAGTCAAACTTGAAATAATGTGAGCATTGATTTCTTACCTAAACCAGGGTACCGTTTGGAGTTTTTATTTGTTTGTTTTTTGCTATTCCTAGATCTTTTTTTTTTCTTCCAGTTTTATTCAGATATAATTGGCACACTGTGCTGTATAAGTTTAAGGTGTAGAGCATAATAATTTGACTTACATACCTGATGAAACGATTACCACAATAAGTTTAGTGAACATCCATCATCTCATAATAGATACAAAAAAAAAAGAAAAAAATATTTTTCCTTGTGATGAGAACTCTCTTAATAACTTTCCTATATAATATACAGCAGTGTTAATTATATTATTCATGTTGTACATTACATCTCAGTGTACAGATTTAAAAATAAGACAAAATGAAACTAAAAAATTATTCTTTAAATTATGCTTTAGACTTGTGTTTTAAATACATAAAAGTAAGCAGATTCTATTTTTAAAAATTTCTAGTACACTGTCATATCTAGCAATGAGTATCAGAAGAGTTAGCACATCTGAGTCACTGTAATGAGATTGACATGTTACTCTACACAACAGGGAATTAGATTGATAAATGTTCTCAAAACCCCAGCCATTTAGATTTTATATAATTCTGTGAATATTTTAAAAAAACGTCTCACAGGATATACATTTAGAAGTCAGACATTTCATGAGATGGTGAGTTTTCTCCTTTCTATATTTACCCATAGTTTTTTTCTAGCCCATAGCATGGGGACCCCTTCTTATTTCTCCATTCTAAACAGCAGTAATTTTGTTTATACGTATTATATGAAATCTTCTAAAAAATGTACCAAAAACTACCATAAACAGCAACATGAACATTTAGGTGTCTTTAGCTAAAATTGTGAGCATTTAGAGTCACATCATTTGTCTCATTCAAAGTTATCTACTTCAGCAATACTTGAATTTGGCTACCCAGAAATATTGCAGTTCACGTTGGCTGCATCTGGGCTCATGGCCATTTTCAAATGAAATGTTAAGAAGCCCTCCATTTTCTTTGGAAGATTCCAAATAGCACTGGGATGGTGCACAAAGTCTGGGACATCTCCTACCAGAGCATGGTCACATAGATGTAGTCATGCTAATTTGAGAATAAAACAAAGGTGCATTTAGATTTTTAGGACCCATGATCTATCTACAGTGGTTCTCCTATATAAATACCAGTTGGCTTGTTAAAGTAGCTAGAATAAGTCAATGTATCCCTTTCATTAATTCATTCCTCATATTTTAAATAAATCAAATTTTCTGATTCTTCCTAAATATCAATTTTCTTGTATACAAATTTAAATGATCTACATGATCATTTTGCTTTGTCATTAAAAATATGTACATTCAAAAATAAACAAATAAGCCAACTCGCCCCTTAATACTTTTTGACACAATTTTTCCAAAAGTCATGATTGTCCACTTTTATAATATTTACTGTAATGTCCGATCTTCCTGGAACAGGGACAGACAGGTAATAAAGATTCCCTCTTTCAGTCCAAACAAAGAAATACCAACATATTGGGCAACCCTAACTGAGGATATATCTCCTTAAGTTTCACTGCTAAATAGTCTTTTGCATTGATCTTCACCACAAATCTGTGAGTAACAGCTAAATTGTTAAATGACACAGCCATTCAAAAAAATGATGGACCATCTATTTTTATGACTGAAAGTGATAATCATTCAAACTAGCAAACTAGCATATTGCCAATACTGTTTTGTATAATCACAGGTAACACCCAAATGAGGGCTTTGTCCCAGCGTTTATCCATATTATTTTGTTTCACTGACTATGGAAAGTGAGGGACTATCTCCACCGCCTCTCCCCATATACACTTTTCATAATAGCTTTTGCACAAAGAAATATTCTCCAAACTGATATTTAACATTAGAAAAAACATAGCTATCAGTTTGGTAAATATCATATGAAAACCAAATGTTAATTCCCCTGGGCATACTTCTCCCCTTTCTTACATCTAAAGGGGTGATCTTGTCTAAAGCACTGGTTGTGGTTACCACTTCATGACCTTTAAAATAAAACAGATTGTCTTATATGGTCTGTTATCTGCTATATGCTAGAATCCCCCACAATTCTGGCATTCAACTCGGATCCTTGCTCTTCTAGTAAGGAGACCATACAATGAGTATTGTGGTAAGGAGGGGTGAGGAGGTAGAAATGGTAATATTGTAGTTATTTTGTTATGTAACATCCTTAATTTTCTCTGTCATCACTCTTCTTCTATTACTTTTAAACCTGATCATGTTATCATGTTATCCCTGGCTTCCTGGGAGCCTCTCTCTCTTTCCAGTATGCATTACTGGGAAGGGCACACCGTTTACATATTTATTTGGCATGTTTACATGATTAAACTCAATTAATTAACCATTCATGCACCATCTATTCTCTGAAATATAGACCTACGCTATTTCTCAGAAATGTGTATGATTACAAATAACAGAAATTCCTATTATGGTGATTTAAATAAGCATTTTTTAACATAAATAGAAGCCTAAATATAGTTATGCCATAGATGGTAAAGTTGCTTAATGATGATTTTAGAATTTCAGGCTATATTTATCTTTATGCTCATCTTTGATTAAACTACAGGTTTTCATTGTTATGCCTATCATGTGATAATCAGAGGTCACAAGATATGTGTAAGATCATATGACATAGGCAGGATATGAACACAGATTTGCTTTGCTCTTAATCTTATGGTCTTATAAGTGTGATTATGTATATGTTCATAGGTTTAATTTCAGTTTTATATCTTCACCTATGTATTGCCTATTCATGTTTTTGGTGTGTGTGTGTGTGTGTGTGTGTAGCTTTTGAGTGCATGAAGGAAGTATACCAATCCACTTTCTTTTAAAGAAGTGACCTTGAAGCAAACTAAGCGAGAAATACAACCACACAAGTAGCAAAATATTATATTTCTTCTAACTAACACAGGTTTCTTATTTAAAATTTTTAAGTTAAAGCAAGGTAGTAAATATGGTCTTCATAATTAAAAGGTAGATTTTATTTATTTAAGGATAAAGCTCCATTTCTGGTAGTTCTTGTCACATGAAATGTTGACTCTTTTGCATTAAACTATCGTGGTAAGTGGTATTTGCAAAAAGTATTTGTAATAATTTGTAATAAAAGTTTTTTTTTTCATTTTAATGTCACAGACTAGAGTGAAACTAACTTCTAGAATATACCTTAATGAAATCTAACAAATTTTCCTTCAGAAGTGATGCCAAGATATTTTTTAAAAAGGTCTCTTTATTAGTAGTACCCACTCTGTACTACTAAATATGAAAAGAATCTGTGATTTGAATAAATATGTATTTTACTTAAATAGGGCACATGCATTTTAATACAAAAATCTTGGGTTCAGTTCATTATATAATTTCAGTATTGTCTTAGAAACATACTTCAAGAAATGAACTTAGAATATCAGAACTAAATAACTATTATGTAAAATTTTACACATGTAGGACAAGTGTCTTTTAATGACCACTGGTTGAATTTTAGAATGTAGATCTGTGCTTAATTACTCAACTGTATGCATTTATTCAGTACATTATTATGCCATTCAAGTGTTTGATTGGATTTAGATTTGTAGTATTATGTAAGTCAATATATTAATTTGTTTTAAGTGTCTTTGTACAAACAGATTTTAAAGAGAGAAGTTTCATCCTCACATATTTTTGTAGTGAGAAAACCCCCAAAGGGGGTTTTAGAAATTCAATTTGTAAGACTTTCAATAATTTGCATTGCCAAGGGCCATCAAAATAAATAGTAACATCTTTATTGTAAATATTTTTAGATGACATTGTCCATCACATTGTCCAAACTATTAAAGAAGGTCCTATATGAGAATTGCTTTTATAATTCAATGCCATTAAAAAACTATCTTCTTCTTGAAAGACTAATTTGTACCTCCTTATGATCATATACTAGGAGATTTATAGGTGGTTTCCTTATCTTTCCTAGACGTAGAAAGTTTAAAAACATTTAGTATTCAATTACCTCCTCTGTCAAGACTATTTATCTCTTCCTTTTTAAGTCCTCATGTGGTATTGCTAGATCAAAATATGTGTGTATGTGTGTGTATATATATATATATATATATATATATAAATATTACTATAGTATTTGTAAAACATACATATGTTAAATTTGTATCTCACCTCAAAAGTGTTTAAGAAAAAGGTGGAATATAAAAGAAAACTATTCTAAAAATCAACTTGATGGGGCTTCCCTGGTGGCGCAGTGGTTGAGCGTACGCCTGCCAATGCAGGGGACACTGGTTCGTGCCCCAGTCTGGGAAGATCCCACATGTCGCGGAGCGGCTAGGCCCGTGAGCCATGGCCGCTGAGCCTGTGTGTCCGGAGCCTGTGCTCCGCAATGGGAGAGGCCACAACAGTTAGAGGCCCGTGTATAGCAAAAAAAAAAAAAAAAAAAAAAAAAAATCAACTTGATGAAAACACCTCAAAAATACTAGCCTGTCATTAAGATTTTATAAAGATTTAGAGACATGTGTTCAACAAACAGAAAATAAGGTGAGGCAATTTTCTTTTCATTCCCACAGAGTTGATTTGAATTTGGAGAAGTTTTAGTCCCTGTACTTTAACTAAACAGGTGCACATTTTTAAAAGGAGCCTAAGGATTCATATATGTCCTTATGGACTTTTTTTTTATTCTTGTGTTTTTTAAATAATGTTTTAAAATATTTTTAATATTTATAAATACTATTTAAGATAAAACAGCAGAAAGATAAAGAGTAAAAACTGGGGAGGTAGGAAGGAAAGATGCAAACATATTGAATGCCTATGTGCTATGCATCGATTATTTCATGTAATCCTAATACTCCGCAAGATGGATATTATTATGCTGTATGTTATTTATGTGCACACTAAGAATGAAACAGATAATTTAAAGAAACTGCTACAAAGAGCTATTAAGTGGAAGCTCCTAAACTCTTACAAAAACAAATGATGATTGTTTTAAAAAACGTTAAAAGACGCTCCTGACTAAGGCCCTGGGAGAATAACGGAGGGAAGAGTTAAATGGAATATGTAACAGAAGTCAGCAAGAACAAATTTTAGGTTCATATTTTTTATATCAGGAGACTAAAATATTTTAAATTCCAGGTATATCCTTTTGAAAGTATATCAGAGAAACAGAGAAGACAGTTTGAAAGGCAAGTAAAATGATTTAGGACCTTGGAGGTTTTAAGTGAAACTAAGAATAAAACAACTAAGCATTGTTTTGGCAAAAATGTAAACAAACATATGAAAATATCAATTCCAAAGCAATATAAAGAAATCTGAATGATTGGGACATAACTATTTTTCACAAAAATATGAAAGATCAAACACTTTGGAATGCCTGACCAATGCTGGAGAATATAAGTACAAAATAGATGGAAACTTCCACGTGCAGAATTTCATGAAACTTCTTAAAACACAATAAGCAACCTGGTGAAGACATAGAGGAAGATCCTGCCTTTGGTGAGTGTGAGGAAGGAAGCAGCCAATGGATTGCCATATGCAAGAGAAAAATCATTGAGCACACATTTTCTCTAAACACACACATATAATATGAACTCTGGGACTTTAAACTGAAAAGTCTTATATATATACACTAATTGTTCAGGGTGTTATGATTTATGTTTTTCAGGTTAAATATATAGAACAAATTGACTGTAAAAGATCTTGCCTTTAGGGTACCTAATTTTATTAAACAAGTCGAAGTTTAACATAACTAAGACTATCATTATTTATATTTATACAATTTTAGTTTGATATTATTTCTAAACAGAAATTTATTATATAATCTTAACTGAAAATTTAACATAATCAGTGAAAAATGCAAAGCATTTTAAAATTTTAAATTATATCCCAAAATGTGTCCCAAAGTTATGCTGGTAAAAACATGAATTGATGTACCCACAAGGATATTCAGTGAAGTGAAAGAGAATAAACAACTCAGATGTTCATCAATTGGAGCACTAGTTGACTAGGCTATGGTACCTGGTACAGAATTTTTAAAAAATCAAATACAGATCTTTTTTTTCTAGACGTATTTTCTTAAGAGTTATATAATGGGGGCAATAGGTAGATAAGAATGTGAAACTAAAAAAGAGTATTTATTTTTACAATAGAAGATACTACATATTTATATTTATATTTCATGTATGTATATATGTTGTTGTGTATATATGCATACGATGAGTGGTCTGATGCTTAGCACATGAGTGATAGTTTAATCTAAAATCAAATTTCAGACCTAACAACTGTTACAGATGTCAAGCAGAAAAATTGGCATGTCAAATATGCTAATGCTGAAGTTATTCATTTAACTTGTCCTGAATCCCCAAAGTGATGATAATAATGTAAATCTTCTCAGTGAATTCATAATTGTGTGTATTACATTTGACGTTTTAGATGCTTTAGTATTAGAATTAGAATACTTTAGATAAATTAAACAAAGAGAGGTACTAGTATTAAAATTTGCAGCAAGGATATGGAGGGAAGAAAAAGAAAAAGAATTAAAGTATGTTAATGGCCAAGATTTGTAGGCATTTCAATCAAAACTTCCACAAGAAAAAAAGGCTAAAGTAAAAACAAATTTTAATGCATTTTTATTTTCAGGAATAAAAAGAAGAAAACTTAGATGGCTTCTCTTCCCTAAATAGTTTGGAGATCCATGAATATTTTGAAGATAAAATGGAGATATTTCTAGTAGTCTATAATAACCTATTAGAAGTATGCAAAAATAATATTATCACTTTTCAAAAAGAAAACTGAAAATTTAAAAATATTTCAGATGGATTTATATAACTTGACAGATCATCTGTAGTTAACTTTTGACACCGAATTTTGTATTATAGCTTAAGTTTATCAAACAATCATACTCATTTGCCCTATTAAATGAGGTAAATGTCACCACTTGTGGAGAACTGCTAGAGTACTACCAGTGATCTCGAGCCAAGCAATAGTTTAATTTATCTAATTTATAATTTAGAATTTGGCAGTTAAAAGCCTTCAACCCATTGATTCCTGACCTTGGACAAGCATACATTAACCTTGTTTGAAAAGGGCAATTTATTGGCAGAAATAGTGTCTCTTCCTAATGATGAATATTAATTATATGTGTTTATACTATAATGTGCTTCTCAAAAAGCACTACTTAAGATTGCTTTTCTGGTGTCAGAACGTATAGCAGACACTTTTAGGAGGACTATGATTAGCATTCATGTATGAGTATTTATGTGTTTCCCCCTTGGAAAACTAATGTATAAAGAGTTTTTTGCTACATGATTGAATCAGTAATTTGATCTCATAAACTTAACACACAGATAAAGACAAAGCATGACTACATTTATACATTCATTCATATTTTCATTCATCATTGTAATTACTGAATAGTCATTCATTCTAATTATTGAATGGTTACAATATACATGTTTCTTGGCTAGATCTTATGTATAAAGACATAATGACCAAAACAAACATAGTCTGTTTTGTGGAACTTACTGTCCTGTAGAGGGGGAAAAAAACCCACAATATTATAGCAACAATTAGATGATTAGAAACTGAAATGAGTTCTATGACGTGGAGGATGAATACAGGATGATGGAAGAAAATGACAGTTTTGACTGATTAGGATTGGAGGGTGGGAACAGATATCACTGAATATGTTAAGCCGTCAGACAAAAGCCAAGTTACGCACAAAATTGAAGAAGAATATTTAGAATGTTTTGAAGTTTAATTTAGATTTAACCCCTCATGCTACTGACTGATGACCTACTATGTATAAAACACTGAAATCGTAAAGGAAATGCAATGTGACATCGGATAGAACCTCTGTCTTTCAGGACCTTATATTGATGGCAATTAGGAATTAATGTTTTTTAGCAGCAGAGAAATATGACTAGAAAAGCCATGTAAGGTAATTTATTTGGCGGGATTCCGGAGTTTAAATGGGTGGATATTGTTTTCAATACATTTTAGCTCATCTTTACAGAAAGCAGACTCTCCAAGCTGCTTTGTTATGGTCACTCTATAGAAAAGGATCAGGAGGTAGGAGCAAATGAAATGATTATTTTCTTGAGTATTAATAAGGAACTTGGCTTGACCTCAGACAGGTCACTACCTCGCTCCAGAAAAAAAAAAAAAAAAAAAAAAAAAGCTCCTCCAGGTTATAACCATCCTTAAAATATTATTTATGCTATCAGCATTTATAACAGCATTTCCTAAAATATGCTTCAAAGAACCTGTGCTTCCATGAGATGTTCTTTTGTGGCTAAATTAATTTAGTAATTTCTACATATTTATCCACTCCTTAGAGGTTCATTTGCATTACTATATCAAAGATTATAAAAACTCCTGCAATAAAGAAATTTGTTTAACTTTCCTAAACCCAGCATTTCCTCCAAGAGGATTATTTTGCTCATTTAATGCCTGTTAATGTCTACTGAAACTAGTGTCCCTTGAAATATGTTGAGAAAGATGATTTTGACTCTAAAGAATCATTTACTTCCTTTTGCATTTTCAATTAGCCCTCACATTTTCATGAAAGGAAACTTTTATACCTCCTCCACCAAAGCAAAATGCCCCCACCTACTGCGAACAGAGGATTGAGCCATATTTTCAATAACAGTCACTTTGAGAGACCTCTGCAAAGACATCTAACAGGGAACGGAAGTCCAGACCTGGGAATTTGCAATTTCCTGCTTCTTAGAATGCTGCTCTCTATGGTCACAAATCCAAATCCTCCAGCACTACCAATTATAAACTGTGCTCCATTCAGCTCTATTTGTATTCTGACCTTTGCGTTTGAAAGATTTTTAAGGCTCTTCTCTGAGAAATTTTTAAAGCCCTAAGGAAGAGTGAGGCATTTGCAAAGAAAATGAGGCACTGACCCAGAAGCAGACTGTTGAGTGACCCACTTTGTAAGAAAAAAAGAGCATGCTCCCTGTGAAGACTGATTTTCTCAAGGCTGGATTAAGCGGGGCTTGCGTGGGAGGCAAGGGTGGGAAATAAAGAATAAAGACACTTAAGGAACAGAAAGAAATTTGCAGAAGATGTCAACAAATTACAAACTGTGTGTGTATGTGAGACAGAGGGAGACAGAACACTCAGACAAATATATATATAGCGAGAAAGAGAAGAGAAGAGAGGAGAGAGAGAGAGATTCTTATTTAACCAAAGTAAAGGGAGACTCTCATATCCTAGTCAGCATTAAACTAGTATAGCCTGAAATATTCAAAAACATAAACAGACACACAGCTACTTGTCAGGGAGAGAATGTGATTATAACTCTTTACCCTTAAAGTCTGGAAAAACTATAATACTTTAATAAATAAAAATGCTTTTGAACTAATATATAATTAATTAAAATCACTTTAAAAAAACCTTCCATTTAGCAATTATCACCATCTATATTCTTATGGAGACATTCAGAGAAGCCCTAACTATTGTCTTCTCTTTTCTGCAATGTATACCAAGACACGTTTATCTCTTTTCCAAAAGATAAACCATACCGAGGAAAAACAAAAGTAGTATCTTCAGAATATATTGCTCAGATCCTCTATGACTGGTAATAATGCTAGTTTTTTTTTTTTTAATGTTTCCATTAAAGAAAAGAAACTTGGCTTCCAGAATCCCATATGAGATAAGGGAGTTATGATTGGAGGTCACCACTGACTCATTGCTTGTATTCCAATAAAGATAATAAAAAGCATCAGAATCACATTCCCCACAGAGTTTAGCTATGGGCAAAATCTTTGGGATTTCGATCCCCACCATTAAGTGAACTAGTCCAGTTCATGTCTAAGACCATCTACAGAAGTGTAGAATCCCACCTCCAAGACACACAGTGGGGTCTCTTAAAGTACTGCCTGAATATTGCTGCACTGTAATGGGGAGCAAAGGGACAAAGGAACACTTTAATGGATTGGTCCATTTCCACTGAAGAACTGAAACTTCTGCCCCAGTGTGACTAAAAACATCAAAGTAAGGCCTGGCACAGAAAGATAAGTCCTTAAGTAGAAATAAAACCCTGGTTAATCATTAGATTCTAATACATCATAGGAACTGTCAAGCACTAGCAAGTATTAAAATAATCTGGCTGAATGGTCTTTAAGCATGAGAACACCAATTTAACAAAATCACGTGAAACATAGTCAAATGAAAAAAATATATATATATAGTTTTGTAATCAAAGATCATGATGACCAAAATAAGCAGTGAAAGGTTATAACTGATAGTTCTTAAATTGCCTTTTGGCATTATATTTTATGAAAAAAACGGTGAAGAAGGGGGTAAAAACTGCATCCTCAAACTAAAGTTAGACCTCTTTAATCATTAACTATACTAAAACCATAGCTTTTGAGTCAATAAATCACACCTGAATGAAACCTGGATGAATCAAGTTTCAGTTAGAAATGCTTTGTCAGTAACAGAGTGGTAATATGCAAATTTCCCCTGGGTGTCATACAACTGATTAATTGTTGCTAATTGATTTATTAGTTTCGGAGCCCTATAGGAAGTTAAGCACTTCATAGTAGAATGATTGCTTTAGGAACCACTAAGAGATACAGATCAATCCATGAATAGCGATGGATATCTCCCTTAAAACAATGTTCATCCTCTAGAGAAAAAATGTGACAGAAAGAAAGACAGAGGAAGGAAGGAAGGGAGGAAGGGAGGAAGGAAGGAAGGGAGGGAGGAAGGGAGGAAGGAAGGGAGGGAGGAAGGAAGGAAGGAAGGGAGGAAGGAAGGGAGGAAGGAAGGAAGGGAGGAAGGAAGGGAGGAAGGAAGGGAGGAAGGGAGGGAGGAAGGAAGGAAGGAAGGAAGGAAGGGAGGAAGGGAGGGAGGAAGGAAGGAAGGGAGGAAGGAAGGGAGGAAGGAAGGAAGGGAGGGAGGAAGGAAGGAAGGAAGGGAGGAAGGGAGGAAGGAAATACACTTTTAAAGGAAATATTAAATTGGCCCCTTTGGCATTTGGAAATATGTATGCTACTTTGGTTTAGATGTTTCATTAAAATGATGGATAAAAAGAAAAAAGAGCCTCTGTAGATGCATCGTAATATAAAATCTAATGAATAAATAAGGTCAGCACTGTTAGTTTCTAAGCATCTCCGCATACATGCCTTGATTCCACCCACTTACTTCATATTTAAATCCAAGTTTTTACTTTATACTCAAGTAATATATGATGTAAAAACATATACAGATTTCCTAGAGGCCCTTCCTTAAATATACATTTGTTGCCTAGGAAGGTTATTTGTATATGAGTATGTGTGACTACTCATATCAGAGAATATATCAATAACATATCAGAGAATTTTCAGAGCAGAAAGTCTTTTAATAGAGTGAAAATTAGAAAAAATAACATAGTAGTACCTTAACATATCTATTATTATTATCTTTCCCTGGTTTCATTAGCATCAATCTAAGTCCCAATTTCTCATCATCTCATTAAAGGAACCCCAATCTGATCCCACCTGTGACAGCATGTTCCTAATGCTATAGTCATATGAACTTAATTTTGCTACCAGAAATGAGAACTGATATTTTGCACAAGTTATTTTCTCTGCCTGAAAGCCAGCTCTGGGTTCATGTCTAGATTCATGTCTGCATAAAGACATAATAATATCAAAACTAATATAAAATTAGAAATTTCAGGTAATCCCACTCTATTGTCTGTAGGATTGTGTGAGGGTGATAAGTTATTTTTGGGAAAAGAAATGCAACATAATTTCCAGAAATGCCTCTTTTCCCCATGAGCACTATTTAAATAAATAAATAACAAGGAAAAATACATATGTGGATAATGAGTGTTTGGAGCAGAGAAGGAAAGAAAAAAGAAGAATGCTAAGTATTGGTTGAGACAGGCATTACTCAAGAGGCAGAACTGTCTTGGACAGAGGAAAAGGCCTGAACAATAGATGGAGAATCACAGTCCTGGATATTGATTGTATCCATTATTGAACAACAACAACAAAAAATTTGTCCACTTTCCTTAATTTTTCCCTAGACCTTTTCCCAATCCTCACCCTGCGCTTTCCCCTTCTAGCCTCTATTAGGTAACGAGTGTGAAGAAGGGCTGAACAAATCCCATTTTGTGTCATTTCATCTTTTAGTTCTGTGTCATTTCCCTTAGGCCTCAGTCATGACTTAGGGAGAGGAAGGGGAAGTAGTGGTGACTGGGAAGACTAATTAAAAGACTACTAATCTCGGTCATCAAATAACTTCTGTATCTACTTCACAGCCTAGAAGCTAAAATATTGGGGTTTGTAGTTGGATCTGTTCTTGCCGTGACTTTGTGACATTTGCTAAAATTCCCTCTCACTTTCAGGTTCTTCATTTGTCAAGTTGTAGTACCTATATTTGATTTTTTGTAAGGATTAAATGTGCTAATTAGTGGAAAGTAGTGCAATATTTGGTAAGTCAAAATGATCAAATGTATTATTAATGTTTCTATGACAATGATTATTATCATTATTTTTATTGTTGTTATTATTAGTTAGGTCTTCCTATAAGGAAGTAGAGTGCTCACCAGGATTGGAAATCTGGAGGTATACAGTAGGAGAACTTTTAATCATAATCCTCCTTTTCTTAAGACTTAGCATATCACTTAGCTCTGGTCAAGTGAAACACCTTAACTCTGTCAAGTGTGTGACAGTGTTCGTAATGGCCATTACGTTTGGAGAAGCTCACAACTACATGAAGATGGCTTGGCACATCATCATTATTAGCGTCCTCAGAGCGTCAGCTACACCCACTTCTGGTCAGACTATTAAAACCCATGATTCCGTGGTGATGAATAACATTAATACTCATACAGGGGTCTAATATTAAAATGAAATTAGAAAGAAACTCCAATCTGTCCCTTTGGAATACCCTCTGCCGGAATTTGTAAGACAGAATGGTTCTGAATGGCCTCGTCCTTGCTTGGATTTCCTTTGTTCTTTTCATACTTAGCTAATTAAGTTAGATTGCTTAAAAGAAAAAAAAAATTAAATGCCTCTAAAAGCTGCACCTTTACAAAGCTTATATGTTGAAAGGCAAATCATGTTTTTCTTTACTTTGATACATAAAAATTTAAATTTTGTGATATTTGAGACTTGGTGTGACCTACTGGGAATATTAAAGAACTCACATAGTATTTATTAAGGCGATGGCCAGTGGTGACAGCCCCAAATCATCATCTTTCCTGGTAAATTTTTTTTCTACTTCTTTTGTCCCTTGCCCTAGTATCAAGTGTTAGATAAAATGTAGAAATTAGGGTAGAAAAGTTGGGATAGTATAGATATTTTTATGCTTACAAAAATGCTTATAAAATACTCTCTCTGAATTAGGTTTGAAGTAGAAAATTATTTGACTTCAAAGCATGTACCTCATTTAGTCAATGGTATCTTTCCTTTGAGTTTGACACCCTTTCTAGTTCTCAAAATTTTGCACTCCATGAATTGAAGAAAAATGGCTATAGAATATGATACAATGGCTCCAGTTAACCAAAACACGCAGTATTTAATCACTATCAATGAAAAAAGTGAACGCCATAAAAGAAAGTGATTCCTTTTTTCTTAAAAATGGTGATTCCTCCCTACCAAAAAGAGAGCCTGACACATAGTAGGCACTATTAAATATTTGGTGAACAAATGAATTGACACTTCTGGTACCTATAACTGTAACCATTGCTAACAGTATTCTCAAAATTAGTAGGGATAGGGAAATTTATAATTAAATGCTGTACTTTCCATAACTTCTTATGTATCAGTGTTTATAATCATTTCTGAGTCATGAAATACTTTCCATACCCCCCAAAAATGAACATGTAGAAAATATTTGTAATATAACTCTAGAAATTAAGGATTTTTCAAAGAATTTAATATTCTCATGCAGTGTTTCTTAAAATACAGTATACGTGCTTGTGAAGATTTTAAGTACTTTGAGGATAAATTTTAAAAACATGGAATAGTTATATATTCATTTCTATAGCTTCTTCTTTTGTAATGATAAGTTACATTTGTTTTGCTTTATAAGCAAAAATATTAAAGTTTCTTTCAAAATAAGTGTCCTTAAGTTAAAAAATAAGTTGGGTTAAAGAAAACTATTAAGGGAAGAATATTTCTCTATTTGCTGTTACAAGTTGATAAACTACCAGGAAGGAGGGATAACATCGAGAAAATCTTACAGGAAAACAATACTGAAATATATTCTTCAGTTAGGCTAGATAGACCAAGAAAACCTAATTTATAACCTCCAGCATGCAACCTTCTCCCAGGTTTTGTTTTTTTTTTAGTTAAAATTTTTATTTTGAGAAAAAAATATAGATTCACATGCAGTTGTTAGAAAAAAATGAGATCTCATGTTCTTTTTCTCTGGTTTCCTCCAATAGTAATATTATGCAACACTATAGTACAATATCAAAACCAGATTATTGACACTGATGTAACCCAGATACAAAATATTTCCATCGCCACAAAAATCCCTTGTTACCATTAATCTACCTACCTAGTCACTTCCATCCCATACCTGAGTATAGAGTATACTGCTTGGTATACTCTGTCTCAGGGAAGTCATGAAACCAAGTTTTCTTGGTCTCAGCAACAGGCACAAGTGCACCTTCCTAAAAAAATGAGTAAGCTTTAGTTATGTATTAACTGTAAATTATATAATTTCAGCAATTTCTCTGTGTGTATGTGTGTGTGTTTTCCTCCTACCAAACATTTAGCACTAGTTTTATAGTCAACTTCTAGCAAGCTTTCTAGTTTAATCTTGTATTTTTTCCATATTTTTGTATCTTTTTGTCCATATTTTTTCTGTTGTCCTCAATAGGTCATCAATTTAATTTTAAAATGTTTACAATTTATTTTTTGTTGTCTTACTAACTTTTAGCCCTACATACATATCGTTTTCTGCACACACACACATACACACACACAATCTATATCTATCTATATTTAAGCCACCTTAAACCATAAATAAAAGTAAAACAAAACTAAAAGTAGCTGTTGAGTTATTGGAAAGAGAATGAGAATGTGACTAAGGACTAAAGAGGTTCACTTATCATTACAGTTCCTTCAAATTCTGAAAATGATATCACCACCACAGCATGTCAAATTGAAGGGAATTTGAAATGGTAAGACCTGTGTCAATTTCTCTACAGCAGAGGTTATTATTCAGTGAAGGACCCATATCAAAACGTTGAACATTAACAGAAGGGACGTTTAGCATAGACAGAGAGAAGCCTGGGGTCTTTTAAAGGACACTTCATTGTACCTGCTTCATGACCCTGGATTTGTTCAATAAGCCTTGTAAACTGTAGACTATTCAGAGTCGAATGCTTGTGATTCAATGACTTTGAGATCATGATATGAAAACATCAGAAAAGGATGAAATATAACTTTGCTTGATCCTCTAAACTGATATAAAATTGATTTAAATGACATGATTCTGAAGGCCAGAACTTTCATATTCTCCTCACTGACCCAGCAACAGTGTCCCCATTCATTTTAATTTTTAAAAAAACTACTGTACAATATCTCATAATTAAATGAATCAATTTACTTTGTGGTAAGTGTATTATTAATTTCTTTCTACACAAATGTGCCAAAGAATCTGAAAGAGTTTACTGTCTACAGTATAAAAACACTGCTCTTGCTCAGTAAAAATAGCATTGCTATGGTGTACAGTGGATTTCAGGGAAAGGTCGATTATCACTACCTAAACTCTATCTAAAGAATTTAAACTCTGAATTAGAAAGAAAAAAAGTAACTTTTCCAACTAGATGCCTCAATAGAATGGAATCTTTCTAAAGAAGAGCTCTTGGCTATAAAGCCCTTGTTGCCTGCATGTTTCATCAAAGCTTAAATTCTCATGAGGATACATCATCCTTATAATCGGGCCATGCATGTTTAACATTAGTCATCTTATATTACCTTGGGTGACCAGCACAAGGGACCAGGGGTTGTGACTTGAATGGCAATGTACAGACTATAAAACAATATTTTAATTTAAAAGTATTTAATATATTAGTTTTTGTAATGAAATGTAGCATTTAGCACCTTCATCACTTGGCAGAACATGATGGAACTGGCCAGCTCAATTTCTGAAACACTTCCAGTAACCAAGAAAATTAATTTGAAAACTAGACTCTTATCCCATTTCAGCACCTGTCCAACATTTTTGTTTAGGGTAAATTAAATTCTGACTCATTCATGAGCTAAATGAGTGGAGGTATCAATTCAGCTTTACACTGCCTTTATGCCTCACCTGACCTCTGTTTTTTAAGAAGGCTTACCACAAAAAGAATGCATTAAGAAATCTTCATTTTGCATTGTATAAAAAATGAGTAACATTTTCACTCTTATCTAATGCTTTATGCAGCACTGTCTCTAAAACCCTTGATAAAAGATTTCATTGGGGTCAGAGTTAATATCTTACAAAGCAATGATGCAGGTTTCTAATAAAAGCCAAGTCCATTGAATCTTCACCTACTCAGAGAGATTAGGTAGGACCTCAATTAAAGTAGTATTGTTATCTCTTATGGTTCATTTGCCTGTGAATACTGGTTACCAGGATCTTGATTTAGAGCTAAGTAGGCAATCTAAATACTCTAACCTGACAAAATGAAAACCATTACCAATGTCTGCAGTGTAATATTCTTATTTGTAAATTAACATTACAAATTAACTGTTTGTTTTTAAAATACACCAGCGCTTGCTATTTTAAGTTAATTAATATGTATTAATTTATTCGCTAACCACCATTAAACTCACTGTACATGATCCCTGGTATACGAAGAATTTATACAAAATGTTAAAGATATTATTGAATAGAGTTTTTTCACCTGTTCTTTTCCATATTTTCTACATTGTCTACAATGTTATAAAAATAAAAATATTTTTCTTTTGAAAATTAAATGTTACTTCAAATAAAAAGGAGTTACTTCCTTAAGCCCCAAATCTGATGAGAGATTGTCATCTTAAGTACAATCTATAGAGACCTCGATCTTGGAGAACACTTAGATTTCTTATACTAAAAAGCAACTATAAGGAAAAACATAATAAAAATACACACCAGAGGGCTTCTCACTGTATAGCCAGATGCTGATTGAAGGCAAATCAGGGAAGGTTTATTACAGAATAACTTTTAAGTACAATTTTTCAGACACAATAAGATGAGATAATTGCTAAAACATTAAGTATGGATTGATGGAGAGAAATTTCAGGGGAAACTTTCAGTTTGAAATTATTATGTGTGTGTAGGAAAAAAGGTACAACATAACCATGTGTTGTTTGTGTGTGCATGTGTGTGCGTGTGTGTGTGTGTGTGTGAGAGAGAGAGAGAGAGAGAGAAAGAGAGAGAAAAGTGAGTGTAGAAATTGGGAATAGAAAGATTATGTTTTAAAGAGTCTTTACTGACTCATCCAAATCATACATATAGAATATTTTTACTAAGTAAATCTTGTTTTATATGATCATAGTCATTCTGAGTTGCATCAAAGCCAAAAATCCAGCGAAGAAGCCCAAACAACTTCTTGTCAAAAGGATGATTGCACAGCCCTATTTGCTCTCACATCATTCCATACTTGATTACAGAAAAGCCAACATAAAATTCTTTAGGATTGTGAAAAAAATTAAATGTCACCTTGAATGAAATCAAGCTGACAATTTATCAAACTATATATTTATTCAGCACATGGGTCAAGCTTTGACAATGAGTTATGCTGGACACAAAGAAGCCTAAGACCGAGATCTTGCCCTCAAAGGACTTTCAGACTACCTGCGGAGCCACCAGCCTGCTCACACATCCAGGACTCGCTTACAGATGCACTTAACAGGTTCCATGGCTGTGTTCATATATTTGTATTGTATAATTAGATGAATGGAACAGACTTTGCTTCTTTCAGGAAAATACAAAAAAAAAGACATAGCAATATGAAAGAAAGACTTGATAAAAATCAATTTTTAGAATTAGGTTAATAAAAGCATGTGAATATTTATGCCAATTACTATTCACTGTTTACTGACATAAAGTGTCTTAAGTACTGTTATGAATTTAAAGGCATGTTTATTAAGGGTGTGTGCTCTATTGTGAAAGCCTCATGAGCAAGTAGGTTCTATAGCTTTCTTTCAAACCACTCTCTTTAATGCTCTCCTCATAGATAATATACCTTCCTAATAAAATCAGCTATTTGTACTTATTAGATAAACTTTGGGCCAGTTATTGCCAAATATTAAACTATTCAAAAAAGATTCTTCTGAACTTTCTGATTTCTTCCATTTTTGAAAAAAAAAATCATTTCCAGTATTTGGTGATGTTTACAAATCAGTGGTCAAAGGAAACATGCATGCAAACTATAAGACATTGCTAACATCATTCCTCCAGAAAGTGTTTCATGACAAAGAAGTCTTGAAATCATAGCTTTATTGACATTCGATGGACATATAATTTCCAAAAGGGAAGTCCAAATAGAAAAAGAAAGGCACCATCTGTTTTTGAATCGCAAACCAGCTGCTCCCTCATTGTGGTCTGCTTCACTGGAACTAGAGTTATTAAACTTGTAATTCCAAATATATTTCCTTTTAATTAAACTAAATGTGGGGATTTCTATGAAAGTTTTCTCATTACTTTTTGAAAAGCAAGGTGGGCAATGACAAATTGATTCATAAAGAAGGTATACTATACATCTACAAAGTATATCACCAAGTTTTCCTTCTTTAACATTGAAATGCTATGCTTCTTTTTCCTCCCTGAAAAACATTGCCATAGAGATTGTCTAGCTGCTTTTTATTCTCCCTCTGTCTTCAAGTATAAGCATATTGCTGTATAACAGTCTCTTAACAGGTTACAGCAGCTTCTTAACAGTTTCTTAAAAGGCTACAGCAAATAGCAGTGCCCATTCACAGAGATATTTAATTGTAGAAACACGTATCTAGGGAATTAAAAACATACTGTCTACTTTCAACATGGTCCTTCTTCATTCTAGAACTGACTATTGTGGCTGGCTGTGGTGTATACAGAGCCAGAATCTTCACCTTCTTGACTTGACTGCAATCCTGGAAAACCCTTGGTACGGTGTTTGCCATAAAATCCAACTTACATGTCAGTTTAAGAACC
Organism: Mesoplodon mirus; assembly: GCF_964341445.2. Lineage (NCBI taxonomy): Eukaryota > Metazoa > Chordata > Mammalia > Artiodactyla > Ziphiidae > Mesoplodon > Mesoplodon mirus. The sequence goes on from NC_138983.1 coordinate 33,620,265, forward strand.
AAAAACTTCACCAGTCTTTGAGTATAATATACTCAATGATCTAATGCAACTTTAGAAACAAAAGTTCACATGTGCAGCTCAAAAGATGATTTTTGATTAAAACGTTCTTGATTCATCTCTTCTCCTTACAACAGTAGGACATAAGCTCTACACTCTTGCGGCTTCTATAACATCCTAAATGCATATTTGTATAGGATTTTATAACTTTTACTATTTAATAAGGATCTTTACAAGAAAAAAACAAATCTCTCCTTTGGACTGTATGTTCTTAAAATGCAGGATATCTACCCAATTCACCTGTGAACCTACAGTACTAACCAGCAAATTGATTCTCTTTCCTTTAACCAAAAATTATTTTTTTAGTTACTTCTGTGTGCCAGGTTTTTCTAGTAGTTGAAAACTAGTGTGGCCCCTAATCTCTTAAAAGAAAACCAGGGGTTTAAAAAAAGGCAACTTATAAAATTCTACTTATTATATCACTGCTTTTGTCATGAAGCTTTAAAATCCACAATAGGAATAAAGAAGATTCTCTCCTATTGTTAACTCAAGGGTTTCCAAATTTGTTTCACAACAGATTCCATTTCTTCACACTTTGTAGGCACATAAGGTTTACTTCAATGTAAACTTTCTATAAATTCTTATCTTAATATGTTACACTTTCTCACATATGTCATTAAGACTCAAAAATGTCTTGATGTGGTCTGAGGGAGAGAGTTGTGTTCTGGAGGTGGGCTTGCACACGTGATCTGCTACCATGTCTAAGATTTACAATACCGCCACTATGACAAATGCTTATCTCTTCAGAGGACTGCTAGTAAAATGTAACTCTATTACTTGGTAAAAGTTAGCATACTAATCCATTATTCCTACTGGTACTCAGCACAAGTAGATTTTTATTTTTTTTTAAGAAACAAGACCAGTTCATTAGGAGTTGGGGGGGGGGTCAGACTGGCAGGAAGGCTTTGGCCAGCAGAGGCCTAAGAGGGTCCCCTATTCCTGGTCCTTGGCATCACCATGTGTCAGATGTACTGACTGTCGACATTTGAAAGAAGAGGTCACTGTCTTGGGCTATAGCCCAAACTATTGTTTTGGTGAGGTCCAGGTTGACAAAAAAATATTCTGAGAGATCTAAAAACAAATTTTCAATTTCTCAAATTAGGCTAGGTCAAACTCTCTAAGCACAACTGCTTAAACATATGCAGTCAAGATTATCCACTTTAAACAAGACCTCCAAGGTTACCTGGGCAAATCCCTCTTATTAAGGCTTTGAGTCCAATAGATGATATTATGGTTCTAATGATGAGAGCCACCCTGAATCAACTATGGAGTAGATGACAAAGCTTTACCCTGAAGATGACATAAATAGGATTACCTCAGAGATAGCTGGGTGAAACCCAGTCATGATGAAACAGGTATTTTAGATGATTATGTGAATGTATGAATAAGAGGGTGAGATATGCATGTCTCCTTCAAAGTGATCTAAATATAATATCACAAAGGCTAGATATACCTAGGACTATAAGTTAAAAAAATTGGAATTATTCAGTCCATAGGCTAGGAAAAAGAATAAAAAAGGAATATTTTTCACTAGCTAAAGGAAACATGTAATGTGACTAATGAGCCACTATTTAGATATCCTTCACATAAATGGAAGATGAGCTATTAAGCTATAGTGTGTCTTGGATGACTCATTTCTCAGGACTGCTCATCTTCTACTTCCAATTAAAACTCACATGGATTGTGGTAAAAAAGCCCGTTCTTAACCTGCCCACTAAAAGACATGTCTCTAATTCCTACCTGTGGCACTGACCATCTGTGAGGTTTGTGCAAATTCTTAACTTCCCCAAGTTTTAGTTTCCACAACCGTAAAATGACAGTGATAAAAGAACCTATGTTGTGAAGTTGTAAGAGAATAAAATATATGAAGAGTTACAGCACTTAGCACAATGCTAAGACCCAAGACAATTTTTTTTCAAAAGGAAAAGATAATAGCTGCTACTATTGTCATTATCTTTATGACTTGATCATAACTTGGCTAACTATGAATACTTGTCTGCAGAGGGGTAAGGTGATGATTGGAAAATATTAGTATCTATCAATCACCCTTGCATTTTTATTTTTCCTCAGTGACAGTAACAGAACTATATATTTCGACCTCTTGTATGTTTAACTAATATGAGTTATCTTCTCTGCTGACTTGATTTATTTTGGGGTATGCTCATAAAAAATAAGTATCTGACATTTCAGTGGCACTACTATTGACTATCTAACTGAAACTTTCAGGTTTCCTAAATCTAGTTTGGCCTAGGTTTCAGTTCTTGTATAAGTGGGATTTATGTTGGTCCATGCTTCATTGTACCCCATCTCCCCCACCTCCAAAAGGATAACTGAACACAGGAAAATGTGTGTGAGAGATAAGACCACATTTTCCAATCTCCTTTCCATTGTTAAAAGTTCCATTAACTATTATTCAGCAACTTACTGAATTTTAAATTTATATACAAAGATTCTCTTGTGCAATCTCAATGCTATTACATTCTTTTATTATATATATGGCTCCCCTGGATGGGAAAACATAAAAATCACACCTGATTTCTATGGCCGAGAGTGCTTCAAAGTGATGTTCGAATGCGATCACACACACAAATATTCATTTCAATCATTTTTCAATTCTGCCTTCTCTTCGGGTTGATAACAGTTCCATTTTCAAACATTCCTTTAGGTCACACACTAGTGAGTTTTGGAGTAGATAGTAACTTTTTGTAAAGTGTGATTCATTTAGTTCTGTTGGTAGTAATTTTATTGCATCTTGACAGCTGTCTTTCCACCAGATTTCCCCTTCTGAGAGCGAAATCCTCAAAATCCTACCATTCAAATTCTGCAAAATTAAAGATCTTAGATATTAGGTATTTTATACATTGTAGGGCTACTTCACAGTCGCACAACTATGAAACTTCTGAAATCAGATAATAAACTAAGAAAACTAGTGAAACTAAAGAAATCAGGTATTAAAAGTAAAGCATTTATAGCTGCCTGACACCAACAGGTGCTGTTGCTATTGTTGTTTTTGCTGCTATTGCTGTTGTTACACTGAGTTAGCAGAGAGGAGGAAAGATATATCCCAGGCCTGTGCTGGCAATGTCTTCATGTCTAAAGCTTGACTAAAATGAAAAACTCCCTGATAATTATGCTCACTCACAAATTTAAAAAGACCAAAATATTTTCTTGAAAAAATGCAGTTGTTTATATTCTTTTTTAGAAAGCACCTATTATTACTATAAATTAATTATATTGAGGCAGTAATATTTTATTAAAGTATGAAGTATAACTTCTCATATAACAAACGATAAATAAATGAAATCCAAAGAAAACTAAGAGATGAGAAAACAACACATTCCAGTACACATGCAGACCTGCTTCACTGAAACTATATCCTGGAAAGATGCAAAACCTCTTTGCCAACAACTTTTTTTTTTTTTTTTTTTTTTTTTGCGGTACGTGGGCCTCTCACTGCTGTGGCCTCTCGCGTTGCAGAGCACAGGCTCCGGATGCACAGGCCCAGCGGTCACGGCTCACAGGCCCAGCCACTCCGCGGCACATGGGATACCCCCAGACCGGGGCACGAACCCGCGTCCCCCGCATCAGCAGGCGGACTCTCAACCACTGTGCCACCAGGGAAGCCCTGCCAACAACTTTTTGCAGAGATAGTTTTAGAGGGAGAAGTATTAGATCTGTTCTTCCAATATGTTCACAATCCAGTCCTGATTCTGGAAATCTCATGCTTCCTTTCTTCAATTTTGTTCTTAGTAGACTTAAGCTCAAAGTGTTGTAAATATATAAAAACAATAAAACCTTGAAAGAAGGAATCTTTAATTCAAACCTTTGTTTTTTCCCCTAAACCTACATCCAATTTGCTAGATTCTCTCAGATGACAGACTGCATTATTCAACGACATGCAAGAGTCTCCAAAATTCAAGACTCATTCAGAATAAAGTATTAGAGTATCTGAGTGGGGATGTTAACAGTCCTTAAATACAATTGTCTGAAGAACAGCTGTAGTCAAAGTATAAAGCAAGACCTCAGAAAAGAAGATGATGATGACTGTGAGAGCAAACCAGTTTATGAACTATTCTCCATTTGCTGACTAGCTTTGACCTGCGAACAAATAAAAAGTGGAAAGACCAAAAAAAGAACAACTCAATAGTTTGCATAATGATACACTATCATCTTCTGATGCTTCAATTATCAACTTAATATTCTCACAACTATATTAGGGACAATCAATAAACATATCCGTTAATAATTTTTTTGCAGTTTCTTTTAGATTTGTTTAAGGAGGAGGAAGGGTCTGCACACTTCTCTTTCTCAGGCTATGGTACTTCCTTATGCTTTCTTGAGGTAAATTATTTCTTGCTTCTGAAACTATAATCTTCTGTCCCTAGAATATACCCTGATTTATCCCAAACTCCTAAATTTAAGAATCTATGGACCCACTCAGATTCTCACTCAATTAAAAACAATTAAGTTAGTGGGGGAGAGGTGGCTCCCTTTGCCAGAGCTGGAAGCCAGGAGAGAAAAAGGGAGGGAGAGAAAGAATTGGAAAGAGAAATAGAGACAGAGAGACAAAGACAGAGACAGGCATTTGAAGCCAACACTAAAATCAAGTGAATTAAGATTTCTCCCTGATGATTTATAGAAAGGATAATATACCTTCAGGTAGCTATTTATTTTGTGCTAGGCCAACCTGTAAGTATAGAATGTTACAAAGGAAAAATAGCTACATCAGATTTTTCCTCAAAATATTCAAAGGACTTTAACAGCCATGACTAAAGTGTCAAAGAACCCAGACTTTAGCTTCAGACATCCCTGGGCTCCAACCTTCTGGCTCCATCATTGACCAGCTGGCCAGCTGAAGCCTCTTGCCTTAGCTAAACTGTAATATACTCATTTATATATTGTATATAATTAATTAAGCAAAATAGATTAAATGAGGTAATATCTAACTCATAAGTGCTAATTATTCTCTATTAGTATTTGTTATTATTTTATTCACTAATAAAGTATGATGAATTAAAGCCCTTTTAATCCCTTCTTCTCAAAGAATCATTTCCCCTTCATCATTCCCATTTTATTTTCCAAGTCAGTAGAACCTTAATCACTACAAAGTGTTAAGTACCCCACATTTCAAAAAATATTCTTGGAATATGTCATCTTAGAAACCCAAAGATAAAGTAATTTTTTTTAATGGGAGGGAAATTACTTGCTCAGTGATAAAAAGGTAGGACTTTGATGTAATTAAAAACAGCCTCTCATATACCATAAGTGTTAAACACAACATAAAAATAACGTTGAGCAGCAACATAACTACCTTATACCATCTGATAAATTCAACCTCCTTAAATGGATTTTTAAGAAAACAATTATAGAAATTGGCTCAAATAATTAAATTAAACTTACACAAGTGATGTGATCGATGCCCACATTGAGGTGATTGATATTTTTGGAGTGAATAGATATGTAAGAAAAAATAAAAATGAGATTGAATAAATAGGATAAAGTTTTTACATAAAAGATGTATAGAATTCTTAAAATGTAGCAGTAATTCTTTGGACAGGCAGTTGCCTTTTTCAAATAAGATTTCATTTATATGGTTCAACTTAGAACACAGATGATTTAAAAAAATTATGTATTTTGTATTAGGGAGGATTACAAGAGAAATATAATATATAAGGTAAGAAGAAATTATCAAACCCTGACAAAGAAGCCATACAAAGAGTTTTGAGGCACAGATTGCATCATAGATATTCCACCTTGAGTGGCCACAGAATTTCATATTCACATAAAACCTACTCACATTTCACAAAAATAGCTTTAGGTTTTGCATTAATTTCCATAATTAAATGGTAAAGAAGTATCATATATTAAATATGTATAAGTGGCAGGTGTTTTTTTTTGTTTTTTGTTTTTTTTTTTGCGGTACACGGGCCTCTCACTGTTGGGGCCTCTCCCGTTGCGGAGCACAGGCTCCGGACACTCAGGCTCAGTGGCCATGGCTCACGGGCCCAGCCGCTCCGCGGCATGTGGGATCTTCCCAGACCGGGGCACGAACCAGTGTCCCCTGCATCGGCAGGCAGACTCTCAACCACTGCACCACCAGGGAAGCCTGTGGCAGGTGTTTTAAATCTGTTATCCGTTAATCTTCACAACAGGACTTCCAGATTGGTTATTTTTCCAATTCAAATGAAACAAATTATCATAAAGAATTTTCAACAGCTCATTCAAGGTCACATAGCTAGTAATGTGGAAGACTAGGATTCAACCGAGGTGGATCAGCCTCTATCTTACGCCTGTTTTCCCGAAAGTAAAGCCTAAGAGGGGCCTCCTTTGGAAACTGATTTTATCTCAATGAGTGAGTACTTTCAAAAGAAGCTGAGACGGAAACATGATAGAACAAAAATGTTCAGCAAAGAAGTGGTCCCAGCAGAAGACTAGCTTCCCTTGGTCCCTAGGGAAGCTTGGAGCACGCATTGCACCACAGAGGTAGATCCACATGGTTGTTGACTGTAGAGACTGGGGATAGGGCACGAGGAGGTTGGGGGACAATGGAGGGAGAGGATGTATCACACCCAGGGTGGGAGAGGAAGCCTAATTAGGCACGGGGTTGGGGGTGAGATGGGGGAGAAAATACACAGTACCCAGGTGTAGAGAGAGGGACCCCATTAAGGGAGGTTAGGGATAGGAGAAGGTGTTGCTGAAAGAGAGGATGAATAAAACCCAGGATTAGGCAAAAAATCTCATTAAGGTCATTTTTCTGTAATTTTTGAGGTTATTCATTAGCATTTGGTGCACCAAAAGCAATTGGTACCAGAAAAAGCAATAGGCAAATGGGGCACTCCTAGTGAAGATGGACCAGGCACCAAAAAGATCTACTACAGTCTCTGAAATCTGTTACAATATGTTATCTTTCCATATGACTATTCCATATGCTGGGATGTTGGATACTGGACCAAACTGATATCCTGTCAACTCCCTGGAACATGAGACTATGTTATTTTCCTTGCATTCTAATTTTCTCCTTCTCTTATGGGGGTTGGAACTTAACCTTGAAAAATTTCTGGCCAACCTGATTCCCCACCTCAACCCAGGCAAGACTGTACAGTTATTACACAATTTTATACAAGGCTGAAGATGTAGCACACGGGTGTGTATGAGTGTGTGTCTGTGTGTGCATGCGTGTATTACCTGCTCAAAGGCAGATCTGTCTCACTTATTTGTGAACCCAATAAAGTATTCTACTCTATTTGAGAATTATAAAAATGTATTTGTAGATAGTGATAATACCTTAGTTACAATACATTATGTATATATAAATTATTTTTTTAAACAAATTATTATAAAGATTTGACTGATGTACTTTTTCTTTAAATGACACATTCTTATGGAAAAAAAAAGATCAATTTTACTCTCACAGGCTTCTTTTCACATTGGATAAACATCCACAGAAATCTTGAGCTATTTTTTTTATAATTAATTTTTTTTTTTTTTTTTTTTTTTTTCTTTTTGCGGTATGCGGGCCTCTCACTGTTGTGGCCTCTCCCGTTGCGGAGCACAGGCTCCGGATGCGCAGGCCCAGCGGCCATGGCTCACGGGCCCAGCCGCTCCGCGGCATATGGGATCCTCCCAGACCGGGGCACGAACCCGTATCCCCTGCATCGGCAGGCGGACTCTCAACCACTGCGCCACCAGGGAGGCCCTATAATTAATTTTTATTGGAGTATAGTTGCCTTACAATGTTGTGTTAGTTTCTACCGTACAGCAAAATGAATCAGCTATATGTATACATATATCCCTCTTTTTTGGATTTCCTTCCCATTTAGTCACCACAGAGCACTGAGTAGAGTTCTCTGTGCAATACAGTAGGTTCTCATTAGTTATCTATTTTATACATAGTAGTGTATGTATGTCAATCCCAAACTCCCAAGTCATCCCACTCCTCCCTTCCCTGCTTGGTGTCCATATGTTAGGTCTCTGCGTCTGTGTCTCTATTTCTCAAATAAGATCATCCATACCATTTTTCTAGATTCCACATGTATGTGTTAACACACGATATTTGTTTTTCTCTTTCTGACTTACTTCACTCTGTATGACAGTCTCTAGGTCCATCCATGTGTCTAAAAATGACCCAACTTCATTCCTTTTTATGGCTGAGTAATATTCCATTGTATACATGTACCACATTTTCCTTATCCATTCGTCTGTCAATGGACATTTAGGTTGCTTCCATGACCTCGCTATTGTAAATAGTTTTGTAATGAACACTGGGGTGCATGTGTCTTTTTGAATTATGGTTTTCTCAGGATATATGCCCAGTAGTGGGATTGCTGGGTCATATGGTAGATCTGTTTTTAGTTTTTTAAGGAAACTCCATACTGTTCTCCACCATGGTTGTATCAATTTACATTCTCACCAACAGTGCAAGAGGGTTGCCTTTTTTCCACACCCTCACCAGCATTTACTGCTTGTAGATTTTTTGATGATGGCCATTCTGACAGGTGTGAGGTGATACCTCACTGTAGTTTCGAATCACATTTCTCTTATAATTAGAGATGTTGAGCATGTTTTCATGTGTTTGTTGGCCATCTGTATGTCTTCTTTGGAGAAATGTCTATTTAGGTCTTCTGCCCATTTTTGGATTGGGTTGTTTGTTTTTTTGATATATAAATTCTTAATATAAAATTTGCTTGACGTCCTCAAGTCACATAAAGTTCATTTATGTGACAATTTTCATTCAAATTTATATAAACATAAGAAGGGTTTTTTCTTTTTCTTTTTTTTTTTTGTTTTTAGTATGGAAATGGCAAATGGACCACCTATTTTCCACTAACTTTTTACAATTCTGCTTAGAAGCTATAACTTTGAATTTTTTATCATTATTATTATTATTACTATTAATCTTAGTGCCTTTATACATAGCTGTCTTCTTCCTGAGATTTACTTTCCTAAACAATTTTTTTTTTTTTTTTTTTTTTTTTTTTTTTTCCGTACGCGGGCCTCTCACTGCTGTGGCCTCTCCCGTTGCGGAGCACAGGCTCCGGATGCGCAGGCTCAGCGGCCATGGCTCACGGGCCCAGCCGCTCCGCGGCACATGGGATCCTCCCAGACCGGGGCACGAACCCGCATCCCCTGCATCGGCAGGCGGACTCTCAACCACTGCGCCACCAGGGAGGCCCCCTAAACAATTTTTTCCTGAAAAACTTTTAAGTGTTGAAAATCATGTAGTTCTGTCACACCTTCTACAACTCTCTCTTCTCTATTCCCAGAGATGGGAAACTTTACTCTCTGACATTTGGTCTCCCTCACATTCCTCATTCCGCTACCCCCTCCTCAGTTCTCCTGAGATGTAGAGACTGTTTTATTTGCTTAGGATCGCTCACCTATAAGGCAAACTCACTTATTCTGAATCCATTCTTCTCATGTTACTACACTCTCAGTTTCACTATGAATGAGGCATAAGGGACTCATCCCCACGAAATATTTATCTCCCTCTTTCTGACAGTTTGTCTTTTATGTCCTTTTTATAGCCAGAACAAAACTAACCCCCTAAACAACAGAAAACAGTTACTGCCTGCATTCAGTGGAGACTTTTTCTCCCAACAATCTAGTCTCCTCCTCCACAAACTCTAATTCAATGCCAGTGACACACCGTGAGCATCAGTTTATGGCCACGGCGCTCATCACTCATCTTTAAAACATTCTATTTTCCAAAGGTCTGGTTTTTTTTTTAATTTTCTTTCCCCAGATGCACTTCTTATTACAAAAAGTCACCAGGGAATCCTGACTGTATGTGCAGAATGTACTATACTTGCATCAAAACACTAAATCGGTTCCATTGTCACTTTGCCCTCCACTTAGCATTCTGTCTGGCAACTCTTATTTTCCCAGCTTATCACACTTTCAGCACTTCTTTGGGATAAACACTCTCTACATTCGGTGTTTGAAAGGTTACAGTAGACAAAAGCTGGTGATTTCCTGAAAGAAGAATTCACACACTTCTACCAGAATTTAGCCTTTGCTTAGGACTGATGGGATTCATCTACTGATCTTTCATCGTACAATCTAGGCTGTGGAATCAGAGCCTAGGGTCCAAATCTTGGCCCTGAAACTTACTATAGCTGTAAGGAATGATGGATAGAAAGGAGTCACAGACAAAATGTTATTTGTTTTGTGTTACACAGGTCTTGAGCATATTAAAAAAATAATCCTTACACTTTCAATTCTTTAAACAGATAAGTCAAAATAGAAACATAATTTTAAAATGGCTATTGATAAATTTATGTTTTCCAAATATCTGAAAGTGCTTTAAAACATAGTTGTTGGCCTGGGACAAATCTCATCCATTTCTTTCTCTTGCTACATTGAGTATAAAAATAAAATAAAACATTACCAATAATTACTATAGGATCATGACTAATCATCTTATGACTCTGTGTAGACTTTCTTTTATGTATAGATGTTTCCAGTTCAGACATGATCAAACCTTTTGTGAATTCAAAAGCAGGCAAAAGTGATTTCATTTCTGGTTAATTGGCATGTCAGCAAATACAATTTTCATTTATTTATCTTTAAGAGAAACTTGTGATGTTAGCTGGTCTCTATCAATTGAAATAAAAATCACACTAATATCTCAGGTGGCAAAAAAATCACCATCTATTTTGTTAAAATAATAATAATAAAGAAAAACAGAGACTAAAACTATGCCAGACAGGAGAATCAACCAACCCTGCATTTCCTCTTCTATGTATATCTTAGGTGAGAGAGAGATGAACTTCTGTTTTGCTTAAGGCACTATTATTTGGCATTTTCTGATACATACCAAGAAATTGCATCTTAGCTGATTAAAGACGTAAGGGCTATAGGCAGGTACTCACATCGACTTATGAAAGGTACGCTAACATAGGACCAAAATCACGCATGACAAAACATCAAATATTGTATACGTACCACCTCCTTTAAATCCTTCCAGGCTGACAGCCTTTGCTTCATCTTTCAACAGGCATGTTATGGATGCATGTTTGTGTCCCTTTGAAATTCATATGTTGAAACCCTAACCCCGCACTGGGATGGAATTAGGAGGTGGGGCCTTTGAGAGGTAATTAGGTCATGGGGGTAGAACCCTCATGATGACACTAATGCTCTTAGAAGAAGATACACAAGACTGTGCTTTCTGTGTCTCTGATCCATCAGGTAAGGATACAACAAGAAGACCACAGTCTGCAGACCAGGAGGAGTGCTCTCATTAGACACTGGATCTGCCAGCACCTTAAGCTTGGACTTCCCAGCCTCCAGAACTGTGAGAAGTAAGTGTCTGTGGCTTAAGTGTCTGTGTCAGTAAGTGTCTGTGTCAGTCTATGTTATTTTGTTATAGGAGCCAAAGCAGACTAAGACAAGGCAACTCTGCCTCCTTTACAGTCTAACTTTCCCGGTCCCAAGGTAACTTGGGTGTTGTGAAAACCAAACTCAGCCCTGGCTCTGGGCCACCTACCTGTCATTACTAACAGTCTCCTCATCTATAAAAAGGAGTTATTATTACTAATTGCTACACAGGATGAAGTGAAAAGATACGAGCATGTATAAAAATTAAAATTTAAATACTATATGTCAGATATCCTTGTCTCCCTCACATAATGCCTACTTCCCTTAAAGTCCGTCCTGGAAAACTCTTTTAATTAAGAGTACATTGGGGAAATGGGTCCATTATTAAATTTTCAGGTCCAATTCCACTTAGGAGGAAACTAGACTTGTAGGAATCACTGTAGTGATGAATGGGATCAAGCTAACAGCACTGTGTTTCCAAACAAAGCCTATTTTCAAGGATAAATTCTCAAAAAACTGTAAAATAACTATGTGTAATATATAGATAATTTATTATAATGGTATATATTATAAAATACATGTATACTATATAGTATATATCATATATATACATGCATATATACATGTACATGAATATACATACATTTATCTTTGGTAATTATTTTGATGTGAAATGAAGCCAGATTATTTTAGACATCAATTTTGAGATGAATGTGTCAGTCAATGAACAGGTTAAATCTAGAACAGAGATGACTGTACTGTACTTCATACTTCACAGTGCCATCTTCTGACTACCAATGGAAGTGCAGTTCCAGTAAAACAACGACAAACTTTCTAAGGAAAATCTGGCTGCCATAATAATAGTAATTATTATTATTATTATTATTATTATTATTATTATTAGGTTAGGTTTCAGGATAGGCTGAGTTCAAATAATTAGTCTGTTAACTTTCACATCTGTAAAACAAAAGGTGACACTATTCATGACATGGGGATATTTTGAGGAGTTGCGTACACCAGACCCCTTAGCTCACTCATCCATGTGCGTGTATGACACAAGTCTGGTTTTTACACTAGTCTGCATGTGGCTCTCAACAGCTCCTTTGTTTCTGAGTTATCTCCCAAATGCCTGACACCACGAATTTCAGTGTTAACTTTACTGTATTAGGATCCTGACCTTGAGGTTATGTCTATTAAATTGTGGGTTCAAATTTCACCTCTACCTTTAGTAATGTTGTGACTTTAGGTATATTAACTCCTCTAATCTTCAATGTCCTAATCTATAAAGCACATTCATGAAGTACAAAAAAGCATTAAATAAAGTAATCCTAAAGAAATGTGTAGTACAATTCTTGCACACAAAAAACCAAACAATAACCTTTACCTACTATTAGGTAGGATCACACAGGTAGCAAGTGCTGAGCTGCAGTTAGAACACATGTCAGTCTGATTCCCACCACATGTTTCTAAGCTCCACAGCTGAAACATGGAAGCCATCTGGAGCCAGACGGTAGGACACTACAGGTCCCTGGTGTGACTTAGAAAGACAACATCCACAAATAAAGACCATATTATACAAATTCATGATTATTTTTCTTTCACAATGAAAACAAAATAAAATGAACATTATTTTAGTTGGAACTTTAAAGAAAGGACCTTCTGTCATATTTAGTTGTGAACTTAGAGGAAACCTGAGAGGAAGTTACATTTTTCTGTCCTCTCACTGTGTAAATTGGCACCCACATATGAGGCTGATGCAGATTTAGGGTCATGCCAGTGTTTTACGTTACACACTAGGAGGCGCTGTAGCACAGTGATTACCTACCACTTTATAACTGAGAGCTAGTGATCTAACCCTTGTGTGCCTTAGTCTCCACAGATATAAAATGGAGGCAACAACAACCACCACCTCACAAGAAGTCTACTGTGAGGATTAACCTGGTTTAAGATATTACGTAAATGTTAGCTCTTAATTATCATATCATCTTTTGATTCCTTTCTTTATTATTTCAGGAGAACTAACTGATACTGCAGAGAGGAAGAGAAGCAGGCAATATGGCTGACATAGTTGCACATTCTGTTTAACACATAAAGTTAATCGAAACAAAATCTGTTTTTCCACGTCAGTCAAAACCAACTACTAGTAATGAAGGAGGTGGGGATCAAAATTTTCATTTTTACCAGGCTAAAATGTGAAGGAGAAAGTGGAGTTTTCATTCTTTTAAGTGCTATCAGTAAGATTTCACCTTGCTGTCAAGTACTTTCTAAATAAAGTATGCCCCCTGATAAATCCATGTCATATAGTTTTATACCATTTAGTTTATTTGAGTTTAGTTTTAGTTTCTTAGCCCTCTGTAGAAAAGCACAGGACGCAGAGAATTATTTTCCATGCAACTTGATTGATAAATGCAGCCTTTGTATGTGACAAGATTCTCACCTATTAAATTCATTTATATACATGTGAAAATAAGTGTTATTTTTTGCCAAAACATCACCATCTTTCCATCCTCTTGACTTCAGCTGCAATGTCCATGTTAAGCAAATGCTCAAGAGATCAAAGTGTTCTAGACTCTACAGTTTCAAATATTGTTTCCAAATTTTCAGATAGAAAGCATCTGATTTCCACATTAAAATGAAAATTCTTTGGCCCTTTCCTCAGAGAATCTAATCTAATATGTCTACGGTAGGGACAAGGAAATAGCCTTTTTAATAAGCATCCCAGGGGATTCTGATTTAGGTACACTGAGGAGTGTACTTTGAGAAATACTGATCTGAGGAAACATATATTTTCTGCATAGGAATATTGAAATTAGCTTGCAAATTTTGTACTTATAATAAAGGCTTCAATTTATCTGGTTTAAAAATAATGAATTTCTTTGGCTGCTTTATTTAAGAATGTTTTTAATGTAGCCTGTCCCACCCCATGCAAACATGCAGCTATTTGCCAACACAGTCTAGTTTCAGCATTCTTGTTTGTATTATGTTTTTTTCTTCAGTGTGTATTTATACAGAGATTAGATTTTATAGACATAGCTATAGTTTCATTCACAAAACGATTCTCAGAAAAAAAATGAGCTAGGATCTGACCACTTTCTAGGTGGGAAAATATGGGCTAATTATTTAATATGTCCAAAATTCCTTCTCCCTAGTGATAAAACATGTATAAGTATAATGTGTTGCAAGGAAGTAAGGGTTGAGTGACAGAAAGTAAGCATCTAGCACACTGCCAGGGAAATAATTAGTCCTCAACATTACTGGCTGAATCTGTAACTTACATGTCATATAAAATACCAATTGAAATAAAGACATACATACAATGTGTAAAAGGGATTCAGTCTCTTTCAATATTTTTCTGAATTGTAGTGTCAGAAAAAAAACAGTTTTCCCCCATTTTTATGTGAACTTCTTTTTTTTGTAGAATGAGCTCACATTTCATTTTGTGGCATCTGAAGGAAAAAGCTACATGTTCTCAACAATATAAAGCTTACTCAACCATATCTGCTTCTTGCCAACATGTCACTTAAATTCTTCATGCATTTTCTTGTTTCTTTTATAATTTAAAGTGGCCCCCTCCCCCGCCTTTTCTGCCCAATGCTAAGAACGTAGCTTACTGCAAAGACCAGAAATGAATGACTGCCAGCATTAGAAAAGATAAAATTAAAAACAAAATAACAAAAAAAAAAACAACAAGAAAAAGAGGAAGGCCAGTGATTGGGGACTTTCCTTTCTACTCCTACCATCTCTGTTCATGCACACAGCATTCAAAGTGCCCTAGGGTGCTAGGCTTTTTATTTCCCTCTGCCATTCCAGCCCCTTCTCCACCATTCTATGGAGATCACGACCAACCTTACCCATTGTGAGACTACTTAATTTTAAAATCCAGAATCCTCTACTTGTCCAAAGGATTGTTGGTGTTTATGCTGTCCTACTTTAAGATACATCTTTTTGGTCCTGCCATCTTTAGGTCAACTCGAAAAATGAACCTTCTTTAAAGGCATTAGTGTGATATGGTAATATAATTTCAATAACTATATTTAATGTTTAACTGGATTAGCAAAATTATTAGCAACATAATTTGGAGCTTACAGACTCAGAACAGAAGCTAGGTCATGTCATACTAGTTTTCCATACTATTTTTCTTGAGGGTATTGCAAGTATTTAAATCAGTGTTCCTAAATGGAATTGGTTAGGATGGTTTGGAATTGACTTTCACATTGGTCTCAAATCATCCACATGAGCTTGGAGGAAAATACATTCTCCATTCAGGTTTTTGTTGTTGTTGTTGTTTTTCATCCGTAATAAGGGAGGATAAGGCTGAGTTCCAAAATCTGTTCACCAACACTTTCGTCTTGCCTATACCAAGTAAAAGTTTTTATTAAGGACTGCTCTTTCTGAAATGCAATACACTCTGGTAGGGTAAAATCTCTCTAGTCCTTTCAGTCAGGTAATATAAAATTGGCAATATACTGAGTTGTATTTCTCTGTGCTAGACACTATTCTTTTTGTACATTAGCTTATTTGATCCTCTTGACAAATCTATATGAAAGAGGCAATGTTACTGCATTTTCATTGATGAGAAAAATGTGGCTAAGAGATGTTAATTGACATTTCTAAAATCATTTAGCTAGTGAAGCTGACTCAAAGTCTGTTTGTTTCCATATTCTTTGGATTTAACACATATGACAGCACAAACATTTCCTGTAACCCCTACCCCATGCATCTCAAGCTACTCACTGAGTAAGTGCTTCTAGATGCTCAGAGTTGTGTGCTGAACAGAGTTAAAAGATGGGGAATTAATTAGAAACCCTTTTGAGGATAAACAGAAGGAAGTCACAGAAAGTCATATCCTCCATAGGGACATGAGATAAAGGCTAACCCAGAATCTACATTAGCCTTTGCCGATACCTTAGCTCAGCTGAAAGGACTGCTTTGGAAGGCAGCAGGTCATCGCATGCTTTTTGTTCCATTTTTCCTAAGGAGCATTCACTGAGCTCAATTCCCTCCTGACCCTACCCCTAGAAGAATCATATCAAGAATAAACTATGAATTTTATTATTTTGGCTGAGTCAGTCAAGAACTTTGAAATTCATTTAAGGAATTAATTTACTTTGATTTTTAATAAAATAATTAAATGTTGATTGCTTGAGGTATCCAATATAAAATCAACACACTGAATTGTAATAATTTCTACATATAGTAATAGCCATCATGTCTTAGGATTTCCTGAAGGACTAAGAGTACAGCTATATGCAGGTACTGAGAGAGAACTTAATATACTTTCTTCAATCTTAATGGCCCTAAATGTTGGACATTATTATTTTCCATTTTATAGGTGAGAAATTTAAGACTCAGAATGGTTAAGAAACCTATCCAAAGGCAGGGAGTTTGATATGTATGTGTAGAATGAAATCTATTACCACTTTGCCCTAAAAAATGTTATATAACTAAAAATTGTTGACAGGCTATGACGAAAGTATAGAGACATGTAAACCAAATGAAACGTAATATCACCATAAATTAAAGCTAGATATGAACATATTTAGGAACTCATCTTTGTAAGATAGTTCAGTATGCTACCCATTGAACAATACTACACAGTTGCAGTATAGATTTAATAGGTGAGTAATATAAATAAGCAAATGTCCCCCAGGAACTACACTTATAGGAAAGAGTTTCAGTGAAAAGATCCCAAAGGTACCAAAAATATCACCTTACAATAGAACTGAAAAGACAACAGTAACCACTATAGGTGCATCTCTTGAAAGGTAAACTGCGCAAAGCTGAGAACTCAGTGACTCTGCTTTGGGTTTTTTTTTTTTTTTTTTCTGCTTTATAACAAATTTAATCAGTTATACATATACATATGTTCCCATATCCCCTCCCTTTTGCATCTCACTCCCACCCTCCCTATCCCACCCCTCCAGGCGGTCACAAAGCACCGAGCTGATCTCCCTGTGCTATGCGGCTGCTTCCCACTAGCTATCTACCTTACGTTTGGTAGTGTATATATGTCCATGCCGCTCTTTCACTTTGTCACAGCTTACCCTTCCCCCTCCCCATATCCTCAAGTCCATTCTCTAGTAGGTCTGTTTTTTTTTTGTTTTTTTTTTTTTGCAGTACGCGGGCCTCTCACTGTTGTGGCCTCTCCCGTTGTGGAGCACAGGCTCCGGATGCGCAGGCTCAGTGGCCACGGCTCATGGGCCCAGCTGCTCCGCGGCATATGGGATCCTCCCGGACCGGGGCACGAACCCATATCCCCTGCATCTGCAGGCAGACTCTCAACCACTGCGCCACCAGGGAGGCCCGGTCTGTGTCTTTATTCCTGTCTTACCCCTATGTTCTTCATGACATTTTTTTTTCTTAAATTCCATATATATGTGTCAGCATACGGTATTTGTCTTTCTCTTTCTGACTTACTTCACTCTGTATGACAGACTCTAGGTCCTCTGCTTTGGGTTTTGAAAATGACCTGGAAATCTTTTTCAGGCCAACTCACTCTTCAAAAAACAACTGAATACAGGTGAACAAATGGTCTTCAGCTCATTATTGTAATTCCCTTTGACTGTAGCATGTTGTTCTATCATGATTCTACGTGGCTGGAGAATTTTTTAAATTACCTTATACTCTACAATAACTAGAATAGTTCTGGATATAAGGTAGGTACCAACTATACCAATGCGGCTTAATTACAGAAGAGATGACATGGAGAGTAATCATATGATAGAAGAGAGAGAGCACTAGGGAAAGTTCTGGGTTCTTGTTTTGCTTTTCCTCTGTGGTCTTAGGGAAGTCTCAGTCACTCTGGACCTCAGTTTTCTCACCTCTAATATGAAGGGCTTTGGATGAGAACACAACCTTGTATTCACAGCATGTTTCCCAATAACAGACTCTTTAAAGTACACTCAAAGAGATTAAAATACTCGAAAGCAGCATCAAGCAAGTCAGACATAATTTGCAATGCAATCACTGCCTATGGTATAACGATGTCTCCTAGTATTCATGAAAGCATTTTCAGAGCACAGTGTTTATTTGGTTGAACTTTAGATTGTGTCTGAATGGAATGGTTTACTTTCGATATATATTTTTTTGCATCTTATGATCATGAAGCAACATTTCTAAATGTCCCAGTAAACATGTGCCCCTTTCTGATGCAGACTTAACATGATCTATGTCTTTTCTTTTCCCTTAGCAGCAAATTATACCCTGTTCTATGATCCACTCAATTGACATATGATGACACATATGCATACACACACAGTAATCTATGGCAAAAATATACACACTTTTTCATTTAATAGTCAGAATTTCATAGCACAACTATGAAGAGTTTATGATAAACTATGTGCAAACTACTTGAGAGCACATGATCTCCAAAGCTCTTTTCAAAATTGGTTTAGTATAAAGTCCCTTTTATGTGATGATTCTTAAGACATATAGCAGTTGACCTTTTTCTATATCAGCAGTTCTCAAATTGTTTTCAATAGTAGAAAAAAAAATCTACATTTTCTTCCCTTAATTTTTCTAAATGTTTCTACCTTTTATAGCTTGCTGATGGATGATGAAATTGATTAACAAGTAGAAAATAAAGTTGTAGAAACTTTTATATCAATCTTGCCTATGTAGCTTGAAAGCATCCTTTTCTATTCATTGATGCTTATGCTCACGGCTTTGATTTGATAGTACAATTTATGCAATTTAAATTTACTTGTAGCTATATAAGTTAAATATTGCTAATCATACACTTTTGTGCTAAATCATATTCTATATGGTAAAATTAAATATCACAATTTTTCATGGTGTTCACCAAAGTGCACAGTACCATCCAGGAACCAAAACACTTTTCAAAGACCCACCCTATTTACCAGGTAATCCTCATTATTTCTCCTGTTTCCCCTCTTCTTCGGCGATCTTTTGTTTCTTTTGCATGACGACTGTCACTCTTGTTAATTTTGTGCTGTCCAATTGATTGGCATCCAAGTTTTCATTTATTCTGCTATGTCCAGATCAATCACAGATACAAAAATTTCATGAAAATAATAACAACTATATAGTAATAGCTGCACAGGCTAACCTCTGTCAAGTACTCACTGTGTTCCAGGGAATATGGTAAACTCTGTTTTTAGATGAACTCATTCAGTCTTTACCACAGCCCCCTCAGGTAGTTCCTATGAGTAGTCTTATTTTCTACATGAGAAAACTGGATAAAAAGGCTAAGCAATTCACCTAACATCACACAACTAGCAAATGTTGCATGATACTAATGTCAATTACAAAATATCATTTCTCTCATTGTCCTTAGCAAAAGTTATTTTTGATATTGCTTAACTGACTTTATTTGCTCTTTCCTCTATTCACACTTCAAACTTTGTTTAAAACCTTGTTGTTAATATTTATCCAACTTTACCTTATATATAAATATTTCTGAATGTGACTAGATTATAGGTACATGTATTTGTAACTAATATATTATTGTATTGCCTTGATGTCTTATGTAACAACTGATTTATTGCAGGTACACTTTTGATGTGTGATAATGAAAACATCAAAAACATTTCTGAATGTTATGAAGATAAGTTCAAATGGAATTTTTTGGATTTTCTAGAGAAGAAAATTTAATATTAAACATTATCTGTTTAATCAGGTTACTTAAATGATTTAGTCCTATTTATTAAAAAAGATTTTCCTCTAGAAGTCAGTTAAAAATAGCACACATGCACCCACAACACACAAGCACTCTCATAACACACATGAGAAAGCATAATTTCATTACACCCATATACCGCCAGTGGTTTCAATTACATAGAGTTTGGTCTGGGACAATTGTACAGTCAATTCATAAATGCTTGAGGTGTCTCTTTCATTAATTATAAAGAAAATTTAGTGCACAAATAAGTGCACTACAAATAAGTCATTTAAAAAACTGCTATTGCGGGCTTCCCTGGTGGGGCACTGGTTGAGAGTCCGCTCTCCGATGCAGGGGACACGGGTTCGTGCCCCTGTCCCGGAAGATCCCACATGCCGTGGAGCAGCTGGGCCCGTAAGCCATGGCCACTGAGCCTGCGCGTCCGGAGCCTATGCTCCGCGACGGGCCCCTGTACTGCAAAAAAAAAAAAAAAAAAAAAAGAACTGCTATTGTAATTAGGCAACTAAGGCCCTGAAAAGGGATTTAAAAAGTCAAAACATTTTTGCCAATATCTTCTTAGCCTGGAAGAGACATTTCTCTAACTCAATTACACAGAATGGAGAAATTCTTACAAAGAAATATATGCAGGGTCATGTAAAGGTGTGTGTGGGGTAAGACTCTTTGTGTACTGGGCTTGGGACAAAAAAAATATAGTACCTCAGATCAATTTGGGGGAATTAAAGTAAGACTCCTTTTGATATCAAATTTATTTGCTTAAAAATGAAAATTTTTTGGTGCTTATTGTGTTCTTATTGTGACTCTTGTCTTTCCTTTATCCTATCCATCAACTTGATTCTGAGGAGAGCTTGAGGCACAGAGCAAATAGGAGCCTGGGGCATCTTCAGTATATAGTACCATCTAAAAGTACATTCCAAAGTAAACATGTGGTGTGACTGCTGATCAGAGGGCCGAGGACAGACCTGTAAGGTGACTCCTGTTGGGAGGACTATAACCGACCATCTGCTTAAAGTTCTTGCTTGATGGAAAACCACCAGAAGTCAGTAGACCTTCACTCCTCCCCTACCATGTTCTCTCCCATTAAGTCATTTAAAACCAAAGGTATCAAGAGTAGGATCACAGCATAAAGGAACAGAGGTTCAGCAGACTAAAGCACAAGCCTTCTCCAGCACTCCACGGGTCCCTTTTCACCAAGAACTTCTAAAGATTTTTTCACCCTACTATTCCTTTCAATACCTATACTACTTCTTTCAGAAGTGAATTGCTGGCTGCCTTGGAACAACAATTTAATGCTTCTACAGAATAAGGCTATTTAAAAAGTACAGTTATTCTATTCTGAAGATATGTTTGCTTTCTTTGACCACATTTATTTGTGTACAGGTTAAATGGATTTCTGCACTAGCTACATCATTCATTAAATTAACTCTATTTTTTTTGAATTTATATATACTTTATAAACAGGAGAGACAATATGCCAGGAAATTACAGCTCTTTTTACCTCTATGGGGTTCAGCAGTAAAACAGAGAACAGTTCTTGGCTATTGTTGAAGGTGAACATTTAGCTTTCTTTCAGGACAAACGAAGGAACTCTGACTGAGGGGGCATAGATGTTCACTTTGGTGAAAATTATGGAATTTTTGTGCTTCAGCATACAAAGTTGCTACAGAAAACGCAGGGATAAGGAAAAAATAAAAACAGAAAGCTATTCAAAAATTCATATTTAGGGCCTCCCTGGTGGCGCAGTGGTTGAGAGTCCGCCTGCTGATGGCAGGGGACACGGGTTCGTGTCCCGGTCTGGGAGGATCCCATATGCCGCGGAGCGGCTGGGCCCGTGAGCCACGGCCGCTGGGCCTGCGCATCCGGAGCCTGTGCTCCGCAACGGGAGAGGCCACAACAGTGAGAGGCCCGCATACCGCAAAAAGAAAAAAAAAAAAAAATTCATATTTAAAAGACAGAATTGTTTTAGAGTTTTCATCCCTGTGGGTAGAATACTATTTTACAGTAACTATCTTTCTCTAATTGCAGCATTTACTTTAGTGAACACATTCACTAACCTTAAAACAGAACTGAACTTAGACCTATTGGAAAGATAAAAGCAAGGTATTAAAGAGCTATGCCCAGAAAGAGATGTTGAAGCAAATAATTTTTTTTTTTTTTGCACCAAGAGTCTCAGATCTGTGTTCTCCACACTTTGAAAAGAACTTAATAATAAAAGACAAGTGATAACACCCGAAGGCAATAGGAAAATTTAGCAACTGCCACCCTCTGCTAGTGCATTCAACACAACTGAAGCATGTGAAATGCCTTTTGCTTCACATACAGGACCACTGACTAAGAAATTAAGTTAGCATAAGTCTTTGGCTAGAAAGCCTACTGTCACAGGTGGTCATGGTTCAGCCACACAGTTTTTCTCAGCCGGGCAATAAGTGCACCTCTACTAATGCAATTGTTCTTGAAAACCTCTTCAGTTTTGGTTCTAATGCGCACATTAACCAAATGCGTACAAGAACTCTTAAATATTACAAAGAGAATGGCCTTCTGTTAGAGTCCATTGAAACATAAGCTCTTCTTTGCAAAATGACATATTGATAATACCCAATTCATTGTCAAGTTCTCTCACTGTCACGAGGTAATCTGGGTATCCAGTACAATAAATTGTGACAGAGTAATCACAATAATAAGACATGCCACCGATTAGGAAAAGTTTCGCTTTTTTAAGCCCAGCATGCTCTTTTGGTTGAGTTGGCAAGAGAGAAAATTTAAAGAAGACTTTTCACAGTTTTCACATACAACCAACACTGCAGAAGTTTCATATCTAAAGTAAACTAGGAACGACTAATTCGATTTTTGTTGTGAAAAGTGCATTGACTATTTTTTTAAATTTATCCTTATAAAAATTAACACTTTTATAAGGTGGTGGCTCTTTGTTTTTGTAGTACATAACCAACATTAAAGCTTCGATTTCTTAGCCACTTAAATTATAGTATCCTTAAAAAGCAAGTGTACTTTTGGAACACTAGAGATTCACTGTGCTTAAAAATCATTGTGGGCAGGGCTTCCATTGTTTAAATATTTATTATTCTCTGCATATATTGACAGGCATATACTTAAATGCCCCATACTTTGAGAATTTCCTTTCTCTAGAAGAATTCACAAGTAATTATTAACCACAACACAAGAGTTCAGAGTAAATAGCAAGACACTTCAAAAAAATAACAATTATGGGGCTTCCCTGGTGGCGCAGTGGTTGAAGTCCGCCTGCCGATGCAGGGGACACGGGTTCATGCCCCAGTCCGCGGAGCAGCTGGGCCCATGAGCCATGGCCGCTGAGCCTGCGCGTCCAGAGCCTGTGCTCCACAACGGGAGAGGCCACAACAGTGAGAGGTCCGCGTAACGCAAAAAAAAAAAAAAAAACCAAAAACCCAATTATGCATGATTAGCACTGAGTGTAGAGCTAGAAACAAATACTAAAATGGGCTGTTATTGGAGCAAGTTATTATAGTACCGGGAAGCAAAGTGATTTTAAAACCATCTGCCGTTTGTGAACTCAAGTCACAAGCAATCCTTAAAAGAAAATAAAGAATACAGCTCATATTGCATTTTAGTCTGGGAAAGTCACCTGGGCTTTGTTTGCAAGCAAAGACTAAGTTCATCAACAAACAGTCCTCACACTAGAAGGGAAGTTTGGTTACAAGAGCCTGAAAGAGGGTGTGTCAGTTAGGAATGGAATCAAGAATTTTGCTGCCCTGACTTTTCATACATAATGAGTTTCCTTCATACTTCTCAATTTCAGAATTAGATATAATCCTATTTCCCCTGTCCATTTTCCAGCAGAAACATAATCAGATAATGTTTCCAGTCACATAGATTTGAAAAGATCCTTATCCTGTGTGGGTCATTTTATTTTATAGTAGCCAAGGCAGAGAGGTTGCTGCCAGTATGATGTTCAGGCCATGCAGAATAAAGGCTCAGTCCTGGGCAATGAAACAGTCCACCTTTGTGCTGCTCTTGTGGAAGAAGAATGAAAACCCATCACCAGCTTTGGGACTTGATCAACAGTGGGGAATCACAAAACTCTTTTCAATCAACGCATTTTAAACCTCCACTAAAAATAGCTCTTCTGTGCTTGGGCTTAAAGTCCCATCTATGGCCAGGGATGGAATACAGTACTTAATTGTTTCTGACTACGGTCCTTGCATCAGCACTCTGAGAGTGTCTTCTAACTTTTAATCGTCTTGTGTGCTCTTTAATTAGACCTGTTCACAAGACAGCCAAAGGAAAATGCCTACCACTAAGCCTACTCAAGACATTAAAACAGTCTGATTCACAAGTCCAGGAACTTTTGTGCAAGGCTAACCATCTCCCAAGATTTGTCATTTTTCTCTGGTTCCCTGTGCCTTAAATCAGACACACTTGGGGGAGGAGGTAAGCGCTGTAGCTATTAAGACAGCTCCGTTGCATACAGAGACTGCCTGGTGACATTACTCTCCTTGTCTAATTTCCTTTCTTTATTTCGTCTCTTACCGCGTGTTATCTGTTTGCTACTACTAGCGCTGGAGGGAAACATGGCTTTGGAAGGAACACTTGGTCCCCTCACTGGGAGGAATACTAAGGATTTCTTTAAGGGCTAGGATAACTAGAAAAGGGCTCTACTCCCTCAGAAGGATTTCAGAGCCCGAATTATAGACAGACCCCCCTAACTTAGGCGGGAGATGCAAACAGCTGAAGTGTCTGTCCTTGGCCTCCACAGGTGACCTGCGGTTGGACCAACCTACCGGCAACTCCCCTCAGCTCAGGTCACTCACGCTCCTGGACTCACCTGGTGCTGAGGACCAGCGCCGGCAGGAGAGGCAGCAGGTAGTGCGCTGGGCTGAATTTCATGCTTGTCACCTGCCCTGACGGGATCCTCCTTTCCTCGCTGCCTGCGCTCTCCCTCCTCCTCCTCCGGGTCCTGTCGCTCCTCAGTGCCCGGCTCTGTCCCTGGCCAGCAATGAGCCCTCTCCAGCAGCGAATGGAAGGAAACCGACAAACGGACGGACGCCTCACGAAAGCAGGCGCTGAGAGTGGGGAGTATCTTCGGGAGTGATGTCACCGGCGAGGCGAGCCCTGCCCGGGATTGTTCGCCGCCGCAGCTCCCGAGACCCGAGGGCGCGTTGTCACTCGCGCTGGAGGCGGCGCGGGGAGAGGGAGGGGGTGCCCAGTGATGGACCCGCGCGCTCCGGTCAACGAGCTGCACTCACCCGGCTACACGCCCGCCTGGGGCTGATCTTTTTATTCCCGCTTCTCCATAGGATGGGGAAGGGCGAGGCGGGGGCCAGGAGAGAAATCTAATCTGCCAGTAACTGAACCGGCGTTCGCGGCAGGAGGTGAAACAGAATTCACTGGGAAAGACTATCGGAGGCTAGAGTCATGGGCAGGCGCCCCTCACTTGATTAAACAGTGTTTGTAAAAACGTTGCTCTGGAGAGAATGTTTAAAATATTATTCTAATTAAAAATGCATAATGACTCGTTTGATGCGAATGGAAGGACAGTAGGAGCGAGCAGCGTCCAGAAATGCACCCTGAGACCGTATTCCAATTGCAAGCTTCTAAGTCCGCAAGCGTGGACTCTAAAGAGGTTTCCGGACAGTTAAGACGTCTGCTGTTTCTGTGATTTGAAAATTTCTGACCTTCCTATAATTTCAATGTGACTCTGTACCACCAACTGGTAGTGGAGTTGGTGACCCAGGTTCACTCACATAAAGGGTGGCTTTTCTTCAGGTGAGGAAACATAACTGAGAAAATCATCAAAATGTTAGTAATTAACTCGGAGTGGTGGTATTGGAAGGCAGAAGGTTTTTATCTGTCATTCTTTTTCTGTAGTTTCCAAATTTTCTATAATGAACATCTGATATTTAGTAAGCTTTATTTTGAAAAATTAATTAGAAAAATGAAATAATAGAACTCTAATACAAAATAACATTTTGCAAAAGTAATCCTAGAAAATAGTGCCAACTTCATCTACTAAGACATTCAATTCTAGGATCTTTACAACAAGGGTATTCTGGCAGGATAACCTTGTTAAATAAATGTTTGTAAAGCACTACTTCATGCACTGTTTCATTTGATTGTTTCAAGAGCCAACCTAGAGAAATATAAATAGTCCCTATCATAGAGATGAGGAAAGATCTCATCGAGATCTGAGCTGTATTTTTTTTTTTTTCCAACAAAGAACTGTGTTCTTCTAAATCTTAAGCAAACCCTACAGTTGCCTGGAACATCATACTTAGCATAACAAACTCAGTGATTAACACAAAGTTGATGTTCAATAGAGGTTGACTTGCACCAGAGACCCTAGAGGGCAAAGGTCAGATGTTCTCTAGGAATTCCTATCCAGATGGTTCAGCTCATATTACAGTTTTTTCAGGGGCTAGCCATTTACAGTAAAATTTAGATGAAACTTCCCCTTTAGTCTATTTTTTGAGACATTATCTGTAGGAAAAATACATTTGTTATAAAGCTTTATTTTAAAGAGGATACCGATTTAAAGAATTAAATGCCTAATTTACCGATCTGCTTTTGCTTTTGCTTCTAATGGGATTGGAGTTAAAACACTCATACAGAACAGATATTACTTTAAAAAGCCTAAGCCAACAAAATAGATGAGTAATAACTTTTGTATACTGGATACCACCCTCTTGGGCCATAGTAAAATCCACAACAGATATAACTAGGAATACACAAATCAACTCATTTGTGAATTGCATGTCATTTACAAAGAAAAATTGCACTACACTTTCCTAAAACAGAATTCTGACTCCGAAGAAAAATATGTGTTTCAGTTTGCTTCTGCTAGAATTATCTAACAATAGATTCTCTGCTCAGTTTAGAAGGTGATCATTTGAGTTGTATACTCAACAAAGACATATGACTGCTTACTCTCTGGGGAATAACACTCATATTTGTACAACACATTTTTGTTTAGCTAACAACTTTGAATTTATTGTGTGCTAATCATAGGAATCAAGCGTGGTAGTCATTCCTATTATTCTCCTCTTTTGCGGTTGAGGTGACTGAGTGGTTATGCAATTTGCTCAAGGTCCCTCAGTAAATTCTACAGTGGACATGGCATTCGAATTCAGTCTGCATTACTTCAAAACATTTGTTTTCTTGAGAAAGGGTTTTTTATAATATGCTTACATAAGAAAAGCTTTTCCCCACCCTATATTGTATTACTTTAAATTAGATGTGCAACATGAACAACAGACTACTGTAGACTGTCAACCAAGAAAGGGAATCACCAAAATGAACTTTGTTTAGACGGTGTTTCACAGTTATGTTGTGCCACTGCACTGGATATCAATAACAAGCCACAAGGTTTGTTGACCTTTATGCATTTTCTGTAAGCAGAAAAAAAGATATCCAACTTAGGAGGGCACAGGAGCATCAGGCAAGCATATCTTGGACAGTGAAGCTAAGTGGGATTGTGGAAATTCCTGCAGATTTAGAGGACTGAAGTATTATATTATGAATTCCAGTACAGATCTGCCTCCCAGCAGAAGACATTTCTTCTTAGGGAACTACAAGAACATATCTCCATCACCCATGACATTCTGTCCAGACTGTCACAGGAAAACTCAAATCCAGACTTGATTTTATGGCTTCAGAGAGTTGGTATGTGAATGTTATAAATGTAGCAGTGCAGACAGGAGACTCAGCTGAAACTACTTGTCCTATGCTGAGTTGCACACTGAATTCAGCAAAAGTTTTTTGTAGTAACTATACCCAAGTCTGGATAAAGAACATGAAGAAAGCCCATGCAGTTTCACTGAGAGGGTAGTCTCCATAAAATGCTGGAAATGGGAGACACAGAGGTTATTTTTTTTAAACAGCTTTATTGTGTACCTTAATTCAGGTACCCAAAACACCATTTCAAAGTATATAATTGATTTTTAATATATTGCCAAGGTTTTGAAAGCATCACTATTATCTAATTCCAGAACATTTTCATCACCCCCAAAATAAACCCTATGCCCACTAGCAGTCACCCACCACTCCCTTTCTCTCTTCTCCCATCCTTGGCAACCACTAATCTAATTCCTCTCGCTAATGGATGTGCCTAATTCTTGACATTTTATATAAATTGAATCATACTACATATGTCCTTGTGTAACTAATTTCCTTAGTATCGTTTCAAGGTTCATCTATGTTGTAGCATGTGTCAGTACTTCATTCTTTTTTATTGTGGAATAATGCTCCACTGAAGACATATACCATGTTGTATTTATCAATTCATCAATTGATAGACATTAGGGTCGTTTCCATGTTTTGCCTATATACTATGAACATCCATATAAAGTTTCCTTTGTGAATATCTGTTTCCAATTCTCTTGGAATATAACTAGGAGAGGAATTCCTGAGTCATATAATCACACTATGTTTAATTTTTTGAGAAACTGCCAAACTGCTTTCCAAAATAACTGTATCATTGTACACTCCCACTATTAGTACAAGAAGATGTCAATTTCTCTACATCCTTGCCAACACTTGGTATTTTTAATTATTATTATTATCATTATTATAGCCATTCTAGTGGGTATGAGTAGTATCTCATTGTGGTTTGGATTTGTGTTTACCTCATGGTTAATCTTACTGAACATCTTTTCACGTGCTTGTTGGCCATTCATATACAGTTTTTGGAGATATATTTCTTCAAATTCTTTGCCCATTTTGTCATTTATGATTTATTTCTGAATTATAAGAGTTCTTTATACATCCTGGATACAATTTATTTGCTAGATATACAACTTGAAAATATTTTCTCCCAATCCATGGGTTATCTTTTTATTTTCTTGATGGTGTCATTTTCAGCAAAAAAGTTTTTAATTTTCATGAAGCCCAATTAACATGTCTTTTTCTTTTGTTACTGTGCTCTTGGTATCTGAGAAGGTTTTGCTTCACCCAAGATCATGAAGATTTATGTCTATATTTTCTTCTAAGAGTTTTATTGTTTTATCTTTGATCCATTTGGAGTTTGTTTTTGTGTATGGTAAGAGAGAGGGGTCGAACTTAATTCTTTGCATGTGGGTATCTAGTTGTCCTATCATCATTTGTTGAAAAGGTTATTATTTCCCCCATTTAATTGTTCTGCTATTTCTTCTCTCTCAGAGTAATATGTTTTCATCATTTCTGCATTTCCTTTTCTACTTTTATGTTCTAAACTCCAACATCTCCTAGAGTTTCATCCTTGATCCTCCTCTTTTAAAATTCTGTATTTTTCTTTCCATGGTGAACTTACAGTTTTGTGGGTTTTACTATCTATAATGTGGTTAGTCTTCAGCCTAGATTTCTTCACTGAGCTCTTACATAGATTTCTCTTGGGCACCTCAAAGTCAAACTCAATCACAATGAAATTTTGTTCTTCTCACCATCTGATCATCTTTCTTTTTGTTCCTTTATATGTCCATCAAGTCAGTCACCCAAACCTGGGAATCATCATGACTTTTAGCTCTAACTTCTCCCACATTTGGTCAATCAACAAGTCCTAAGGATTTTACTAAGTATTGCTTTGTAATAATCACCTACCCGTATGTTAAACCTGTCACCAGGGCTTTATTTAGGGTCCACTATCTTTTGTTTCTGAAGTGTGTTCCTTACTCAGAGGTGTATTTTCCTCAAATCCATTCCCCCAATATAATATACTTAAGCTGTAAATATTTTTATTGCCTTAAAGATCCTAGGGAATTACTCTTAATAATATTTTCAATACACGTCTCTTCTCTGTTCTTTCTTTAACTTCCATGTTCTACTCCTAAGAGAGCAACAGAAGTTTTCCTTGATGTGACTTTAAATTTTTCACATTCCTTCTTCCAGAAGTGTTCTATTACCCACCTTACCTGTATAGTCAGCCCTCCATATCTGTGAGCTCTGAATCTGCAGATTCAACCAACCGTGGATGGGAAATAATTGAAAAAGAAAATTCCAGAAAGTTCCAAAGCAAAACTTGAATTTTCTGTGCACTGGCAACTATTTACATAGCATTTATATTGTATTTACAACTATTTAGATACCATTTATACTGTATTAGGTATTATAACTAATCTAGAGATGATGATTTAAAGTATACTGGGGAACTTGCATAGGTTATATGCAAATACTATGCTTTTTTATATAAGGGATTTGAGCATGCCAGAATTTTGGTATCCATGGGTGTCCGGGAACCAATTCCCCTCAGAGTTATGGAGGGATGACTATAACTGACTTTAATTATTTAAGCCTTACCAAGGCCATCAAGTCTTTCTAGAATATTGTCCTTAACCCATCTGCCACCACAAACTTGGTAAGTCCTCCCTTTCAAATGTGTTATGGCATGTGACAGATTGCCTTGATATTGAATTTATAATATTACTTAGTAATAATATATTTCTGTTCCTTACTATGCTATAAATCTATTAAGAATAGGAGAGGAGCATTTCTCATTTTTCTCAGTGCTAAAGAAGGTGAGATGTTGTAAAATTTTATTTTAATTTATGTATTTTCTCAATCACTAATTTTATTCAGATATTTGTCGACCCAGGGGTTAAAGGCCTAAAAAAAAGATGTTTTAAATGGTTCATTGGAAATACAACATGTTTACAGTTTTCATACTCATTGTTTTATTGTTGCTCTTGAAAACTATCCAAAGGAAATTTACTTTACGAAGGCCAATTATACCTTTTTTTAACCAAATACATCATACGAAACAAAAAAGAAATATAAGGCTAATCCAAGTGTTTGTATTCCATTCAAAAATAAAACAAAACGAAAACAACAAACAAAAGCAAAAGCAAAAAAGACCAAGCCCTATACCCTCTAGTTCTTTTGAGCCAGTCGTGTACATTGAATGGCCTTAACCCACTGAATTCCCCACCTTCTTGATAAATTATCCTGCCAGTTCTCACAAATGGTGAGAAGTTTATGCAAGAGCCCTGAAGTAGGACTTCACCAGGAAGGAAAAGGGACTCAGGGATATTATCTGTCTTATTTGTTGCCCTGGAAACAATACTGTGTCCGCTTCTTTGCCAGTACACCATGTGTGCGAATTACTCTGGGACTAGATCTATTCACTTGGAGAAAGAGATAAACACAATAATAAAGACAACAGTTGCTCTTTTATCCAAATGCAGGAGATAAATTATCATTCTGCTTTTGGCAATTATATTGGGAATTCACCAGAGTACTGAAACCTCAATGAATCCTTCTGTAAACCAAGTATTTCATAATGAGCAGAGCAATGCTTTAATGTATAAATTTATGCTCTTTTTTGAAAAAAAGTATTTTCATATTTTGCAGTATATTTACAAAGGAATCTGGCCTGCTGAACTGATTCATTCACTGGATCAGTTAAATTCCACCTAACCTTTAACAATCAATGGCATCTCTTATTTCCTGGTTTCCTTTTGCTGCCCACATTTGGCTGTCTCAGTGAATTTCTCAACACAGATAAATTTAAGACCCAATTCAGTCCCTCTTCTATGACTATCTCTCATTATAGAACCACTGTTAAACCAAGATTTCTAAGGTATGGTTTTTCCATGCTCACTCTATGTAACTTTGGATATATGGTTTTCAAAGCATCCTCTCATCCAACATTATATTTAACTCAAAATATAATTAATGATGAGAATTCTGCTTCCAGGCATGAAGTAATAATTGGTATAAGACTTATCCTCCTACTATAAACAAATATAACATTTGAAGAAAATGAAATGACTATTTTAAGCATCGGGAAATAGGAAGAGCAGGATCATAGAAAGCAAGCCCATGCTCACACCAGCTTTCTCAAGATGAGAATTTTAACTACTATGCCATAGGAAGGTGAAGAACAAGGGAAACAATAGTCCTACTGAGCCTAGTAAGCATAGTAAGCAGAGTTTTGATCTGCTAAAGTGTTTAGGATTTGTGGGAAATCATACCCAGAGAAGAAGCAGCTTTGCAAAAACCTCCAACATACTGCATGGGGATTTACTATGGATCCTTGGCCAAGGACTGGGCTTCATGAATGCAGTCCAGACTCTGAAAGGTCAAGTTCTGCTATCCTGCATTTGCAGTGAGTCTGGAATAGAGATATCCAAGGTCTTGAACTACTGTGATATTAGAATTCTTATCCAGCCAGACTGGAAAGCCCTAACAGCACTTTACAAACACACCAAATGTTTAACTGAAATTCCAGAAAGTCCAGACTTTTGGAGTAAGAGCCATGCCTTGGTATAAAAGATGTATTTAGAACTAATGTCAAAACTGATAGAGATTCATTGTAAAAAAATTTTTAAAAACCTGACAGTAGTGTAAAGAGCCACCAGTAATTTAACTGTTTAGAGAGGAAAATTCAGCTTCCATTAAAGGAAGATGACACAATCTAGAATCTCTACAGTGTGTTCAGCACAATGCCAAGTGTAGGTCTGAATTACTAGATACATGAAGAAACATGAAAGGGTACTCATATTAAAATATTAAAAAATAACAGTAATTAGTGGAAACAGAACCCAAAGCAACACAGATTTTGAAATTAGTAGGTAAGGACTATACAAATTTTAAGTATAAAAAAAACAACTGAAAATTCTAGAACTGAAAACATGATATATGATAGAAAAATGCACAGTTTGAATATTGAAAAATGAAAGGTTAGTAAACTCGCAGACACATAAATAGAAATAATACTATCTGAAGGAGAGAGAAAATAGTTGAAGAAATGTATGAACACAGATTTAGGGAACTGGGATATCATATCAAGGTGTCTAATAAACATATGTTTGGAATTCTAGAGAGATAAGAGAAAAAGATTAGAGCACATAAATTATATTTTTTAAATGACCAAAATGCCAAGTATGTTTAAAAAACATACCTTTACATCTTCAAGAAGTTCCATCAAATTTAAGCAGGATAAATCCAAAGAGAACCACACTTAGATGTATCATACTCAAATTGCTGAAAAGAAAAGAAAAAGAGAAAATCTTAAACAGGAGCATAATATACAAAGTAATCTCAATACTCATGAGAGACTCTCAACAGAAACAATAGGGTGGAGAAGACAGTGGAACAGTATCTATAAAATGCTGTAAAACTGTCAATCTAGAATTTTATATTCAGCAAAAATATCCTTAAAAAATGGGGGCAAAATAAAGACATTTTCAACTAAATAAACCTTGAAGAATTCTTAAAAGAAAATCTGCTCTATCACAGATCACAAAAGACATTGTTCAGGCTGAAGAAAAATGATACAATATGAAAATGCAAATTTATAGAAAAGAATGAAGAGTTCCAAAATTAGTACATATTTAGATGAATACAAAAGGCTGTGGTTTCTCTTAATTTTTTAATGAAAAAATAAAAACCAGTAACATTACATTCTGTGCCTTGAATATATAAAATTAATATATGGCAAAAATAACATAAAGGATAGATACGGTAAAGGAATTATACTAATGGAAGGATCTTTGTCCTGTTATAGGAAGTTGTAAAACATTAACTTTAGATAGAATATGAAAAATATGAATGCATAATATTTACTAAAGTAACCACAAAACAAAGTGCAAATTCATACAGCAAATATTCCACAGTATAGAAAAGGAACAAATATAAAAAGAAAGATTAATACAAAAGGAGCAAGAAAGAAACAGAGGAACAATAGCTTAGATATGAGAAATAGAAAGCAAATAGTAAAATACGAGACATAAAAAACTGTATTAATAATTAATTAAATTAAATTAAATTAAAAATAAGAGATTGTTATATTGGATAAATATACAATTAAAGGTTATCTACAAAATTTTATTTTAAATATAAAGATAAAAAAATAAAAACTGTATAAGAAAGCATGAGTGGTTAATAATAGAAAAAAATGTTTCATGACAGAATTTTACTAGAGATAAAGAGGTATATTTCATGTTGATAAAAAAAGTTAAATCATCAGAAAGATATAATAATTTTAACTGTGTATGTATTTAAAAACAAATGTTTTAAATAAAATATAAGAAGAAAAGGGATTCAAGAGAGAAAAAAACAGCTTCAATTACAGATATTTCAAGAAACCATTCCAATAATCTATAAACTATACAAAATATCAGTTAGGATATACAATATTTGATAAATATTATTAACTAAACTTTCCTAGTTAACATTTATAGAATGCCTCACCCAAAAAGCTGAAAACACATTTTTCTAAGTGTACATGGCACATTAACCATGGCAGACAATATGTCAGGCTACAATTCTTTATGCATTTCAAAAAACTTGACACTTCCAGAACATATACTCAGATCAAACAGAATTAAATTAAAAATTTAATGTCAAAATTTCCAGATATTTTAGGTAACCAATGAATAAAAGAAGAAATAACAGAAAAACTGGAAAAGATTTTGATTCAGATGAAAATGAAAAATACAATCAACAGCTGTGTAAAACAATGAGAGAAATGTTTAAAAGATAAATGCTTGTATTAGAAAGATGAAATATTAAAAAAGAGTGATCCAGTTTTCACCATAAGAAGCTATAAAAAGAAGAGCAAATTAAACTCAAATAAATTGCATGGAAGGAAATAATAAAAATTAGAGCAGAAATTAATGATAGAGAAAATAGTTACAATGCATAGTACTAACATCATGAATAAAAGAGATAAGTATTACAGATATTACAGATATTAAATTAATGATAACAGTATATACTTCAGTATATTTCACAATTTAGATGAAATGAACAAATTTATGAAAAAACTTACAAAATGACCCAAGAAGAACTAGAAAATGTAAATAGCCCTACTAAAGTAACTTAATTAATTTATTTAAAGCTTTCCCAAAAGGGATATTCCAGATGGCTTCACTGATTATTTCTATCAAATGTTGAAATGTGAAATAATACTAATCTTAAACAAATTATCTCAGAAGTTAGAGGAGGATAGGTCTGCTCTGCCTATACTCTATGATAATTTTATGATTATTATTTCTCTGGTAACAAAGCCAAAAAAACTTGTAAGATGTAAATAGAGTTATAGGCAATTTCTCTTATGAACATGTAATGCAAAATTTTGTAGAAAATATTATAAAACCTAATCCGGCAATATATAAAAAGGACAAAACATTATCATCAGTTGGAGGATTGTGTAGAAATTCAATGTTAGTTTTACATTCAAATTAAAATATTTTTATCACTTTAATGGAAGATAGGAGAAAAATTATATGATCATCTCAATCAATGTAGGAAAATTATTACAATTTAACACCCATTCATGAAAATAAAGTTTATCAAGCTGGAAATAGATGGGAAACCCTCAACATGATAAAGGATATTTGTAAAAGACTTTATTATATTCAGGGCTGGAAAGATTGAGTGCTTTCCTGTAAAAGTGAGAATTAAGTGAGGATAGCCTTACACTACCTTAAAGGAGGAAAACATAACTGAATTATTTTATGACTTAGGTTAGTCAAATATTCCTTAGACAGGGTACAAAAGTGAAAACCAGAAGAGAAAATACATTGATAAATTCTACTTCAAAAAATGAAATACGTTTGATCTTTAAAGAAACCATTAAGAAAATAAATAGGCAAGGCAGAGATTGGGAGAAGAAATGTGCAATATAGTTTTAACAAAGAAATTGTACAAAACTATGTAATGACACTTAAAATGAACAATCAAAAGGCAAACAACACAATAAAGAGCTTGGAAAAAAACCTGAACATGTACTTCACAAAAGAAGACATTAGGGTATCAAGGCCAAGCACACACACATCACAAAGTGTCCTCGACATCTTTACTCGTCAAAGGAACGAAAAATAAAACAACAGTGAGAAACCACCACTAGAAATGAGAAATTCACTGCTGGAATGTCTAAAGCAAAATCTAGTAAAATGAAATACTGGCAAGGATATGGCACAACTTGAACTCATATATTTAGACTATATAAAGTGACATAATCACTTCAGATTGGCCACTTCTTAAAACATATGCAGGTACTATGACCCAGCAATTTCAATCCTAGTCATTTATCCAATACATATGATAGCATGCATCTGCAAAATGACTTGTATAACATGTATAGCAGCTCTATTAATAACTAGACAACATTTGTAAACAATTTAAAAAATTATCAGTACAAGAATGGGTGCAAATTTGAGGTCTATTCATAGTTTTAAAAATAAATAAATCACTGTTATTACCAAAGAAGCCAAAATAAGTTCATAGTACTTTATTTCATATGAAGTTCAACAATAGGGAAAACTAATCTATGGTAATAAAAATCAGAACAGTGGTTGCCAATGAAGGATGTTTATTGAATGGAATTAAGTACAAGGACATTTTCTTGGTCAATCAAAATGTTTTATATCATGATTAGGGTGTTGGTTACAAAGGTGTTAAATTTTCCAAAGTTCATCAAATTTTTTAAATTTAACAGTTTTATCAGCTTTTTGTGGCGTAATCATAAAATTTAACACTTAATACCTATGTATTTCACTTTACCTAAAATTTACTTATAAAATAGGATTACTTATGACAGTCATTTTTACTTGTAATAAAACACTCGTGAAGACATCATCCACCCATCTATCCATCAATCCAGCCACCCATATATCCATCCATTCAACCAATATTTATTAAGAGCATCCTAGTCAATTACAGATGATATGAATATTTCAGTGGAGCTGCAATTAATGTAATTATGGTATTACTAAGCAATTGTGTACATTCTCTGAAAGAGCAAGCAAAATTTACTATTCAAGGGTTCTAATTCAGCTTTTGAAGTCAAGGAACCTTCTTAAAGAAGGTAATTAGTTCTCTCTCACATAATACTGGTGTAGATCTCAGGCCACTGAAACGTGGAATAGTAATGGTAAGTAATTTCTGTTTATCCTGTAGCTCCATTAACCCTTGAGATGATGCACCCTGGCCGAAAACTTGAACGCAAACTCATGAGAAACCATAAGCAGAATTTAGTGGAACCAGTCAGTTAAGCTGCTCTCAGATTCCTTACCAACAGAAACTGAGATTGTTTTATGGTGCTACACTTTATAGTAGTTTCTTATGATCCAAGAAATTATCCAATAGATAATATCAATCTGTGATATGACCAGAGGTGTGTTTAAAACTTTTATATTATAATTAATTTTGGGTATAGAATTTAACCTATTACTTGCTAGATTCTACTGAATTTTTAGCATTTTAGAACTGCAAAACACTTTGAAGATCTATTTGTTAATTTTTTTCAAGGATACAATATATGCTTTAACAGAAAGTGCTAACTTCCATGGCCTGTGTTAATATTTATGAAGTGCTTTTGAAGAATAGGAATTCATGTAATCCTCACTACAATTCTGTGGGGTAGAAATTCTTATCTCCAGTGTATAGACATAAAAGCTGAGCTCAGGAAGTTATACAGCTTGTCCACAATCATACAGTTAATAAGAATCAGCTCTTGGATCTGAATTCCATTTATCTATTTTAGAGATAGGAAAACTGTGAACTTGTAAATAGGCCAAAGTCACTGATGGCCATAGAGAATGTGAACTCAAGTTTTCTCATTTCCAATCTGGTTTTCTGTTTTTACTTAAAAATAACTTTTCTCTATATCATACTTCCTTCATAAGCAATTAGGTCTTTTGTTTTTTTGTTTTTTTAACCTCATCTGCACTATTGATTAAAAATATAGCATTGTGTAAACCAAGTATACATTTTGGGATCTACACTCATATTTTGATGCTTATTAATTACATTAATGCTATTCAAACACATTAAGTGCCAAATAATAGAGCTATAGTACCTGTTATAAATAACCAATATACAAGTTCTCTAACTTACTTAAGCTCTACCATATTTAAATTTTTGCAGTTAGGGGCTTCCATGGTGGCGCAGTGGTTGAGAGTCTGCCTGCCAATGCAGGGGACACGGGTTCAAGCCCTGGTCTGGGAGGATCCCACGTGCCGCGGAGCGACTGGGCCCGTGAGCCACAATTGCTGAGCCTGCGCGTCTGGAGCCTGTGCTCCGCAACGGGAGAGGCCGTGATAGTGAGAGGCCCGTGCACAGCGATGAAGAGTGGCCCCCGCTTGCCACAACTAGAGAAAGCCCTCGCACAGAAACGAAGAGTCAACACAGCCATAAATAAATAAATAAATAAATAAATTAAAAAAAAAATTTTTTTGCAGTTAAAGATGTTCATACAGTATTCCCCCTACTCGCTCTTTGGTAAAAACTGACTGTTTCTCAGTTTTATAAAAATGCACTATTTTGGTTTTATTTAAATGCAGCCTCTTTAGAGGAAAATATGATAATTAAAAATCTACAACATAAGAATAGTACTGAAGAAACTATCAATACATGTTATTTTATTTTCCCATTTCTAAAAAAGTTATACATTTGCCTTAGTCATTCCTGTTTCTTTTCTACTAAACCCCCAAATTAAACCATACACTTTGCTAGTGATTATAGCATTTATTCCAAAGAGGCACACCAAGAAATATGATCATTCTCAGTCATATTGGCAAAGTCTTGCATTTTACTAACTCAGATATCAAACATGTCTCTGTACACCTGCTGAAATCAAAGCTGAAAATTTCATGTTAAAACACAACGGGGGAGAGGGGGAAGATGGCGGAAGAGTAAGAAACGGAGATCACCTTCCTCCCCACAGATACATAAGAAATACATCTACACGTGGAACAACTCCTACAGAACAACCATTGAACACAGGCAGAAGACCTCAGACCTCCCAAAAGGCAAGAAACTCCCCATGTACCTGGGTAGGGCAAAAGAAATAAAGAAAAAACAGAGCCAAAAGAATAGGGATGTGACCTGCACCAGTGGGAGGGAGCTGTGAAGGAGGAAAGGTTTCCACACACTAGGAAGCCCCTTCACGGGTGGAAACCATGGGTGGCGGAGGAGGGGAGCTTCAGGGCCACGGAGGAGAGCACAGCAACAGGGGTGCGGAGGGCAAAGCGGAGAAATTCCCACACAGAGGATCGGTGCCGACCAGCACTCACCAGCGCGAGAGGCTTGTCTGCTCAGCTGCCAGGGCGGGCGGGGCTGGGAGCTGAGGCTCGGGCTTCGGTTGGAGCACAGAGAGAGGACTGGGGTTGGCGGCGTGAACACAGCCAGAAGGGGTTAGTGCACCACGGCTAGCCAGGAGGGAGTCTGGGAAAAAGTCTGGACCTGCCGAAGACGTAAGAGACTTTTTCTTCCCTCTTTGTTTCCTGGTGCGCGAGGAGAGGGGATTCAGAGCACTGCTTAAAGGAGCTCCAGAGACCGGCACGAGCCACGGCTATCAACGTGGACCACCAAGATGGGCATGAGATGCTAAGGCTGCTGCTGTCGCCACCAAGAAGCCTGTGTGCAAGCACAGGTCACTATCCACACCTCCCCTCCAAGGAGCCTGTAGAGCCCGCCACAGCCAGGGTCCCGTGATCCAGGGACAACTTCCCCCGGAGAACGCACGGTGCGCCTCAGGCTGGTGCAATGTCCCGCTGGCCTCTGACGCCGCAGGCTCGCCCCACACTCTATGCCCCTCCCTCCCCCTGGCCTGAGTGAGCCAGAGCCCCCGAATCAGAGGCTCCTTTAACCCCGTCCTGTCTGAGCGAAGAACAGATGCCCTCTAGCGACCTACACGCAGAGGCGGGGCCAAATCCAAACCTGAACCCCAGAGGCAAAGAAGAGAAAGAGAAATTTCTCCCAGCAGCCTCAGGGGCAGCGGATTAAAGCTCCACAATCAACTTGATGTACCCTGCATCGGTGGAATACATGAATAGACAACGAATCATCCCAAATTGAGGAGGTGGACTTTGAGAGCAAGATATATTATTTTTTCCCCTTTTCCTCTTTTTTTTTTTTTCTTTTTTTCGGTACACAGGCCTCTCACCGCTGTGACCTCTCCCATTGCGGAACACAGGCTCCAGATGCGCAGGCCCAGCGGTCACGGGCCACGGGCCCAGCCGCTCCATGGCATGCGGAATCCTCCCAGACCGGGGCACGAACCCGCATCCCCTGCATCGGCAGGCGAACTCTCAACCACTGCGCCACCAGGGAAGCCCCCCCTTTTCCTCTTTTTGTAAGTATGTATGTGTATGCTTCTGTGTGAGATTTTGTCTGTATAGTTTTGGTTTCACCATTTGTCCCAGGGTTCTGTTCGTCCGGGGATTTTTTTGTTTGTTTTTTGTTTTTGTTTTTTTTTACTTAAAAAAATTTTTTTTCTTAATAATTATCTTTTATTTCAATAACTTTATTTTATTTTATCTTACTTTATTTTATTTTATTTTATCCCCTTCCTCCCTCCCTCCCTCCTTTCTTTCTTTCCTTCTCTCTTTCTTTCTCTCTCTCTCTCTCTCTTTCTTTCTTTCTTCTTTTTCTCCCTTTTATTCTGAGCCGTGTGGATGAAAGGCTCTTGGTGCTGCAGCCAGGCATCAGGGCTGTGCCTGTGAGGTGGGAGAGCCAACTTCAGGACACTGGTCCACAAGAGACCTCCCAGCTCCACGTAATATCAAACGGTGAATATCTCCCAGAGATCTCCATCTCAACACCAACAACTAGCTTCACTCAATAACCAGCAAGCTACAGTGCTGGACAGCCTATGACAAACAACTAGCAACACAGGAACACAACACCACACATTAGCAAAGAGGCTGCCTAAAATCAAAATAAGGCCACAGACACCCCAAAACACACCACCAGATGTGGACCTGCCCACAAGAAAGACAAGATCCAGCCTCATCCACCAGAACACAGGCACTAGACCCCTCCACCAGGAAGGCTACACAACCCACTGAACAAACTTTAACTACTGGGGACAGACACCAAAAACAACGGGAACTAGGAACCTACAGCCTGCAAAAAGGAGACCCCAAACACAGAAAGATAAGCAAAATGAGAAGACAGAAAAACACACAGCAGATGAAGAAGCAAGATAAAAACCCACCAGACCTAACAAATGAAGAGGCAGTCTACCTGAAAAAGAATTCAGAATAATTATAGTAAAGACGATCCAAAATTTTGGAAATAGAATAGAGAAAATGCAAGAAATATTTAACACAGACCTAGAAGAACTAAAGAGGAAATGAACAACACAACAAATGAAATTAAAAATACTCTAGAAGGGATCAATAGCAGAATAACTGAGGCAGAAGAATGGATAAGTAACCTGGAAGATAAAATAGTGGAAATAACTGCTGCAGAGCAGAATAAAGAAAAAAGAAGGAAAAGAACTGAGGATAGTCTCAGAGACATCTGAGATAACATCAAACGCACCAACATTCAAATTGTAGGGGTCCCAGAAGAAGAAGAGAAAAAGAAGGGACTGAGAAAATATTTGAAGAGATTATAGTTGAAAAATTCCCTAATATGGGAAAGGAAATAGTTAATCAAATCCAGGAAGCACATAAGAGTCCCATACAGGATAAATCCAAGGAGAAACACACCAAGACACATACTAATCAAACAGTCAAAAATTAAATACAAAAAAAAAATATTACAAGCAGCAAGGGAAAAACAACCAATAACACACAAGGGAATCCCCATAAGGTTAACAGCTAATCTTTCAGCAGAAACTCTGCAAGCCAGAAGGGAGTGGCAGGACATATTTAAAGTGATGAAGGAGAAAACTCTACAACCAAGATGACTCTACACAGCAAGGATCTCATTCAGATTTGATGGAGAAATTAAAAGGTTTACAGACAAGCAAAAGCTGAGAGAGTTCAGCACCACCAAACCAGCTTTACAACAAATGCTAAAGGAACTTCTCTAGGCAAGAAACACAAGAGAATGAAAATACCTACAATAACAAACCCAAAACAATTAAGAGTATGGGAATAGGAACATACATATTGATAATTACCTTAAATGTGAATGGATTAAGTGCTCCCACCAAAAGACACAGACTGGCTGAATGGACACAAAAACAAGACCCATATATATGATGTCTACAAGAGACCCACTTCAGACCTACGGACACATAAAGACTGAAAGTGAGGGGATGTAAAAAGATATTCCATGCAAATGGAAACCAAAAGAAAGCTGGGGTAGCAATTCCCATATGAGACAAAATAGACTTTAAAATAAAGACTATTAGAAGAGACAAAGAAGGACACTACATAATGATCAAGGGATTGATCCAAGAAGAAGATATAACAATTGTAAATATTCATGCACCCAACACAGGAGCACCTCAATACATAAGGTAAATACTAACAGCCATAAAAGGGGAAATCCACAGTAACACATTCATAGTAGGGGACTTTAACACACCACTTTCACCAATAGACAGATCATCCAAAATGAAAATAAATAAGGAAACACAAGCTTTAAATGATACATTAAACAAGATGGACTTAATTGATACTTATAGGACATTGCATCCAAAAACAACAGAACACACATTTTTTTCAAGTGCTCATGGAACA
This sequence comes from Mesoplodon mirus, assembly GCF_964341445.2. Taxonomy (NCBI): domain Eukaryota; kingdom Metazoa; phylum Chordata; class Mammalia; order Artiodactyla; family Ziphiidae; genus Mesoplodon; species Mesoplodon mirus. The sequence continues at coordinate 33,662,667 of NC_138983.1, forward strand.
TTCTCCAGGATAGATCACATCTTGGGTCACAAATCAAGCCTTGGTAAGTTTAAGAAAACTGAAATTGTATCCAGTATCTTTTCCGACCACAACGCTATGAGACTAGATATCAATTACAGGAAAAGATCTGTAAAAAATACAAACACATGGAGGCTAAACAATACACTACTTAATAACGAAGTGATCACTGAAGAAATCAAAGAGGAAATCAAAAAATACCTAGAAACAAATGACAACGGATACACGACGACACAAAACCTATGGGATGCAGGAGAAGCTGTTCTAAGAGGGAAGATTATTGCAATACAATCCTACCTTAAGAAACAGGAAACACTGCAAATAAACAACCTAATCTTGCACCTAAAGCAATTAGAGAAAGAAGAACAAAAAAACCCAAGAGTTAGCAGAAGGAAAGAAATGATAAAGATTAGATCAGAAATAAATGAAAAAGAAATGAAGGAAACAATAGCAAAGATCAATAAAACTAAAAGCTGGCTCTTTGAGAAGATAAAATTGATAACCCATTAGCCAGATTCATCAAGAAAAAAAGGGAGAAGACTCAAATCAATAGAATTAGACATGAAATAGGAGAAGTAACAACTGACACTGCAGAAATACAAAAGATCATGAGAGATTACTACAAGCAACACTATGTCAATAAAATGGACAACCTGGAAGAAATGGACAAATTCTTAGAAATGCACAACCTTCCAAGACTGAATCAGGAAGAAATAGAAAATATGAAGAGACCAATCACAAGCACTGAAATTGAGACTGTGATTAAAAATCTTCCGACAAACGAAAGCCCAGGGCCAGATGGCTTCACAGGAGAATTCTATCAAACATTTAGAAAAGAGCTAACACCTATCCTTCTCAAACTCTTCCAAAATATAGCAGAGGGAGGAACACTCCCAAACTCATTCTACGAGCCCACCATCACCCTGATACCAAAACCAGAAAAAGATGTCACAAAGAAAGAAAACGACAGGCCAATATCACTGATGAACATAGATGCAAAAATCCTCAACAAAATACTAGCAAACAGAATCCAACAGCACTTTAAAAGGACCATACACCATGATCAAGTGGAGTTTATTCCAGGAATGCAAGGATTCTTCAATATACGCAAATCAATCAATGTGATACACCATATTAACAAGTTGAAGGAGAAAAACCATATGATCATCTCAATAGATGCAGAGAAAGCTTTTGACAAAATTCAACACCCATTTATGATAAAAACCCTGCAGAAAGTAGGCATAGAGGGAACTTTCCTCAACATAATAAAGGCCATATATGAGAAAACCACAGGCAACATCATCTTCAATGGTGAAAAACTGAAAGCATTTCCACTAAGATCAGGAACAAGACAAGGTTGCCCACTCTCACCACTCTTATTCAACATAGTTTTGGAAGTTTTAGCCACAGCAATCAGAGAAGAAAAAGAAATAAAAGGAATCCAAATCAGAAAAGAAGAAATAAAGTTGTCACTGTTTGCAGATGACATGATACTATACACAGAGAATCCCAAAGATGCTCCCAGAAAACTACTAAAGCTAATCAATTAATTTGGTAAAGTAGCAGGAAAGAAAATTCATGCACAGAAATCTCTGGCATTCCTATACACTAATGATAAAAAACCTGAAAATGAAATTAAGAAAACACTCCCATTTACTGTTGCAACAAAAAGAATAAAATATCTGGGAATAAACCAACCAAAGGAGACAAAAGACCTGTATGCAGAAAATTATAATACACTGATGAAAGAAATTAAAGATGATACAAATAGATGGAGAGATATATCATGTTCTTGGATTGGAAGAATCAACATTGTGAAAATGACTCTACTACCCAAAGCAATCGACAGATTCAATGCAATCCCTATCAAACTACCACTGGCATTTTTCACAGAACTAGAACAAAAAATTTCACAATTTGTATGGAAACCAAAAGACCCTGAATAGCCAAAGCAGTCTTGAGAACGAAAAACAGAGCTGGAGGAATCAGGCTCCCTGACTTCAGACTATACTACAAAGCTACAGTAATCAAGACGGTATGGGGCTTCCCTGGTGGCGCAGTGGTTGAGAATCTGCCTGCTAATGCAGGGGACACAGGTTCGAGCCTTGGGCTGGGAGGATCCCACATGCCGCAGAGCGACTAGGCCCGTGAGCCACAACTGCTGAGCCTGCGCGTCTGGAGCCTGTGCTCCGCAACAAGAGAGGCCGCGATAGTGAGAGGCCCGCGCACCGTGATGAAGAGTGGCCCCCACTTGCAATAACTGGAGGAAGCTCTCGCACAGAAACGAAGACCCAACACAGCAAAAACAAATAAATTAATTAATAAACTCCTACCTCCAACATCTTAAAAAAAAAAAAAAAAGAATTCATTCAGATATTAAAAAAAAAAAAAAAAAAAAAGACGGTATGGTACTGGCACAAAAACAGAAATATAGGTCAATGGAACAGGATAGAAAGCCCAGAGATAAACCTGCACATATACGGTCACCTTATCTTTGATAAAGGATGCAAGAAAATACACTGGAGAAAAGACAGCCTCTTCAATAAGTGGTGCTGGGAAAAAAGACAGGTACCTGTAAAAGTACGAGATTAGAACACTCCCTAACACCGTACACAAAAATAAGCTCAAAATGGATTAAAGATCTAAATGTAAGTCCAGAAACTATGAAACTCTTAGAGGAAAACATAAGCAGAACACTCTATGACATAAATCACAGCGAAATCCTTTTTGACCCACCTCCTAGAGAAATCGAAATAAAAACAAAAATAAACAAATGGGACCTAATGAAACTTAAAAGCTTTTGCACAGCAAAGGAAACCATAAACAAGACCAAAAGACAACCCTCAGAATGGGAGAAAATATTTGCAAATGAAGCAACTGACAAAGGATTAATCTCCAAAATTTACAAGCAGCTCATGCAGCTCAATAACAAAAAAACAAACAACCCAATCCAAAATGGGCAAAAGACCTAAATAGACATTTCTCTAAAGAAGATATACAGACTGCCAGCAAACACATGAAAGAATGCTCAACACCATTGATCATTAGAGAAATGCAAATCAAAACTACAATGAGATATCATCTCACACCAGTCAGAATGGCCATCATCAAAAAATCTACAAACAATAAATGCTGGAGAGGGTGTGGAGAAAAGGGAACACTCTTGCACTGCTGGTGGGAATGTGAATTTGTACAGTCATTATGGAGATCAGTATGGAGGTTCCTTAAAAAACTACAAATAGAACAACCATATGACCCCTCAATCCCACTACTGGGCATATATCCTGAGAAAACCATAATTCAAAAAGAGTCATGAACCAAAATGTTCATTGCAGCTCTATTTACAATAGCCCGGAGATGGAAACAACCTAATTGTCCGTCATTCGATGAATGGATAAAGAAGATGTGACACAAATATACAATGGAATATTACTCAGCCATAAAAAGAAACGAAATTGAGCTATTTGTAATGAGGTGGATAGACCTAGAGTATGTCATACAGAGTGAAGTAAGTCAGAAAGAGAAAGACAAATACCGTATGCTAACACATATATATGGAATTTAAGAAAAAGAAATGTCATGAAGATCCTAGGGGTAAAACAGGAATAAAGACACAGACGTACTTGAGAATGGACTTGAGGATATGGGGAGGGGGAAGGGTAAGCTGTGACAAAGCGAGAGAGAGGCATGGACATATATACACTACCAAACATAAGGTACATAGCTAGTGGGAAGCAGCCGCATAGCACAGGGAGATCAGCTCGGTGCTTTGTGACCGCCTGGAGGGGTGGGATAGGGAGGGTGGGAGGGAGGGAGACGCGAGAGGGAAGGGATATGGAACAGATGTATATGTATAACTGATTAACTTTGTTATAAAGCAGAAACTAATAATAATTAAAAAAAACTGCAATGAGATATCACCTCACACCGGTCAGAATGGCCATCATCAAAAAATCTAGAAACAATAAATGCTGGAGAGGGTGTGGAGAAAACTCTTGCACTGCTGGTGGGAATGTAAATTGATACAGCCACTATGGAGAACAGTATGCAGGTTCCTTAAAAAACTACAAATAGAACTACCATATGACCCAACAATCCCACTACTGGGCATATACCCTGAGAAAACCATAATTCAAAAAGAGTCATGTACTAAAATGTTCACTGCAGCTCTATTTACAATAGCCAGGAGATGGAAGCAACCTAAATGTCCATCATCGGATGAATGGATAAAGAAGATGTGGCGCATATATACAATGGAATATTACTCAGCCATAGAAAGAAACGAAATTGAGTTATTTGTAGTGAGGTTGATGGATCTAGAGTCTGTCATACAGAGTGAAGTAAGTCAGAAACAGAAAAATAAATACCGTATGCTAACACATATATATGGAATGTAAAAAAAAAAAAGAAAAAAAAGTTCTGAAGAACCTAGGGGCAGGACAGGAATAAAGATGCAGACATAGAGAATGGACTTGAGGACATGGGGAGGGGGAACGGTAAGCTGTGACAGAGTGAGAGAATGGCATGGACATATATACACTACCAAACATAAAATAGATAGCTAGTGGGAAGCAGCCGCATGGCACAGGGAGATCAGCTCGGTGCTTTGTGACCACCTAGAGGGGTGGGATAGGGAGGGTGGGAGGCAAGGAGACGCAAGAGGGAAGAGATATGGGAACATATGTATATGTATAACTGACTCACTTTGTTATAAAGCAGAAACTAACACACCATTGTAAAGCAATTATACTCCAATAAAGATGTTAAAACAAATAAAATAAAGCAAGAGAACCAGAAATGGTAAATAGATTAACCCAACAAACTCAAAAAAAAAAAAACAAAAAAAAACCCCACAACTGAAGATGACCTGAACTTGTATAAAGATATGACCACCAAGTATTTGCTGCTTCACTACTTTCTCTGAGTAGGAAATAAGTAAACTTGTATATGATACTTATATTATACACATAATATATATGGTATACATACATAAATACTGTATAATGTCTATACACATACATATATAATTATTTCTATACACATACATATAAATAATTGGGATCATGTTCAGTCTTAGTGGATATTTGCTGTTTTTCCTGCTTGCTCTGCTGCCCTTTATCCTGCTCTATAAGTAAATATTAGTTTTCCTTTGGCAAAACACCTCTGTCTTCTCTCAGTTGTGATTTTAATGGGGCTGACACAATGTCTTGGTTTCAGAAGTAGATGTTCACCTCCAGGTATACCTAATCAGCATATTCTACACTCTGGTCACAATATTAGCTTAGGATGGGCTATTGTGCGTATAAAGCCACCATGTATAAAAATCCATAACACATCAGTTTGCCTCAAACATCACATCAGCCTGTTAAGCCTTTCCAGACCACTTTTGAACTTCCATTTTACTTGAGTTTTGTGACTTGTATGATATTCAAAAGGGATATCTATTGCAAATCACCTTCTGTTTTCCCTACTCTGTTAGTAACTGGCTATGACAACTTTTTTTATGGCAGATATTCATTACATTCACTTTAAACTGCTCTCCAGATTTATTTGCCATACTGTTCCCCTAAACTTCCAGTTGTGTTTTCTTTCTGTTTTCTGGCTAGAAATATTGAGATTTCTATTATTTGCATGCAATGCTTCATTGGAATTATCTCAGGTACATTTCCTTCAATATATTTTAGCACTTCAGCATCTGAATGTGAAAGTAACTGTAAAGCCCACATAATACTTAAGTCTGCATTTTCGTGATGTCTATGGAAATCCAGCTGTCCACTAAACAACTACATGGATTTATGCTGAGACCTCAGCAATTCACTGCAAAATCAATCAGGTTCAAATAGAAAATGTACCTGTTTGAAAAAAACTGCCAGATTTTTGTTTGTGATGGCATAAAAATGTAATTGGATAATAAAACTTGGCCTTTACAATACTCTGAAACTCTCAAAGTATGTAGGAAATAAAAACAAGTAGGACTATTATAGTGGATAGAAAAATGAAACACAAAGAAGTAAGTGACGTCTAAGGTCATACTGGATGCTGATAAGGTATCTGGGATTTTGATATAGAAAAAAAGAATATCAGTTTACTGTCCTAATCACCACTATTGCTCTATAATTAGTTTTAGTTAAGTACCAGATGTGTTAGGCATTTTGTTAAGGAATATGAAGAATGTGGCATCTCATATCAGAGATGGAACTTAAACCTTTGTTAGTTTTCTTCCTTTCCTGATTTTAATGTGTACTGAGTACCATATAAAAACTTAGAAACAAAGTTGCCTAATTAGTCTACAGGTCTCTCCTCATCTTCTATTTCTATTTAGGAAATTCTATATTTCTTTCAGCCATGGATTTCAGATTCTTCTAATCATGACACAGGAATTTCTTTTCTCAAGGTGACAATGAAAGCTCTTGGTGCACAACAGAGAGCGCCTAAAGAATCAAGTTAAGGTTCACTGCACAGACAAGCTGCAATAATTTCAGTGTTGTACTGCATGGAGAGGGTTGTGGTGGAGAGATGACTTTCTGCTCTTAGATCCTCTTCCTGAATTATATCTCAGGTGTGAAAGGTGATCTGGTCGTTTCAGGCAACAAGAAATACAAATTAAGTCATTTATTTGTTAGAGTATAATTGCTTTTATCTAAGTTGATTTGGAGATCTTCATATTATATAGCTCAGAGGGGAAGTGCTGTGTCCTAAGTAGGCAAAATTAAAACCCATCTCTCTGAGACAGATGAATATATAAATGAACTACCATTTGTTGGAATACATTCTATGTGCCAGACAGTATGTAACATTCTCTATATTTGTTGTCTCACTTAATTCCATTTAACCTGCCCCCAAATCAACTTTGACTTGATGCTGTATCAGTGAAATTTCCAAGAAATTAAGACACTTGTAAAACTTGGGAATAGGAATTTGAACATAGGTAAGCAGTAAACAATGGTGGTTAAGTGCAAAAAGTGACACTTGTATAGTCTTGGGCAAATATTTTTAACTTCATCAACTGTAAAATGGGAGCAATAATACCAATCACCTCTTAAAGTTGTAAAGATTGGATGAGATCATGCATTTAAGATCTTAGTACAGTACCTGACATAGGTACATGCCTAATGAATATTACTGATTGCAATAAACACTGTGGAGCTTTGCTCAGAACCCTTCTTTAAGGCCCACATATCCAATCTCTCTGCTGGAAAAGTCTGTTGCAATGGCTCACAACTCTTTCTTTCAGAGGAAACTGCTCTCTACCACCAAAAACTGCCTTGTCCAAAATTTTCTTATTCCATGAGCTGCTTTTGGCCAATTACAGGTTCATGTCTGGATATCAAGGCTCAACTTCCTTGCTCAACTTGGGAAAATTCTGAAGGGCCATCTCTCAACAACAAAGCTCCTCAAAGTATCCACTGAAGCTTTAGTGGTATTTCAGGCCACCTTCTTCACTTGTCCAATCTGCTTTCTTCACTTCCTTTCAGGTAAACCTCCTGAGAGTTCTTTCCAGTAGACCTGCACGCAACAGTTTGTCTCAGTCTGTTTCCAGGGAACCAAATCTAAGACCCTGATAATGATGATGATAGGGAAGGGTGTATGTGTGATGCAGTGATGATATTTACCTCTAAAGTTAACTCTACTGATGACTACCTGGGACCTCATGTCCTGCAGCATGGGGGTTAAATAAACAGTATTGGGAAATGCAGCCTGTTACAATCACAGCAAATTATTTAACTTACTTGAGTCACAGTTTCTAGTTTCTTCACCTAATTTTTTTTAGACTTAAAAGAGATACAACTTATAAAACATTCTGCATATAGTAAAAACTCAATAAAACTTGTAATCATTATTCTAAGTCTCAGTGCTTTCACTTGAAAGGTGAGGATCATTACGCTTACCCCATCTACCTCCTAGGATATCTGGAATATCAAATGATGCAATAAAAGTGACCAAATTGTTACCAACTATCACACAAACATAAAACATTTTCCCTATTATTACTGTACCAAAGAGAGAGATGCCAACATAAGATCTAACTTTTTATCTTAGGATGTATCAAATAAGGGTGCAACTCTGCTTCAAGACTATAATTGAGGAAAGGCCTTGGCTGATTATGCAGCAAAAGCACTGAATATAAATTAACCTACACATTTTTTCTTTGTTGTTTATGATGGGTTGGGTCTGTGACCTTGGATAAGTCAAGTAACACATCTGAGTTTCGATTTCAATTTCAGGGACAGATTGTATGATAAAGAGATGATGAGATGGTTAATGAGATAGCATTTGTTGAGCCCTTTGAGATTCTTAGATGAAAGATGCCACATGAAGTAAATATACAACCCCCTGTTATGAAGTTGGGGAAAAACAGCATAAAGTGGCTTCTCAGCCAAAACACATGATGATGACAAATAAAATCAAGGTGTTGTGTTAATCCCCCAGACCTTTCTTCATAGTCAGGGAACACAATTCCTGAACTTTTCTAGAAGTTTCAAGGGCAATCTTGACTAAGTCCCTATATAAGCTACAAGTACTTAAAGACAAATTGCAATGATAAGAGTTTGTAGACTATTTTACAGTTTAAATATAAATATAAAGTTGGAGTTAAAATCTCAGAATCTGATGCCAACTATGAAACCTTAGCCCTAAAAGATATTAGTTGTGTAGCCTTGAGTAAATTACTCACCCTCTTCTCTTTGCCTTATTTATTTTGTAAGTAACATGGGAATAATAATAGTACCTAATTTATAGAGTTGTGAGGATTAAAGGAGTAAAGTAATTAAAACAGTATCTCACATATAAGTTTGTTAGCTTGTTATATGTAGTCTAATGGGATCTCAAATTTAACAAAGGTCAAGCAGTACCTTGGGATAAACAGCACAATATTTTCAAGAGAGATGAGGTATGAATAATATTGCAACAGTGTCACAATACAGTATTGTGAAACCCAGTATTGGCTTCTCTCAGAAAGAGCCTGCCTAAGTGAGTTCTGAAAGGTACAGTGAAAAGAGGGACCCATGATTTGAACCCAAATAATGCAATCAGGTAGTTGGAACAGGGACATGGCTTAGAACAGAGATGGTCCTATCACCTGGAGCTATCATTTTTCCTGACATCTGGACCTGTATTTAAGGCCTTCATGTGTTTATGGGGATTTCTGCCTGAAGGTAACTTAAAAATACCACTTAGTTTCTCACAAAACTAGATCTTCTCATTCTAGGCATCATCAGGACTCTTTCTGATATATGTTAGCTATCTCTTTCAAAGGAAATACCTAAATTCCACACAGGAAATTGTCTTAGAAATTGTGATGATGCCAGAAGTAAATGGGAACTATTCCCTAACTCCTTCAGCAAATTAAGTTTTGTTTCTAGAAAAAGCAATATCAGGGAGCCATTATCTTAAGCCTTAGTATTACCCTAATTTATCTTAAATCACTCAGTCACATATATCAAAATGATATTAACACTGGAATACACTAACAAAAGGAAAGAAATTAAGAAAACAGTAGGAGTTTATTTATAAACATTTCTTCTAAGGGCAAAGTATAAAGACACTAAATTACTTCAGTTCTCCTTAGTATAAGAGAGAACATCAGACCACATTATATAGACATCCATTAGATGCCTCTGACGATGGGAATATTTAAAATAATTAATGGGTTTTCATTGGGGTATGGGGGCTGGGGTGTTAGGATAGATTCTGATCTCATTTTAGATCCTTGGTGACGGCTTTCAATAAACTCTTTATTTCTGACCTTCCTTTAGCAGTCACTTGAATAATGATTCATTATTCTCTAGGATTTAAACTTCTGAAGCTCAAAGATTGCTACTTACATGAGATACATGCTAAGCTACCATAATAGAATGACCACCAAATACAGTGGATTAATATAATAACGTTTTATTTTTCTCTTACAATTTACAGAGTGAATAATTCAGGGCTGGTGGGAATCTATTCTCAACACATGGATTTCAAGGTTGCTCCAGTAATTATGACTTCCAAAACAGCAGGAAAGATGAGGAAAAGAATCTCTAAGAACCTGACCGTGAAATAGAAACACATCACTTACATTAAATCCCATGGGCTGTACATAGTCACAAAGCAAGAGAAGTTGGAAAATGCAGTCTCTAGCTGAGTAATCATACGGCCATTTAAAATCTGACTTTGTGATCATTTGCAAGGAAAAGACTGCATCTAACTGGTTGTTAACTTGGATATAGGGAAAGCACAAATTATAGTTAAAGAAAATAATAATGTGCACAGCAAAGGGATACAATGGTCAATTTTTAATCCTTCTCTTACTTCCCTATCTGCCATGTTTGACCAAAATGACCATTTTTCCTTAATAACTTTTTACATGGTTTCTGTAATACCAGTGTTTCTTTGGTTCTCATCTGACCTCATTGACCAACCTGTCTCAAATTCTTTGTTGGTTTCTCCTCATATACCCAACCTGTAAATATTATCATGTCCCTGAGCTTACTCTCCAAACTTTCCTTTTTTTATTTACACTTGATCCCTAGGCGATATTAACGTCATAGATTACATAATATCTCTAAGTCAATGACTTTAAATAGATTCTAGGTTGGACCACTCTTCTGCACACAATATATCTTAGAGCCTATGTGACATCCCATTTGGATGTCCAACAGGCACAACACAACTAAAATATCTAAAACTGAACTCCTGATGTTTCCATACTCCAAAACTGGAACTCTTACTAGCTTCCTCATCACAGTTCTATGGCATCACTTCAGCAGGTCAAGAAAAAAATATCATTATTTATTTCTCTCTTCCTCTCACATATTTCCCCTACATATTCATCATTGTACTCTGCCAACTTTTCCTTCCATCCTCTATTCAACAGCTTCTTATGACCTCCACTATAACCACTTCAAACCAAACCATCTTCATTTCTCACACTTGGTTATTTTATTTTCTAGTTCTCTTCATAACCACCCATAATCATTTCTCGACACAGAAGCTAAAGTGATCCTTTTAAAATAAATTAAGATTACATCATTCTGCTGATCAGAACCCTCTGGTGCTCAATTCTCACCTCACTCAAAGCAAGAGTCTGTCCTGTCCACGATCTGTTCCCTTGCTGTCTTTATGAACTCATCTGTGTCCCTTCCAGCAATGCTGACTTCCTTGCTCTTCATCAAACCTATCAAATATGATCTAACTTCTGGTTCTTTGAAATTGTTCTTTCCTCTGCTTGCAATCTTTTTTCTCCAGTGAAACCTATAGCTGGATTCCTTACTTCATGCAGACCTTTGCTGAAATCCCACATTAACAGGGAGTCATGCTACTTATTAATTTATTGCCTCTTAACCCCACACCCATCCTTTTATGACCTACTTTTTTGCTACGGAAGTTGGTTGCCAAAAACTATATTTTTCTTTTGCCAGCTGGCTCTCTGTCAAGTTCTGACAATAGGAGGCACTGGAATAGAAGGCAAGAATAGAGGAAGAAAGGACTACTGTTTCTTTCTTCATGTTTCTGTTTTTTTCTACAGTGACAATTTCAGAATAGTCTTTTTAGCATTTCCTGTGGTAGTGGGCTCTTCTTCCTGATCCTGGATGACCTCAGAAAGTTTCCTCTTTACTGTGGCAGTAGGCAATGTATTTGAGCAGCAGGTTGACCACCTCTTTAGTGGTCTTAATATCAATCTTGTGGGGTCCTTCCTCAAAGTTTCAATTTTTCCTCAGCCCCAGTGGTAGCAGGTGCTTTTTATAGCAACTCTTGCTACACTTTAGAATTTTCTTTTATCTCTTTCAGTAATTAAGAATATTTACCTAGTTATTCTTTACATTATTTTCTTTTTTACATAAAGGATGTCATTTGTTTCATTTGACTAGGACTTGTCTGATACATTTACTCTGATCTATTTTCTGCCATTATTTATCCACATCTCAGCTACTATGTTTTAGTTTTTGAGTTTCTTGATTATATCCCTAAATTAATATATTAACTTCGTAATAGCAGGATCATTGTTCTTTTTGATCAGGATTTTATCTCCACTATCTAGAATAATATCTGGTATGGCAATATTTGTTGCTCAATGAAAATTTGTTGAAATAATGAATTTGTAAAAGGAGAAGCAAAGTATCTTCTATGGTATACAGATGGTTTAGGATGATAGAAGTTCTGTGAAGACAGTTTAAATGTATAGTACTTGTATTATTCACAAGAGTATTTGTGTTTCCTAATATATACAAATTACTTTAGTTGTCAGTATAGTTTAGATATCAATATCTGAAAATTAGTTCAAGCAGTTGATGCTTCTTTGTAACATTTACTGTAGATGAATGTTAAGAGGTCAAGTTTGCTCACTAAATACCATCTCTATTTTTATGTTTTTTATTAGTTCCTTGGAATTAAAATATATTTCAATACATTTATAAAAAATAATGTAAATCCCTCTCTAGGAAGACATAATTTATTCCACAAATATTTATTAACTAAAAAAGTAAAAGTTATATACCAGGTACTACACTAATTTTGGGAAATAGGAGTAAGAAAGGAGGGGGGAAGAAAAAGAGACAGAGTAGGTGAGACAGTAAGAGAGACCATGGAACTTAAAATCTCTCAGAAAAGACAGACATCACATAGGCAATAACAAGTTTATCTGGAAACTGTGGATGGATGGAGATGGAAGTGGGGCTTGTTCCAGGAAGGACATCCACAAGCAGCAGAAATAAGAGAGAGCATGTTTTGTTGAAGAAATCAAGTAAGTTCAGCTTGGCTAAATCAGAGAGAATCAGAAAAGATAATGGAGAATGATGAGATATGTGACTTAAGAATAAAACAAAAGCCAGATTGCAGAGAACTGCAATAGTCCTCTACTATCTTACCATAAAGGAAACCACTGAAAGATGTTAAATGGAAAATATTATGATCAAATTTGGAAAATTACTAGGATTGCCGTGTGGAGTACAGATTGGTGCATAATTAAACTATTTACAGGAGTCAAATATGGAGTTTGTCTGCCAGGGAAAATATTATGGTGGTGTGAAATAGGACAGTGACAGGAGGAATTTAGAGAAGTAAACGGGTGAAAGAGCTATTTAAAATATCAAATGCAAGACATAGCAATTGAATGGAAATGTGGATAAAGGACAGATGAAATCAGTCCTGGATGGGAGAGACAGAGATATCAACCAGCCAACTGTCATAATTAGAAGATATGTAACCCAAAACCAAGTCCATATTAAGTTCATATCAAGTCCATAATAAGAAATGGAGCCTGGAGCTATGATGAAGGAAAATGGAACTATTTATTCATTAATTTAATCATCCATCAAATATTGATTGGGTACCTCATTATAGTACTGAGTGGTCATTGTGTTAAGGAAGAGTTAAAAACACTAGGGGGTTGCTTACCATCTATTTCATCTGTTTCATTACTACAGATCTTTTCCAAAAAAAAATCCATCACTTTAGCTTTTTGTGACTTGTGCTTGATATTTTCTGTTTCTCCCTTAAAGCCATGTTCCATTCTTTTCCATCATGCTCTGATGAAAAGAAGGCTGATGTTATGTCAGCAGTTTTTCTTGCCCCTTTGCTTCTGGTTGCATTTAACTGAAGGAATAAGAAAGATAACCCAAGTGACAAGAAGAATGTTTGAACTTTTTATTCACTGAGTTCCACCTGTGGTATCCTCCGAGTGTTGACTGTGTCCCTGTCCCTCTACCAAAGGCCACACATCCTGTTAGGACTCTTGTCATCCATTGTTCTCTCTGGATTTTTGTAACTGTTTTCTAGCCTGTCCCATCACACTTGAATTTTTTTAAAAGAGTGATGATTATGAAATTAAACATCTTTATATGGGATTATTGCTATTCCTATGTGGTATAAGATACAGCTTTTTCATTCTGTGAGCTGATTAAACAGCAATTTGATTGCAACAACATTTTAAATTTTGTTGCTGGATGGTTGACATGAGTACCTATTATAAAGAGTAAATTAAGTTATAATGAGTAATAGAAATATTTGGTTCTGAAAGTAAATCGAGTTTAGTGGAAGAAAAGAAACATTTCATAAAACGTAAAATACGGAAAATAAAATTTTACATTTCCTGCTCGGTACTGGAAACTTGTCTCTGAGATGAAAGTCACTGTGCAAGAGACTGATTAAAGGAAATGTTACATTTGTTAAAGGAAGGGGAGTAAGCCATGTTCAGCAGAGGGAGAACTGGAGCTATGATGTGGTTCACTGGGACCTTACGAGGAGTTCTTTTTTTTAAAAAACTTTTTGTTTTATATGGGAGTATAGCCAATTAACAATGTTGTGATAGTTTCAGGCACACAGCAAAGGGACTCAGCCATACATACGCAAGTATCCATTCTCCCCCAAACTCCCCTCCCATCCAGGCTGCCAGATAACATTGAACAGAGTTCCCTGTGCTATACAGTAGGTCCTTGTTGGTTATGAATTTTAAATATAGCAGTGTGTACATGTCAATCCCAAACTCCCTATGGGGAGTTCTGAAGCTGGTGTGACCCTTCAAAGCTTTTCAGAGTTTTTTCAGTATTGGGTTAAGAGGGTTCGACTTTTATACTCCAAATTCATTCGGTCTGTGGATGTAGACCTAGGGTAGCAAGCTCAATGGGCAACGAAACTCACTTCAACCCTAAAGGCAATCCCCAAAGAAGTTGACAACTGAGATCTGTCAGCCAGCAGCTGGGATATTACACCTTCATTCTGGAAGGTGGATCTTGGCAACGTATCCTATCACCCACCACGTTTCATATTCTACTTCCAAGATACAGTCTTTAAAATTTGTATACTTAATTCCAAATGTTATTTTGTCTGTGGTTTTAGTTTTTGAATCACCTGCTCTTTCTTTTAGAAGTCTAGGTCACTAACATACTTTCCTTTTCTCCATTCCATCCTCCATATTGCTTTATCACATTACCATGCTACCTGGCTTCAGAGCCTGAAATATAATATAAAGCTGGAATTCTGCCTGACACGCTAGATGATTCAGCTAGTTAACCCTGCCTACTTCTCCAGCCTTACGACCTATGACTTACCAGAATTCCCTACCTCTTATGCTTATAGAACCCCTTGTGGATCACCAAACACATGCCAAGTCTCACCTTTCTATCTTTACCATTCAGGTTTTTCTGACTGATCACCCTTTCCCCTTTGTGTATCTAATTAAATCTTACATGCATTTTAAGATTATGCTCATATATTACATAATCCACTGTGCTGTTGCTAGTCACCACACCTTGTTCTCCTGCCTCCCTATTATTATTTATTTGTTATTGCTTATATTAGTCTATGTAATGATTTTTGGTTTATGTGTTTGACCCCTTCTCCAGACAATAAACTTTTGTATAAAGGGACAGTTTATTTTATCTCTTTGTCTCAAACATATAGCAAGATGTCTAGCTCCAAACAGACTTATAGACACACAATAAATGCATGTGTGTGTGATAACAGTGCAAACCTTATCCGTGTCTTTTACAGTGCAAACCTTAAAAGGACAAAGAGGAAGAGACAGGCTTTCTCTGACTAGCTTTTTTCCACTAGACGTAAGTGCTCCATCAATATGTGAATGGTTAAGCGTACTGATGAAAATGATAATGGCTTGAGGATTCCATGGTCCCTGCCAGCTCTAAAATTCAGTAATTGAATATTTTTATATACCAGTAGGGTTATAGAGAAAAAACAGTGGAAAACTAGAAAATATTGCCTCCCCCTTTTTATCTAGTTTGATCTTCTCCACATAGCAACTCTGAAACTGGCTTAAAATTATAATGCCAGTTAGTATGAAACACTGAGAACACAAGAGCTGACAGTGCCTTTTTGTTCCTCATTAATTTTTGTTTTACGTGTAAGTCAGCATAGATTCTAACTTTTTGATACTTTTTACGGTAATCTTGATAATAACCATAACCATGATACAAATATAGATCACCTTTTATTTAACAAATGAACATTTAAAATCTACTTTGTTCTATACACTGTCAGAGAGGCTGGAACTATATCAATGAACAAAACATATCCATGTTCCTGGAAACTTAGTGGAAGAAACAGACAATACGCAAGTCAATAATTATGTGTTTGATACATATTTAGCTTTATGCTTCACAGGTGATAATAATAAAAAGTGAAACACATGGCAAGGGGATTGAGAATGCTGAGGGAGGGGGAGCAACTTTATATTTACTGATCATCTACAACATATGAAGTGATCTGTTAAGTACTTACTACTTTTTCCTAACATCCCAAAAAACAAAAGAGTTAGGATTTTAATTTTTTTAGTAAGATATTTGAGACTGAGAAGTGTTAAAAAACTGTCTAAGTACATGAGAATCTAGTGGTGGAGGTTGCAGCAGAAAACAGATGTTCTTAGCATAAGACCTAAAAACACTTCGACAGAACTTTCAATAGCTGTAATTCAATGTTCAATGAATTTTCAGCCCATATCATTATTCCCCGCAAAGTCATCTCAGAACCCCCAATAGCACGAATCAATTGACACCAAGAGTACAGGCGTAAAGGGAGAAAGATGCAAATTTTTCAGGAGCAAAAGATAAAGTCAGCCTCTGGACAGTAAAAAAAAGTCACTTGCAACAAAGTGAAAAGGATGCCTTATTTCACCACAAGACTTCAGTAAGGCAGCAAGAAAAGAGAAAAAAATATAAGAAATGAATTTTTTTAAAAAAAGCAAAAACAAACAAACAGAAATGTAACAGTAGGCTTTAACTTCCATTTTTCAATCTTTTTTTTCCAGGAAAAATGAACAAATGCTCTAGACCAGTTCTAGGAAGTACATGTTTATTAACCAGGTTCTTTTCTATTTTTTCCTAGTATATAAATATACAGCAAGAAATATAACAGATGCTCAAATGTTGTAGTGGTTTTATGAAAGCTAACAGCAAAGCATTAAACATATCTAAACCCGCCCACAACTGCTTTGCATTTATATAGCACTCAGTATATATGAAAAACATATTTTTTACCATCACTGAAGTAAGCCACCCTTGCAAATCTTCTCATTTTGCAAATGGATAATAAAATGTCACACAAAGGAACTAGTATCACTGTATTTTAGATGAGAAGACTCCTGGGTTTTATCCAGCTCAACATTCTTATTTTATGGATGAGACAAGTGGGTCCCTGAGTCGATGGTTGATTTGTTCAAGGTCAATGGCAGAACTTAACTTAAAAGCAGTGCCTTTTTATTGCTAGTCCAGAGCTTCTGTAGCCATCACTACTCTTATACACATGTAGTACTCATGTTATGCATCTATTGAATTACAGATGCTCAAAAGCCTGGCAAATAGGATGCCCTTTAAAAAAATTGTTGAATGAATAAATTTCAATCTTTTATTTCATGTCTCTACACATCCTTCCTAAGTCTGCCTATGGCTTGAGAAGGGCTGATGGGCTTCTCCATCTTTAAATCCTTTCTTTCATGGTTGATTGCAATGAGTCTTCATACTGGTTGTTCAGAGTTTTAACACAAAGAGAAGACATGTTTTTATTGCTGTTGTTAGTCATGGCTAACTGAGAACGAATGGCAATTCAGGCCAGGTCAGATCCATTTGGCTCTTAGCAGGTGGAATAAAGGAGGTAACTTTAAGGAAGGTTAAAAATGAAATAGAGATAATATTTAACTAGGGGCTTCTATTTCTGGCTAAATTAGCATTGGCAGCTGGATCTTTCCCTTAAATGCAATTCTCATGCCACACAACAGAGAAGGAAACAGTTGATGAATCTAATAAGTCGCTGGAGACACAGAGGACAGTTGAGTTTTTTATGAATGGTAAGTGGAAGATGGACAGGTACCTCAGATAAGGGAAAGGTTAGAGGACACTTTTTAGTTATGTCTTTTTCTTTACTCATGTTGCCCTAGGGAGATAATTGTCCAAGTTTCCAGGAAATGGAGTCTAACATAAAAGCTTACGTGCTATTTATTATTGTTGCTGGGGAGTGAGGGAGAGACAGCTGTGGCAGGAACTACTGCTTCTTCAGCTCATGGGGCTATGTTAAGAGTAGCCACATAAACTACAGACTTTCCTCGCCCTACAGCATTTCTCCATAAGTGCTTCTGAAAATTTATACCACCTTTCAGGTGATTCTTTATTTTAAATGTAATAAAATCTTCACCGCAAAACACAGTAAATGGATACACTATAAGAACTATTTGACATAGTTGCAAGTAGTAACACACTCATCTGTCTACCTGACCCAGCAGTTCCTAGTCACAGAACATCATATGAAACAAATCTGAATTACAACATGGTTGGATGAACCCAAACTTATTTTCTCTGTGCATATACAAAAGCTATGAGGATGAAGAGTCTAAAAAATAAACACAAATAAAAATGTAAAAAACTAAAAACAATATCCACCATAACAAAAAGTGAACTTGTACTAGACACTATTTCCAATGTATAGTCAAAAATGCTTGCTACAGAGTGAGTAGGAGCAAAATAAGTTATACTAAGATTACAGTGAGAGACATGACAATACCAAGAAGAAATAAATATGGCACCAGGTCAAATTCAACAAGATGGAGAAGTCGAGCTTTGAACATAAGAGGTAGGGTGGTATTTGGATTAACTCACAATTAGGATAAGGATGTGTGTGTGTGTGTATGTGCTATGTGTGTGCAAGTATGTGTGTAAAACATAAAAATTGTTTAAAATTTGGAGCCTAAAAGATAGGCTCCAAACAAAAATCCTCAAAGGTAAATCTTCCAAGTTATCTTGAAGTTTCTTCCAATGGCTTCTGTGTGTTTCTGGGTGCAGCCTCCTATGTGACTCACTGGTTGGGGATAATGTTTCCAAATTTTAATGTGGGAGGGGCAGGTACCTCCTCACTTCAGGCTGTCTTGACTATTTGGCCTCTCTGACAAGAGCCCTTGCTAAGGAAAAAATAAAAGAAATTGCCTCTGGACTCAGGAAACTCACTGTCCGTTTTAGCTCATATGAGGGCACAGATGAGCCATGGTCCTAACCCCTGTCATATTATTTGTGAAGCAGAAGTGTGCATTGGGAAGTAATAAGACTGAAACCTTCATACAAAATACCATTTACCATTTTCAAGTAAATGTAGAGTTCTTAAATGTGATTTCGGAGGTGAAAGTGCAGGAAAAGCCTATGGCTAGAATGAAAGTGAAAGCAATTCTGTGCCTCCACATATTATAAGAGGCCATCTGTTCCCTTTGTGTACTAGGCTATGATTGCAAAGACTCCAAGTTACTGTTATAATTGTTATTATAGCTTAGTTTGCAATAATTTTATTTGGCCTGCAGAAACAGAGTAATGGGCAGTTGTGCCCGCCATCAGTAAGAACTTAATGAGGACAAAATTGATCTCATCAATTTCCCTGTTGTACCCTGTAAGCTTGCTATACCCCAGACCTGCTCCTTACCTGACTTCCTTGTCCTGGGCAGGCCAATCATAATGCTGGGTTTTTTTTTTTTTTTTGCTCATGGTCTTTGTCTAAGGAAACCTGAAAGTCCCTTAGTGAGAGAGCAGCATAGGCAGGTGTGTAGCTGGTTTTACTCTGGTTTGACTCAACTACAACAGTTCGAACCAGAGGTGGGCATTTAACCCATCAGCCAATCTATTATGAAACTAAGTCAGAGACTACTATTTGCCTCCCAATATCAATTATCTTTCTCCCTTCTTAGATGAATGAACAAGAGATGCACGAAATTCCTTCTAGTTAAGAAGGTTCCCCTTTCTTTCTTCCTCTTGATGCATAGAATGTAAACATAATGGACAAAGCGTCACAGCTTTGAAGTTATCCCAGAAATAGAAGCCACATTAAGAAGGATACTGCTTCCGTGACACATCTTCCAGGCAGTTTTACCACCAAACTTCTTTAACATGAAGGAAATAAACTTTTGCTTTGTTTAAATCATTATTTTTTGAGACTTTACTATTCCTAGTCAAAAATGATTCTGACAGTTCTCACTGGTTGGTGGCCTGTGAGACAGAAGTGACAGTAGGCATGAAGGAGTACAAAATAGACCCAATATATTCCATTCCTTTAGAATTCAAAATGTAGGTTTGGAGAGATTATTATTTTGTAGTGGGAACTGAAAAAAAGCTAAACCAAGACATGTAGTATCAAAGTGCCTGTGTGATGATAATGCAGAGTCCTAAATTAAATATCAACAAATTTCTGACCTCTAGCACAGCCTTGGATCATGAATCATCCTGTCTTTATGAAGTTTGGCATTATAACAATTCCTGGAGTACTATTAGATTCCAACTCCATTACTTCCATGTATTTCATTGTAATAAATACTAATTTTAGGAGAGATTCTAAGAATAAAGAGAGCTTCACACATGTGTTTTCTTTTTAGTGTTTTGTTAGAGTGCTTATGAATGCATGTGTTTTCTCTGTCCCTTCCATACTATCATTGCTAAGACCCAAGGCTCTTAACTTTATCCTATCTCCAGAACAGATCTTTCACTTTCCATTTCTGTTAAACCTTTAGGTAGACACATATTCTCTGCTTCCTAGACAACTGGCATTTGGCATTGGTTCTTCCCCCTGATTTACTATTCCCCCTAAATCAATGTCAAGTAATATGTTTTATGGCCGGGCTAAAGAATGCTTCATCACCTCAGCTTGGGTTAACTATCCTATGCAAGTGACCATTCACTCCTGTAAGGTTGGACTACCCCATCTCCAAACAAAACAAAAGAACTAATGCCCAAAATTTCCTCAATACTTCCCATAAAATGATATGCAAAAGCTTCAGTCTGACATTCAACATGACTTGATTTTACATTAGTCACCTTGGTAATCTGCTCCAGATTTACTGTACCTGATGCCTTATTCCATGGCCTTTCCTATATCTATACCTTTCCTCATGATTATCCCTCTTCCAAGAGCATCTTATTTTCTCTTATGAACCTTCTCACTATGGCTGAAATCACACTCATCCTTCAAGTCCCATCTCAAATATCTCCTCTGTGGAGACTTCCTGCTTGCTCTCTCTCAATCTTTCTGTCAGATGTGATCTTATTCACTTTTGAAACACAATAGTTTTTGTATTTGTAACACTTGAAATAATAGTTTGTCATCCCAATAGACTATTGGGACATTTTTTCTTTGGGGGTACAGGGCCTGTATCTTGCTGTTTGCTGGGCTACATGGATATTGTTTGCAAATTTAGTATGTATTCAACTGAATTGAGTGTGTTCTTGCTGTCTTTATTAAATTTTTCCTCTAAAACAAAGTGGTGAAATCTATACCGCTAAGATTCCAAGCATGCAAACTACAAGGATCGTAAAGAATGCGTCTTTTAAAGCTTAGCGTGTATGAATGAAAATTATAGATTGGATGAAGGAGTCGATTTTTAAAATTGCACGGTGGCTTAAACGTTTGAGGAAATTCAATTCCCTATCCTTGATGAATGACTGAGATAAACTAGTCATATTCTTATCATTCATAAATCCTTTAATTTTTTTTTCTAAAATGAAAACAGAGAATTCCAGAAGGATACTGTGAATTAAAGAGAAACACTAGGACTTCCCTGGTGGTGCAGTGGTTAAGAATCTGCCTGTCAATGCAGGGGACACAGGTTCAAGCCCTGGTCCGGGAAGATCCCACCTGCCATGGAGCAACGAAGCCCGTGGGCCACAACTACTGAGCCTGTGCTCTAGAGCTGGTGAGCCACAACTACTGAGCCCATGTGCCACAACTACTGAAGCCCGTGCGCCTAGAGCCCATGCTCCACAGCAAGAGAAGCCACAGCAGTGAGAAACCCATGCACCGCAACTAAGAGTAGCCCCTGCTCGCCACAACTAGAGAAAGCCCACGTGCAGCAACAAAGACCCAATGCAGCCAAAAATAAATAAATAAATAAATTAATTAATTAATTTAAAAAAAGAGAAACGCTAGAAATTTGAACCACAAATTAACTCCTGGGAAAGCTCTCTTTGTTGAGAATGGAAACAGTCTAAGGGTTGGGGGAAGAAAAGTATTTTGTGGCACTCACAAAGAGACAATATAGCAATTTGATTAACACAACAAATTTTGTAGTGGGATCTGAGTTCAGAACCTGGCTCTGCTGTTTCCTGTCCATGACTGTGGACAAGGTGGCTTAACCTCTTTATAACAGTTGGATTCTTCATATGTGAAATGGCCAGTACTCCTTTCTTCACTGGTGTTTGTGAGAATTAGGGGAGGCAGTGAATACAGAGAATTAATTTTACCATGCTGGGCACATAGTTCCTGCTCCATAAATTATTGTTGTTTGGTTAGTTGTACCTGTGTATCCTTTGTCTTGTGAACTAAATTAGATTAAAGTAAAGGAGATGCACGCCATGTTATCATGATTAGAATTAAAATTACATGTGACTCTCATCTTCATTTCTAGATAATGACATTTTCCTAGCCCTTTTCGAAACCTAAAATATAAGTATAATATAATACCTTAAAATATAAATAATTTCCAGAAGGAGACAATATCACAGTAACTAATATACTGAAGATCCAATGAGGTTATGTTGCTGATATGTGATTCTCTTAAACAATAAAAAGAGACAGAGAGAATTTTCTAAATAGGTTTTAAAAGTACCTTTGTGCAATGTATTTTCCTATTTAAGAAAACATCTTAGATTTACATTAATAAAGATCCTAGATCTTACCTATGACTTTTATGAGCTTATTACTGATAATTCCACCAAATCTTGTGTCAGAAGAAGAGCAATTCCCCCATCAATTCACGAACCACCACACTTACAGGAAGAGGAACCCTTTCTCATAACTTTTGATAAATATCTTTAACATCCCTCCTCCAAATGAAGTAAATAATGATAAATTCCAAATGTCATAAGGTCCTCAAAACATACTTGGTGCATCTATTTAAAATTATGAGTCGGCTTTTCTATATAAATATTTCATAGCTCTAAAGTGTCTATAATGTTACTGCACTCATAATAAGTGGGCAATTTGATATGTATTGTCAAACTGAATGAACATCAGTCTGCCATTGCTTCCAAGTAATGGATGGATTTTAATGTACTGTTACCTGCTAGTCACTCCAGATATGGACAAGATTTTATAAGTATTATGTACTTTGTGAGTCTTCAGGGTGGAAGACTCACAAAAGTGGGAAAAAGAAACTGAAATATTCTCCTACTAGTTCTCTACCTATAATGCTGCTACCCTTCCATTGTCAACATAAACTAAGAAAGAGCCACTATAAAAGGAAAAGATATCAAAGTGAAAGTAGGAGAAGCTATGGAATATATGTCCACAGAGTTTAAAAATGTGCATCCAATGTGTATAAGATATTGAATTATTTATTATTATTTGAGCACTAATAGAAGAAACCAAATGTAGTTATAGTGGGAAAAGGATGGAACAAGGAACATGAAAAATGAGGTAGAAAAGTTGCCTGCTGTTGGAAGGATCTGGAACAAGTATCTAATCACATCATGCAACCTAAGCAGTGAGCTTTGTGTGTGTCTCTTGCCCTGGTTTTCCTGTGCATTGGTTTCATTTTCTTTCTTTCTAGAGACTGCCCTCTTCACCCACATGGAAGAATACAGCTACCCTCAGTTCTAAAGTTCTTTTTACATGAAGATATGGAAACAATCTTGTTATCTTTTTTAATCTCTCTATATAGATCTCCGCACTCATCCTCCTCCCATATACCTTTGCATTTTATTTAAATCTCTTAGGACTTCAAATGGCCCAAATTGAGTCAAATGTCTAGTCATGGCCTTAAGAACAGTGTCTGGTAGCAAAGATGTGACTACAGAGGACCACCTTTCTGACAGTTGCCAAGTAGCAAGGCTAAATGGTCAAACCAATAGCATCCATCACAACCATAAACTCAGGTGCTATGATACAACTGCCAAGCCGTAAAACAATACATCAGGTCTCAAAGACCTAAGTAATACCTGGGAAATAGAACACACACACACACAATACACACACACACACACACACACACACACATAACGTTTAAAATACCATTGGAAGATCCTGGAAAAATAGAAAAGATATACGTTTTTCTTTTACTCCCACCAAGTACATTATATGTAAAACAATACAAGAAGACTACAAAAAGTGGAGAGAAGACAGGCTGGGATGTTGTGAGCCAAGGAACGAAAGATTGGAGAGTGCATTGAGTATTCTTTTTGCCTCAGATATCCTAACCTGGAGCTGAAGAAGCTGGCAACACAGAAATGCCAACAGTCACACACACAAAAAGCCCAACAAAAGTATGGTCTTTCTAGCCAAGACCAGGAAAGAGGCAGCCGAGCAAGAAAGAAAATGTTTGGACAGTAACGGTTCTAGTCTAGTCGAATACCACAGAAAAAATGGTGGCTCCCCTCCACCCCCTGCTAGGCAAGATTGAGTAGGAAGCCTAGACTTTCATTCTAACCAGCTTAGAGGAGGTGTCCAAAACATCTGCCAGTGTGGTGTCAGAGAAGATAAAATAGGAAGCCAGGAGATTTATTCCCACTAGGAGGTATAGAATGCACCCCACTTATATATAAACCATAATATATAAAACTTTGGGGAAAAAATTGGATAAAATCTTCAGGATTTAGGGATAGGCAGAGAGTTCTCAGCCTTGACATCAATAGTATGATACTTATAAAAGAAAGAAATTGTTAAGTAGAACTTTACTCAAAATCTTAAAAATAACTATTTCTCTGTAAAACTCTCTGCAAAGGTCGTGAAAAGACAAGCTACAGACTACAGGAAAATATTTGCAAACTATGCATACCACAAAGGACAAGTATCTAGAATATTGAAAGAACTCTCAAAACTCAAAAAAATCCAATCAGAAAATGGACAAAATAACAGGAAGAGACATTTCACCCACAAACATAAACAGTAAATAAACACATGAAAAAATGTCCCATATCACTAGCCACTAGGGAAAGTCAAATGAAAATATAATTAGATATCACTACATACCTATCAGAATGATTAAATTTTTTTTATTAATTGACAAAAATCAAATGCTAGCAGGATGCAGAGAAACTGAATCACTTATACGTTGCTGGCAGGAATGTACAATGGTACTGTCATTTTGGAAAACGGTTTGGCAGTTGTCAAAAGAAAACAAAAACTAAACCTGCAATTTTCCCCTGGGAGTATTTGTTGATTCTGGTCTTGGACAGGAGGCTGAGAATACAAGCTTTACTTGGGTAGAGGGAAGCTGCTGAGATACAAAAGCAGAGCTTTTGGTGAAAATATTAGAGAATCGATTATCCTCTCAGGTGTCCAGTTATAACACTTGCTTAATTCTCATGCTTCCTGTTTAAAATGCCTACAAAGTTAAGCTAAAAACTTCTTAAGATCAGAGTAGGGTGTTTGGCTGTCCATAGAGAAGTTATTCAAAATAATAAATGAATATATTCAGATCACTGAATAAAAGGTCAGTATAGATACATTTATTGCAATTCATATATCAGCAACAAACAGAAAATGAAATTTGAAAAACAAAGATACAATTTAAAAATAACATCCTAAAGCATCAAACAGCAATGAATAAATCTCACTTGGAAGACTAACTTAGAAGACTCTGCGCTGAAAAATACAAATTTTATTGAAGAAATGTAAGGAAGATCTAAATACGTCAATATTACAAAGATGTCAGTTTTCCCCAAAATTTAATTTAACACATATATAAAAATCCTAGAAATTTTTGGAAGTTGACAATGTCAATCTAAAATATTTTTAATCATTCAAAAGACCAAGATAAGCCAAGACAATCTTGAAGTAAAATAACTTAGCTGCAGAGCTATCAGATACAAAGGGTTATTTTAAAAAAAGAGAAATAATTAAGATCACATGATGTCAACACAAGAATAGACAGGTGGAACAGAAAAGAAGGTTAAGAAAAAGAACCAAACCCCTAATTTTCCATATAGCCATGCAATGCATCTTTAATAAAGTGATATTGGGTCAATTCAATACTAATATGCGAAAAACATGGAACTTAAACTCTATTTTGTACCTATGAGAGGCAGAAAATGGTCGGCCAAAGATGTGCACGTCCTAACCCTGGAAAATGTGAATATGTTGCCTGACTTAGCCAAAGGGCATTAAGGTTATGGATGAAATTAAGGTGCCTAGTCAGCTGACATTAAAAATTACCCTATAGTTCTGAATGGACCTAGTGTAATCACAAAGATCTTTAAAAGTGGAAGGAGAGAGACAAGAGGTCAAAGTGATGTAATATGGGGAGGACTCAACTTGCCTTTGCTGGCTTTGAAGACGGAAGGGGGTCATGAGCAAATAAATGAGATTAGACTTTAGAAGCTGGAAAGGAAAAGAAAACAGACTATCCCCTGCAGCCTCCAGAAAGGAATGCAGCTCTGCTGGTACACTGTAGCCCAGTGAGACCAGACCTAGACTTCTGACTTATGGAACTATAAGATAATAAATTTGTATATCTAAGGCATTAAATTTGTGGTAGTCTGTTACATCAGTTACAGAAAACTAATACAATACCATAGGCAAAAATCAATAGTAGAGGAATTGTAAATCTAAACCTAAATGTCAAAGGTAGATTAATAAAAAACAAACAAACAAAAACTTTTAGAATATAGTATAGAATATCTTCAAAATTTGGATGTAGACAAAAGTTTCTTAAACAATATTAGAAAAGCATTAACTAATATAGAGAAAAACATAAAATACTGGATTATGTAAACATTAAGTTCATTTTTTAAAATGTCATTAAAAAATAAAAAACAAGCCATAGATTGCATGAAGATACTCTGTAGTATATATAGTCATCAAAGAGCTTGACAGAGGATATATAATAATCTTCTATATCAACTAAAAAGATGCAGACAACTCAATAGAAAAAAATATTTAAAATATATATGAGCTATGATTGACATACAAAAAAGCTGTACATATTTAATATATACATTTTGATGAGTTAAATGCCCAAAACTTATCATCACCTCTAGAAGTTTCTTCCCTTCTTTTTTTTTTTTTTTTTTTTTTTTTTGCAGTACACGGGCCTCTCACTGTTGTGGCCTCTCCCGTTGCGGAGCACAGGCTCCGGACGCGCAGGCTCAGCGGCCATGGCTCACGGGCCCAGCCGCTCCGCGGCATGTGGGATCCTCCCAGACCGGGGCACGAACCCGCGTCCCCTGCATCGGCAGGCGGACTCCCAACCACTGCGCCACCAGGGAAGCCCACAGTATTATTAATTATATGCACTATGTTGTATAGTAGATCTCTAGGACCAATTCATCATGCATAAGTGACACTATGTTCCCTTTGATTAATACCTCCTCCCCGATTCTCACAATAAAGGAGTCTTAGCTCTTAATAGCTTTCTTTAGTGTCTTCTCTTAACACTGTTGGTTGTTTACCCAATAATCATTTCTGTGTTCTTTCTTATAAAAAACAAAAATTTTCTTTAATCCACTCTTCCTCAAGGAATTTAGGAGTAAATCTTTATAATGCTAAAACAATCAAGAGATTATGATTCATCCTTCTAGGTTCAGATTAGGAAGGAAAATGTGATCAAATTCTAGCCAATGAGACCTAAGAGGATCTTTCCTAGAAGCTGATTAAGAGACTTTTTTTTATCTGGAATATATTGTTGCCATTGTAAGCAGTGCCTGAAAATTCAGTTCTAATTTTGTGACCATGAGAAGGAGTTAGCCAGCATGGGGGTCATACCAGAGCAGGATATTAGAAAAAACAGTCTTTACTGACATCCTTAGGCTAATCTGTTAACCAATCCTGGACCCACACTGCCTTGGAACTTCCGCTTATATGAAGGGATAAAATGGCTTTATTAACTAAGCCATTTTGACATGATTTTTCTATTACTTGCATCAAAAATGATTACAGTATCACAGTTAATATAACACACTTGATGGTGACCACTGGCCTTAACCTTCTCTTCAGCTTAACTAACCTTTAGACAGGTTTCTCCCTGACTGGAGGCCACAGACCTTCCTTTTTTTGGAACATTTACTTTAGAAAACTTGCAACTCTAAATTCTTTCTCTTCTCCTTGGCAGTGTAAAACTTCTCCCAGCCTCTTGCCAGTGTTAAAACACAGCAAAGTCTTTCTCAAGGAGCTGGGAGCCATCCTTTGAAATATAACTACCAAAAAAAAAAAAAAAAGGCACTCCTCTCTCCCAGTTTCTGTAGGAGTGTGGAAACCCAAGTTAGATAGGAGCTTCTTAGCAAACAGATAACCTAAACACATTCACCAAAATCCTCACTAATACCCTACTTTTCCACTAGGTCTTCCTAGTGCTTAAAAACAATCCTGGCTTTTGTTTCAAGGGAGGAATTGAGTTTAGTCTCTCTCCTCTACTGCAATAGTCATAAACCCTGTTTGACTTGTCTGGTGGTGTTTCCTACTACACGGTCGGATTAGTAGGAAAAAAAGCTACATTGCTTTGACAGTCAGAAGTCAGGGTCCTGACTTAAAATGTAGCAGCAAAATCCAAACAACCAAACAAAAAACAACAACAACAATAAAAAACCCAAAACCCCAGATGTATTTATTTATTGTTTTAAATGTCGGATGTTATATTAGATGTAATCGAGAACATCAAAGGTAAATAAAGTAATTGCCTTCAAAGAACTTATAGCCTAAGGAGGGTGAAAAAAAGAATTAAGGTAAGTAAACAAATAACAATACTAAAAGTGAGTGGATCTTAGATCCTGAAAGTTAAATAACAAAGAGTTATGGGGAATAAAGGAAAGATAAATCACATCCTACTGGAATTAGAAGGGGGGTAAGAAAAGCTTTTATTAAAAAGGACATTTAAAATGGCCTACATTATAGTGTTGGGGGAAGAGGTAGAGTGGACTTTAGGTATATGCAACTGGGTAGCAGAGCTACAGAGGGAATTAAAGCACATATATAGTCAGGGAATAGAAAGCAGTACATAATTAGCAGGATTGTAGGTTCCAGCTATTTAAACTTGGGAAGTCACTTTTTATTGCTAAGCCTCAGTTTCTGTTTCTGTAAAACATGGGATTTTGGCTGGATGATTCTGAAGATATCTTACTGTCTGAAAAAAACTCACAGTTTTATGTTACATATATAGTTCAATTAGACAAGAAATTATGCATCATTGTTAATACTTGCTTTAACTTATTTAAACTATTAAATAATTTGCAAACATGTATTCATCAAATAGAAAAGAACAACTTTTGAAAGAAACTAAAAAAAAGGAAGAGAGATTTTGTCATCTAATAGCAAAGTGGCACCACATTTGGGTTCATGGCTCATTGGGTCTGAATAGCCTAAGATGTTTTCACTCATTCTAGTCTAGCCAGTCCTTCTTTGTTAAAAGTCACTGGAGTGGTATCCCTTGGTACTGGAGCCAAGCACTTCCTCTTTGTCATTAATTTTGCAAAAGAAAAAAAACTTATGCTGCTGGAAATGGGGAAGAAGAAAAGATTATTTAATTTCTACTTATTAAAATAACAATAATGTCATTTCCAGTGTAGGAAGTCCTAGGAGAAAGTGACGAGGACACATTTTCAGCTTTCTCGTTTGTATATTATAATTTAATTATATTTGCTGATTATTAATGGGCGCAATTAACCAATTTGGGCATTAAGTACTTGTCCCCTAAATGGAGCCTGCAAACAGCCCTTGAAATTTGGCATCTTAAAACAACGGTAGGCAGAAAAATGTCCTTATAAAGGCAGTATTTGGCTGCCAAACTGTTCTGAATCTCAGCTCTAAAAATTAAACCGAGTCAGTGGATTTGACTGTCACTGGTGTAACTCTTTTTTTTTTTAATTCCTGTACTACAAATGCATTGATTAATATGATCTCTGGCATCCTTACATAATTAACTCACTGTTTAACCACACATTAATCCATTGAAATTCCAAAGGAAGGACAGCTTTTGCTTTTTATATCTTACTAAATTCTCACTGTCTAAGGAAAATAATTTCAGCATCAAAAAATAAATAAACTGTGACACGTCACATTAAATATGAATTTGTATCTATTAACTTTCCACAAATAGTGTCATACTCTAGAATGAGACTTGAGAAGTGAAGGTATTCAAATATACAGCTTAATCATATCTGATGTATCCTCACTATTCTTTCAGCTTCTCTTGTTGTACAGGGGTAATATTTATGATAGAACTGTCAGAAAGGGGAAGATTTTTCTCAGCTGATGTTTGATTATAAATGCAGCTAAGCACCCTGCTTTCTTATATTTGGGAAAAAAAACAATAATAACAATGCAAGTGTGACGAACTCAGAGGAATGCCCAGCTAGAGGGTCAAAAAAATGCAGTCTTGGACTTCCCTGGTGGCTCAGTGGTTAAAAATCCGCCTGCCAATGCAAGGGACACAGGTTCGAGCCCTGGTCTGGGAAGATCCCACATGCCGCAGAGCAACTAAACTAAGCCCATGTGCCACAACTACTGAGCCTGCACTCTAGAGCCTGCAAGCCACAATTACTGAAGCCTGCGTGCCTAGGGCGCGTGCTCCTCAACAAGAGAAGCCACTGCAATGAGAAGCCCACGCACCACAACGAAGAGTAGCCCCGCTTGTGGCAACTAGAGGAAGCCCGTGTGCAGCAACGAAGACCCAACACAGCCAAAAATAAATAAATTAATTAATAAAAAATAAAAGGTAATTCACAGGTCAAGGCTTCCTAAGTGTGCTGATGTCACTGTCCTGGCTGAGGTTGGATTGCCTTCGCTAAAAAAAAAAAAAAAAAAAAAAAAGCAGCCTTTCACTAAATGGCACTTCTGTAAACCTGTAAACCTCTAGGAGTCTCACTTCTTTCTCTGTAAAAAACAGAAAAAAAAATCAAAATAATAATAATTTACATCCTTTTAGAACTGTACTATTTCTAATGGATATCAAGAGTACAAATGCAGGTAATTTATTATTATTATTCTTAAAAAGTTGTTTTGTTTATTTGTGAAACTTTGTGACTGGGAAAACTTTGTTTTATATTTTGCAAAATATTTTGTAAGCTCTGTGGCAATTTTGTTTGGTTAAGCTATTATAATGTCAATGGACCTGTAATGAAGTGAAGGCCCACTTACTTAGGAAGGGGAGCATTAAAGGATAACATCCCTCATTCCTGCTGTCAGTCATCTGTAGCAGAGGCTTTATTTCCTCACTTAAAAACAAAATAAAGAACTCAATCTTGAGAACAAAATGGGGTGATGGTGACTAATACCTCCCATGGGGAATGGTGTTCCTCCTCTTGAGTCCCTGGGGAGTGGGATAAGTTCAGAGAGCAAAGCTAGCTAGGGTAGGATCATAAACTTAATTTTAATGTGTTAATGAGAATATGCTTACTTGTGACATGTTGCATCTTTGGTATCTTGTAAAATATTTCTGATAGAACCATACTATCCAGTTGCATAATCTATCTCCCAGAAACCAACAAATTAACAAAAAGAAAAATACATGAAAGAGGACTCCAAAGAAAATATGCTTAGTGGTTTAAACTTAGTGCCACTAAGAGATTTTTAGTAACATTATTTGTGTGTATATGTGTGTGTGTGTGTGTGTGTGTGTGTGTGTGAACAACTGAGGGATTGTGAGTTTCCTTATTAAGAAAATTATAATCTATTTATTCTTGGGCAAGGCATTTCTCTAATTTGGGCACCATTTTTTTTTTGTAATAAAATAAATGGACAACTCATGGAATTCTAAACTTTGACTTACAGCATTATTAAAATGTCTTGAACTTAAACCACGTGCAAAATTCCGAAATAGAAAACAGATAAAAGTCATGGGTGAGAGTCATAAATCCTGACTCACATGGATTCATATAAGCCACATGTTGTAACTTAAGGAACAAGCCACAACAATTTTAAGGCAATTTCTAATGTATCTTCAAGAAAGAGATAATCCCTATTATATATTCAAAGAATTTAAAAAGAGGGAAGATTCCTAAAAGTATTTTATGAAACCAGTAGGGCATTGAAATCGAAACCATAAAGGGAGAATATGAGAAAGGGAATATAGTAGGCAAATATATTTATCAAAACTATAAAACCCCTAAATAAAATGTTATTAAATATATAACTATATTAATAATTATATATAGTGTTATATATATGCTTATATAGGTACACAGATATAGGAAATATGGTTTATCTCAAGATAAAAACTTTGATAAGTACTTTGCTAGTGTGACACTGAGAGTGAGGGAAACAGGCTTTTACAAATGTTGGTGAGTGTGCAAATTGGTATGATCTCTATGTGGAAAATGTGTCTATATATCATAATTCTAAATGCATGCCCCTTTAATTTAGCACTTGTTATCTTTTCTAATAAATAATCATACATTGTTAATTACAAATGAATAAATGTATTTCTTATAGTGTTATTTGTGATAATACAAGATTAAAGCAGACTAAGTGTCCTTTAAAAGAATGATCAAATAAATCATAATGTATCAATCTAATGATATTCTGCAAAACTAACTTGTAAAACAAGTCAAAAAAGCACAGAGTCTAGTAGACTCTTAGACTCTGAGCCACTATTCTGTTCTAATAACCTCAGGGCAAGGTACCAGGCAACTAGGGATATCCCCTTTGTCCCAGAGACCCCAGACATTATTCAAACTAGCCAATCCTAAATCTATTTATCCTACCTCTCCTATTTCTTCCTACTGAAACCACATTAAAGGCTCTTGCCCATCATTAACTCTCACTCCCTTTGCTTCCTGGCCACCCCTGGTGCCTCCCCACATGGCCATGTGTGCAGTGGCATGGCATCCCCTCTGAGACCTGTGAGTAACAATCATTTTAATGTCAGTATTCTCCTGATCTGATGGCCTCACCAGACTTGAATAATAATAAAATCTACATTGTAAAGCAACAGAGAAGGGAATCATTTTATTACCTGTCTTTCATAATTTTTACCATTATTTTACAATTTGTAGATATTACCTATTTAAAATACTTTATAAAAGAAGCTAAATGTCATGATTTAATCTCAACAACTTCTTACACACATATTAATATTAGGCAAAATCTCAAAACAAATGTTATTGTTGCTGAAAATTGAAAAATATAATGTGAAAAGTGAAAAATATGATTTCTGACAAAATCCAGAATAAAGTGTTAAACTATGTGCTGCTACTTATTGTCCAAGAAACAAATGTATCTTTGTCAATAAAAATTTTAAAAGGACTTTACTGGGGGAAAGTACAAAATAGGAATAAAGGACATAAAAGAAAATATGAAAAACAGATATATAATGTTCAGATGTGTGCTGATTCAACGTGGCTAAAAGCCAATTTTCCCCAAATTAATTCAGAATTCAATGCAATTCCAATTAGAATTCCTACCCAGTTGCTCATAGCATTCATAGGAGTGTAGAAACCCAAGAATAAACAAGTTAATTTTAAAGAAGATAACAAAAGGACTTATCTAATGATATTAGGGATTATAATAAAGCTAGAATAGTTTAAATGGCATGGTTAGGCACAAGAATAGACAAATTAAGTGATAAAACTGAAGAAGGAGTCCAGTAAAAGACCTATCTGTGTAAGGAAACTTATATATGAAAGCTGTATTACAAATAAGCAGGAAAGTATGCATTCTAGTGAACAGCACTATTAAAATTACTTATCAATATGGAAGAAAAGTAAAATTAGATCTCTAACTCAAATCATGCATAGATACACTCCAAGATTTATATGAGCCAAATACAATTTAAAAAGCTTTTTAAACTTTTGGAAGAAATTATTGGTGAAACTTTTGATTACATTGGGAGGAGACCAACCATAAACAAAAAGGAAAAAAAAAACCTGGCTTACTGGGCCACTCTCCACCTAATCTGCAGGATAATCTTTTGTAGATCTATTAGGGTTAAAAAGAGCACTGGACTAGAAAACCTTAGTCTGACATTAGGTTAATGCAAAGACTCATCTGATTTTTATAAAATTTTGATGAGGAAAACAGGTAAGTCTTTTTTCCCATTTTACAGATGAGTAACTGAGGCACAGAATGAAGACTGATATTTGGGGGAAGTAAATAATTCAATAATCACAAATTTTATAAATATACCTCACGTTAAAATGTAGAAAAAATGTCAAACCTTATACATTCTGGTACTGTATGGCACTACAATTATTATCTAGTTTTTCAAGAGTTGTTTCATTTCATTTTAAAATATGGACTCATTTTAAAATTTTTAAATTTTAAAATATTTTGCTTCTGAAAATCTAACATCATATAGATTTGGAAGGAGCATTGTAACTTCAGTGAACAACATACAACAATTTCAAATGTGTATTAGCACCAGCATAAGATGCCTCATAACAACATAATTAAGAGCTACATCTCCACATGAGAAATCTTCAGAGCAAAATTAGCTCTAAGGATTTATTATAATATAAATGAGACTTGGATTGTGCCAAGATTCACCAGAGTTACAAACCATCTTCTGTGTGTTAGCATTCTTTCCCCCTTTGAATAGAAAAATGCAGTCAAAGATACCACAAATAACCCTCATTAAGAATAAGATGAATAAAGCTTTTATAACTGTGTAGAAGAACACACTGGATCTCCTATATTGATTACTCTGTCAATAAAACAAACAATCTTCAGTACAGGAGTGGTTCAATCGCAAATATCCATCAACTGGCTGGGTAAGTGCTGTGAAAGCGTTTTATACCAAATAGTCCAGTCAAAAATTCTGGTGTATAGATTAGCCTGTGAGCTCCCTGAGGAAAGAGGTTTGTTTTCTTAACTTTTCAAATATCCTATAACCACATAGAGCCCTGATGCATAAAAAAGTTCAAAAAATATAAAATTGGTTTTCTGCACACTAAAGAACAGTACTTTGTGATGTACCTATCCCAAGGTCTTTTTCTTTTGTCTTTTTCTTTAAAACAAAATTTTGACTTTTAGCAAAATGTTACTCTGTTACTTACAGTTTTTAAATCTAACATAATAAAATTTTACTATTTATGTAAGCACCTATGATTTTCCAAGGCCCAAATTGGGAGATTATTCATACATGTTATATCATGTAATTTTCATGACAACCTATGAGGTAGGTCATTACTTTTCATTTTCAGGTGAGAAAACAGAAATGCAAGTAGTTTAAGTAGTAAGTTGCCCAAATTCACATGGCTAGTGTGAGTTAGGGGGGAATTCCTTTTCTTAATGATTTAATCATTATGCCTAATAGATGGATTCTCAGTAATGCAGTCATGTTTCCTTTATTTTATATTTGATATTTAAATCACTTTTAATTTTTAAAAGGCAGAAGTACTGACTTCCCATACTATGAGCTTCTGTACATTTGCCATGCATTGCTGTTTCCTGGCCTCTTAGAGCATGTTTTTCTTGTTATGCTCAGTGTCTTCAGGTATCTCAGATATCATCATAGGCCAAAGGAAAAAAACCTTCCACCATTCTCTGTTTAATCAAGCTCTCTAATTGTTCCAAGAACTGCCTGTTCTCATCAAGTTCATTCTTAAAGTTATTGGTAATCAGTGTTGCTGTGAAATTAGAGATAGAAATCAAATTATGAGAAACTGAAGTGAGCATACTTTTAATTATTTATATTTAATATATTTGATTGTTTGTATTTGTCTATGAAAATCTCCCTGAATAACCAAGCTAATAAATTGCCTTTATTCTAAAATATCATGATTCATATCCAGTGCAAATTTATTCCTATTTTTGAAATTAATTCTATAAGGGAAGATGAATTAAAATGCATAATTCTTAAAACATAAGATTAAAGGACTATTTATTTGTTAAGGGTTAGACTGATTATTTGACTCTTTATACGTGTATGTAGATGTATACACACACTCATATGCAGTGTATGTAGAGATAAATCTCATGTATTTTTGTTGATATGACTTCAGTTAAGGATTATTTAAACTGGTTTAAAAAAAAGGACAATTATGATGATGATTTGCCTATTCTCAGAGATAAATTTTTCATTTTAGGAGTTGGGCTTTTTTTGTCTGTTTTGGTTTTGGTTTCTTTGCATTTTCCAATTTTTAGTTTAGATGTGGAATTTAGAAACTAAAGAAAAATTGACCCCCCCCCAAAAAAAGCAAGGAAATATGCAATGAGATGCTTAAAAAAATAAGTATACTCATTTCACACAAGTTTCTACTAATATGTTTTTCTAAAGCAATTCTCTATTTGATCATCCTTCACAATTATTTATTTCTAACAAAAATAAAAGTGCAGTTCTTGCCAAAAAGATATAAATTTCTTGAATTTTTGTTTCACTCTGCACTTAAGGAGAAAACTTCTTCTGCAAACTAATTTGGATATTTTTTCTATTTTATTGTACTGGCTTTAAAGCGCATCAGTTTGGAAGTTCTGTCATTAAAAAATAAGCTTTTTGTATTTGGGAATGTTTCAATTTTAACAAAATTTGAAGCTGTGCTATATTGCAAATGAGTTTACAAAATAGTGTCTGGATACTTTTAAAAAATTATTTCAAAAATAGCATATTTCAATTGAAGGATTTTTACATGCATTATCTTTTTCAATTTTCATAACAACTCTGTAAGGAAGTTACTAAGTTCATTTCTAAAATGAGAACACAAAAGTTGAATAATGAAGGGTTTTGCCCATATTGTTACTAACTGGCAAAACTACAATGATCATTAATTTAATTAATTTATTAAACCAATAAAAAGTCTTGTCTACAACCTACTGAAAGTCCTTTTGGATGTGGTGAACAATCTGTCTACTCAGCTACCCTTCTTCATTTTAGTATAGCAAACATAATGATTGGTGGGACTAAACCTACTGTTAGCTACAAGGATTGGAACACTATGGGCCCTTCCAGTCAATAAAGTCCCATCTCCCTTGCTATTGCTAGTGCTAGTTTCCATTAGGGATTTATAACCCTGGTTCATGTCAGTCAATAGCCACAATGACTGTCTCAGAAGTAGGCACCTAGGATTTTTGGTTGTGGTTGAAACCATGGCTTTTCATTTGATATTTGAAGACGAGATTCTTGCAGTCTTTCTGAACCTAGGCAGAGAAGCATGTTGTTTCTGGAGTGGACGTTAGCCATCAACAGAAACAAGAGAGCAAGGTGACACTTGAACAAGGTAGAGCAGAGCAAAACAACAAACTTTGGTCCTTGGATGTCACCAGTTGAGGGTACTGGATCAAACAGATGTTGATTGTTACCACACTTCTAAATTTGCAAGTCACTTGGGTTAACTACCTCCATTGTTTAAGCCATTTTCTGTTAGCTTTCCTTTTACATATAACTTAAAGACAAAGACAAATTCTAATATTATGTTATCTCCTCGGCTTTAAAAAAAGTTGCTTTTTCTTATACACAAAAGCAAGTAAAAACATTGTCTAATTTATAGTCATAAGATTTTTAATTTATTAAGATAAAATATTTTATGTTGTTTAATTGATCTTAACCGTGTATCTTGCTATCAATTCTTTCCTTCTGACTCTTTGCAGTCCAAGACATGTTAAGCAGCAGTTTTTGCTCAAATAAGATTGTTGTAGATGGTAACGAAATTCCCAAATGGCCTTTCTGCTGTGATTAAGAAGCAGAGATAGGCAGGACTTCAGTTTCTGCCAACCACTCTCACTGATCACAGCCGAAAGTATCTTTATCTTAAGACAGTTACCAGCCTGAAAATTACCACCCAAAGCTAAGGACACTTATTTGGATTAATGACAAAATGACTAATGAAGACTGGTCAAATATATACATGTTCACATTTAGAAGAAAATCCATAAAGGAGCTTTGCTGAGCTGGATAAAATGAATGAATGAATTATTCAGCTGAGGCTATAACCCACCTAAGCAACAGGTTAAAAACAGCCAAATAAAGGCAGAAGTGACTTGTGCTTGGAATGGAGCCCCTACACCCTATCAACATAAGCTTGGAACCTAGAAATTCCAGAATGTCAGATTACAGGGTAGAAATTTGAATCTTTAAATTAAAATATAATAGGTTTTCAAGAATCAAGTAAACAGATGCCAAATCTAAGCAGTGATGCATATAAAACCCAGCATGCAATTTGAATAAAAGGGAGAAATGATAAGCTGAAAGGTAAGGGTTGAGATACCTTAAAAGATATATAT
This sequence comes from Mesoplodon mirus, assembly GCF_964341445.2. Lineage (NCBI taxonomy): Eukaryota > Metazoa > Chordata > Mammalia > Artiodactyla > Ziphiidae > Mesoplodon > Mesoplodon mirus. The sequence goes on from NC_138983.1 coordinate 33,700,719, forward strand.
GTAAGCTCAGACAACAATGTCATTTAAGAACTTCAGTTCTATCCTTCCCTCTAAATTTCTTATGGCCAATTTTAATATGTAGAACTATATTTTGTATATCTGATACTCAGCTCCTTTCATTCTACTCCTCCATCATTCTTTAACTAGCATCTGTTATCTGAAGCATGCCATTCATCTGATGCATTAAGTTTTAGGTTGTGGTTGCTTTGGATCAGATAGGGTAGAAGTTAAGGAGTGAATGTGGGTTGAGGGTACTGTGTTATCAATATCTCCAGAGGTGCTTATATAGTGTTTTTTTCCACTAATTTTTTTTCATACACCACAGTTCACTCTTTTAAATGTACAAGTTTTTTGAATTTAGATAATTGCATGCAGTTGTGTAACCATGACAAACAAGGTACAGAATATTCCATCACCCCCCAAAACTCCCTAATCCTTCCCCTTCTTAGTCAGCTCCTCATCCCCATACCTAAGCAAGAAGCCACTGATCTATTTTCTGTTCCTACAACTTTGATATTCCAAAAATCATATAAATGGACACATAGTATGCAGGCTTTGGATTCTGGCTTTTTTTTTTTTTACTTCTTTGAGATCCATCTATGTCATTGCATGAATGAGTAGTTTATTTCTTTTGAATGATAAGTTATAGTTCAAATAGTTCAAACAAATTCTATTTTGCTGATGTATTACATTTTGTTTATCCATTCAGTAGTGGAATAGCATTTGGCTTGTTTCAAGTATTTTGGTGATTATGAATAGAACTGCTCTACACATTGAATTAGCCTTCATACACATGTTTTCGTATGAGTATAAGTTTTCAATTCTATTAGGTAAATACTTCAGAATGGGATTTCTTGGAAGCATAGTAAGCATATGTTTAACTGCATAAAGAAATACTGTTTTCTAAAAGAGCTGTACCATTTTTCATTCCCAGCATCATCATATAAGAGAGTTCAGATGCTATGCATCCTTGTCAATACTTGTCCGTTTTGTCTTTTGTTTTCATTTGTGCTTTTACATTTTCTAATAAATATGTAGTAGTATATTTTCATGTGTTTATTTGCCAACAGATGGAGAGATATACCATGTTCTTGGATTGGAAGAATCAATATTGTGAAAATGACTATACTACCCAAGGCAATCTACAGATTCAATGCAATCCCTATCAAATTATCAAAGGCATTTTTTGCAGAACTAGAACAAAAAATCTTAAAATTTGTATGGAGACACAAAAGACCCCGAATAGCCAAAGCAGTCTTGAGGGAAAAAAAAGGAGCGGGAGGAGTCAGACTCCCTGACTTCAGACTATACTACAAAGCTACAGTAATCCAGACAATATGGTACTGGCACAAAAACAGAAACATAGATCAATGGAACAGGACAGAAAGCCCAGAGATAAACCCACGCACCTATGGTCAACTAATCTATGACAAAGGAGGCAAAGATATACAATGGGGAAAAGACAGTCTCTTCAATAAGTGGTGCTGGGAAAACTGGACAGCTACATGTAAAAGAATAAAATTAGAACATTCCCTAACACCATACACAAAAATAAACTCAAAATGGATTAGAGACCTAAATGTAAGACTGGACAGTATAAAACTCTTAGAGGAAAACATAGGAAGAACACTCTTTGACATAAATCACAGCAAGATCCTATTTGACCCACCTCCTAGAGTAATGGAAATAAAAACAAAAATAAACAAATGGGACCTAATGAAACTTAAAAGCTTTTGTACAGCAAAGGAAACCATAAACAAGACGAAAAGACAGCCTTCAGAATGGGAGAAAATACTTGCAAATGAATCAACGGACAAAGGATTAATCTCCAAAATATACAAACAGCTCATACACCTCAATATTAAAGAAACAAACAACCCAATCCAATAATGGGCAGAAGACCTAAATAGACATTTCTCCAAGGAAGACAAACAGATGGCCAAGAAGCACATGAAAAGCTGCTCAACATCACTAATTATTAGAGAAATGCAAATCAAAACTACAATGAGGTATCACCTCACACCGGTCAGAATGGCCATCATCAAGAAACCTACAAACAATAAATGCTGGAGAGGGTGTGTAGAAAAGGGAACCCTCTTGCACTGTTGGTGGGAATGTAACTTGATACAGCCACTATGGAGAATAGTGTGGAGGTTCCTTAAAAAACTAAAAATAGAACTATCATACGACCCAGCAATCCCACTACTGGGCATATACCCAGAGAAAACCATAATTCAAAAAGACACATGCACCCCAGTGTTCACTGCAGCACTATTTACAATAGCCAGGTCATGGAAGCAACCTAAATGCCCATCGACAGATGAATGGACAAAGAAGATGTGGCACATATATACAATGGAATATTACTCAGCCATAAAAAGGAACGAAATTGGATCATTTGTTGAGATGTGGATGGATCTAGAGACTGTCATACAGAGTGAAGTAAGTCAGAAAGAGAAAAACAAATATCGTATATTAACGCATGTATGTGGAACCTAGAAAAATGGTACAGATGAACTGGTTTGCAGGGCAGCAGTTGAGACACAGATGTAGAGAACAAACGTATGGACACCAAGGTGGGAAAGCCATGGGGTGTTGGGGATGGTGGTGTGATGAATTGGGCGATTGGGACTGACATGTACACACTGATGTGTATAAAATTGATGACTAATAAGAACCTGCTGTATAAAAAAAAAAAATTCAAAAAAAAGAAAAAATTTTTTCTTTGCTTTTTTGTTATTGAGCAGTTTGTTTTCTCCTTATAGAGTTTTGAGAGTTCTTTTTATAGTCCGCATACAAATAGTTTGTCAGGTGTTTGATTTGCAAATATTTTTCCCAATCTGTTGCATGTCCTTTATTTTTCTTAACATTGTCTTTCGAAAATTAGAAAATTTGATTTTGATAAATTCATCAACTTATTTATTTGAGTATGATTTTTTAAAAAGATACTGTCAAGTAGTCATTTTTTATTTTTTTAAATTTTATTTATCTATCTATCTATCTATCTATCTATCTATCTATCTATCTATCACACCATGCAGCTTGCAGGATCTTAGTTCCCCAACCAGGAACCTTACTGTCCTAGAATTATGTTCTTTAATTTCCAAGTATGTGGGAATTTCTAGTTATATTCTTGTTATTGATTTCTTGTTTAATTCTGTTATAGTTAGAGAATGTATTTTTATGATTTCAATTCATTTAAGTTTGATAAGGTTTATTTTATTATGCATATTATGGTCTACCTTATGGAACGAATCATGGGCACTGGAAAAAAAAAGTGTACATGTGTACTCTGATATTGTTAAGAGTAGGGCTTTATCAGTATCAATTAAGTCAGATCAATTGTTTATGTTCTGCTTCTATAGGCTTTCTTATGTCTACTTTTTGATTTATTATTGAAATATGGATGCTGAAGTCTCCAAATAAAATTGTGTATTTGCCTATTTGTTCACTCATTTCTATCTGTTTTGCTTCATCTATTTTGATACTCTGTTGTTAGGTGCATACATACTTAGGATCACAATGTCCTCTGTGAATTGTCTGTTTTATCATTACATTATGTCCGCCTTTATTCCAGGTAATATTTCTTGTTCTGAAGTTTATTTTATTTAATATCAATATAGCCACTCTAGTTTTCCTTTGGTTAGTATTTTTATGGTGTGTCTTTTCCTAATTCATTTGTTTTAACTCATCTATGACTTTATATTTAAAGCAGATTTCTTGTAGACAGCATGAAGTTTGCTCCTTTTAGAAGAACTCTCATGTGACATTTTCTGTCATTTAGCTGATGTATTTACACCATTTATATTTGACAAAATGATTAATTAATGATCTTATTTTGTTTGTTATTTCAATTTAAAAAATTGTCAGCTTCCTCTTTTCTGTCTTTTCTGTTGAGTATTTTATTATTTTTTAACATTTAATTTTAATTCAGATAAGTTGTTTTAAGTCCCTTTATGATGTATCATGAGCCCTGGATGTTGGCTTAGGCTCTGCCCACGCCTAAAACGTCCTGCCTCCTACCTCTTACATTCTAATACATCACTGTGCAGGTGCTTGTTTGTCTCACTAAGACCCACTAACTACAGTTTTTGATTTGTCTTAAAATGAGAATATATCTGATAAATGTACATTTAAGCAGTTGAGTTCATTTATACTTTATCATACAGAGAGCTCTAAGGAAAATTTATCAGAGATGGCAGGGAAGAGGAGAAGATGATAAACTGCCTATATTATAATTTTACCTCAAGTGAAACATGCTGAATCTATGTACATACAGAGTACTCAGATACACTGAAAATTTAAGTAGAGAACAGACATAGCATGGAGTATATTAATAATTGTTAAGACCCTTCTAGTGCTAGACAATACCACATTCACGTAAAGAATATGTTTTGGAAAACATGTTTGAATGTAAAATCTGAAAGTAAAATAAAACATATATATGTTTTAAGAGAGTTTGCTCCCAGTGAGCTTACAAAAACAAAAACCGGAATCTCAAATTATGATTTGTGCCAAACCTTTCTTTGAGAAACAGATAATCTAGTAGTCAAAATTAAAAATCAAATGTGAAGAGTTAGGGACTCTCTATAGACATATAAACATTTGTAGACAGGAAATAAATTAAATAAAAAGAAGTTTGCTAGCAAGAGTTTTTCTGAGCAGTGGAAACTTACAAAATTCCCATAATTAAAATTTTGAATAAAAAAAAGGCCCGATGTCTTCCATTAGATTATGTTTGAAAAAAATTTATTTTCTGAAAAAAATAATAAATGAGCTAATTTTCTTTGGTGTTTTTGTGTGTTTTGCTTCTAGTTGATGAGGTTACTCAGGAATTTTTTTTAGGCTTTTATTTATAAACTCTTTTCAGTAACAAAAATTAAAAGTTCATAATTCAAAAAAAAAGGCTAAATAAATTGTAATATTTGCTTTATTTTCTACTTTTAGTATCAGTGTTTGATATGGTAAAATATTTTTTTAAATATTTTTTAACTGATTACCTCAGTGAATGATTTTGGACAATAACAGTATGCTAGATAGCACAATGCCCACACTTCCAAGGTGTCCATATTTTAATCTCCCAAACCTCTTACTATGTTACCTTACGTGGCAAAATGGACTGTGCAGGTATGAATAAGTTAAAGACTTTGGCATGGGGGATTATTCAGTAGAACCCAATGTAATCCCAAAGGTCCTTATAAAAGGAAGGCAGGAGGGCCAAAATTAGAAAAGGAGATGGGAATGAGAGAAGCAGGCATCATAGTCAGAGACAGAGAGAGATCTGTGGATGATACAGTACTGGCCTGAAGATATATAAAGGGGTCATAGGCCAGAGAATGCCAGCAACCTCTAGATGCTGGACAAGACAAGGAAACAGATACTCTAGAAAGGAATGCAGAGCTACTAACATTCTAGTGAGATTGATTTTGGACTTCTAACCTCCATAACTGTAAAGTACTAAATTTGTGTTGTTATAAGCCAATGAGTTTATGGCATTTCATTTCAGTAGCAATAGGAAACTAATACTGATAGAATCATCCTGCTATAAATTTGCAGAATTATCCTTACTAAATTTCTCATTATTCCATGGCATCCAACATCAGTTTTTATTTTTCTTCCAATATTTAATGTCCCAAAATGCATATTAACTTTAAAACATTATTCTAAGAATGAAATATTTTAAGATTTAATAGTTAAAAACAAATACAGTGGGTAGTTACAACCATCTTAGTGACTAAATGAATGCATCATGTGGTAGCTTTATAACATGGCTCCCCAAATTCCTTGATGCTGATCTCCTTGTGGGGTAGATCTATATCCTCTAAAATCTGGGATCTGTGACTACTTGACAAATAGAATTTGGTAAAACTACTCTGGAAGTTTCTAGGCCAAGACCTTAAGAGACTATTACCTTCCACTTCCTGTATTTTGGGACATTTACTCTTGGACCATGTATACAATACTATGGAAGAAGCAACTCATGGTGAGGCCCAGATGGAAAGGAACCAACAGCCAGCACCAATTTGCCAGCCTTGTGGTGAGCGAGTCAGGTCAGTTGCGTCACCTCAAATGATGTGGCATAGAACTCAGGAACTATCCCCTCTGAGTCTAGCCCCAAATTCAGATCCATGAACAAAAAATAAATGATATTCTATTAAGCCATTACATTTAAGCGAGATTTTTAATGCAGCAATAATTTATTGGAAAAAGTCATAAACATTCTTATCTGATCTTTATATTAGAAACATATGGAGTCTTCAAAGAGTTTTATTTTACATAAAAAGTATTTAAATAACTACATTGTGAATCAATATAAAGAGAGATCAGGGAAATTACTGAATTGCTTATTTTAATGACATAAATATCTTTTGTGACTTTGGGGAGGGTACAAAAGCCATTGGAAAATATTGACACAGTAGGTCATAGTATGAATTAGTTACCTTAGAGAAGGGGAAAATGCAATCTGGGAAAAAAAATGTATACCCCATCTGCCATGTAGCTAAGTAAACGTGTAACGAAATATATCCCTTCTCTATCACCATAATAAAATACACCCTGATAATATTTCTGGGGTTAAATGTAAATAAACAATAAAATAAATAAATTCTATAGATTTATTTGTCCTTTCTATCATCGGAGTCCCTACTTAGGTCATACATAAGACTTCAGTAGGTTTCATTGCATTAAAGGATGAAGAAACACCCTGCTATTTTATAGGAATAACATTCACTGCATGAATTCTGTGAGTATTGCAAGTTAAGGTTTTACTATATAACACTGTACCTATAATAAGCAAAACTTTATCATGATATTATTTGCTTTATTAAACCTAGATTCCTTGATGGAAAGGCTGATATCTCAGGCCTAAAATAAATTAAAAGGTTCTCAATATGTGTAATCTTAGAATTCCTTTGGGTTGGCTATAAAATGGATAAGATGTCAAAGCAATCAGCTTCCCTTGAGGTGGACAGTAAGGTGTCACCCATCCTCTCCCCTAATATTCCAAATACCAGATTCTTGTTAGCAAACTCGTCAATACTTTTTTCTGCCACCTTGAGGCACATTAATATGTCCAAATCCCCAGTGCTAACATTCTCCTCACTGCTGATGTAAGGATGCTGGTATATGACCCTGCAAAAGCTACACTCCTAACCCACACTTGGCATTCAAATTCACTCCAACTCAGACATTCTCAGCCAATGTTCCTGAAGCAGAATCACCAGGCCAGAGAGTGGCCATGTCTGGTGTCCTTGTCAAGAACTCTTCCAGAATAAAAATCAGTCCTTATGACAGCTCCCCTCCAAGCTGGCCCCCAATTATCCTTGCCTCTGGTATTCACATTATTTGTGGTCCCACCACATTAAATTGAGGGTAGCTCTGCGTCAATAATGTCAAACAGTAGAAACAATGTGTGTGACTCCCAAGGCTACTTCATACAAATAATAGCACCCTCTGCCTTTTTCTCTTGGACAGCTTGTTCTGGGAGAAGCTAGCCACCCTGCCATGAGGACTCTTAGGAGCCCCATGTAGAGGACCAAGTAGAGAGAAACTGAGACCTCAGGAACTGAGAGTTAAGGTGTCTCAGGCCAAAGGTCAAAGTAAAGGTGTAGCTATACAACAGATATTAGACAGTCTTAAAGTATCCCCCAAAAACTGAGAGAAAAGGAGATAATTATAAGATAAAAAGGAAAAGAAAAAAAATTAAAATAAGTTTTAAGCGTCAAACTAAGATTCAAGTGCCAAAGAAACTATTAGACTAAAAACTCCAGAGATTCATGTAGGCTTGACACTCTCTTGAGTCATTATTTTTCTTTAAGCAATAAGGAGGCTGAGAACTCTACACTACTTACCAAGGAGGATATATGCCTCAGTATCTACTACAGATATGGCAAGGTATAGAAAAGAGATGGAAAAAACTCACATAGACTGTACTCAAATGTTGTGGAGGGAAATGAGTGAAGGCACTCATTATAGAAAGCAGAATCAGAGTCTAGTAATGAACCACTAGCCGCCCCCAGGATAGGAGGCTCTCATATACATTTTTATAAAAACCTGAATTCCTCTATGTGCTAAGGTACAGGTATTAAGTCAAGAAATTATAATTATGTGCCCTTGTTGTAAGTAGAGAGTCTTTCCATGTTAAACACAAGTAGCCTCACTCGAAGCAATTCTTTACTATAGTTTCAAACTGCCTTAGAGTAATTGCATTTAAGAATATTGGTATTTTAATTAATTTAACCACTGATTGATTTGCATCTCTGGCAGACTGGCAAAATACATATTTTTATAAAATGAAATATGTTTAAAAATTCAAAGTTTATTAAAATGTGTTCAAGTCATACCAAACCAGGACATATTTCTTTCATGGTTATGACCAATCTAGAATAATTCATTTTTGGATGGAATAGTTCCCTTAATTAAGGCAACATTTTTAACACTGGAAAAGTAGGAGTAGAAAAAAAGATCATCAAATAAAAATTTTACAGTTTCTAGTTTCCTTTTTGTCATTTCCTTTGGGTATATATTTATATTTATATATTCTAAATTCTGTCCCTTTTGTGTTACACTGTTCCTCCAAGAGAAAGGTCAAAGATAAGGTTTCCTCAAGATGTTCTTTCTTCCTCTATCTCAAAGTCTTAAAGTTGATCTTTATAGATAGTTTTAAAATATTTCCCTCTGAACATTCTATAATGCTCACATTGGCCTTTCTTTGGAGTCTGGAACTAAGTTTATCATAAATTAGATGTATAAAAACCATTATATTAATGTGTCTATTCACAGACCATTCTTCTCATTTGATCAACACATGAATTTAGGGAGGACCCACATTCAACCTACAGTACAGTGGAACTATACCTTTACAAGACCATAAACCCTCAGGTTTAAAAACATATTTTTCAACTTTTCATTAAGAAGTAAATTATGATAACTATAAAATATTAGTTTTTCACAAAGATAAGGAAATATATAGAATATTGAGGAAAATGGTATTTTTATTTATTAATTCAAGTCTCTATATAAGTTATTTTCACTTTAGATCTCAACTTAAACATCATTTCCATAGAGATTTACTCGATCTCTCATTTGGTTTGGTTTCTTTGCCTTATAATTTCATATCACACCTCCTCTATCATATTATAGATCTTCCCAACTTATAATGGTGTTAGGTCCTGATAAACCCACTGTAGGTTAAGAATGTTATGAATCGAAAATGTATTTAATGCATCCAACCCACCGAACAGCAAAGCTTAGCGTAGCCTACATTAAACATTCTCAGAACAGTTACATTAGCTACAATTGGGCAAAATCATCTAACACAAAGCCTATTTGATAATAAAGTGTTGAATATCTCATGTCATTTATTGAATACTGTACCGAAAGTAGAAAACAGAATGGCTGAATGGGATCTATATGCACCCAGAGATCAGAGAAGACAAATATTTTGGTTCATCACTCTATCCCTTGTTTCTAGTGTGGTAGGAAGCATGTAGTAGGCACTTGTTAAAAAAAAAAGTGATATTCAAATAATAATGAAGGATAATTATTATTATTATAATGGACTTTATTTATTTATTTATTTTTTTTGCGGTACGCGGGCCTCTCACTGTTGTGGCCTCTTCCGTTGCGGAGCAACAGGCTCCGGACGGGCAGGGTCAGCGGCCATGGCTCACAGGCCCAGCTGCTCTGCGGCATGTGGGATCTTCCCGGACCGGGGCACGAACCCGTGTCCCCTGCATCGGCAGGTGGACTCTCAAGCACTGCGCCACCAGGGAAGCCCTATAATGGACTTTTAAAATAAGTGCAAGAGCATAGGCTATGTCAGGGAGGGGACTCCAAAGTGAGATTTGATTTGCTGAGTAGACAAGCAAGGTCAGGCAGGTATAATAGCATGTAACAAATGGAGGTCTGCAATCACAGCAAACTGTGGCACTACAAGCAGTAGAATATGGCTCAAGCGTAACATGTGAGGTGTAGAGTGCCAGGATATGATTTAAGTCAGTTACTAGGAACTGGTTTTTGAAAAGCCTCCTATACCACCTAAGGAGTTTTCATTTATATTTTAGGAAGCATTGAACAATTGCAATCAGGAGAGTAACAGGTTTTTTTTTTTAATGTGAGGGAAAGCAGATTTGCAGTGGATTTAAGGGTAGGCAACGGTAGTTGCTGCCTCTAGCCTCCATTCCCAAACATCATTTGCCTAGAATATGTGGATTGTAGAGTCAAAGCAGCTATACCTCCCTGGTGAGTTATATGCACATAATCAAAAGGATATAAATTCATAATATTCCTGGAGCTCAAAATTGTTCCTAGTTTCTTTGGTATTTCATCTAGAGTGCTTTGTTAATTTATAATTTTACAGTACTCTGCATACTGGAAATGTAAATTCAAGCCCATAAAATTCTTATGTCATATAGTGTGACTCTATCCATTGATCTGATTCATATCACCTTCCTGGAACTAAATTTTCTCTTCACTTATTTATCACAGAGATTTTTAAATAGTATATTGCACCTGGGTGTAAGCAGTATTTAAGCACTTAACTTCTAAGTAAGTAACAAGGTAATCAAAAAGTTAAGCTTCATCATTGTTTAAAACATTGATATTTCTGTAGTAAAACACTCCCTAAAATATTTTCATTTTCACCCTGGCACACTAATAAAATATAAGAAAAAGATGCTTTGTGTAGAAAATTATAGCATGTATTTGTTGTTTTTTGTGATAGCATTTAAATTAAAATTAATTTCACATTGAATTACCTGAAGAGAATGTCTACTTGAAGGAATTATGACATCTTCTTGTTAGAGTCTAATTCAATCATGAGATATTTATCAGATATACACAAGTCCTTCTTCTAAGTATTATAGTGTCACAATGAAGAAAAGCACACTGTCTGTGCCATAAAAGAGGCCAAGGGGAAAGAAAATGATCACAATAAATTTGGTAACTTTTGTAATAGGCAAATATACAGGTTGCCACAAAGCCACTTAGTTTAGAAAAAGTCTCATGAGAAGTGGTACCTGGGCCAGGGTGTCAGTCTAAAGGCATGAATAGGAATCCATCAGACAGAGCCTAAGTAAAGGAAAATAGCCATGGAGTTATGGAGATGGGGAAATGAATGTAAAGAGAGCACAAAGTGTATGTGTGTACTTGTGTATGTATGTGTGTGTGTGTGTGTGGTGGGATGGAGTTTGGTGGGAGGTAGCAGATATTTTGAAGGAGTCACAGGAAAGTGACTCCAAAAGACGAGAGTGAAAAGTTAGGATACAGCCAGGTCATGAAGGGTCTTCCATGCCTTGCTTCAGGACATTTCTAGAAAGACTGATTGAGGCAGTCTTTCAGGAGGCAGATAAAGGACAGGACTTGAGATAAATTTTAATGATAGATTCTCTTAAATACGAAGATTATTAGATGGGGTAGAAGTAAAAATGATTTTGTGGTCAAGCCCAAATAACTAGATTGATGGTGATGTTACAATTCAAGACCTCAGAGGATACAGTTACAAGAGCAAATAAGACGGGATAATAAGAAAGACTTAGAGATCACCAAGGCTTACTAATTCTTATCCACATTCCTAGGTCTGTTCTATAAACAAAAGATCTTACTGAAGTTGAGCAAGCAGTGATGACTTAAATGCATAGCCTGAGCCTGGAAAATGGACAATCAGATTTAAGTTCAACTTTGTAAATAAATGAAGAATGTACAAGCAAGCAAATCAGAAGTGGAGGAACTTTGGTAAGTCCTGCAGGTATTGTTATGGGACAAATGACTGAACAACATTATCATGTCAGACACAAATGTTACCAAAACTCTTAGAGGAAAACATAAGCAGAACATTCTGTGACATAAATCACAGCAAGATCCTATTTGACCCACCTCCTAGAGAAATGGAAATAAAAACAAAAATAAACAAATGGGACCTAATGAAATTTAAATGCTTTTGCACAGCAAAGGAAACCATAAGCAAGAAGAAAAGACAACCCTCAGAATGGGAGAAAATATCTGCAAACGAAGCAACTGACAAAGAATTAATCTCCAAATTATATAGGCAGCTCATGCAGCTCAATATCAAAAAACAAACAACCCAATCCAAAAATGCGCAGAAGACCTAAATAGATATTTCTCCAAAGAAGATATACAGATTGCCAACAAACACATGAAAGGATGCTCAACATCACTAATCATTAGAGAAATGCAAATCAAAACTACAATGAGGTATCACCTCACACCGGTCAGAATCGCCATCATCAAAAAATCTACAAACAATAAATGCTGGAGAGGGTGTGTAGAAAAGGGAACCCTCTTGCACTGTTGGTGGGAATGTAAATTGAAACAGCCACTATGGAGAACAGTGTGGAGGTTCCTTAAAAAACTAAAAATAGAACTACCATACAACCCAGCAATCCCACTACTGGGCATATACCCTGAGAAAACCATAATTCAAAAAGAGACACGTAATATATGTGGAACCTAGAAAAATGGTACAGATGAACCAGTTTGCAGGGCAGAAATAGAAACACAGATGCAGGGAACAAACGTATGGACACCAAGTGGGGGGAAGGTGGCGGGGTGTGTGTGTGTGTGGGATGAACTGGGAGACTTGGATTGACATATATACCCTAATATGTATAAAATAGATAACTAATAAGAACCTGCTGTATAAAAAAATAAAATAAAATTCAAAAAAAAAAAAAAAAGAGAGACATGTACCACAATGTTCATTGCAGCACTATTTACAATAGCCAGGACATGGAAGCAACCTAAGTGTCCATCGACAGATGAATGCATAAGGAAGATGTGGCATATATATACCAGAGAATATTACTCATCCATAAAAGGAAGTGAAATTGAGTTATTTGTAGTGAGGTGGATGAACCTAGAGTCTGTCATACAGAGTGAAGTAAGTCAGAAAGAGAAAAAGAAATACTGTATGCTAACACATATATCTGGAATCTACAAAAAAAAAAAAAATGGTTCTGACGAACCTAGGGGTAGGACAGGAATAAAGACGCAGATGTAGAGAATGGACTTGAGGACATGGGGAGGGGGAAGGGTAAGCTGGGACGAAGTGAGAGAGTGGCATGGACATATAGACACTACAAATGTAAAATAGGTAGCTAGTGAGAAGCAGCTGCATAGCACAGGGAGATCAGCTCGGTGCTTTGTGACCACCTAAAGGGGTGGGATAGGGAGGGTTGGAGGGAGACACAAGAGGGAGGGGATATGGGGATACATGTATACATATAGCTGATTCACTTTGGTATACAGCAGAAACTAACAAAACATTGTAAAGCAATTAAACTCCAATAAAGGTGTTAAAAAAGAAAAAAAGAATTACCAAAATCCACAAAGCAAGTACATTAATATACAGTTGTTCCTCAGTATCCACAGGGGATTGGTTTCAGGCCCACGGCAGATACCAAAATCCTCTGATGCTTAAGTTGCTTATGTAAAATTACATAGTACAGTTCTCCCTCCATATCTCGGGTTCTGCATCCACACATTCAACAAACTGCATATAGAATGCAGAACCCGTGGATATGGAACACCAGCTGTAGACTGATGACAATTTTATTTCCAGATTAGACAGAAAATTAAATAAGATTTGTTTGGACAGTTTCATTAATCTATTATATGAATTAACATTACCTCTGACATTTGGCATTTGCAACTACACACTGTTCCCAGTGTTGTAAAAAGTACATAGTAGGTGCTCAATAAATATTTATGTAAGGAATAAACATATGACTGAATGAAAGTATTTGCCCAGATGGCTTCTTCAAACTGTAATAAATTCAAAATCTTGGTTTAGAAAGAGTATTTTTTAATGCAACCTGCATTTATCTATTTTTATAATTATTTGACCATTTCAGTTGATATTAATGGTATAGTTAACTAAAGCCCCATGTTAAACTTTCTGGTAGCTGAACTCAGCTCCAACCCTGGAGTTCTCAAGGATTATTGTGACTGAAGTGCTGATGGGGAGACTAACATATCCTCTGTGAGTCTAGCATTGTCTAATCTTGGTTACAATCTAGTGGATCTCAAAGAGGATATACATTTTTCAAGAATCAAACGCACCCAGATGATGTGACTGTGTGACAGACATGAAAATTTGTGGCAATTCTCTCATACCTGAAGGGCTGGGTTTGTTTGAAACAGACAAAATTCCTCAATTATTGGGGAATTTGATGTCACAATATATACAACCTGATAACCCTAAGAGGCTGTAAAATGTGAAATGTAGTATTAATAGAAAGAAAATAAAAGGAAATATAAGCTTTGGCCACTCAAGAAAACTTGAGTTTGCTCATATCCTGGCTTGCCACTTACCAGATTATTATTCAAGATATTCTTTTGTTCATTAATTCAACAAATATTTCCTGAGTGCCAACTATGTGCCCAGCGCAGCTCTAGTCTCTGAACATGCAGCAACCAAACATATTCTCTCCCCTCAAGGACATTACATTCTTGTGGGAGAAATAGCCAACAGTTTGAAAATAATTTCATAAAATACCTATTGCCATGAATAATAAATAATATGATAGACATCGATGCATGTGGTAGAGAAAAACAGTATATAAGAAATTAGACATGGAGCGTATGAGGCAATACCATTGTGACTGCATAAACATGTGTTTTCTTCAAGCCTAAGCAGTTACCATGTGAGATAAAATCAGAATGATGTGAAGTCAATTAAATGAAAAAAACAATTAATGAACTAATCAAGTTTATTTCCCTATAAAGTTGGGATTATAATATATACTTTGTGAACTAGTTCTGCAGATTATGAAAAAATAGAATATGGGATGTGAGTCTTGTGGTGATTGGCATATACTAGGACCTTAAAAAAGTAACATCATCTTAAGATGATGTTTACAATAGTGGTTGATGATAGCAGTACAATTAGTAGTCAGTATTTAAAAATAGTAGATCTTAAAAAGTGGTTTTATTACTTGGAGAGGTAGTTCAGAGCAGAAGTTTTTATTTGGAATCTGTTTCCAGAACTGTGGTCCTCTTTTTCAGTTTCTCTACTTGTCTGGAAACTTACAAAACTTGCTGGCCTCAGAATGGAACCCACCTTCCTTATCATGTTCTCATACCCTGAGCTGAACTGATTGGCTATAGATGTGTTAATTTTGTCCTGCCAAACCCTGGATTGGCCTGGCTCTGTTGAATGGGATTTATGTTATAGAATTATCCTTATTATTGAAGCCTAGATCATTAGTGTCCTCACCCACTTACTGGCTTCTTAGTGGTAAACCTTGAATACAGAGTGTCTTCTTTTTATCTGCAGTTCATTCATTTTGCTGCCTGTAATATATATATATATATATATTTTTTTGCGTTACGCGGGCCTCTCACTGCTGTGGCCTCTCCCGTTGCGGAGCACAGGCTCTGGACGCGCAGGCTCAGCGGCCATGGCTCACCGGCCCAGCCGCTCTGCGGCACGTGGGATCTTCCCAGACCAGACCGGGGCACGAACCCGCGTCCCCTGCATCGGCAGGCGGACTCTCAACCACTGCGCCACCAGGGAAGCCCTGTAATATGTTTTTAAGTGCTAAGGGCAGCCTTCAGTGGTGAGAGAGCAAATGTTTGAGATTACTTGAGTGTCCGATAAGATGGAAAGAGCTAAGAAAATTATGGGAACTCTGGATGGGACAGTGTAAGGTAAAGCACAGTCCACTAATTCAAAACTGCATGACTTGCCCTACGCAGTACATGACCATAATGAAATTATATTTAAATCAGATGTATAAAGAGCTTTAATACAGTTAGGAAAGTCAAAGGAGGATCATCTTGGTTAATTGTAATATTTTTCTTTTTTAATAAATTGTTGGTATTCAATTTCGGAGTCTGCGCTTAATTATTCAGGACAAAAGTGTCTAAGTTCTGCCAGGAGCCGGCTTCCATTGTAGAATGTGTCCCGCTGTCCCCAACAGAGTGCACTCTTTCCTTATAAACCAGGCACATATTTTCAAGAATATAACTCTAAGGATTGGCAGATTGGTAGTTTACCTGCCACGTTGATGTTTCAGGGCTGAGGCTCTAACTCTAGAGTATTCTCTTTTGATTTTTAGGTGAACTAAGTGTAAAAATGACTTGTCCCAGTGAAACCCACATAAGGCAGTGTCTGCTTGGTTTTTTGCAAAGGCAATTAATGACTACTTCTATCTTCATTATTTCTTATTTCCTGCTGCAAGAACACCCCCCAGTGCCTGGCATCTAAAAGGAAATCAGAATATGAATGTATTCTTGTGGAGTGGTTAGAATGTTAGAACAGAAAGTAAATAGTAATGGAATTCAGTCAATGTGGTGTCATCCAAACAAAAAGAGAGGAATTTAGTGACTAATAATGTACAACAGACATTTTTCTATTATCTATTCTTTCAGAAAAAAACTCCTTTCAATCAATACGTTTAGAAATTGTCCCAATTATTGTCTTCACCTTCTATGTATGTGCAATATATATGTGATAAAATAAAATTATTCTAAAATTTGGAAGAAATAAAATTACTGACCTAAGTTACACAAAGCTAAGTATGATATTTTCAAATTTGGATAGCATCTTTAAAATTCTCTACCTGGAGCCCAGCCTTCCCTACCTTCCACAGATATTTATGCCCCTTCACTTTAATTTCAAATTCCCTACTATTGTTATTCTTGCTGATAAATCTTGGTCAGAATTATTCTTCAAAATACCTGGGAGGTAAATAACGATGTTGTTTTACAATTGGGCCTGAGAAGGAGGAGATGCTACCTTTAGAATCAAAATTAACATTTACTGTTGTGAATTTCAGGCTACAAAATTGATCATGAACAGAGAAAGTGACAATAAGTAAATATTTTGATACACCTTATTTGGCTTAGGTAGAAAAATATTGTTCATAAAATACTTTTTCTGGATGGCAAATATAGTATGAGAGCGGCCAACTTATATTTGCGTGTTATATAACACATACACGCGGAGGAATCTTTCGAACAGAGTGTTGGGTAATGTTAAATAAAGCGAGACAGATAAATATATACACTATAGAACCATTTCTATGGAGATTTTAAGACATGCCAAATTCAACGATATTGTTTTTATGGACATTATGTGTGATAAATCTATTTCAAATAGGCAAAGGAAGGATAAAAAATAAAAAAACAAATTCAAGATAACAGCTACTTCTTGAATGGGGGAGAGAAGACGATGAGATCGGACTGGGGAGCATACTGGAAGAATACTATTTCTTAAGGTAGACAAGTTCAGGTTCAAGATGGTGATGGAAGAGGGTCCTGAACTCACCTCCTCCCAAGAACACTCCAAATCTACAGTTACATAAGGAATAAAACTTTCTCTGAAAAAAAAAAAAAAAAGCTAAAAACTGGCTCAGCCAGACCTATGCAAGAGCAGGCCCACATGGAAGCAGGTGGGAGAGGTTGGGACACAATCCTGCCAGAAACCCCACTCCTGGCGCAGCTACCCACTGGCCCCATAGTCGGGAGGGGACTCAAAACCGGAGCTTCTCCCTGAGGAGCGAAGGGTTTGAACACCACTTCCGGCACAGCCAACTTCTAAGACCTACACCGGAGAAACAGGCCCCCAAAACATTTAGCTTTGAAAACCACGCGAACTTGTGCCCACGAGACCCACACACCTGTAAGCAATCTGAGAAGATTCTGACAGGGCTCCCTCGCAGGGACTCACCCGGCCCGGCCCAGTGTGGAAGCGGCAGATCAAGGTGCACAGAGACTTTGTGTGGGAGAAGCTCCTTCACTTGCCGAGGAGTGTTGGCCTGAAGGCAGGCGTCTGATTTGACATCCACTTGGGGGCCCGCTGGGATGCTCTCAGCGGACAGAGACTGGAGGGCGCTATCTTTGTGTGCTCCAGGGCGCCAGGATCTCCCCAGGGAAGATTTTACGCATATCTGCTGCCCAGTTTTACGTCTGGTGCCCCGTTTTTCTGTGACTGCCACCAGGAGACAACTCTACATCGCCTGGCACAGGTGGCAGTCCTGCAGGACTGTATATATTGGCATACTCTAAAAGCTGCTGCCTGGGACTTCCCTGTGGTCCAGTGGTTAAGACTCCCGGCTTCCAACGCAGGCGGCGGCGCAGGTTCGTTCCGTGGGGGAACTAAAATCCCGCGCACTACGCTGCGTGGCCAAAAAAAAAAAAAAAAAAAAAAAAAGCTGCTTCCTGAGGGTCTGGCTTCAATTGGCCTGAATCAAGTTGCTGACTGAAATCTTCCTCTTTGTGACACTGCTAGGTCTTCGCATGCCCTCACCTTCTGGGAGGCAATAAAAATTAAATAGGTTGGGCTTCCCTGGTGGCGCAGTGGTTGAGAGTCCTCCTGCCGATGCAGGGGATATGGGTTTGTGCCCCGGTCCGGGAAGATCCCACATGCCGCGGAGCGGCTAGGCCCGTGAGCCATGGCCGCTGGGCCTACGCGTCCAGAGCCTGAGCTCCACAACGGGAGAGGCCGCAACAGTGAGAGGCCCGCGTACCGCAAAAAAAAAAAAAAAAAAAAAAAATTAAATAGGCTCCTTGGACAATCACAAAGTTATGACGGACAACCATGAGCTGGGGCAAGGTTGAAGGATAAGATTTATCTCCTATACGAGGCCACTCCTTCAAGACTGGGAGTGGTGGCTGTCTTACCAAATGCGTCAAAACCAACACAGAGACTTAAGCAAAATGAAGAAACAAAGGAATGTGTTCCAAACGAAAAAACAAGGTAAGGCCTCAGAAAAAATCCTTAAAGTTAGTGTACTCACAGGTGTTTATATTACTATTATACACACCAATTATGTGTAACTTATTTTATATATTTAAGTTACTTTACATATCTAAGTGATATATTGTAATTAACTTTATATATTTACCATATTACTTTATATAATTCAAATATTGCTTAATTACATGTAACAAGCTAATACATAAAATTGAAACAGGTTAGAAGATAATTTAATGATATACACTTTTGTTTAGGAAGTTTCCAACCTTGGGACTTAAAAATATAAATCTGATTTAACCCTTTTCTTTAACAATATTACCAACACTTTTGTGTCATAAGATTAAAGAGAAGTTTAATTCCTAAATGTAGGAGACTTTTTTCTGTGTAATGACATAAGACTATATGGGAACGCACAATAATGTACCTTATTTAAGAAAACACATGCTTTATTTTTACACTCCCCAAAACAATTATTTTCACAATTTTTCTAAATCGGATCTATGATTTTATGGTTAAAATTAATGAAGAGAAAGTAAGCCCCCTCTCTGACAATAGTTTAACCTAAAGTTCTCTGAATAATTCAGTCACTACATCTCTAAACAGAGAAGCTTGGTCTAATAGATGTCATCCATCTCTAAAGTTCTGTGAGCTAAGCTGAGAGCCCTCAAGTTCGATATTTAGCCTCTCACTCTCTCTCCTTTCTTATATGGTGTTCTAAGAAACATTTATCAAAATTTGTTTTGCTTTCCAGAATGAAGCCAAAGGTATGGAAAGCACATTCATTCATCACTGGATAGCTTCAGAGGACACAGTGTTCTCCAACTACATCTCATATGGAGGCAAATGTCTTCTTTAAGCTGGAGAAATGAGAGAGAACGACAAGAACAAAGGTCAGTCTCACAATTCATGTCTGTGTTTGCTTTCTTCACCTTGCTAGTCTGGTATTTTCAACAGCCTCTAAGTTAGTTATTCCTGTACAAACCAGTGTATTTCAAGTGTACTTTGTTTTTGGATAACATGAGACACCTTTAAGTGAGGGCAAGAATCTGTAGGAATCTCTAACAATGATAATTTCATAATGTAGAATTGTATGCTCTATTGCACATGGAGGGTATGTGTGTCTGTGTCTGTGTGTATCTGTGTATGGGTATGTCAGCAGCAATGATGGAGGTGGGGGATAGAAACAATTTTATTTCACATCACATTAGCAATTTATATACCAAAGAAAGGATATAAATGATGCAAAATATAATGGGCAGTCTCATTAGCTAATCTCCTGTGAGCTGTTCTCCTGTGTTATCCTAAGTTTCAAATCTAATACAAATAAGGAAACAGTCCTTACTAAGAGCATTCTGTTCTCAGGTGCTGCTTGGCACTTTCACATGTGATCACATTTAATCTTTACAACATCTCCAACAACCAGTTGATTATATTACCAGGAAAAATAGATTAGGACTCTGCAGCTTAAGTAACTTTCTCAAGGTCACAACTGATGGTGACAAAGCAGACTCCTGAACTCAGGTCTAAGTCAAAAGTACCTGCTTTCCCACTGACTCTGGGAACATCCAATAACTTTAATTTAATCCTCTGAGTAAGGTGCTTTCCACATTTTTATTTAGTACCTATGTGGCATTTGGATGTTTAAAACTTTAATGTAAATCCATAATTAGTAGAATAACTTCCATTGAAGCTATAAAATCATTGCAGTTTATATTTTATCCTTAATGTGCATGCATTGTGTTCCCAACAAGTTGTTATTACCGATTTGAAAACGTTTGTTAGTATTCCTATTTGTGCTGGAAAATTATCCATGACAAGAAGACATATTCTTGGAGGTACAGAGCTCACTTTCATCAACCTATCAGACAGGGATTAATTCATCCAGCTTTAATGAATGTAATAACCCTGACCTTGACAATGAAATTAGTAGTGTAAAGAAGATCTAATTGTTTTTTATACAGGCATTCTGTTTCCTTGCTTCCTTCTTCAGACTGTTAGCCCCTTGAGAACAGAGACTATGTCTTTTTTTACTCCTTTTGTCTCCTTTTGTGTTGGCATATCTCATGGCATGTATTAGATATTTAAATTTTAAATTATTCAATTAATACTGCTTGAGATGTTTCTGTGCATTAATTTGATTGAAGGAAAGTGATATTACTGTATATAATGATAAAAATTGATGTTATAAACTATATTAATTATATATAGTATAGATCAATATATAATTAATATATTAATATTTACTAGCAAAAGAAAGTATTAGGTGATAATTTAATTTGTCTCAGTTTATGTTTTCTCAGTGTTCTGTGTAGCGTTTTTCAACTGTCACTTCCCTGATTTAATGAGTAATTTGGATAGACCATAGTACCCCAGGTACCCAGTTTTTGGTAGAGCGCCAATCTAGATGTTGTGGTAGAGATATTTGTTTAGATATGGTTAACACTTAAATCAATAGACTTTGAGTACTTTTGAGGAAAGTAGATTACTCTCCATAATGTGGGCCTCATCCAGTCAGTTAAATTTTTTTAGAATAAAAGATGAAGATCTCTGAGGAAGAAGAAATTCTGCCTTTAGACTCAAGTTAAAACATCAACTCTTCCTGGGTCTCTAGCCTGCCAGCTTGCCCTGCAGATTTCAGATTTGCCAGCCACTACAATCCTGTGAGCCAACACCTTAAATAAATACATCTATATCTGTATCTGTGTCTATGTCTATATCTATACCTATATCTATATATTTAGACACACATCCTATTTATTCTGTTTTTTTCTCTAGATAATCCTGACTTCTATACCTGCTATGGAGACAATATTTTATCACCCTTAATCCTAGTCCTTTCTTCGACCTTCATTTAGGACAGAAGCAGTAACTCTTTCTTTGTAGTCCTCTCCCTTTCTCCTTTCTTATGCCTGGCATCCTGAGAAGAAAACATCTATCTGTTATTGTCCCAAAGTCTAACAGGTATTATGGGACATGCTGGTTTCTCTAAAGCAACCTACTAGAAATAAGATAGACCTAGAATTGAAAGACCAGCTCGATCTCTCACTAGCTGCATAGCCCTGAGTAAATTAAGCTGGTTCAGTTATTTTTTTTTGTTTGTTTTTTGTTTTGTTTTTTTTTTTTTGCGGTACACGGGCCTCTCACTGTTGTGGCCTCTCCCGCTGCGGAGCACAGGCTCTGGACGCGCAGGCTCAGCGGCCATGGCTCACGGGTGCAGCCGCTCCGCGGCATGCGGGATCCCCCCGGACCGGGGCACGAACCCGTGTCCCCTGCATCGGCAGGCGGACTCTCAACCACTTGCGCCACCAGGGAAGCCCCTGGTTCAGTTATTTTTGAGACAGGGTTTCTACAACCATTAAAAATAATACACGAGAGGTAAGGTCCTTAGCATGAGGTTAAAAAGAAATGATTGATACTAGTTATTTCCTCCAGTCAGTAAAATAATATGTTAGTGAAAGATTTCTGTATATTTTATTACTACTGCAATAGTTATACTGCCTATAATTGATTGTGACTGACATTGCTGGGTCATTTTACATTGATGGTTTTTAAATCCCCTTATTAAAGATAAAATAAGGTTGATGAGTCAAGTTCAAGATATTTTTCTGGAGCAGATTATATGATGAAAGAGTAAAAAGATCATGAAGAAGATTCTAGTGTGTAGGAATTGTTTTGTAATGGAAACCTACTCCTTTAACACAGATACTTAGTTACAAACTATGTTATACAGCCATGGATATTGATTGAGGACTTTTTGTGCTGTAACAAATTCTGTTTTAAATGTCTATTCTAAAGCCTTCTATCTTAGAACATATCCCAGCAAGTAGGCAGCACTTTCTGTGGTGCAGTCAGAATAGTTTTCAGCTGAATCTCTCTTTTTTCTTTAACATTTATCGCCACGGGCCATGTCTCCACAGTCTCTTCAGAGCAGAGTGACTCAGACAAAGCAATGTTTACATCTGCCTTTGTCTCATCTGTCTTTACATGCAGTTTTTACTCCTTCACCTGTCGTAATCCAAAATCCTGCAGACAAATTCACTGGTGTGATTCATCTCCTTCACATGGATGTCTCAGCTCCACTGCTACTGCAATCATCCCTGCCTTACATCATGCTCAAATATGATGAAAGGAAACAGAAGCAAAGACATTTATCACAGATACTAAATGGTTCCACCTTCATCACTGAATGGTACAGTTTATGCGTTAGTCATAATAAATATAACCTGTTTACTGAAATCTGAATTATGGTCCTAAACTGATTTTAAAGCTGAGTCTTTTGCTAGAAGTTGCTTCTCTATACCTTGCTAAAAGGCGTGGTATCACACCCACCACTGACTACGTATCCAAAAGATATTTAACACTTTCTTTCTTGTTTGGCTGCTAATGTTTCTGTCACAGGGTGTTTACCGTTCATTTTATGGAGGCGATGGGTTCCACAGTGAGATGAAGGGGTAACTTTTTAGAATATTCTGAGAAAAATATCCCTTCTTGGTAAAAATGGAAAGCCACACAGAGAGAAACCCATTTAATCCCTGCTCCCTTCTTTCTTGTTTGGGATGCTGTCCTGTGAGAATGTAATACCTTGAGATATAGCTGAAATATTGGGACCACGAAGAAATATATTGACAATCTTCTTTACACATTGTGGAAAAATGTGATGCCTCTGAGTTATTCACATTATTGCTAGGTGATTGTACCAAGACTAAATCTTTCTAATGTAGATTTCTCATTGAGTGACACAGAATCTATTTTGTTAGATCTGTTTTAGTTGGAGATGGTGTTTCTTGCAGATGAAAACTTTCCATTGATAAGTATGGGATTTGGTTCCGTCCTTGCACCTTGGAGAGGTGTGAGACCTTGGCTGATGGACTGATGCTTAGGGAGGCAGAGCTGGGTCAGGGGGAGGAAGAAATCTGAGGTCCAAAGGAAAAAAAAATGCCTGTGGCTAAGTGGTATTCTATTTTTTAAAATTATTTTTTAATTTCTTTTTTAATTTATTTATTATTTTTGTCTGTGTTGGGTCTTCGTTGCTGCGCGCAGGCGTTCTCTAGTTGCAGCGAGCAGGGGCTACTCTTCTCATTGCGGTGGCTTCTCTTGTTGCGGAGCACGGGCTCTAGGCACGTTTCAAGTTTCAGTAGTTGTAGCGCACAGGCTCAGTAGTTGTGGTTTGCGGGCTCTAGAGTGCAGGCTCAGTAGTTGTGGCCCAAGGGCTTAGTTGCTCTATGGCATGTGGGATCTTCCCAGACCAGGGCTTGAACCAGTGTCCCCTGCATTGGCAGGCGGATTCCTAACCACTGCGCCACAAGGGAAGCCCTAAGTGTTATTTCAAATCAGAGAAATCTCATAGTTTTAAGCAAAGGGAAAACAATGTTTTACATATAGTCCAATAGGTACATTTGAGTCTTGGTATAAGAGGCAAACCAAACCATCCAGGAAGAGGAACAGATACCAGAGCAAGATCAAGTAAGGAAGTTAAATAAATCCAATGAAAAAGCTAGGATGACCAAGACTGGTAGTAATTGGATTTCTTTCTACCAACAAAGGAGTTAGTGACTCTACCTTGATTAAGAGAGATGTATGTATTCTTGTTTCTAAAATCCCAATACCCTTTCAATTCCTCTTTGACTCATTACACACATGCTCTTGTGTAAAGGAGAGGGCTCATAGGCATCAGAGAGTTTCAAATATATAATTCCCTGGTGTCTTTTTAAAGATCATCAGAAATATCAGCCTTCTTCAGCAAATGAGATGTTCAGCAAATGAGATGTGAAGAATATACGTAGGACATTTCCTTATACTGTGCTTTATAGAGTCAAGTCAAAAAGCCTTTCCTGAGAGTCTTCTATGAACTTGGCCCTGGGACTGTTAAATCTTTCAGAAGTAACAATACCATATTGTATAAGGATTTTTATATAATCCACACAAACTTAAAGGACACTCTTTCCCTTAAGCTAGCTTATTCCTTTAAAAGTGATCTTGCACATTCACTCTGTAGTTATTTCTCTAACGTAAGAGTAAATAAACACCCATTGCTTTTCTTCCAGAGTGTAGTCATCAATACCATTTGGCTGGGCTTTCTAAAGTATAGAAATCTTCACTTAGAAAAGAAGTATTATTTATCTCTGTGTCATTTGTCAAGGCCTCTTGGAATATATGCTGCTGCTACATCAATTTGGGTTATTAGTTCAAGCAACAGAAAACAACTCTAGGTAATATAAACAGAAAATTTATTCACAGGTTATCAGGCAGCTCTTAGACTCTCTAGGAGATACATAGAACCAAAGTAGGGATATATATATATATATATATATATATATCCCTATATATATATATACAGCAGAGGAACAGTGCTATAAATTATGGTGCAGTGCTGCCCTGGCGCAGGCATTACTATTGTTGCCCCTGGGAAAGGACACCAGAGCTTGCTCCATGGATATTGGACAATGGTACTGCCTTTGGAATGATCACCCCTGATGGTTCTGCAACCTGGTTTACCTGAGGCTGCTAATGCCAGCCTCAGCAGAAGAGATTCTGGACAATCCTCAATCCTTTGTGTCAATAGCATATTACTCAAATTTTGGGGTGAATGCCTGTGATTGGGAGACACAGTGTTAGGACAGTTAGCCTTACTGCTGGAGTGGTCAGGAGAGTAAATATCTAATATTTTGTATTTTGATAGAGGGCTTTGTTTCATAAGGAGGAGAGTTCCTAAATGTTGCAAAGGAATTCAAATTCTCAATTGCCAAAAGAATGGCAACTATCCACATAGCAGCTAATTATCTTTTCCCTTTTACTACTGATTGTTTGCTTCAGTTATAACTTTCTGTCTTTTGTGAGAAAAATAACATATGGATACAATACAACTGACACATTATTAATGAGGAAGTATATTCAGAGGGTGCTTAACTTGTCAAGTAATTGGTTCAATCTTGATTCCAAACTATGGAAGACTTCAAAACTCATGCTATTTCCCTGATTGCCTTCTGTGGCCAAGGACACACATTTAAGATTTTTGGTTGTGATTATTAATAAAGTTTAAATAGAGTATACAGTAAACAGGCAATGAATCTATGTCCTGATTTTGTTGACCTCACCCTGGACCTGGATGAGACAAGTGGGTATTGGTCTTATGTCTATTCTCTGGGTGATTTCACAGCACCTTCCAGCAGAACTCAAGTCAGAACTTCACATGAAACTGACAGTAATGGTTTGAGTCAAATGAATAGACTATTATTATAGGATAACTTGTGTCTTTCCAGACCTGGGACTACAGCAGCAGTGACATTCATAAAGGGTACCCTGGTAGTAAGGTATGGAAATCTGTGAGACTAATTAATGTCAGTGAGAGGTAGAGAAGGTTATGTGGCAGATAGGAGGACCATATTTGGCTGCCTGTGTGTAAGAACATCCAGAGATTTACTAAACCAGCCAAGTCATAAGAGAGGCTTCCTTACAAGTGTTTCTGGTTACAGCATAGCACTCCTCTCTTTCTGCTGATATAAGAAAAATACGCTCTCCTCTTCCCTTTAGATTTTATATTAACTCTATACGGACTTGGCTATATAAGTTGCAGGGCTTAGTGCAAAATGAAAATGTAAGGCTCATTGTTCACAAAGCAGCAAAAATATGCTGTTAATGATACTAAAATATGAAATGTCTTCCTTTCTTCAATGCACGCTCTCTTTCTCTACCTGTCATAGTGGTTTCTAATTATTATTTAATAATATTCTAAGTAAGGAAAAACCAAAACTTTAAATTATTAGCATGAATTTTACCATTAACCTTTATTTTGTATAATGTTAGTTTTAAATGCTTTATATTTGTTCACATTTTTAAATGCTTTAGATATAATTTTACATGTTTTAATGTTAAACTATTAAGAGATGTAAATAAGAACCCTTTTTTAATGTTTCAAAAATTATTTTTAAAAGTTCTAAATAATACTTCACTCTTGTGCAGAATCACTGAAATTACACAGTTTGTGTTTCAGAGCTCCCACATGCATATGTGTTTTATTCTTACCATAGCAGTGGAAATGCACAAACTTTACTCAGTTCTTATTTCACCTTTTGATGCATGTCCTGCTGATACTCTCTACCTTCAGTTTACTGATGAGTAAAGGACTGCAAAGAAAATGAACTACATGTTGCCCTATTTTCCCCTTTTCTTTCTTTCTGTTGTCTTTTCCAGATCACTGGTTGACTAGTATAGGAAAACTAGATGAGTAAGAAAGAATGTGACCAGATTACTTGGTTATTCATGTTTCTTAGAACACCATTGCCTTCTTTCTGGATCTGAAGCAAGTCTCCCCACCCCTGACTTAGGTAGTAGACATAACATGCTGACCTTGTGCTGACTTTGAGTATCTCCAAACTCATGGGTCTCCCATAATTCTGTGCTCATAGAGCATCATGAGTGATATACACAAAAGGTGGAAGCAAGGAAGCAAGACCAGGGTCACACATATTGTGCCTATCTTCTCTGTCCTCATGCATGTTCCATTGTTCCTTCAGACTATAGACAGAAAAAGACAAGTTCAAAGATAAATGTATTAAGAATTTAAAGGTGGCCTGTGAAGCTACCCTGATTCCTCTGTAAGAGACTCCCAAGGCAGCTTTTTTTGTGTTTATGTTGTTGTACTGAAATATTAGTCATTGTTCTCCCTCTGTCTCTCCCTCACCCCTCCCTCGTTCTCTCCTTCCTAACCCTTTCATTCTTTTCCTGGTACATCACCATACCGGCCTCAGTTCTTAGGTGGAGAAAATGGGGAAAGTGAAAGTAGGAAGAACCAGAAGATAATTAGAAGTCTTGAGTACTCTGAAATCACACTGTTCCCTCACATCAACTCCAGTTTGGGCCAAATCTTGTATGCATACACAACTAAAATCATTTTTTATTTGTGAATATCTCTGTAGTGTCCCTTAATAAGAAACCCTCAGAGAACTCCACCAGCTGGAATTCCGTTTATGCTCTGACATGCTGCAAATCTGTAAAAGACAAGGAATTCTGTTCACTCTGGTCTGCCTCCTCCGTTCCCCTCCCCCAGACCCCCAGCCACAGTAACAATTGTATGTGTGCCGCGTGTGTACAGTTTCCATAGCTGGATGTTGTCAAATTTCATCCATCTGACAGATACTTACTGTAAAATTTCCGTTCCTGTAAATGAAAAGTTCTTCTGAAACATAGGCATATTCAGAGGAGAAGATAACTTTGAATTTATAGATCTATAAAGCATATGAACTTTGGCATTTTGAAAAGACAGAAATACCATGCTTCGTATGATGTGTGTTCCTGAAAAGTTCTATACAAATCAAAGTGTTATAAATCAGATTTTAAGTGAGTTCAAGGAATGTAATATTTAAATAAATCTTCTAGTGAATTCATTTGTAAAAGGGTAATCATTCTCTAATATGTTTTCTTTGGGCTTTTATAATTTTTATTTATGGAGATTTTCCTGTACATATTTTTAGATAAGCAGATCATTTAATTCATACCATGTATATATTTTACTCTATTTTGAGTATCTATAATAAAGCTATGAAGGTGCAATTTGTTGAGCTCTTAACAGGTGCCAGACAAAACATTTTGCATAGATTATTTATTAAATACTTGTAACAACCTATGTGGTGGATATTGTTATCCCATTTTAGATATGAAAAAACCAAGACTTAGGTGGTTTAAATGTTCTACCCAAAGGCAGGAAAATTTTAATGCCAAGCCTAAAGTCTCATGCTGTATTATATAGATTTATTATTGTAGTTCTGTAAGTAGGTCTAATGCATTTTGCCTCTGCTTATGTATAGTGAATGAGTTATCCCGATAGAGAACTGAGCACCATTCATAAGCATTTTCAACAACACACAGTGGGATTGTTATATTACTAAATGAGACAGAAATAAAATGTACATTGTAAAGGAAAATGCTTTTACAGTACTTACAAACTTTTCTCCTGGTTGATATCACAGATTTTAAAAATGTGCAGATAAACTCTGGGCATCTATTTCAGAGAATCATTGTGCATTTCTAAAACTGTGTATGTGTTTGGAAGTGGATATTTAAAACCACACAGAAGGCTTCAGTTTGACTGCAGAGCTTAGAGCTGCCTGATTATAAGCAGGTCCAGATGCCACCCTTTGCTCATGAATGACATTGTTTCTCAGACAACATCATTCATTTTTTGCTATCATTTCCTAGGCAAATGTAAGCTTCTAAGTAAAGCTGTGTTTTCTGTTTTTTGTTTTTTAATTTCCAATCTAACCAAATATACAGATATTCTTTCATCCTCAGTCCTGCAATTAAAATTTCAAGATTCAATTTTGAAACTTTACACATCACATTTATTTATTTGTATCAAGAAAGAGACATTCTTTTTTTTTAAATAATACAGAAGCAGGTTTTGTGTTTTATTAACATGCTATAATATTTTAAGTTGGAATTTATGGATATTTTGCTGAGATTCATTTTTATATTACCATTTATAAATACTTGAGTACTATTCTATGCTTATTAATATTGCTTTGAGGTTTGTTGGTTCCTAGAGGTGAGGAATAGACACCTTTCACGTAAAAACACTGTAAGATTTATAATTATGAATTGTGATGGTGATGGTAGCAATAATATTGGTGGTGGTATTAGGGCACATTGTGTGTGTGTGCGTGTGTGTGTGTGTGTGTGTGTGTGTGTAGAAGTCAGTGTCTACATTTTCCATTCTCAAGATTTCTGTTACTCAAAATTGACTCCCATTAGCTGTATAATAACCTAAAAATATCTGGCCAGACATTTACATACGCTCTTTTATTGTATTATAGTTTCTGACTTTCCTGGTTTTGATTCTGAAATGCCACAGATTATAAGTATGGCACTGATTTATTAATGTTTTACTTTCAGAGAAAAATGAACATTACTACATTTAAAATGTCACTAGATCTTAGAAATATTTGAATGTGGGAAAAATTCTTTAGATCAAAGAAATTCAATATGTGTTTATCTCCTCAATTATACAGTGAGCTTCTTTAGGGCAGGAATTGATTGTTTTAATTTCCTTTCATTATTTTCAGATAATGAGAAAATAGGCAAATATTACAAATCAAAGAGATGTGCCCTAGTATTTTTTTTAAAAAGCAAAAAGTTTTGTTTTGGTGTTCGATGACTTTTAGTTTTGTTTTTAAAGGATGAATATTTTTAGTTTATGTGATTGTGGTGCATGAAAATTATTGGGTGCATCTAAAGAGCTAACAATTATGTATAAAATAAGCTACAAGGATATATTGTATAACAGAGAATATAGCCAATATTTGTAGCCAATATTTTTTAATAACTATAAATGGAGTATAACCTTTAGAAATTATGAATCACTATATTGTGTACCCGTAACTTATATAATATTGTATATCAACTCTACCTCAATAAAAGAAAAAAACAAGATCTATGCACAGGAGGCTCAGGCCCAAGTCACTGTTGTACATCTGTGACTAAGCACAGCACTGAGAGGAAGGTTGTCCTAATTGTACACCTCAAATAACCACTGGAGCCTGGGGTGGACACCTGCATTGGTGGCACTGGCAGGTTCCCGGGCATGGGACTCAGTTCTAACCACATAAATGAGACATGTTTGCAGCAATAGAAGATGATCCCTTGGGATGTCTTGGCATCAGCTGTGTCAATCAGCCTTTGGCTTTGACATCAGCCAGGATTTGTGTAGCACAATGGCTTGTTCTGAAACAACAAACTTCAGGCGGCAAGAGGAGTTTTAGAATCCTGCAGAGACAAGGGGTATATTGGAGTTCTGAATTCACACTCGTTATTTGGCATGAATAGTACTTCTTTCTGGATGTATCTAGGGAAAGATGCATTAGGTGGAATGCTTGACAATGGAGATGTGAGTTTGAGTGGGCTCAAATGTTGCACTTCAGAATGTTAAATAGAGGACAGTTATTCACACCTTAAACTGTACATCAGGATACCCCAGTCTTTATATATTAATGCACTGAATTCTCACAATAATATTAATACATGTAAAGTGCTATCATTATGCTACTTTATATATGAGAAGTCTTTGAATTGGAAAAGTTAAGTAGCTTGCCCAACATTATATACTAAAGTGTTAGCTTTGAACCCAGGTTCATCTGACTAAATTCTGGACTTTTGAGCGCTATGTTTTACTGTTTACAGTAGTCATTGTTCTCCTTCCTGAGGGAGATGGAGGGGATGTTTTAAGCAGTTAATTCTGCTGCTTTCATCACTGCTATTTTGGCTGCATTGTCTTCCAAACTTTTACCTTGGCTTGCCACAAGGGGGCATTCTTAGAATTCTGAGGACAGATGGAATAAGATCAACACTCAGTGGGAGGAAATCCTTGATTTCCCCCTAGACCAGTGACTCTCAAAGTGTATCCCCCAAACCAGCAGCATTAGCATTACCTGAGAACTTATTTAAAATGCAGATTATTGGATTGCTCACCAATCTACTGTATCAAATTTCCAGGGATGGAGCCCAGTAATCTGTGAATGTGTGAACAAGTCTTCCAGGTAATTCTGATGCATGGCAAAATTTTAGAAACAGTGCACTATTGGTTTTCTTATAGTAAATGTGTATTTTTATTCATGAATGATAGATAGTTTTTCTTTAATTTTTCTACACTTTGAGAGCCACTACTTTAGAATAGATTATCATTTTCAAACTGAGGATCATGACATATTAGTGTACACATAATCAATTTAATGAACTTGTAGAAAGAATATATAAGAGAATATCAAAGTACAATACACTTTGTAAGAGAAAAGTTCCTTTGTGAAATTCCGTTTTTATTTGGATCATTATGTAAAATGTGTGTCTTCCTGTGGGTCGTGGTTAAAAAGCTACTGAATGCTTTGAAAGCAAAATGAGATGCACTCTCTCTTTTTAAAATTTATTTTATTGAAGTATAGTTGATTTACAATGTTGTGTTAATTTCTACTGTACAGCAGTGATTCAGTTATACATATATGTATATATATATATATATATATATATATATATATATATATATACACATTCTTTTCCATATTCATTTCCATTATGGTTTATCACAGGACATTGAATATAGTTCCTTGTGCTATACAGTAGGACCTTGTTGTTTATCCCTTCTATATATAATAGTTTGCATCTGCTAATCACAAACTCCGAATCCATCCCCTTCCCCCCCCTCCTTGGCAATCACAAGTCTGTTCTCTATGTCTGTGAGTCTGTTTCTGTTTTGTAGATAAGTTTGTTTGTGTCATATTTTAGATTCCGCATATAAGTGATATCATATGGTATTTGTCTTTCTCTTTCTGACTTAGTTCACTTAGTATGATCATCTCTAGGTCCATCCATGTTGCTGCAGATGGCATTATCTCATTCTTTTTTATGGCTGAGTAATATTCCATTATATATATGAACCATATCTTTATCCATTCACCTGTTTATGAACATTTAGGTTGCTTCCATGTCTTGGCTATTGTAAATAGTGCTACTATGAACATAGGGGTGTATGTATCCTTTCAAATTAGAGTTTTCTCTGGATATATGCCCAGGAGAGGGATTGCTGGATCATATGGCAACTCTATTTTTAGTTTTTTGAAGAACTTCCATACTGTTTTCCATAGTGGCTGCATCAATTTACATTCCCACCAACAGTGTAGGAGGGTTCCTTTTTTTCCACATTCTCTCCAACATTTGTTATTTGTAGACTTTTAATGATGGCCATTCTGACCAGTGTGAGGTGGTAAAAATGAGATACCCTCTTGATCATGTATCACCATGGCAATGCCTGAGCTGAGAAAGGTGAGGTGAACATAGGAGGAGTGCTCATTTTAGAAGGGTAGAATACAGAGAAGGAACTTTGTTATGGAATTCAGTACTGTAGTGAGGAGGTATGCTGCTTGAAAAACAAAACGAAACAAATAAACAGGGCTTCCCTGTTGGTGCAGTGGTTGGGAGTCCGCCTGCCGATGCAGGGGACGTGGGTTCGTGCCCCGGTCCGGGAGGATCCCATGTGCCGCGGAGTGGCTGGGCCTGTGCTCTGCAGCAGGGGAGGCCACAACAGTGAGAGGCCCGCGTACCACAAAAAAAACCAAAAAACAAATAAACATATAAACATTCCTGAGAATTTTGTAGCCTAGAGAGAAAGTCACTGTGTAATCTAGTGGGAGATGACTAATTCACTTTGACCTTAAGGGCAATATTATTCCCAAACTGTTATAATCCAGGATTACTACATACACCCCTGATGAAAAATCTGCCTATCTAAATATCTCCCTGCTAGAAAACTGCTTCCTGCATCAGGAATTTGGATATCCCCATCATTAAGAAGGAATATTTTCCATTACATGTAGCAACATGTGGAATCCTGGCTTATTTGTCTCTCTAAGCTGAGTTTAGTTTGGGGAAGTCTGCTATCAGAGATAACTGCATCTAGATAATAAGAACATTATAGTCTCTGGAGAGGAGAAGCCCATTCAAATCCTATTTCACAGTAATCAGGAGTGATTCTGCTTCTAAAACTGTTTTTTCTCTTTCTCAGCCTTGACCACTGATCATTAAGCTGTAAGGTCCCTGAGCTAAATGCAATAAGACAAGCTATTTGACAAAAGTTTAGACTTGTTTTGCACAAAGAGGCTAATAGGATCAGGAGAAAAGTGTTTTCATACAGACATATATTTCAATAAAAATCACAGAAAAACAAGTCAGAGCCATAAAGACATCATGTAAACCAAATTTCAGTCATCTAATAGTTAGCAATTCGCTACCTGGGTGGAAAAAAAAATTATCTGATCCTGACATATGTTCTCAGATCAATATACACAGATGATGTTGTCATGACACAAACAAATAAGGTCCACAATAAAGCCCCCAGAAACAAGCTTTGTTTCTTATATGTGAAGTCTCTAACATTCAGATAAGTGTCATATTATTGAATACTGACTCCAATATGTGCTAGTGGGGGGAGTTCAGGGAAAAAATTCACTTGTCCTTTTAGCCCTCAATGTCTGTTTCAACAAAATACAGATAAGGAGGAGCTGAGAATAATAACTGATGAATGTAAAAAAAAAAAATGTATAGGGATTAAAAGAGATATATGGAAAACACTTAAGTCCATGCTGGTAATGTATAATAGTAAGCCCTCCATAAAAGATGCCTACTATTATTATTTCAATCAGTAGTTATTGCAATAAAAATTTAACCACAGCCCGAAACTCCACTGTCACTAAACTGTTTCATTCTTTTTTTTTTTAACATCTACTATGTACCAACCCTAGGTACTGGGGTGCTGAGATGAATAAAACACGCTTCCTACTTTTCAGAAACTCACTTGCTACTAAAGGACAAAAACATGCAAATTAATAGCTATAAGCAATATGATGGAAACTCTCATATGCCACATAAAAATACTATGGAAACACAGATGGAAAGCTTGAAGTAAAGCTCCAGAGAGGAGCAGCATCTTGGCCTAGGTCCAGGGTCACACATGGGAGAGAAGACACATGATTGAAGCCCTGAGCAAACAACATGGAACACCAGAACATAAGGTCCCTGGCTCCACCTTTCTTCTCTTCAGCTAGTGATTTCTTGTCTTTTGTTAGCAACAACCTGGGGTTTCTGAGAAAGATATTAATAGAAGCAGCTTGAAGACCTTAATTCAGTGTTTACAGCAACAGTTATAAAAATGTGGTCCATGGA
Organism: Mesoplodon mirus; assembly: GCF_964341445.2. NCBI lineage: Eukaryota > Metazoa > Chordata > Mammalia > Artiodactyla > Ziphiidae > Mesoplodon > Mesoplodon mirus. The sequence continues at coordinate 33,735,139 of NC_138983.1, forward strand.
GTCCTAGAGATCCCTGGAAATCTTTTAATGGGTCTGTTGAGAAAAACTATTTTCTTAGTAATACTAAGATTTTATTTGTCTTTTTTTTTCTGTGCTGATATCTGCACTATGATGCAAAAACAATAAAAGATAAACTGTTGGGTGCTACAGCCTGAATCTAGATAGTGGCACCAGAGTCTATTAATAGCCGTAATATTCTTCACTTAAATTGCTCTGAAGAAGTGAAATTAGTAATTGCATTAAATCTTAACTCCTTTTTATATTTTGGGCAATTAAACAGGAAGTATGCATAAAACACTTCTGCAAACAAGAGTACGACGGTTGCCTCAAGGAAAAACACATACTTGCTTGTTTGATTTACGAGCCAAATCAACCACTTTTTAAAAAAATAATATACCATTTTCACTTGAAAAGAACTAAAAGCAGTTAATTGTGGTTATTTAGACTTTGATGCTCAGACATTTTTTCAAATTGGTATGAAGAGAATGTATCACTTCTAACTTGGGTAGAGCAGATTCCTAAAGGAATGTATGATAGTGTTGTAAAGGAAGTTTGTGGTCAGATTGCAAAAAGCCCTGCTTATCATATTAAGGAGATGAGGCAGTATTCAGTAGGCAAATGTGAAAAAAAAAAAACTAAAACTAAAACTTATAAGCAGGGAAGATCAAACTGACATTTTAGACTAGCAATAGTTTGCTGAATGGATTGGTGTAGAAATACTGGAGATTGGGTCATGAGCTAGGAAGCTACTGCTGCCGTCCAGGTGCAGGATGGCGAGGATCCGGAGGAGACATATGGCAAGCATATGTAGGGTGAAGGCACAATCTGACATGACAGTACTAGGTTTGCCGCAAGGAGATGTTCATAATTTGTGTTTGATTTTAGTTTCTACCTTGAGAACAATTGTCAATTCATACATATTAATAGAGCAAAGATAATTGAAACTTATGTTTTACAAGTCATAGAACTAATTTCATCCACTATTATCTTTCATGTTCTATTGTGTTTGAACTGCTTGTATGTTTATTTTTTCTCCTTGGTGCTACTTTTTGTGCGACGTTAGGTGGGCATGACATAAAGGAGCAGCTATGTACTAGATAAACACAGAGACACAAAAGACTGAAAAACAGAATAAGGTCTGTGGCAGAAAACAGTCGATATACTCAAATTAATATAATTCAAGACTTTTTATTTACACAAGAATTATGTCAGAAGTTTGGAGGCAGGGTAAGAAAAATATATGGAATAGGTCTGTGACCCTGAGCTTACGACAGTAGAGATGTTAACACACCTATCTCTAAAATGAGAGAAGAGGGAGGGTTTATGGGAAGGAGAAAATAATGTGGAGAAGGTTAGTGACTTTTGAAAGAAAAAAAAACGGATTACTTGACACAGAAGGGGTTAAGGGGGGAAATATATAACCTTTCTCTCTATTTTCAGTCTTTACTTGAGGATCCCAATGACCAAACGCAGAGAACCTGAATCCCCCTGATATAAATCAGCACCCCAGGGCAGAGAGCAAGGTAGAAAAGGATGGACACAGATCTAATTGTATAAGCAGAAGACCAAGCTAATTTACCTTTAGAATGTTTGGCTTTGCAAAAGATAGCATCAGATGAGGTGGCAGAATAAAACCTTTACATATACATATGTGTGTGTAGATATGTAATATATATTTCACTTTCTGTAATAACTTGCTTAAAGCCAGCAGTCACAGGGAGTAAGATTCTGAATCAAATTACCAGAAACACAATGTCCTTCTAGAGCAGGGTTTTTCAACCTTCACACTGTCCACATTTTGGACAGGATAATTCTTGGTTGTGGAGGCTATTCTGTACATTATAAGATGTTTCAGCAACAGCCCTGGCCTCTACCCACCAGATGCCTCTGGCTCCTGACCCCTGCCCAGTTATGACAACCAAAAATGTCTCCAGATATGGTCAGATATCTCCTGTGGGGTTGTGGGGGGAGAGACACACTTGGATCATCCTTCCCTCACTGAGAACCACTGAACTAAACCTTCAGTCTAGGCTTCCAAAGGTTGTTTTTTTTTTTTTTTTTTTGCCATACGCGGGCCTCTCACTGCCGTGGCCTCTCCCGCTGCGGAGCACAGGCTCCGGATGTGCAGGCCCAGTGGCCATGGCCCACGGGCCCAGCCGCTCCGCGGCACGTGAGACCCTCCTGGACCGGGGCACAAACCCGTGTCCCCTGCATTGGCAGGCGGACTCTCAACCACTGCACCACCAGGGAAGCCCTGGGATTTTTTTTATATTAAAAAAAAGAAAAGAAAAAAAAAGTGCAGTCCATTTCAACATACTAACCTGGGTAATCTATTAGTAGTGATTATACTAAACCTTATTCAAGAAGATTAGTCTGGTTAATTTAAATATGCTTCCAGGTATATTCAATTACATAATCCCTGTGTCTAGAAAAGGCAAATATATTTAATTTTGAAAATCACAGAGGTATATATAAATGTATATACAGTATGTATGAGAGAGAGAGAGAGAGAGAGAGATTGATTCAGGGTTTTAGTAAAAGGAGCCACTGTGTCAAAAGTCATATCATTAACCATCAATTCCGTTTCATTATCACAGAAGTTTTTGACATTGTCAAGTGGATTATGAAAAAGTGAAATATCTGGTACTGCACCTGTATTTGAGACTGTCAGTGACAACTTGGCAGCTTCTTTGAGGTGGCTGTAACATAGGGTAGCAGCATCCTTGAAACCATGTCTTGGAAGGAGGTTGCACTGAGGAGAAAAAGGACTTTCATCTCTGCCTCCCAGCCCAGACTCCCAGCTCTTAGGTAATATGGACATCTCTCCTGACTTCAGTCCCAGAATAACATGACACTGCTTGTTAAAACCAAAAGCACCATATCTGATTAAAGACAGGGAAGGAATCATTTGACCACAGGGGGCCTGATCTATCAAGGGAAGTAAACAGGGAGAAGCAGAGAATTTTAGGAACAAATACTACTTAATCTCTCCCCTAACTCCCATGAGCAGTTTAGCAGCTTTATATCCTCTTTGCTGAATGTATTCTATGGCTTTTCAGGACACTTCCTTCAATTCCACATCTCTGTGATAACTTGTAGACCCTGTTATGGACCTGAATGATCTGGTCTAAGTTAGTGATGGCTTTGGTGCTTCTGTGTTTTCACCTGAGTAACTCACAGAGAAAATCTAGAATGGTCTGATTTGATGTTTCCCAGATTTTAAGCATTCTATGTTATCATTATAGTTGTCACTTTATCAGACTACCACCAGAATTATTATTTACTTAATATTTCTCTTTAAATTTATGGTATTATATAGCTTAGGCTTAAGAATTCATATCCATACAAATCATTCTTTTGATGTGTAAGCTTTTTGTTTTTTTTCCCTAAAAGGTGCTACCACCTTAATGACTTAGAGAGCTGGAAATTAGTTATGAAAATCACCTGGCCTCCTGTTTTAGTAAAAGATCATTATTATTTACTTTTCACTAATTAATATTTTGTACCGGCATCATAAATCATTTTTTTTTCTCCAAGTAGTGTGAAAGTAACTGCTTTCTTGGTTTCAATTGTGATCATTTGCTTTGGAGTTTAGGGCAAACAGAAGAAAGAACTTCTACATGTAGAAATAAATATATTCATAATAATCGATTTGAAAATAGTGTGTATTTCTGCAACATAAAATTTCCATCTCTCTCAGCTCATCCATAAAGTGTTTACTCACTTTGGGTGTTGTGTGTCTTTGCTTATGTGTGAGGGGTATATGTGTCAGTGTGTATCTGGGTTAACATCTCCATCAGAGAGACATAAACTTGGCTTTGATATACCTCATCCTCCACAACTCTCTTTTTCATCTATTACAGAGGCTGAAAAGAACAGTACATCCTTCAAGCCCATCTAGAGATGATATTGTACTTAGGTCTAAACAAAGAGATGTAATTGAAAGTTGCTAGGTGGGGCTTACAAGAATGCTGTATTAAAAGGATTAAATTAGCTCACATATCTCTTTTATCTACTGCTCTCTTCTTTCTCTTCTCTGGGTAATCTGTGGCTCTGGAAGTAGAGCAGCCATTTTGTAACCATAAAGTAAAAATCTTGAGAACAAATTACCTGAATGAAAAAATAGAAGCAGGGGCCTTCCCTGGTGGCTCAGTGGTTGAGAGGCCGCCTGCCGATGCAGGGGACACGGGTTCATGCCCCGGTCCGGGAAGATCCCACATGCCATGGAGCAGCTGGGCCCGTGAGCCATGGCCACTGAGCCTGCGTATCCAGAGCCTGTGCTCCGTAATGGGAGAGGCCACAACAGTGAGAGGCCCACATACTGCAAAAAAAAAAAAAGAAGCAGGGCTTGCTTTCCCTGTGGTATCACTGTGCTTCTTTACCAGCTGGGACTCACTACCCTTGGTTTTATAAGGTGATCAAATTAAACCTTTTTTTCTTATGTTAAGACATTATTTGTTGGGTTTTATGTTATTTGCAGGTGAACAAATTGATATAGAGAATAAGATTATCCTTAAATTAATTGAGAAGCAGCTAAATAGACCAGTGGTAATTCAGAGAATGTGAATTCGTAGAAATTTACAGAAATTCTTCAGAAGTCACTGGACTTTCCATGAATCAAGAAATAGCAGTTAATGTAATCATATCAATGCCTTAAGGTATAGAGTAAGTTCACATCTTATTCATATTGCATGCATATTTTGTCTCAAATTCATTGTGTAAAATATATAAATACAAATATATTTATTTCACTGGAATATAGGAGAGGAACAGAAAAAGAAAGAAAATAGCTAACATTTTTCTATGTGCCAGAAATTGTAAGAGACACTTTAAAAGCGCAATATCATTTAATCTTTACAAGAACTTTATAACATATGGGTAATTATCTCATATTTTGGAGGAGGAAACTGACATTTCCAGAGGTTAAGAAATGTGTCCATGGTTTCCAAATTAGCAAGTAAAACCACTCAAATTCCTCTAGTCAGATTCCTTCCCCTAACACTTTACTGAAAGTGCTGTTGTCAAGGCCCCAAATAACCTACACATTTTTGCTAAAATCAAGTCCTTTTCTCGGTTCTCATGTTGACTTCTCATCAATATTTGCTACATGAATTTCTCACTTCTTCTCCCTGAGTTCTGCCCTTCACCAGGTTTCTCATCATATTCACCTGTTTTATTTCTCCCACTTTATTTGTTGCTACTTCTTAGTCTTCGTAGTTTCCTATGGTATTTCCTTGTTAGTTTTACCATCAAAAAGTTGAAATGACCCAGAGCTCAAGTTTTGGACCTCTTTTCTATCTTGATCACTCTATTTGAAGATCTGCCTCACTGGCCTGCCTTTAAATGTTATTTAAATGTGGTTACTCACAAATTTATCTTTCAGACTCAGTCTTCACCCTGGAAATTAGACTTGAGTAGCCAGAGGCTGTTTGACAAACTCACTTGGATGTCTTATAGGCCTTCTTCCTCTTACTCTTCCCACATTTTCTCCATAAACGGCAACAACTTCTTTTGAGTATCTCAGGCCAAAAGGCAGGGCTTCATTCTCGACCTCAATCTTTCTCTTACATCTAACACTTAATCTATTTGTAAATCATTACAATTCTCCTTCAAAATACTATGTAGCATCTATAATGCAGTCATTTGGGACCATCTCTTCTATTATCATCTTTGTCCAAGTCACCATTCTTTCTTGGGTCAGTTACTACAGTGACCTCCCAAATTATCTCCATGGTTATATCCTTACTCCCTATGTTATTTACCTTTGGCTGCTTTAGCAAATCACCACAAATGAGGTGACTTAAACCAATACAATTTTTATTATCTTATATTTCTGGAGGTTATATGTCAAAACGGGTCTCGCTGCGTAAAATCATGATGTCAGCAGGAACACAGTCCCTCCTGAAACTCTAGATGAGAGTCTTTTCTCTTGCCTTTTCCAACTTCTAGGGAAGTGCCTTCTCCTGCATTTCTTGGCTGTGGCTTTCTCCTCCATCTTCAAAGCCATCAGCATAGAATCTTCAGATATTTTTCTGACTCTGACCCCACCACCTTCATCTTTCACTTTTAAGGACCCTTGTGTTTACATTGAACCACCAGGATAATCCAGGCTAATCTCCTCATTTCAAGATCCTTAACGTAATCACACCTTCAAAGTCCCTTTCGGCAATTTAAGGTGATGTGTTGGCGGTTGGGGGGAGGGCATTATTCTGCCTACCACAGTCCCTCACAGTTTATTCTTCACACAGCAGTCAGCATGATCCTCTGCCTCTGCACTGCCTCTTTATTCTTTTATTCTTTGAATGTGCCAGACTTTGAACTTGGCATTAGTTTTCTTTTGCTGGAACTTGTCCGTCCAAGATATTTCCATGATGTTTTTCCTCCTCACCTTCTTCAAACTTTTACTATAATGTCATCTCAGTAAGACCTTTCCTTCTCTCACCTCACCCCCAACTCCCTGTTGCATTTCCCTGCCTTATTTTTCTGCAGGGCATTCATCACATTAATATTCCATGTATTTTACTTCTTATTTTAAATCTGCTTATACTAATGTACATGTATGTGCCCTGAGGATACAATTTTTTTTTCTGATTTGTTCACTACCGAATCCCCCAACACTTAGTAGGTGCTCAAAGGGCTCAAAGTATTTGTGGGTTTAATCAGTAAACCAGTCTTGAAATTCAAATCTGACTGACTTTTAAATTTATATTATTTCCACTCTGCATGTATTTCTCAAAGTGTAGTTTATAATCCACTTGCATCAGAATTACCTGAAGATGCTTGACCTGCAGAGTCCTGTGCCCTACCCAATATATAATGAATTTGAAATTTCTTGGGATGGAATTTAGGAATCCACATTCTAATAAGAATTCCAGGTGATTCCTATGCATTCAGAAGTATTACAAAGCATAGCATGGGAAACATGTTTTTGTAGTATTTTATTGAGTATTTAGGGCCATATCGAATGTGTTTTTCTTGAGGGGAGTAATATTGAAAACTATTTATTTCCTCAGTACTCATAGTAAATATCATTAGGAGTTGGGGATACAGATAATATTCTCCTATTAGCTCCTGTTAGGGTATACATATAAACATATATCTTCCTTCTTGTGGTAGAAGAGATTTTCACAGAGACCTGAGTCATAGAAACAGGCATTGGCAAAATTTTTTTGTGAAAGACCTGATAGTAAATATTTTAGGCTTTGAAGCCTACATATACTGGTTTCATATATTCTACTTTGATTTTCTTCTTTTATAAACTTTTAGAATGTAAAAATTATTCTTATCACATGGACCAGATAAAAAGCAAACCAGGCCATGGGCTGAGTTTGCTGAACTCTGTTATAAAGCATTAAACACCACTTTTGGTGACCACGGACATGTGATCTATGTAGATATTTCTCTTTGATCTCTCTTTTTACACCCAGTGTCTGATTCTCCATTGTTACAATACGAAACAGATGTTTCATGGGAGAATGCCTCACAGAATGCTGGGGAATCATCTATGTGGGTTTGCTCTTTCTTTACTTTTTGGAGACTTGGCATAGAATCCTCAGGAAGAGCTAATGAAGTGTAAGACAGTCTGATGAGATGTCTGATCCCCTGTTTTGACAGTCAGTCACTGTCAGGGGAGGGTGGTGTCAAATTTGTGCTTGCTCCAATTCTCATCCTTGTGTTTGGTTTCTTCATACCACGTTTAGCACTCATCTTCTACATACTACCAAATTTAATATCACTAAGTTGGTGTCTCAATGATTATGTTGGTGTTTTACTTATTGTCCCACTTTATTTGCCACAGTTTCACAGTGCAACAAGGCTATATTAAAAGCAAAAAGCAAAGCTGTGTGTGTGTGTGTGTGTGTGTATGTGTGTGTAATATGAACAAGGTTGGGGGAGAGAGGGGAAGAGAGAGAAATAGAGAAAGAGAGATACCAAAAGACTTTTATTCTTGTAGGAGAAATTGTATTGTCACACCCATATATCATGTGCTGAAATTTCCAATATATTTCTTACTGGCTGGCATACACATTCCCCAGTTGCTGTCAGCTTGTAATGACCCACATTTTCTTGGCTTCTCCAGAAAAGTGCCCTCCACTGACTAGAGCTCTTTCTAACACTGAAATTTATACTGATTCCCCTTCCCTGGATAACCCAGATCCGATGATTGATGCTACATGGAAATAAAAGGGAATCCCATGCTTCTAAAGAGGGCAACACTGCTATATCAAGTGACTGTTTAGCCTGTACAGGTTATTATGTGCTATGATGTCAGACTACCAAGTCATAAAGTCTGGTGAGACCAGCTGCAATAGATGCTAAGATAAAAGTGACACATGAGGAATTGGGCTTGAACGGATCCAGAAGACACAAGGCAGTTACATGAAGAACTTGCTCTGTCCCTTATGCTCTATCACTCCTGTCAATGCTTCTCCGTCAGCTCACACCTAGTCTCTAATGGGGTATTTCTTGTAACAACCTTTTAGAAAAAGTAAAGCTGAAGATTGGTTCAGAGATGGATTATCTACCACGTGTGGGTGCCACAGATAAACTGCTGCACCACTAAAGCCCTGCTCTGGATGGTATTAAAGGAAACATGATAAAGGAAAATTCCCCCAATGGATAACTTGGTTATTGTACTTAGTTATATACTTCATGTAGAGAAAAAGGTAGCCAAAGTTGATAACATATACAGACCCATGGATGATGAAGAATGGTTTTGATGGTTGCTCATGAGGCCATGAGGAGCACAATGAGAAAATAGAAACAAAGAAATTTGAGAAAGAGGCATATAGATGGATCTTATGAGACTGGTCACAAAGAGTATGTATCTTTGGGTCTTAGCTGTGTGCCTAACAGAGAACATTTACTGTGGAATATGTACTCTATAAAAAATGAATATGATCACTCATCCAGTTGACATCAGCAAATCTCTGTCCTTGGATACCATTGTGCAATGGGCTAATGAATAAATTAGTCATGGTAGCAAAGACGGAGGCTATGCATGGCCCAATAGCATGGAATCTCTCTCATTAAGACTGACCTCCATATTGCCACTGTTGAATGTCCACCTTGTCAGCAACAGAAGGTAACTATGGCTTCCCTAATTGCCCATCCCCGTCCCACAATGAAGCTTTTATTCCATAGTGAACATAGAAAAAATGTATCCTGGCAGGTTTTTGATCCTCCCATATAGTGGTTGCTTTTCCCTCTCTCAGGAAGGAGTCTTTCTCAGGATTATTACCACTCTTTGTGGGCACGTGGTGGGGAAGAGAAGGTGCAATCCTCCCTATATCTGGAGCCCCCAGGGGCTCCACACTCAACAATCCACATCTCATCTTCCACTAATTTATTAACCATTATTGCTGAATTCTTCCACTGATGTCTGGCTACATCTGCCCCAGTTAAACAATTGCTTGCACCCTGTCTCTCCCTGTATGTACCTGTCTCTTCTTACATTTTGGGTTATATGGTTGCTCTATGACAGATTCAGCTCTCTAATTGATTGGAGAAAAGTCATGAGCTTGCAGTTTGTCTGGCATGTTTTATTGCTGTAAAAATGAGTGTAATCTTTCTACCTCTCTATGTCCTAAGCAGAAACCAAACTCTACATGTTTTTATTTTGCTTTAAACCTTAAATATGAATATGTCTCACAGTTGGAGTGTGCTTTTTCAACTGCATATTACATCATATTTCCTATGGCTGCCACTGTTTTAATCCTATAGTTGTCTATTTGGCTTTACTGAAAATAATCTTAGATATAGCAAATAACTCGCTCATTGCCTTTCTGCTCATATTTGTCTTACAACAACTGAATGTTTAATTGGTAATTGTACTCTATTAATTTGAATGGTTTTATGCATTTACATCCTCCATTGTTTGTTTGTTTTTAATGAAAAGGAAGAAGAGTGAAAGAAACAGAGAGAGAAAGGGGGTAGGGGGAGAGAGAGAAAGATCGTTTATTTTCTCAGTGATAACCAACTAACCAGCCTTGGGTAAATTAAGCAACTGAGCACCAACTGCTTCATCTGTGAAATAATAAGGGTAATACCTATCATATCTTATAAGGTAGTTTGTGGAATAAGTGTGATCTTCTATATTAAATACAGGGTCCACAAGGAGTGCTCATTTTCTCCCATCTCTTTTGTGAGGGGCCTAAATTTAATAGAAATGGAACAGCTAGAGAACAGTACTTAACTGCCTTTGATTTTAACATCCTTATCTAAAGGGGACTTCATCTAAAGGTGATCTAAACTGATATGGGTCAAGGATATCTCACCTGGTAGTATAATTAACTATGAGACTGTGACTTGCTTTTATCTGTGGTCTAATTTCTTTTAAAGCCCTAGAATGTTTTGGTTGTACAATATGACTGGTATAAAACCTGAGAATACAAATTTTTAAAACATAAGTATAGAGGCATAATGTGAACTGTTTTTGCTTTTTGTTTTTTCTGGACTGCAGGAATACAGAAGGAGAAAGCATTCACTATGATAAGACATCCAGATAGGATTTTGAAATTTCACTGAGTTCTTAGAGTATTACTTCATGAGTTCCTACCAGTGTTTAAATACATTTTGCCTTCTAGGAATTTCTTTCTTTGTTTTCTTTTTTCCTTTTTTCGCACAGATCTTGGCTAATTTCTGAGCATATTTTCTACTTTTGCATACCTAATTGTTGCTTCAAAATCTTTTGTAACAGGATTATTGTTAATCTCTTGCTTGGTTTGTAGAATGCTGGAACAGAATTTAGATAAAAGTAGCTAAAATAGTACATTGCTTTTTATTTCTTGGCTACATAAGATTTCATGTATTATTTTGTTTTGTTGTGAAATATACCATTTACTGCATATTGTTACGAGCTTCTCACAAGTATTATAATTCTGGTTATTTTTATTTTATTAAAAAGGACTAGATTTTGCACTCATGGCCTCCTATTAAATCTTTATAATGAAGGTTTATTGTATAATAAAGTAATACCATGATAATAGTTCCTCCAATGCAGAAATAGTCTTGTGTGTGTAAGTTCATAAATCATACATATGCTTTGAACTGAAGAGTCAAAACTTCTTATGGGTTAAATGATGAATTTCCTCTCATTATTGATAATATAGTGGAGTAAATTAAATAATATTTTAAGGAGAAGTGAAAAGTTCTTTTGCTATCCTAATATTATTATTCTCATTTTATATTTGAACTTTTGTCCACTATCCATGTTTTTAAAGGCAGAATAATGTTTCCCTAAACATGCCCACAGTCTATACTCATGTGAGCATATAGTATTATTTTGTATGGCAAAAGGGACTTTGCACATATAATTAAGGTTACTGACTTTAAAATAGGTAGATTAGGGCTTCCCTGGTGGCGCAGTGGTTGAGAGTCCGCCTGCCGATGCTGGGGACACGGGTTCGTGCCCCGGTCCGGGAAGATCCCACATGCCACGGAGCGACTAGGCCCATGAGCCGTGGCCACTGAGCCTGCGCATCCAGAGCCTGTGCTCTGCAACGGGAGAGGCCACAACAGTGAGAGGCCCGCGTACCACAAAAAAAAAAAAAAAAGGGTAGATTATTCTGGATTATGTGAGTAGGTACAGTCTAATCTAATATAAACTCTTAAAAGCAGAGAATCTTTTCCAACTAGAATTAGAGAGAAGTAGGTGAAAGCAGAGGAGATAAAGCTGTAAGGGAAACTTATGGTTGCTGACTTTGAAGATAAAGAAAGAGAGTCAGGAACCAAGGGATGTGGACAGCTTCTAGATACTGAGAATAGCCCCAGATGACAGCCAGTGAGGAAATGAACTGAATTCTGCTAATAACCTAAAAAGCTGATTCTCTTCAAATATTCCATAAGAAATGCATTCTTGCAGTTACCTTGCTTTTAGAATAATGATATTTGTATGGAAATTCTGATCTTCAAAACTGTGAATTTAAAAATCTGTGTATTTTTTTAAAGTGATATCATTATATTTCATTCTATTTTTATTAAAATGTAGTTGACTTACAATGTTATATTAGTTTCAGGTGTTCAGCATAGTGATTCAATATTTTTATAGAGTATACTCCATTTAAAGTTATTATAAAATATTGGCTATATTCCCTCTGCTGTCCAATGTATTCTTATGGCTTATTTCTTTTATACGTAGTTGTTTGTACCTCTTAATCCCCTACCTGTTCTTGCCCCTCCTCCATCCCTCTCCCCACTGTGAACCACTAGTTTGTTCTCTGTATCCATGAGTCTGTTTCTGTTTTGTTATATTCATTTATTTGTTTTATTTTTTAGATTCCACATATAAGTGGTAATGTACAGTATTCATCTCTCTCTGTCTGACTTATTTCACTAAATATAATTCCATCCAGGTCCACCTATATTGTTGAATATGGCAAAATTTCATTCTTTTGAATGGCTGAGTAATATCATATATATCTATATCTATATCTGTATTTATAGTTAGGTAGATAGGTAGATATCACATTTTATTGATTCATTCATCTGTTGATGGACACTTAGGTTACTTCCATATCTTGGCTATCGTCAGTAATGCTGCTGTGAACATTGGGATACATGTATCTTTTCCAATTAGTGTTTTTATTTTCTTCAGATATATACCGAGGAGTAGAAATGCTGGATCATATGATAGTTCTACTTTTAGCTTTTTGAGGAACCTTCATACTATTTTCCACAGAGACTGCACCAATTTACATTCCCACCAACAGTGTACTAGGGTTCCATTTTCTCTACATCCTTGCCAACATTTATTTGTGGTCTTTTTGATGACAGCTATTCTGACAGGTGTGAGGTGATATCCCATTGTGGTTTTGATTTGCATTTCCCTGACAACTAGCAATGTTGAGCATTGTTTCACATGCCTGTTGACGATCTATATGTCTTCTTTGGAAGATTTCTGTCTTCTGCTTTTATCCAGGTCTTCTGCCCATTTTTAAATCTGGTGTTTGTTTTTTTGATATTGAGTTGTCTGAGCAGTTTATATATTTTGGATATTAACCCCTTATTGGTCATATAATTTGCAAATATTTTCTCCCATTCAGTAGGTTGACTTTTCATTTTGTCAGTGGTTTCCTTTGCTGTTCAAAAGCTTTTAAGTTTAACTAGTTTCCAGTTGTTTATTTTTGCATTCATTTTGTTTGCCTTAGAGACAGAACCAAAAAAGATTGCTATGATTTATGTCAATGAGTGCTCTGCCTGTGTTTTTTTTCTAGGGGTTTTATGGTTTCCAGGATTTCATTTAGGTCTTTAATTCATTTTAAATTTATTTTTGGGTATTGTGTGAGAAAATTCTCTAATTTTATTCTTTTATATGTGGCTTTTCAGTTTTTCCAGCACCACTTATTGAAGAGACTGTCTTTTCCCCATTCTATATTCTTGCCACTTTTGTTGTGAATTAATTGACGATAAGTTTATGGATTTATTTCTCAGCTCTCTATTCTGTTCCACTGATCTATATGTCTGTTTTTGTTTCAGTACCATACTGTGTTGATTACTGTAGCTTTGTGATATAGTCTGAAGTCAGGGAGTGTGACAACTCCAGCTTTGTTCTTTTTCCTCAAAATTGCTTGGGCTATTTGGGGTGATTCTTTTTTGTTTCCATACAAATTTTAAGATTATTTTAGTTCTGTGAAAAATGTCATGGGTATTTTGATAGGGATTGCATTAAATCTATGTATTGACTTGGGTAGTATGGACATTTTAACAATATTAATTCTTCCAATCCATGGACATGGGATATCTTTCCATTTATTTGTATCACCTTCAATTTCCTTCAACAAATTTTTATAGTTTTCAGAGTATAGGCCCTTCACCTCCTTGTTTATGTTTATTCCTAGATATATTATTCTTTGTGATGTGATTTTAATCAGGATTGTTTTCTTGCTTTCTCTTTCTGATAGCTTATTCTTGGTCTATAGAAAAGCAATAGATTTTTGTATACTAATCTTGTGTCCTGCAACTTTACTGAATTCATTTATTCTAGTAGATTTTTGGTGGCAACTTTAGGGTTTTCTATATATAGTATCATGTCATCCACAAATAGTGACAGTTTTACTCCTTCCCTCTTATTTGGATGCCTTTTATTTTTTTTTCCTTGTCTGACTACTGTGACTAAGACTTCCAATACTATGTTAAATAGAAGTAGCAAGAGTGGACATTCTTGTCTTGTTCTTGATTTTAGAGGAAAACCTTTCAACTTTTTACTATTGAATATGATGTTAGCTGTGGGTTTGTCATAAAAGACATTTATTTTGTTGAGATATGTTCCCTGTGTACCAACTTTGATGAGAGATTTTATCATGAGTCAATGTTGAATTTTGTCAAATGCCTTTTCTGCATCTATTGAGATGGTCATGTGATTTTTATCCTTTCTTTTATGAATGTAGTTTATCTCACTGATTGATTTGTGGATTGTTAACCATCCTTGCATTCCTGGAAAAAACCCCATTTGATCATGGTGCATGATCCTTTTATATATTGTTCAACTCAATTTGTTAATATTTTGTTGAGAATTTTTGCATCTAAACTCATCAGAGATAGTGGCCTGTAATTTTCTTTTTTTGTAGTTTCTTTGTCTGGTTTTGGTATCAGGGTAAATGTGGTTTCATATAATGAATTTGGGAGTGTTCCATCCTCTTCAATTTTTGGAATAGTTTGAGAAGGATAAGTATAATCTCTTGATTATATGTTTGGTAGATTTCCCCTGTGAAGCCATCTGGTCCTGGACTTTTGTTTGCTGGGAGTTTTTTGATTACTGATTCAATATCACTACTAGTAGTCTGTTCACATGATCTATTTCTTCCTGATTCAGTTTTTGAAGATTATATATATCTAAGAATTTATCTATTTCTTCTACATTGTCCAATTTGTTGGCATATAACAGTTTGTAATATATTCTCTTATGATGGTTCGTATCTCTGTGATATCAGTTCTACTTTCTCCTTTTCATTTCTTATTTAGGTTATTTGGGTCCTCTCTTTCTGATTCATGAACCTGGCTAAAAGCTTATCAATTTTATTTATCTTTTCAACAAATCAGCTTTTTGTTTCAATGATCTTTTCTATTAATTTTTTAGGTCTCTATTTCTTCTCTGATCTTTATTATTTCCTTTCTTCTGCTGACTTTGGGATTTTCTTTTTCCTCTTTTTCTAATCCTTTTTGGATGGTAAATTAGGTTGTGTATTTGCAATATTTCTTACTTCTTGAGGTAGACCTGCATCACTATAAAATTCCTTATTAGAATTGTTTTTGCTGAGTCCCATAGATTTTGGAAAGTTGTGTTTTTATTTTCATTTGTCTTGAGGTGTTTTCTGATTTTCTCTTTGATTTCTTAATTGACCCAATGGTTTTTTAAAGCATGTTGTCTATTCTTCATGTGTTTGTAATTTTTTCATTTTTCTTCCTGTAATTGATTTCTAGCATCAATATTATATCCTTGTGGTTGGAAAAGATGCTTGATGTAATTTCTGACCTCTTAAATTTGTTCACATTTGTTTTGTGCCTTACTGTGTGATCTATCCTGGATAATGTTCCATATGCACTTGAAAAGAATGTGTATTCAGCTGTTTTCTGATGGAATGTCCTGTAAATATCTTTTAAGTTCAACAGGTCTAATGTATCATTTAATGCCACTGTCTTCTTATAGATTTTCTGTCTGGATGATCTTTACATTGATGTAAGTTGGGTGTTAAAGTCTCCTATTGTTGCTGTATTATTGTCAGTTTCTCCCTTAATGTCTGTTAATATTTGCTTCATATATTTAGTTGGTCCTATATTAGTATATATATGTTAGTGAATATTATATCTTCTTCTCTTATTGATCCCTTTATCATTGTATAATACTCTTCTATGTCTTTTGTTATAGACTTTGTTATAAAATCCACTTTGTCTAATATGAGTATTGCTACCCCAGCTTTCTTTTCCTTTCCATTTGCATGAAATATCTTTTTGCATCCCCTAACTTTCAGTGTGTCTTTAGCTCTGAAGTGAGTCTCCTGTCAGCAGCATATAGATGGGTCTTTTTTTTAATCCAATCAGCCACCCTTATCTTTTGATTGGAGCATCTAATCCATTAACATTTAAAGTGATTATTGATAGGTGTATGCTTATTGCCATTTTAGTATTTGTTTTCTGGTTATTTTTGTAATCATTCTCTGTTCTTTTCTTTACTTCTTCTTTTAGTCTCTTCCTTTGTGGTTTGTTGATTTTCTTTAGTGTTAAGCTTGTGTTTATTTCTCCCTAGCTTTTGTGTATCTATTGCAGTATTTTGCTTTGTGGTTACCATGGGGTTCATATATGTTTACTTATAACTATATATACTTGTTTTAAACTGATAGCCATTTAAGGTCAGAACACTCTAAAAGATCTACATTTTTTTACTCTCCTCCCCCATGCATTGTGTTTTTGATGTCATATTTTACATTGATTGCCATATCTACCCCTTTACTGTTTATTGTAGTTATAGTTGATTTTACAATTTTTTTCTGTTAATCTTCATACTAGTTTATAAAAATTGGTTGATTCACAGCTTTTACTATATATTTGCCTTTAATAGTGGGATTTTTCCTTTCCTATAGATTCTTACTTCTTGTTGTAGCCTTTTCTTTTCCCTTAGACAAGACCCTTTAACATTTATTTTAGGGTAAGTTTAGTAGATGGAGTGTTTTAATTTTTACTTGTTTGAGAAATTCTTTATCTCCTTCAATTCTAAATGATAATCTTGCTGAGTAGAGTAACCCAGGTTGCCGGTTTTTCCCTTTCAGCACTATAAATATACCATGCTACTCACTTCTGGCCTGCAAACTTTCTGCAGAAAAATCAGCTAATAACCTTATGGGGGATCCCTTGTATATGACTCTTTGTTTTTCTCTTGTTGCCTTTAGAATTCTGTCTTTAATTTTGGCCATTTTAATTATGTCATATCTTAGTGTGGGTGTCTTTGTATTCATCTTGTTTGGTACTTTTTATGCTTCCTATAACTGGGTATCTGTTTCCTTCGGGTTCAGGACGTTTTCAGTCATAATCTCATCAAATGCATTTTCAACAATTTCACCCTCTCTTCTGGGACTCCTAGAATGTGAATGTTAGGACACTTAATGTTGTCCTACAGGTCTATTAAACTGTTCTCATTTTTAAAAATTTGTTTTCTTTTTGTTGTTCTGATTTGGTGATTTCCATTATTTTATCTTCGAGATTATTTGTGTGTTGTTCTGTATCACCTAGTCTTATTTTAATTTTAGTTTTTAATTTTTCTTATTTTAATTTTTCTATTATTTTTCATTTAAGTTGTATTCTTCATCTATACCAGGTTCTTATTTTTTCTTTTTATTTATTTATTTTTATTTTATTTTATTTTATCTTATATTGGAGCATAGTTGATTTACAATGTTGTGTTAGTTTCAGGTATACAGCAAAATGATTCAGTTATACATATATCTATTCTTTGGGTCTTTTTTTTATATATATTTTTTAGTTTCTTATTAAAATTCTCACTGTGTTCATCTGTTCTTTTCCCAAGTTCTCTTACCATTCTTATAACTAATGCTTTGAATTCTTTATCTGGTAAATTATTTATCTCTTGTTTCATTAGCAATGTTTTCAGGATTTTTTCCTTGTTTTTCATTTGATACATATTCCTCTGTTTTCTCATTTTGTTTAACTTTCTCTGTCTTTCTTTATGAAGTTAGGTGAAATAGTTACCTGTCCCAGTCTTGAAGGGGTGTACTTGTATGGGAGTGTCCCTGTGCAGTCTGCATGTGTCCAGTGGCTTTAGTGGGACAGCTGGACCTGAAGTGAGCATGGGTCACTTCTTCCCCTTTGGTGTGCTGGCATCTACCACCTTGGTCAAAGGTAGACCTGGGGATGGAGGGACAAGAGACAGAGCCAAGTGTAAGCCAGGGCTTCTCCTGTGCTCAATGGCATTAACTGCCCTATCAGGGCTAGGGTCCAAGGTACTGGGGCAAAAATCCTGTGGATATGGTCCAAGCTGGTTCTATTTCTCCTAAATATGCACACTCTCTTTGGCAATGGCACCTCAGGCCTAGTGGAGATCAGTGCCAGAGCAAGAGGTTCTGGAGCGGGCACCAGTTGCAGGGTGGCATGCATGCTGAGAGGGTCCCCAATAAACTGTTCAGAGCCCCCAGGTACTTTTTTTCTTTTTTTTTTTTTTTTTTTTTTTTTTTTTTTTTTTTTGCGGTATGCGGGTCTCTCACTGTTGTGGCCTCTCCCATTGCGGAGCAGAGGCTCCAGACGCGCAGGCTCAGCGGCCATGGCTTACGGGCCTAGCCGCTCTGCGGCATGTGGGATCTTCCCGGACCGGGGCACGAACCCGTGTCCCCTGCATCGGCAGGCGGACTCTCAACCACTGCGCCACCAGGGAAGCCCCGTCCCCAGGTACTTTTCAATCAGCTTCCTCCTCGCTGTTCCAGGGGTTGTAAGCAGGCATATGCCTGCATTCTTCAAAAGCAGAGTCTCAGTTTCTTACAGCCCTCTGGTAATTCCCACTGTTTTCAAACCAGCTAAGGGGACTCATCTTCCCTGTGTCAGAGCCCAGGGCTGTGGTGCCTAATATGTGGCTTGAACTCCTCACTCCCCAGGGAGGATCTCCTCGCCCATGATATCTCCCTCCTCTTCTGTCCTGTGGTAAGGGCATGAGTCCTGACCTAATCGCTTCTCCTCCCTTTGTACCCTGTTCCCTGTGGATCTTTCTTTACAGCCTTCATTGTAGAAGAGCCTTTCTGCCAGTCTCCAGGTTGTTTTCAGCAAGAGTTGCTCCACATGTAGATGTATTCTGATGTGTTATTGGGGCAAGGTGAGCAGATACATACATGTATATGCAGTTTACATAGTTGCAATCATCATGTGCATGGAACTTCTGCTTTTAAAATCAATAAAACTTTCCTGTGTTTGTGGGACTTTGTAAGTGACTATGCCGAATTACTCTCTGTTGATAGTCTACAATTCACTTTGTATTTTCTTCCTGTTGTTTCCTAATTACATGGAAAATTATTTGTCTGCTTATCTATTCATCTCTTTATAGTTTGTTTTATTGGATATAGATAAGTTTATAATAAATTTTGAACACACACATTACAGAAACAATAATAATATATATTTTTATGGCTTTTGCTTGGTATTTTAATATCTTCTTTTGCTGAAGATACTGTATCAATTTAAACAGTACCTTAAAAAACTGATATGATGCCAGAAGTATCAAGAGTTTACAAAGATTGTCTTGTTTACTGAGTAATCTGGGATTTGGCTCACTCTCGGTGTATGAAGTAGCCACAAAAGCATTTATTCGAATTTCACTCTTAATTCATTTCTCTCTTTAGGATTTGCTAAATGTGACTCTACTGTGGGTTCAAAGCTTTGATTTCTCTAGTTTTTAAATTATATGTAAAACCTATATTATAAGAGAACTACTGAAGGAAATTTTAAAATTCAAATCAGAGTTGGATTTGATTTCAAACTCTTATATAATATGCTAGAATGGCATTCTTCTTGCCACCATTTTAAATGTTTTAATAACATAAAAATGAAAGTAAAACAAAATGCATTCCCTGACCCCGTACATATTTTATAGAGAATGAAGAAGAACCTGCTTCATAACACTTGAACTCTCATCCATTTCTAGAATATGAATGAATCAAGAGAGTAGAAAAGCATGCTGGTAGAAAGATTTATTTGGAGAGATATTTCTGTGCTCTAAGTCCCTGTGTATAGAGAGAAATAAGGTGGCTGCCTTCTGTCCCCTTGTTTAGCTTCCAGTTTCCACATGATTAAGTTTGAAATGTGTTTCCTGTAGTGATAATCACAAAGAACTGATGACTGACACAAACCTAAAAAATTAAAAATGATCATTAACTCAGCCCCCAGTTCTGAGGAACCTAAATGGCAAGACATTGGTGATAGTTTCTACAAGGTAAGGCTGTGTTGGGATTACCTTCACTGCCAGCCTTAGGGAAGGCTAAGTCTGCCTGATTAAAGAGTTATGCTCTAAATGCTATGCTGTCTTGCTTACTTGAAATACTTATTGTGGGACAATTTTGGATCACAGAGTAATTAAAATATAGAAACAAGTAAATGTAAATTGCTATTTAAAATAACATGCTCTGTCTTTTAAACTGCAGCAGCATATTTGTAACAATTTTAGTAGCAAGAAGCATTTAGGGGGAAATCACATACCGTTACACAGAGCTAGATTGAACTACAGAGTCAACAGTTTGAAGAACATCCAAGATGAGTGTTTTGCAAGACTTTTATGCTTGTGAAAAAAATTTGTTTTTCCAGTTTCCAATTTTCTTTAGGCTCTCACCACCCCTCTATCAAATATCCTAATCATATGCTCACATCAAAGTTTAATCATAATCTTAACTTTTACATATTTTTAATAAGCAGACATAGATTTCATCACATCATGAGATTTGATGTGAATTAAGCAGGGCACAAAATCCTTTGAATATGGCTGTTGGGCATTTAGCTAGGATTTCTTATGGGTTAAAGACCCACTTCTCCAATCATTCTTGCAGAGCATATGATTAACAAAAGTACACATAGCTACATACAAAGAGGGCTGTTTACAAATAATCAGAGCTATGTTGATGGATATTGTTCCTCTTGCCTGGAATAATCTTTACTCCCCTCACAAACTTTTCCCTATACAATTGCTACTTACTTGATTAAGGGTCCCTATATGAGGAAATGTTTCAAGACCTTTACTGATGTTTTTAGATGGCCTTCTTTTGTGACTTAAGGCACTTTCTTATTTACATTTATTAGAAATTATTAGATTACAGCTGTTGATTAACTGCCCTACCTTTAGATTATAAATTCTGTGAAGGAAGAGAATGGGTTTTTCAGAAGTTGTGTCTTCATGCCTATTTTAATGCCTGGGACAGGGTAGGTATCAAATAAATAATTGTTGAATTAGTTAATTAATTAATTAATTGGTTGATTGATGGAGTATTGATTACTCCAAAAACAAATACCTCATTTGTAAAAAGAGAATAATTATATTACCTACCTTATATGGTTACTATAAGGATTTAAGGATTAATATATGTAAAATGCTGAGAGTAGTGTATGATACAGTGCAAACATTGTGTAAATGTTATTTTTGGCAGTTACTGTTAAAATTAATAATATGAGACATTAAGAACCTTTTAGATTCAGGAACCATGGGACTAGAGGTGAAGATGCCAGGGGATGTTAGATGATGAATTAGAAACATAAGAGAAATGAACAAAACTTGGCTTTCCACTTCTGCAATCTTTACAAAAATATATTTTTTTATTGAAGTATAGTTGTTTTACAATATTGTGTTAGTTTCAGGTATACAACATAGTAATTCAGTATTTTTGCAGATTATATTCCAATATAGGCTATTACAAGATAATGGATATAATTCCCTGTGCTGTACAGTATATCCTTGTTGCTCATCTATTTTATACATAGTAGTTTATATCTGTTAATCCAACATCCCTAATTTGTCCTTCCTCTCTTCCCTAGCCCCTTTGGTAACCACAGATTTGTTTTCTATGTCTGTGAGTCTGTTTCTGTTTTGCATATACATTCATTTGTATATTTTGTAGATTCCACATATAAGTAATATCATGTAGTTTTTGTCTTTCTCTGTCTAACTTATTCACTAAACATAATATTTTCGAGGTCCATCCATATTGCTACAAATGGCAGTATTTCATTCTTTTTTATGGCTGAGTAATTTTCCATTGTATATGTATACTAATTCTTTTTAATCCAATTGTCTGTTGATGGACACTTACTTGGGTTGCTTCCATGTCTTGGCTATTGTAAATAGTGCTGCTATGAACATTGGGGTGCACCTTTTTGAATTAGTGTTTTGATTTTTTCTGGATCTATACCCAGGAGTGGAACTGCTGGATATATGGTAGTTTGATTTTTAGTTTTTTAAGGAAACTCCATACTGTTTTCCACAATGGCTACACCAATTTACATTCCCAACAGTATACTTTTCTCCATATCCTATCTAACATTTGTTATTTCTAGACTTTTTGATGATAGTTTACTTCTGCAGCCTTGATGTTGGTATCAAACTAACCCCAGAGCAGCTATTGATCCCCTCAGTTGGAACACTAATATGAGAACCTATGGTAAAGTTGTTAACTTTATTGAACATTATTATATAAAATTCTTGAAATCAGTGGGCCAGCCCAGGGATAGACTCTCTAACCTATAACCTGAACATTTTTTATATAACACAACCCTTATGATTTAGTGGAAATATTCTATGTCCTATATTTGTTTATTTATCAAAATAAGGCCATTGCAAAAGAATAAATTGTCAGCTCCTCAAAGGGAAGGAGTTATGTTCTACTTATTGTTTTGTCTCCAGTATCCAGCACCATAGATTCTCAGGCCCATTTGCACTCCACATCTGTACTCAAATATGCCCCAATAGAATCTGTACTCAAATATGCACCAATAGAATATTTACTCTCATATCATTTGTTGAATGTCTCTTATATGTATAAGACCTTAATATTCATCAATATACTATCTTCAGCATGAATTAGCCAAATGCCAAGGACATCTTAAGTAGCCACAACAAAGACAAAAGATTTGCAAACTCTTGAAATGCATTGCTTTGCATATCTATTTCCTTTTTTTTAAATTTTCATTTCTGTTTTTAATAAATAGCTCTTTCAAGCATGATTGAATTTTACTCTTATTTCATTTACCTCTTTAGAATTAGACTTAGCAAATCGCAACATGTACTCAAAGCTTTTTTAGAAGCTAGAAACCTTGAATGATCTTTGACAAAAGTGATGGAAAAAATATCATGACAATGTTAACTCTTTCTCCCCAAAGATATTCATAGGCCTTTTAAATCTTGCCATCAATGTGTGTTTATGCTACTACAAAGTCTAAGATCCCACACTGCAAAAAAAAAGGTTTTTTAACCACAGAACATAAACTTTTCTAAAATAGTCCTTTGATTAGCGTTTAGCCACATCCAACAGATTGCTGTGATGAGACCCTCAAGTTCCAAAATTCCTTGATTCAGTGTGTGTGTGTGAGGGGTGGAGGGAGAAAGTTAGCCAAACCATTTTATCCAACGAATAGAACATTTGTTGAACTATTTCACTTTTCAAATATTTCTGGCATTGTATAATCACAGCTTACACCACAATACAATATAAATAAGAATGCTTTCCGAAATCTAAGCTAAAATTCTACAGCCATCTGTTTTCCTAAATGTTTCACTGAGTAACAATGCTGTTTTCTAGTGGACCACATGTGTGGTTCTGTTTTGTCTTTTGCCAATATTTACATGATATGCCACTGAAAAATCCATATAATTCATCTAATCATCCTAATGCTGGGGATTGCATGGGCAAGCCATGAAATTATGATAGACTGCTTTTCTCCTTTCCCCTACAGATTGTTGTGGTGTAAGCAGTTTGCTCATTATCTTCTTTTTTGTTGTTGCTTTTTGTTTTTTATTTTCAGTGCCAAATGGTAATGCATATTCATCACCTGTTATTGTTAAAAAATCAGAGTTGTTTTGAGAGACTATACCATGAATTAAATATCTCCTGACTCACCACAAAGGATGAGTTGTAAAGGCTGAGGTTTAGGAAGACAGGTGCCCTTCCATAGTAGTGCAGTGGTCTCTACCTAAACAGTTTAACTGAATTACATAATAGTGGCATGGTGAATAAGCAGAATTTGGCCCAGAAAAAGTTGAAATCTGAAAAAGAGGCCAGTTTGGTCTCTTCCTATAGAATTAGGGATGTTTTAAACAGAGCTAGATAGATACGGCAAATACTTCCATTTCACCTTCATAAAATAATGATCTTCTAATAAAAAAGCTATTCAAAATGATCACACAGAAAACCTTTTTAATGGAATACAAAATGTTTCTGTGTTTTTTCTGTATTAGTTCTTTTTGTTTTGCTGAAGCATGTAGCATCCATCTACTGGTTGGCTCTGTACAGTATAGCACATTGTTTATACTCATGCATGACTAAGACTTTCAGAGCTGAATTTTCAAAATGGAAGTATTTTAACTTTTAATTAAAAATAATGATTTTGGGAATTGGAAGTTCTACTTTTGGTAAGAAATTTTGACCTTTTATGATTGTCTTTTCATTCTTTTTGGCTAGTCTTAGTATACTAGTTTTCAATTCTACTTATATTCCAACTAATGTCCAAATATTGAGTTTTTAACAGTTGTGTTGGAAGCATTTTTTGAAGTGCAGTTGGTTTACAATATTATATTACTTTTAGATGTGTAAAACATAGTGATTCAATATTTTATATATTATACCCCATTTAAAGGTATTACAAAGTAATAGCTATCTTTCTCTGTGCTGTACAATATATCCTTATTGCTTATTTATTTTTTACATTGTAGTTTGTACCTCTTAATCCCATACCCTGTCTCGTCTCTTCCCCCTTAAGTGTTTTTGGAACAAATAAAACATTATTTCTTCACTGTGAGACACTGTATGAAATCAATAGCTAATCTGATAGAATAACAAAGAAAAAAAACTTTAGCTTCCTTTTAAAAATATAATGAAACAAAAAAATATATATGGGGAGTATTTCAACAGCAAAAAATGTACAATCAATACGTAAAAACCTACAAAGAAACCTGAAATCAATGTGTTTCCTTTCCTTTGACGAAGGGTTTGAGAAAACGGTGGTAGCTGATGGAAGGATGGGAAACCTGAAGTTGACTACATTTTAGTGTACCATTTTTTAGATGCACTACCAGCTCAATGACTTATGGATTACTTCGTTATTTTTTATATTATGATTTTACATCTCCATTCTCAGCTTTTGGACTTGCCAGTATATCAATAATTTAAAAGAAACACGTCAAACAAAATATTAATGAAATACAGTTGAGGGGAGAAGGGGAAACACTTTTTTCCTTTACCATGTTAATAATAAGGTTGTGTGCTCTACCACTTTCATCCATACATTTTATACCAGATTTAAAGAAGCAGAACTTCCCTGGTGGTGTGGTGGTTAAGAATCCGCCTGCCAATGCACGGGACACAGGTTCGAGCCCTGGTCCGGGAAGATCCCACATGCTGCGGAGCAACTAAGCCCATGCACCACAACTGAGCCTGGGCTCTAGAGCCCAAAAGCCACAACTACTGAGCCCACATAACACAACTACTGAAGCCCATGCACCTAGAGCCCATGCTCCCCAAGAGAAGCCACCGCAATGAGAAGTCTACACACTGCAATGAAGAGTAGCCCCCGCTTGCCACAACTAGAGAAAGCCCGTGTGCAGCAACAAAAACCCAATGCAGCCCAAAATAAATAAATAAATAAATAAATAAAATTTTTAAAATAAATAAATAAACTATCATAAAGAATAGGAATGTGTTTTTCTGGAAAGACCAATCCCCAATATTTTTATGGTATAGGACAAGAGTTGAAAACAAATAAAATACTTTCTTTCCCTTCTTAAGGTCTATACCTTCTTAATGACTTGACGTCCAGGTTTTGGTTTAAAATTCTTGGAAACCAGGGACATCGTGGTACAGAAAGAGCTGGCTGCAAGTCCCTAGACAATGGCCCACCCATTTCTTCTTAATTCCCTACTTCACCCTGTACCAAGGATGGCCTCAGAAGCATACTGCAGACTCTTCAGCCTGCACTCCTAATATCAATTTGAATTTCCTCAAAAGCCACCTTGGCAATTCCTTTGGCCTGAAATTGCACACACTGGAAGTATGATCAACTTTAGGAGGATGGATTTGGAGAAGAGCCTTGAGCAGGCTTTGGAAGCAGCCATGAATCTTATCTGCAGGACATTGCAGGCTCAAGTACCAGTATGGGGGCTTGGAGAGAGTTGGAAAGGGCTCCTGTCTACCCAGTGTGCTCCTTTCACCATGAAAAGAGCATAGCAGAAGCAGGGACAGAAGAGGGCCCCCTGAAGTTTAGGAGTCAGGGAAGAGGACTCTCTTGCCTGGGTCTAAGGGCAGTTTTACAGATAGAACTCAGGTTAATAAATCCTTCCTATTAAATATTAGCTATTACATCATAGATAAATGTCTTAACCACTCTAATCTATAGTTTAAAGCCAGAGTGACTAGACTTGCCTATCTGCTCCACTATGTAATTGCTGCACAAGTTTGGGCAAATTACTTAATCTCTCTTTGCTTCAGTTTGCATCTGCAAGATGTGAGTAACAATGGTATCTACTTGGAAGGTTGTAATGAAGATTGAGTTCATATTTATAAAGTGCTTAAAATATAGCCCAGCATATAATAAGCATTTTAGGTATTTATTTTAAAAAATAAAAAGTTTTACTTTAGAGTATATTCTTTTTTTTTAACATCTTTATTGCAGTATAATTGCTTTACAATGGTGTGTTAGTTTCTGCTGTATAACAAAGTGAATCAGCTATACATATACATATATCCCCATATCTACCCCCTCTTACTTCTCCCTCACACCCTCCCTATCACAGCCCTATAGGTGGACAGAAAGCGCCGAGCTGATCTCCCTGTGCTCTGCGGCTGCTTCCCACTAGCTATCTATTTTACATTTGATAATGTGTATGTGTCCATACCACTCTCTCACTTCGTCCCAGCTTACCCTACCCCATCCCTGGATCCTCAAGTCTATTCTCTACGTCTGAGTCTTTATTCCTGTCCTGCCCCTAGGTTCTTCAGAACCACTTTTTTTTTTTTTTAAGATTCCATATCCATGTGTTACCATATGGTATTTCGTTTTTGCTTTCTGACTTACTTCACTCTGTATGACAGTCTCTAGGTCCATCCACCTCACTATAAATAACTCAATTTTGTTTCTTTTTATGGCTGAGTAATATTACATTGTGTATATGTGCCACATCTTCTTTGTGGATGGACACTTAGGTAGCTTCCATGTCCTGGCTATTGTAAATACACCTGCAATGAATATTTTGCTACATGACTCTTTTTGAATTATGGTTTTCTCAGGGTATATGCCCAGTAGTGGGATTGCTGGGTCACATGGTAGTTCTATTTTTAGTTTTTTAAGGAACCTCCATACTGTTCTCCATAGTGGCTGTATCAACTTACATTCCCACCAGCACTGCACAAGGGTTTCCTTTTCTCCACACCGTCTCCAGCATTTATTGTTTGTAGATTTTTTTGATGATGGCCATTCTGACCAGTGTGAGGTGATACCTGATTGTAGTTTTGATTTGCATTTCTCTTTTTTTCAATTGCTTTGGCTATTTGGGTTTTATTTTTTGTTTGTTTGTTTGTTTGTTTTTTGCGGTAC
This sequence comes from Mesoplodon mirus, assembly GCF_964341445.2. Classification (NCBI taxonomy): domain Eukaryota; kingdom Metazoa; phylum Chordata; class Mammalia; order Artiodactyla; family Ziphiidae; genus Mesoplodon; species Mesoplodon mirus. Next base: position 33,762,415 of record NC_138983.1, read on the forward strand.
GCGGGCCTCTCACTGTTGTGGCCTCTCCCGTTGCAGAGCACAGGCTCCGGATGCACAGGCTCAGCGGCCATAGCTCACGGGCCCAGCCGCTCCGCGGCATGTGGGATCCTCCTGGACCGGGGCATGAACCCGTGTCCCCTGCATCGGCAGGCGGACTCTCAACCACCGTGCCACCAGGGAAGCCCTATTTGGGGTCTTTTGTGTTTCCATACAAATTGTGAAATTTTTTGTTCTAGTCCTGTGAAAAATGTCATTAGTAGTTTGATAGGGATTGCATTGAATCTGTAGATTGCTTTGGGTAGTATAGTCATTTTCACAATGTTGATTCTTCCAATCCAAGAACATGGTATATCTCTCCATCTATTTGTATCACTTTAATTTCTTTCATCAGTGTCTTATAATTTTCTGCATACAGGTCTTTTGTCTCCTTTGGTTGGTTTATTCCTAGATATTTTATTCTTTTTGTTGCAACAGTAAATGGGAGTGTTTTCTTAATTTCATTTTCAGGTTTTTTATCATTAGTGTATAGGAATGCCAGAAATTTCTGTGCATTAATTTTGTATCCTGCTACTTTACCAAATTCATTGATTAGCTCTAGTAGTTTTCTGGTAGCATCTTTGGGGTTCTCTGTGTATAGTATCATGTCATCTGCAAACAGTGACAACTTTATTTCTTCTTTTCTGATTTGGATTCCTTTTATTTCTTTTTCTTCTCTGTTTGCTGTGGCTAAAACTTCCAGAACTATGTTGAATAAGAGTGGTGAGAGTGGGCAACCTTGTCTTGTTCCTGATCTTAGTGGAAGTGGTTTCAGTTTTTCACCACTGAAACGATCTTTGCTGTGGGTTTGTCATATATGGCCTTTGTTATGTTAAGTTCCCTCTATGCCTACTCTCTGGAGGGTTTTTATCATAAAGCAGTGTTGAATATTGTCGAAAGCTTTTTCTGCATCTACTGAGATGATCATATGGCTTTTATCCTTCAATTTGTTAATATGGTGTATCACATTGATTGATTTGCATATATTGAAGAATCCTTGCATTCCTGGGATAAACCCCACTTGATCATGGTGTATGATCCTTTTAATGTGCTGTTGGATTCTGTTTGCTAGTATTTTGTTGAGGATTTTTGCATCTATGTTCATCAGTGATATTGGCCTGTAGTTTTCTTTTTTTTGTGACATCTTTTTCTGGTTTTGGTATCAGGTGATGGTGGCCTTGTAGAATGAGTTTGGGAGTGTTCCTCCCTCTGCTATATTTTGGAAGAGTTTGAGAAGGATACATGTTAGCTCTTCTCTAAATGTGATAGAATTCACGTGTGAAGCCATCTGGTCCTGGGCTTTTGTTTGTTGGAAGTTTTTTAATCACAATTTCAATTTCAGTGCTTGTGATTGGTCTGTTTATATTTTCTATTTCTTCGTGGTTCAGTCTCAAAAGGTTGTGCTTTTCTAAAAATTGGTCTATTTCTCCCAGTTGTCCATTTTACTGGCATATATAGTTGCTTGTAGTAATGTCTTATGATCCTTTGTATTTCTCCAGTGTCTAATAGTGTCAAATCTATTGATTTGAGTCTTCTACCTTTTTTTCTTGATGAGTTGGCTAACGGTTTATCAATTTTTGTTTATCTTCTCAGTGAACCAGCTTTTAGTTTTATTTATCTTTGCTATTGTTTCCTTCATTTCTTTTTCATTTATTTCTGAACTGATCTTTATGATTTCTCTCCTTCTGATAACTTTGGGGTGTTTTTGTTCTTTCTCTGATTGCTTTAGGTGTAACTTTAGGTTGTTTATTTGAGCTGTTTCTTGTTCCTTGAGGTAGGAATATATTGCTATAAACTACCCTCTTAGAACTGCTTTTGCTGCATCCCATAGGTTTTGGCTCATTTCTTTCTATATATTTTTAGATTTCCTCTTTAATTTCTTCAGTGATCTCTTGGTTATGTAGTAGCATATTGGTTAGCCTCCATGTGTTTGTAGTTTTTACAGTTTTTTCCCTGTAATTGATATCTAGTCTCATAGCTTGTGGTCGGAAAAGATACTTGATACGATTTCAGTTTTTTTAAATTTACCAAGGCTTGATTTGTGACCCAAGATATGATCTATCCTGAAGAATGTTCCATGAGCACTTGAGAAGAAAATGTATTCTGTTGGTTTTGGATGGAATGTCCTATAAATATCAGTTAAGTCCATCATGTTTAATGTATCATTTGAAGCTTGTGTTTCCTTATTTATTTTCACTTTGGATGATCTGTCCATTGGTGAAAGTGGGGTGTTAAAATCCCCTACTATGATTGTGTTAGTGTCAATTTCCCCTTTTATGGCTGTTAGCATTTGCATGTATTGAGGTGCTTCTGTGTTGGGTGCATAAATATTTAAAATTGTTATATCTTCTTCTTGGATTGATCCATTGATCATTATGTAGTGTCCTTCCTTTCTTCTCTTGTAATAGTCTTTATTTTATAGTGTATCTTGTCTAATATGAGTATTGTACTCCAGCTTTCTTTTTATTCCCATATGCATGGAATAACTTTTTCCATCCCCTCACTTTCAGTCTGTATGTGTCCCTAGGTCTGAAGTGGGTCTCTTGTAGATAGCATATATACAGGTCTTGTTTTTGCATCCATTCAAACAGTCTGTGTCTTTTGGTTGGAGCATTTAATCCATTTACATTTAAGGTAGTTATTGATATGTATGTTCCTCTTACCATTTTGTTCATTGTTCTGGGTTTGTTATTGTAGATCTTTTCCTTCTCTTGTGTTTCCTGCCTAGAGAAGTTCCTTTAGCAGTTGTTGTAAAGCTGGTTTGGTGGTGCTGAACTCTCTCAGCTTTTGCTTGTGTGTAAAGGTTTTAATTTATCTGTTAAATCTGAATGAGATCCTTGCTGGGTAGAGTAATGTTGGTTGTAGTTTTTTCCCTTTCATCCCCTTACATATTTCCTTCCAGTCCCTTCTGGCTTGCAGAGTTTCTGCTTAAAGATCAGCTGTTTAACCTTATGGGGATTCCCTTGTATGTTATTTGTTGCTTTTCCCTGGCTGCTTTTAGTATTTTTCTTTGTATTTAATTTTTGATAGTTTGATTAATATGTGTCTTGGCATGTTTCTCCTTGGATTTATCCTGTATGGGACTCTCTGTGCTTCTTGGACTTGATTGACTGTTTCCTTTCCCATATTAGGTACGTTTTCAACTATAATTTCTTCAAATATTTTCTCAGTCCCTTTCTTTTTCTTGTTTTCTTCTGGGACCCCTATAATTCGAACGTTGGTGTGTTTCATGTTGTCCCAGAGGTCTCTGAGACTGTCCTCAATTCTTTTTCTTTTTTCTGCTCTGCAGTAGTTACTTCACTCTTTTATCTTTAGGTCACTTATCCATTCTTCTGCCTCAGTTTTTCTGCGATTGATTCCTTCTAGCAAATTTTTAATTTCATTTATTGTGGTATTGATCATTATTTGTTTGCTCTTTAGTTTTTCTAGGTCCTTGTTAAAAGTTTCTTGTATTTTTTCCATTCTATTTCCAAGATTTTTGATTATCTTTACTATCATTATTGTGAATTTTTTTCAGGTAGACTGCCAGTTTCCTCTTCACTTGTTTGGTCTGGTGGATTTTTACCTTGCTCCTTCATCTGCTGTGTATTTCTCTGTCTTCTCATTTTGCTTAACTTACTGTTTCTGGGGTCTCCTTTTTGCAGGCTGCAAGCTCGTAGTTCCCATTGTTTTTGGTGTCTGCCCCAGTGGATAAGGTTGGTTCAGTAGGTTTTGTAGGCTTCCTGGTTGAGGGGACTGGTGCCTGTGTTCTGGTGGATGAGGCTGGATCTTGTCTTTCTGGTGGGCAGAACCACGTCTGGACGTGTGATTTTGGGTGTCTGTGAACTTATTATGATTTTAGGTAGCCTCTCTGCTAATGGGTGGGGTTGTGTTCCTCTGTTGCTAGTTGTTTGGCATAGGGTGTCCAACAGTGTAGCTTGCTGGTCATTGAGTGGAGCTGAGTTAGCATTGAGAAGGAGGTCTCTGGGACATCTTTCGCCATGTGATATTATTTGGGGCCAGGAGGTCTCTGGTGGACCAATGTCTTGAACTTGGCTATCCCACCTCAGAGGCTCATGCCTGACACCTGGCCAGACACCAAGACCCTGTTAGCCACACAGCCTTAGCTTCTTCCTGAAGCAGACGCATTCTCGTAAATATTTCAAGGTATCCAAAAGAAAGTGCTAGTCTTGTACCGACTAAGCCCGTGGATCTCAGCAACCTCAGCAGACACCTTTTTTTCTTTTCTGATTAAGTCCAGAACTTTCACCTTTTCACTCAAAGGAAGCACTTTACGTGGCGTGTCTGAATTGCCAGCTTCACTCCTCTTGCTTTGGGTTCATTATTAAGTAAAATAAGGGTCACTTGAGCACAAGCCCTGTGACACCCCAGTCGGTCTGATAACCCAGACAGCCACCAAGTGACTCACAGGTGGGTGGGACGCCTTACAACTGAGTATATTCTTAAATCCCTCATGTAATGGTTGCAAAGATTATAGAAGATAATGCATGCAATTCTTAGCCAAGTGGTTGGATCATAGTAAGTGCGCCAAATTGTTACTTATAATGTATGTAACATAAAAATAAAGAAAACATTGTGCCCAAAATATACATTGTAAAATTAAAAATCATAGGTTTTTCATATATTTACCATTGTCTAGCATAAGTATATATTGAGTTTTCACTTTGAAAGCCAATGGGTGCTGTTTTACCCTGGTTTTGCTTGTATGTTCTAAGATATATTTACCTTATATTTCATTTCCATTGTTTTTTTATGAACATTAATATGAGTAAATGGAAAGTCTATGTTATTCTTGTTTTTGGGAACCCACCCATTGACTTAGAGCATGAACACTTGGTCTGACCAAATTGATGCAAAGCTCTAAAGAGTGTAAGAAAACATCTGTCCCTGTTTTTCCTCTGAAGCAGTATCCTACCCAGAATGACAAATAATGAACCAATTTTATCTTCACAAAATAGGTGTAAGTGTTGTTAAAATGATATGTTAAAGTACATGTCCACTGTATTCTTCTGAAAGTTAGTTTAGATTTTAACTTGAGAACTAATAAGCTTCTTGTCTTTAGTATTCATTTCTCATATTCAAAATAAAGAGAAATGATTCTTGATTTAATACAACAGAAGATGGCATTTGTCACTTTAAAGTCTCAGTATTTTCCATTTGCTTTAAATGAATGTCCATAAGATAATTTACAAAGATGCATGTAATTTTGGAAATATACTCATATTACTGAAAATATTAGATTAAAATATCATTCATAATTCATGTGATAGAGATAGAGATGTTATACCCTCATTTAAAAGTTATTTTTTGAGAAAGATATAACCATGGAAATGAATTACTCATATGTGCTGTGGTTGATGATTGTGTTTAAATGATTCAACACTGTAAATTGAATTAAATTGTAAGATTGTCTTAAATTATTTATTGGACATTTATTTAGATATGAATAAGCTTTTAACTTAAAATGTTTTCTAAATATTCACAGTGTAATAGTCTTGCTGCCAACTGCTTTCTTAAGGACACTACTTCTCTGTCTCTAATGTAGAAAATGTATATAGATATCCTAGTAAATTTCAACTTTCTTTGAAAGTCATTAATCAAAGGGCACATGGACAGCACTTGTTAATATAATAGTCTCTAAAGTGGCAAAGATGAATTGAGACAAAAGATCTATTTCTGACAACTACGGACTAACTTGAATCTCAATCTAGTACTTTAAGAAAAGTTCATCTTTCAGAGTTTCATAAGAATATTAAACAATTTTTTTAGTTTAATCTTTTAGCCACCTTGAGACAGAAACAGCTGTCCAATTTCAGACTTTATAGACTTCCTGAATATAATTTAATTAATAAGATGTGACATCACCGTAGTAAGAAAATATGTTAAACACCACATTTCTTACTTGCAAAATTTATGTACATTATTTCCACAAAAGTTTTGTTAGAATTAAATATAATAGTTTAAAACATCCAAACCTAATATAAAGTCTGATAAAAAAAAATTCCATCACTCTGTCCTATACCCTTCCATGTCTAATATAACCATCTTTTCTCAATGTTTGAACACTTGTCAGCTGTTTTCTCTCTCTCTCTTTGTTCTTTTTACTGAAACATTTTATTAAATTACATATATATGAAGAACAAAAAATGTATATGATACAAAATATATACGATAGATATGATATTGACTATGTTCACACATAAACACATATGTATTTATATTTATATATAAAACAGAAAGATTCATCCAGATAAAACCTTTATAAATACATAATTTGGAATCTATCATTATTTAAGAAGTTTCTGCTTGTTTTCAAGTAAAGATACTTGCTTTATTTTCTAATTTAAAGTAATTGTCAAGTATTAGTTAAGATAATGCCTGCAAAAAATGATCCCCAAATATATACTGGCTCAAATATAGTTGATGGCTTTTTTTTTCCTCACACAATAGAGAGGTTGTTCTTCAGTTAGTTGATTTCCAATTCTAATGTTACCACTTTAAGTGGCCTGTACTTTTGCAGTGCTAATCTGTATTACATAAGTGAATGGGGAAAGAATATTACAATTGGGAAGTTTTGGCCAGCCAGGGCTAGAAGTGAGTAGATCAGTTTCCTCATATCTGTTGGTTAGGACTCAATCACATGGCCACACTCTACTGCAAAGGGGCTGGGAGATATAGCTATGTGCTCAGGAATAAGAAAAAATAAGTTGAGTCTCATTTGCAGTGAAAAGGATATAAGAAATTTCAGGATATTTTAAAGTAGCAAACTACTATTAAACAAAATAGATAGCTAGTGGGAAGCAGCCGCATAGCACAGGGAGATCAGCTCGGTGCTTACTGACCACGTAGAGGGGTGGGATAGGGAGGGTGGGAGGGAGGCGCAAGAGGGAGGAGATATGGGGATGTATGTATATGTATAGCTGATTCATTTTGTTATAAAGCAGAAGCTAACACACCATTGTAAAGCAATTAGACTCCAATAAAGATGTTTAAAAAAAATAAAAAGCAATATCAAAAGAAAACAAAAATGCTTCTTTACTTAGTAAGGTATTTATATATGGCGTAATAGTTTTCCTAAGTTTAAGTAGGTATCTTTATAAAGATAAAGCATAAAAAAACAAAATTATATCAATGATTTAGAGGCAGCCACTTGAAAATTAATTAACTGTTGTTAAATGAGAAAGAGAATAGCATAAGAAGATTACCACAGTAAATAAAAAAGGTAAACTAGAAGATAATAATGTAAGGGACAATAATTGCTCTGAGGGAAAAACTACCATTGCTAGAAATACAAGCAGATAACTGGGTTGGTTATACTAAAATGTTCTGAAAACAAACTTAAAGTTTACATGCAGCATGGTTCCAAAAATGGGCAGAGCAACCCCAGATAGTTGTGCTTCTTGCACACCATACAAAGACATCTGGCTGAGGTGCAAATGGGGTCCGGAATCCTAAGTAGTCTGTGCTGACTAACGTTGTATTCAGGGGAAAACTAAGTCAGCTGGGAGGAAAGGGAGGGAGCATTTTCTTCACAAAATTGTCTCTTCTCTCCTGAACTACTGGAAGGGTAGATGTGGTGGAAGCTTTTCCAATTTATCTGCCTATAGCAGGCATCTCTTTTAAATTTGCTGAAAGGTCCGTATAGGCTAGTGGAGACCTTAAGTAGGGTAGGGAAGAAGGATGAAGAAAGGGTCTGTAAAGTTTCCAGGTGGATGTGGTATCCCAGGGGAAGTTCAGGATTTGCATATTTTGTTCTCTGAGCTTGCATTTCTTCTCATGTAAAATGAGAGTTGGACTAGAGTTTTATTTTCCTTTTTTAGTGCTAAGGAATTATGATTTTAAAAAATATATATGTAAAATATAGAGAAATATATAATATGTATATATATACGTACCCCATTACATCTTTCTACAACTTAGAGTCAAGTATTTTGCTGTATGTTAATGGTCAAAGATAAAATATTCATTTAATTGTAGAATCTTTTATTTTCAAACTTTTGAATCTTACATTTTAATATTGATGGTCCAAGTCTGAGGAAAATTTAATTGTTCTGACATAGAGATATATTTTTATCTTATAACTTTTTTGCAAGGTCACAGGATAAAAGTTAGTTATTTAAGATCACTTGGTTCAAAATTTACTTGGAGGTGTCAAAACTTTATCTTCTCATTTGATAAATGAAAACAGTGTGTTAATGTATGAGTTAACCCTGCAACAACCAGAGACATTTTTAAGTTTTGATCAAGCAACCATTAGTAAAGTCTCCTCAGACTTGTTAAAAATCTAATTTATTTATACCCAATGACTCAGGGAAGAAGAAACCAGTGCTAGGACCAGTGTCCCAGGATGTTGAAGACCTGGTTTTACAACCCTTCAAAGTTTATTTAACACTGTTGTTTGTTGTATAGAAGGAAATTTTATTTTAATGTCACTTTAGCTGCAGAATTATACAGATGAAACCTTGGTCCTGAAATAAAGGATAATCATTTATGATAAACTCATAGATTTGAAAACTATACAAACAAATTAAATAAATGATTCAGTGTTTTATTATACTTATGTTTTCTTTACTTTCCATTTCCCAGTAAAGAGTTAAAGGAAAAAAACAAAGCAAAACCTATATTCAAGATGAGCATTCTTTGTAAGATTATTTGTTTGATATAAAAGACAAATGGGGGCTTCCCTGGTTGCGCAGTGGTTAAGACTCCTCCTGCCAATGCAGGGGACACACGTTCGAGCCCTGGTCTGGGAAGATCCCACATGCCATGGAGCAACGAAGCCCGTGTGCCACAACTACTGAGCCTGCGCTCTAGAGCCCGCGAGCCACAACTACTGAAGCCTGCGGGCCTGGAGCCCGTGCTCTGCAGCCAGAGAAGCCACCACGGTGAGAAACCTGCACACCTGAAGGAAGAGCAGCCCCTGCTCGCCACAACAAGAGAAAGCCTGCACGCAACAATGAAGACCCAACACAGCCAAAATTAATTAAAAAAAGAAAAAGACAAAGGGTGTGAGTCTTTACAACATATACAGTATAAAAACTGAACATTAGTTATATTTCCAAGAATAACAAAACATAGAACATATTTCTGAAAAGTTACAAATACTGTCTTTTCCCCCACAGCTTTAGTTTAAATGAACATATTCTCCCCACTCCCATGACCAAAACACAAAAAATTTAAATAGCATATCAACTTTTCAAGCTAGTTCCAAGGTCTCTAATTCCATTAAACTCCCTCCTTGGAGAGGTGTTGTGAGTTTTATGCTTGTGTGTGGGTTAATGCATTTTTGACATTTTCATGTAACTTGCCTGTGGTGGTTAATTTTATGTGTCAGTTTGACTGAGCTTAATGATGCTCAGATAGCTTGTAAAACATTATATCTGAGTGTGTCTGAGAGGGTAGTTCCAGAAGCGATTAACCTTTGAATGTATAGAAGGAGTGAAAAATGTCACCCTTACCAATGTGGGTATGCATCATCCAATCCATTGAGGGCCCAGATAGAACAAGAAGACAGAGGAGGGGTGAATTTGCTCTTTCTGCCTAAGCTGGGACATACACATTCTCCTGTCCTCAGGCATTCATGCTCTTGGTTTGGGGACCTTTGGACTCAAGCTGGGATTTATACCATCAATTCCCCTGTTCTCAGGCCTTTAGACTAAGATGGAATTATACTCCCAGATTTCCAGGTTCTCCGGCTTGCAGACAGCAGACTATGGGACTTCTCAGCCTCCATAATAGTGTGAAACGATTACTATTATACATACTATATATTTTATATATATTTAACATTATATATTTTTATTTAATATCTTACATAAATGCATATATTTTATTATATATATTTGTCTAATATATCCTATATATTTCCAATATATAAAATTTGTATATATGTTTGTATGTATTTATCCAATATTCTATTGAGTCTGTTTTCTCTGGAGAACCCTAACTAATACACACTGTTTCTGTGACTCTTGAAAAAACTAAAATCAAAATGTGAATGTGTCCTGTGTTTATTAGATAACTCTATGCATCAATGTATTGTAAGGGTGTGGTTGTCTTTCTCCAATAAGGATATTTTTATATAGATTCCAGGAATATGATTTTCATTTATAATCATACTAGCATTTATTTTAGTTGCTTCATTTATTGAGTAAACAATAGCTGAATGCCTATTAAATGAAAAGATGATATAAACAAGCGGTTAGGTATGCTGACTTTGGAGTCAGATTCTTTGGCTGCCAAATCCACAATTTATTATTTCTGTGATTATGGACAAATATATTTTCTTCTTTAAGTTACAATTTTCACATCTGCAACGTGGAGATAATATAATATCTACCTCATTGGATTGTAAGGATTAAACAAAATAATGATTTACAGTTTTTAGGCCAATGGCACGCTATTAATACTAGATGGTCTTGTTCTTCTAATTTTAAGTTCTTATTATATGTTGGGTATTATACTAAGTCCTGGATATATACAGGGATAAGGCACAGTTCTTACCCTTAGGATACCCACCTAGTGGATAAGACTGAACATAAATCCATAGTTGCATCGTGGTATTGTAAATGAGAGAGGTAAACACAAGGTTTTATGGAAACACAGTGGGGGGTCAAGTGAAATTGAGTTGATGGTGGTACGAGAAAAAATTATTTATTTATTCCCTGACTACAAATAAATTATCTCTGACTTAGGAATGACACATCCCCTTAAAATTAAAAGCCTGAAATATACTTATCAAAAACTTTTGCATTTCTTATTACAGTATTGGGACTCAAGGTGGGCTGCCCCCAAATATGTCACAATGGTATGTTGATTATTTTGTATTAAAGTTACTTAAGAAACAACCAGTGCAAGACCCTCCTTTCTGTCTTTCTGAAAGCAGGAAATGTATCTCCCATCTTAAAAGTTCACTCCCTGCATCTGTAGGTAGAGGACATCCTTACTGACAGAGATAGGGAATTTGGATGAGAAGCCTATATAAAACTTTGTTACTTTAATTTACTATCTCAAGCTCAAACTCTGTTTAAATTCTTCATGAATTGTGGACCCAAAACCTAAATTTCTTTGTACTTTCCATTCCTTTCAAATGTTTTGTTTCTTTGCCTAAAAAGTGTAAAAGCTGCTTGCTTTGGCCACTTCTTACTTCTCAGGTCCCATTTCTCTAAGATATAGTCCGCATGAATTAAAATGTGTTTACTTTACTTCTGTTAATTTGTGTCAATTTTATTATTAGTCTAACTACAAGAACTCAATAATTGCAAGGTGAGTCATTAATTCCAGCCAACCATTTTTTTCACTTTTAATATGTATATTTTATATGTATATACATTCTAGTTCCCACTTATTTAACATGAGTTTATGTATTAATAACTTTAAATATTCAAGTTTTTCTTTCCTGTTGTACCTTGACAGTATGTTTTTTCAGGACCTGACTATTATTTCCCCTAATGTCTTTACATTAATCTTAGCTAATGAAAGGTACTTTGTAGCAAGTTATTAGAGAAAAATATGGACTTTAGAATTAGATAGACATAGACTTGAATCCTGGCTCTCTAATTTTTTTTTCTTATTAGACAATGACCTAATTGTCCAAACTTTCTGAGCCTGTTTTATTATCTGTAACAGAGAATTGCTAAGAGAGCTCTCGAAAATGGAGCAGGGAGGCCATGGAAGAAGTATTGAATATGACTTATGCACATCTCTGCCCAGATGGAATCTAAATTTTGACCACTTATTGTCTTAATATGGGCATCCAGAACATCTGCACAATGTTCCAGAAACTTAAGATACTCATTGAACCCTTACCCTACATAACTCGCAACAGACTGTCCCTTAAGAATAAATATTTCCTTTTTGCTTCAGAGCCAATCATAATTCTTGCAAGACAACTTTAACAACATTGAAGCTTTGACCTTTATAAGCCCCTTACTCTTTCTTTTTCCTGGAACACACTTTCAGTTTTACCTAAATCTGTGTTTCCTGAATTGCAGTTCCTAAGACCTCAAATAAATCTCTTTGTCCCTTCCAGCCTCCATACTGATTATTGTTCAACATTACATGGCATTAGAAGTGGGATCTGAAGTGACTCACCTCTACCTCTAATGCAAATAAGGCACCTGCAGGAGTCCCTTGTACTCTCTTGTCTCCTCATTGGCCTTGGATTATGGGGGTAAGTCCTCTCGGTTCAGAACCTCCCATTTTGGTTGAGGTTCTGAGCCTTTATTTAGATGTCCTCTGTTGCCGGCTTTATCTGGGAAGGGAATCCTTCATCTTGATGAGTACTCAGTTATGTGGTGTTCACTTTTTAAAGACTCTGCCACTTTTTAAAGGCTCTGGAGTACTATCCAGAACTCTAGTTCATTTTATGTTTAAAACGTACATACCTTCCTCTTGTAAATTTCTGTTGCATTGGACTAAAATCACCCGAGATGATTTGAAACTCTGTTGATCCACTTGGGGCTGACATTCCTGTGTCAATTAATACATCTGCTTATAGGAGAGCTTAATGGCTAGAGAATGAATGGAAGCTGTTGATTGAAAAGGTCCTCCTGATGATTTTTCTAGAATAGGCATAATGAGGCAAGCAGATCTCAAAAGCTGGTTAAAGAGCTCCACAAATTCCCCTTCTGTTTCCTAAATACACTGACTGGTGTGTTATTCAACAATGCATCCAATGGCCTGATGAAAATATCTATGACTATAATGGCCATTTTGAAAAAACCATTAAGGACCTGACGGATAAAACTGCCAGTTTATTTAACTCTGCCTTTATGGCAGGATTACAAGATTACTTAAGTGCCTTAGTTAAACAATATTCCTTAACATGGATTACTCTGAGACCCTGTGAATTGGCTACTCTAGCTGAACACTCTTTCGGACTCTTGCTCAGAAATCTGAACAGAAAACTACCAGAGCCATGGATTCTCAGATCCAAATGACTCAGTTTACAAATCTTCAAATGAAACAATTGTCCAGTCCCCTCCATCTGTAGAGCTCACTAATGGAATAATTAAAATTCAGCTAGCAAAATTAGTTGAGTCATTTCAGCTGCCTTGGCAAAAGCACTGTCTTTAATTTTGCTTGTCTAAAATCTTCTCCCTCAGGAAGAAATAGATTGTCTCCATTCCCTACTGTGTGCAGACTTTTGTGCAGGCTTGTTGACTTCCTGTGGTTTTTCTTTAGATGTACCTTGTTCACACGGTTTGTTTGTGAGATTACTGAAGGGGAGGCTAGGGAAGAGATCTGGTCACCTGTTAATTACTTATTCTTCATTTCTGCTTCTTTGGCAAGGTATTCTGTGATCAAAAGATTTGAAAGGTGTTGCTAGGGCCGGAGATGAGTAGAGTATGGGGGTGCCTGGTTTAAGTTTAGTGACAAGAGAAAGGGGCCTCAGGCAGAGAGCTCTTTCCTGCCAAAAGCTGCTTACAGATATACTTGTGGAAAGTCTTACATGTTGTGGAAATTACTGTTAATAATTGCTGATCTACAAAACTATACTTCTTCCTTTCTGACATAAAAAATTTACACTTGACTGACAGAAAGCATAACTAAACTATTATATTATACCCATGTGCTTAGTGATAAGATTGAAATATCTCATAATTTAAAAAACTAAAAAGAAAGTAGAGAGACAACAAGACCCGTGAAAAATTGACAATGAAAATTTTTATTCAGAGGAGCTAACGCTATTATTGGAATTGGGCTTTTAATCTGATTGAGCTTTTTGACAGCCTGTATAAAAAAGAACACATGAATTACAGCATTCTCATTATTGAGAAGGCAGAAGCATGGCAGTGTATAAAATAAGAATTTATCCAACACTAAATTCTATAGGTATGCCAAATATACATTGTGGCAAGAGGACAAATGGCTGAGGATTAAAATTCATATTTTACCTAGGCCAAAACTGAAGCCAAAGAGCATCATCATAGAATGAACTTCTGGGAACAGAGAAAAAAATTGAAAATTTTCTCAACTAAAGAAAATTGATCATGGATGTTGTACATCCTTTTGCGATTTTTTCCTTCTTGTCATATTTTGAGGTAGCAAAATATATAGTGGACTCAGAAATGAAGTTTGCTCAGCTGCATTTCCAGCAGCCAGGATTAAAGTTGTTCATTCCTGAAGAGGAATATGGGAAGTATATACAAGTGTCTACGCCTGTAAACCTTTTGAGCCATTGAAATCTACTTCTTTAAGTAAGCTGTGAAAACAACTCCTCCAAGATTCCAGTGGACCTCCTTTCCTGGGAGAAACTTAGAACATAAAGGTTAGAGAAACTGCAGGTCCTTTCACTGTAGTTGGGTTGGACATAAAATGACAATGAAGTAATGTCCTTCTACTGTATACTCAGCTAGTCTGGCACCTCTGGTGGTTCTGTGGCTTATGTGTCACAGAGTCATCTATTAGAGACCCAAACTCCTTATCACCATGGCTTTATTCAAGTCATGCTTACTTCTTTTGTAATCTACCATAACAAGTGAGCTAGATCATACCAGAATGCATCCAAGTGAATCCACTGGGTGCCAATACATATTCTTCCCAGCCTATAGTGTATAACAGTGTCCCTACATCCCTGCCAAGAGAACAATTCCTTTTCTTGCCTGCTGGTTTGCTGACATAAGAACCCTGAAGTGTTGAAACTGCACTATAGCTTATAGTTCATTAGGTCTCTTGTTTTCCTCCTGGAAAAAGTATTTCCTTTTTGGGAAATAGGACTTTGAAACCTACAGGACCCAGAGGTGCAGGAACAGAAAGAACAAATTCCCCAAATAATTCAATGAGATTGAGGGTAAGTGGGGCTACTCCTGCTTCCACTCTTGGTTTCTATACTGCATATTCTATTTATTGGAGATACGGCACTACATAAAATTTAAGTTGGTTTAAGTTGTTTACTGAATCCTTAAGAATAGCAAAGCACCCTAACCAAGTATTGACTCCAATCTGATGCTTTCGCTTTGCCTCCGAAAGGCATTTTGATAAATTTTTAACATTGGCAGACTCTAGGTTTTCGAATATGTGATATGAGCAGTAAATCCCATGATCATATGCCTACTCCTGCATATTCCTTGTTATTTTTTGTGGGTCCTGTGGTTTGATATGATGCTATATGGGATCTCATACTGATGGATCAAACATCCTCTAAGCCCTCAGATGGTGGTTCTGGTTGATATTGAAGTCAAACACATACTTGGATTGTGTGTCTCTCTCTGTCAGAATGAATTTTAGCCTCTTCCAGGGTAGACAGGGTCAAGTGAAGTCAATTTACCATCAAGTGTACAGTTGATTTATTTGAGGGATCCCACTGTATTAGGAGCTTAGTTTCGGTTCTGTTGCTGGCAATAGTAACAACAATAGCTAAAGCCACCTTCATAACTAGGGATCCATGCAGTTGGACCTATACATAGCCTCCATCCCAGCAACCACAGTTATTCCATAAATGTGCCAATTGTATCAGTTTTGGGTGGTTGATGAAAGAAAGCGATTGGATTTCAACAGGCCAAATAATTGTGTCTACCTGTTTTTTAGTGTCCCTTCTGTGAGGCTCTCCCTACTGAACATCACCCTGTGACACAAATATCCTCATGTTTAATATTTTAATTATGTTACCAGAAATGTGTAAAAACAACAAACACATAAAGCCACATCATATGATCTTTCCTCCATATTGCTGTTATTCAAAAGAACAGGCAGTTAAAGGAGTAATGAGAATAACTTCTATTAGATGATTTTCTTCCTATAGTCTAGTTACTAAATTTTTTTATAAGCAGATTTCTTCATTTTTCTTCTCACAAATGTACAAGCTAAGAGCACACAAAGATCATAAATTTGATATTGATTTGACATTCACTATGTAGATTTTGAGGTTTTTTTTTTTGTTTTTTAACCAGCCTTAAATTAATGAGGTTTCATACCTTATGAACAGGATTTGAAGATGTAAGGAGACTAATAATTTATAGTTACAGAATTTGCCTTTATCTGTTAAAAATAAACTGAATTTAGGAAGATAAAAAATAACTTTTGCCACAGAGTAAAGGAAAAAAGGTGTTATGAAGGTTAAAAAAGTCAACAAATTAAACAATTTTCGAAGTATACATTATTTTCATTTTAAAAAGTCAATTGAAAGTATGATGAAGACAACAAAACTTTTTATAAGTGTTGTTAATATAAACTGTCTTTTTCAGATAGATGTGTTTTTAACAGTTAAGTCTTGCTCTTTTTGGCATTCAAGTTAAACCTGGAAAGGCATGTACTGTTTAAAAAAATATAGACTGTGTTTGAAGTTGTTTCCTCTATTTTCAATCTATATAGTTTTGAAATTATGAGTTGCTGCAACTCATATTAAAATGTTACATGAATCAAAGTTGTGAATATAGCATTTTATCTTTTAGATATTGAATATTTTAAAAACGATTTATGACAAATAAAGGACACAAATAAAAGTCATAAATACAATAGGGATTTTACTTCAGATTTTATTTAATCAGTATGTAGTACTTATAATGTGTGTTGGGAAGGGGAGAGGGACTGTATGGAACACAGAGTAATTAAATACACAGTCTCTGTTCTCTAAAATATTATAGTAATCTAACATAGAAAACACATTCTATTCTTTCACTTCTTTCCCTTTTTCCTTCCCTCCATTTATTTTTCCTCTTTCTAATATTTAATTATTCCTGGAGGGTTAGCATAACTGGAATACTGAGAAATTATTTCAGATTTGGACAGAGACCCACCTTGTCTGGTCAGGTCTTTCCTTAGCCTGAGGACTGAGGTCCCCTCTCATCCTCACAAGAGAAGCATGATATCCCTACAGCTTTAAATACGTGGCAGCTTTTGTGCTGGAGAACAGATGCTGTGGAAAGATAGATATTTAGAAAATGTCAAGAGGTGAGAATATAGTGATGAAAAAAATAAAGTAAATGAACAGATATCCATGTTCATGAATTAGAAAGTTCATCATCTTTAAGATGTCAGTTCTCTCCAAATTTGTCTTAAATTTTACACCATCTTATTCAAAATATCAGCAGGGCTTTTAGTAGAAAATGAAAGAATGACTCTATAATTATACAGAAATACAAAGTACTTCAAATAGCCAAAACAAAATTTTTAAAAATGAATATGTAAGGCATATACTTTATGATAGTGAAATACAATATAAAGCAACAGTGATTAAGATTGTGAGCTAAAAGTAGACAAATATACAACGAAAAAAATCGAGTCCAATTGACCACATATATGGTCAATTAATTTTCAACAAAAGTACCTGCAGTTTGACAGGTCCCCAAATTACCCTCAGAATTAATAATTTGTTAGAAGAACTCATAGAACTCAGTAAAGTTGTATATTCATGGTTATGATTTATTACAATGAAAATATACAAATTAATTAAAATCAGCGATGGGAAAAGGTACATATGGCTGGGTCCAGGAGAGTTCTAGGTGGAAGCTTCCCATTATCTTCTTCCAATGAAGTCATTTAGACAGCGCTTACTTCTCCCAGAATGGAGTACTGTCAAACATAGAAGCTCACCCAAGCCATGGTGTCCAAGAATTGTACCGGGCGGGTATCAGTGAAGTATGCATGATAGACCACCTCTATGACTGACCTTAGTCTCCAGTACCTCCAGAGGTCCAGATGATATTACATGGCCCAAGGTTCTCATTATAAAATGCGTTGTTAGCATAGACTATCAGGCATGACCCAAGGTTCCCAGGTAAACAAAGACACTTTTATCAGGTAGAACATTCCATGAGCTTAGAGATTATCTTCCAGGAGTTGGACAAGGCCAAACCTTTTTTTTTTTTTTTTTTTGGACATGACTAATATTTACTGCACAATGCCAAGGCAATTAAATTGAGAAAAGAAAGTCTTTTTAAACAAATAATTCTAGAATTATAGATATCTATGTGGAAGAAATCAACCTTGAACTCTGTTTCACACCATACACAAAAGATAATCCCAAATCTACCAAAAACATAAAGTTAAAATTCCTAGAAGAAAATCTATGGGAAAATTTTTTGACTTGAGTTAGGCAAATGCTTATTAGCAAACAAAATTAATAATTGTATAAGAAACATGACTGAGAACTTATTTCATTAAAAATTATCTTCATGGGACTTCCCTGGTGGCACAGTGGTTAAGAATCCACCTGCCACCTGCAGGGGACATGGGTTCAATCCCTGGTCTGGGAA
Organism: Mesoplodon mirus; assembly: GCF_964341445.2. Classification (NCBI taxonomy): domain Eukaryota; kingdom Metazoa; phylum Chordata; class Mammalia; order Artiodactyla; family Ziphiidae; genus Mesoplodon; species Mesoplodon mirus. The sequence continues at coordinate 33,780,648 of NC_138983.1, forward strand.
GATTCCACATGCCATGGAGCAACTAAGCCCATGTGCCACAACTACTGAGCCTGTGCTCTAGAGCCTGGGAGCCACAACTACTGAAGCCCGCATGCCTAGAACCTGTGCTCCACAACAAGAGAAGCCAATGCAATGAGAAGCCTGCACACCACAATGAAGAGTAGCCCCCGCTTGCCACAATTAGAGAAAGCCCGAGCACAGCAATGAAGACCCAACACAGCCCAAAATAAATAAATTAAGTACTTAATTAATTTAAAAAAATTATCTTCAAATGTAATATAAAAAATGGAAAGAAAATCACTGATAGAAAATACTTGCATTATGTGTATTTTACAAATTCTTTGTATCCAGAATACAGCAAATTTGCAACTCAATGAACCTAAAAAGATAAACCCAATCAAAAAATCAAGATTGAACATGTATTTTATAAAAGATGATTACGTAAGTGAATAATAAGACAGTCATTGGGAAAATGCAAATTCAAACCACAGTTAAAAAGACCAACGATACCAAAGGTTAACAAGAATACAGAGTGACTGGATTTTTTAATATATTATTTATGAGAGTGCAAAATTATACAACTTCTTGGGAAAAATGTTTGTTTCTTTGGGAGTTAAACATACATTGACCATAAGACCCAGCAATTCTTACATAAAAGAAACGAAAACATATATTCACAAAAATATTTTTTATAAAATATATACAAGCACTGTGTTTGTAACACCTAATATTGGAAACAAACTACATTTCCGTCATTAGATGAATGGATACAAAAATTGAGGCATGTTCACACAGTGGAATACTACACCTCAATAGAAATAAGGTATCACAACTTGCAATGACATGATTGCATCTCAGAAACATTTTATTGTGTGAATAAAAATAGTGTGCTGAGGAAAAGAAGATGGGGTCAAAAGAGTACATACTGTGTGACATTTTTCTATGAAGTTCTAGAACAGAGGAAGCTAGTGATAGAAAACAGATCAGTGATTATCTGACTTAGTGGAGGATGGGCAGCAAAGAAGAATGAGATAACATTTTGAGGCGATGGAAATGCTCTATATCTTGATTAGGATGGTGAATACTTGGGTATACACATTTTTTCAACTCATTGAATGGCACACCTGAAGTGTGTACATTCTACTGTATCTAATTTTTTGTCAATAAAATTTATTAAAAATAATTAACAAATGAACAGATGATGACAAAGATGGGATCAATATAAATGAATGTACTCATTTTAGTCTCTTAGGAAATTGTTAAATTCTTACTCCCTGATATCAGAATCTTTCTGCTTAGTCCCCACTTTTATTGGAGTGTTCAGGGTCCAGTCTATGAAGAATCAGGTATCAGAGTGAGGAATTTCTCACTTAAAAAAAAAAAAAATCCAGAGCCCAATTTAACAAATACCAATACCACTTTCCCTTACAAAATGTAAGATAAAAAGAAAAGAAAGAAAGAAAAATGAATGAAAGAAAGGAAGGAAAGGAGGTTAACACTTCATAAAGGGATTTAGAGAGCAAATAATTTGAGGGATACCTGGAGCAGAAAGGGAATTCAGTATTTGTAGTTAGGAATCTGGCATTGAGAAAATAAGTTGAGTTTCACAGCAGTGATCAAAATGAAGTAGGAAGAGGATTTACAAATTGCTGGAATTTATCCATGGCTTACTTTTATGAACTTGTGAGGAAGCTAACCATCAATGACCTGAAAACATAAATGATGCTTAATGAGTTTTTATTGCTTTTTCAAGGTTCTTAAATGATACACAATGTTCTTAGATACAGCAGTCTTTTGAAGTAAGTGAAGCAAATATTCTTCAATCATTATTAATAACTCAAACCAAAAATATGTAAAGACTAAATCCATTTCAGGATTTACCTAAAGTATAGGCAAATGCAAACTGATTAAAAATGCAAACATAGAATTTGGAGAAATGCTGGTTTCATTAATTTTATATTGCCACACTGTCTTTTTAACATTCTCTCTAAAACTTCTACCACAATCTGAAGAATAGAATGGCCAGCATTCCACTACTGACACCAGAAATAATGTTTTTGAAAATATCAGTATTGTTTTATATTGCGGTAATATTTTCCTTGAAGATTTCAACTTAATTATGGAGACTATTATTTGTATTATTTTCCCTCTAGCCAGGTATATCATTTTGAAACTGTCTATGGAGCATATACCAAATGGCTTAATTCTAGGAAAGTCATTGTGTGGAATTCTGCCTCAGTTAAAAAAAAATGATTTGAAATTGTTTATTCAGATATATTAATACAATAGGAGTAAAAGTGAAATAAATAAAAAATACTTTTTAATGTAGAAAGGGAAGATGAATTGAGGGTAGAATATATACTTCAAATACATGCTATAGATCTTGTACAATCCTTTGGGTAGGCAAGAAATGCAGGTTTTTGTTGTTATTGTTTGGTTATTTATCAGGGCAAAAAATCTGTAAAGTTTTTCTCCCATGTCATTTTGCTAGAAGTTTTATTATTTCATATTTTACATTTAAGACCATGATCCACCTTAATATGGTTGATTCTATATGAGGTGCCAGATTTAGATCAAGATTTTCCTCCTCCTCCTCTCCTTCCTCCTCCTCCTCTCTCTTTCTTCTTTTTTAACCTACGGATGCCCAATTTCTCTAGCACAGTTTGCTGAAAAGACTATCTCTACTACATTGAGCTACTTTGTCCCTTTGTCAAAAATTAATTGATTACTTGGGCATATTTGTGTGGTGGGCATATTTATGTGGGTCTATTTCTCACATTCTGTTCCATTTTTCTATTTGTCTCTCTGTCAGTACCACATTCTCCTGATTACTGATTACTGCAACTATGTAATCATCTTTATTATCAGGAATCACTATTCCTCTCAATTATTCCTTCTTTTTTCAAAATTGTTCTGTCTCTTCCAGGGCTTTTCCCTTTCCATATAGATTTTAGAAAAAGTTTTTATGTTTACAAAGAAGCTTGTTAATATTAGATAATAATTTTGTTAAACCTATAGCTTAATTTAGGAAGAATTAACATTTTAAGTGAGAGTCTTCCGATCCACGGATATGGTATATTTCTACATGTATTTAGCACTTCATTGATTTATTTCATGAGTATTTTACAATTTTTATCATATAAGTCCTGTTCCTGTCTTGTTACACCATAGATTTACACCTAGGCATTTCATTTACAATGGAACAATTGTACTCGATATTGTATTTTTAAATATTGATTTTTGTTTGCTTTTGGTGTATAGAAATGCAATTAGATTTTGTGTGTTAACCTTGAATCCTTTGACCTTACTGACCTCACTTTTCTGTTCAAGGAGGGTTTTTTTCTTATTGCAGATTTTGTGGGTTTTCTATGTAGACAGTTAATGCTGTCTGCAAATAAAAGCAGTTTTATTTGTTTCTTTTCAATCTGTATAGCTTTTATTTCCTTTCCTTGCCTTATTAGAGTGGTCAAAACATTCGGTAATATATCAAATAAGAATGGTAAACATTCTTGCCTTTCATCTGATATTAGAGGGAAAGACTTTCAGCCTTTCACTATTGAATATGATGATAGATGTAGAATTTTGTACATATTCTTTATGAGGTTAAGGAAGTTTCTCACTATTCCTACTCTACTGGGAGTTTTTAATCCTGAGTGAGTGTTGAATTTTGTTGAATGCTTTTTTCTGTGTTCATTGATCATATGATTTTTTTTTTAAGAATTTTAAAATGGTTGATTACCTTGATTGAGTTTTGAATTTTGAACCAGCCTTGCATACCTGGAAGAAAACCCATTTGGACATGGTGTATCTTAAAAAACACATTGCTGGATTATATTTGCTCTTTTGTTAGAGGTTTTTGCATCTAAATTTATTAGGTATATTGACCAGTAATTTTGATTTTCTAATTTTTCTGCTGTCCCTGTTGAGCTTTGGTATCAATTTAAACTGGATTCATTGGAAGTGTCCTCCCTTCTAATTCCTATTATAGATTGTATAAAATTGTCATTAACCTTTTTTTTTTAAATGTTTGATAAAATACACCAGTTACTATCTGGGTCTCCAGATTTATTTTTCAGGAGCTATTTAATTATAAATTCAACTTCTTTGGTAGATATAGGATTATTGAGGTTATATCTTTCATCTTGGCTGAGTTTTGGTAGCTTGTGGGTTTTGAAGAATTGGTCCATGTCTTCTGTTTGGATTTATGAGTACAAAGTTGTTTGTGGTATGCCCTCATTATGCTTGTAATGGTTGCAGGATCTGTTGTGCTATCCCCTGTTTTATTACTGATACTGATGTCTTATACATTTTATGTTTGTCAAACTTGCTAGAGGTTTATCAAGGTTTAACTTGCTAGAGGTTTAATTTTATTGATTTTTAAAATTAAAGTACTAAAATTTTGTATCATCAATTTTCTTTATTGTATTTCCTTAGTTTTATTCACTACTGCCCTTATCTTTGTTATTTCCTTCCATATGTTTGCTTTGAGTTTATCTTGCTCTTCTTATTTTCTAGCTTAAGATAGGAACTTAGATTATTGATCTGAGATATTACCTCTTTTCTATTATAAGCATTTCATTCCATCAGTTTCGCTCTAAGCACTGCTTTGTCTACTTTCCACAAATTTTGATAAGTTGGTGTCCCTTTTCATTCGGTTCTACATATTTTTTTCAAATTTTCATTTGGGATTTCCTCTTTGATTCATGGATTATTTAGCAGTGATTGCTTAATTTCTTAGCATTTGGTGATTGTATTGTTGTCCTTCTGTTATTGATTTCAAGCTTAACCCTATAATGAGGTTCACCATGACCATCCCCAAATTTTATAGGAGAAGATATAGTATAAGTGGGATCATAGAGAAAGAATTCCTTAAGGATCATCTGGGATAGTGAGAGCAGAACAGGGACATTGGTAAAGGACTCACCAAAGAGAAGATGTTTTATCTGTCTCTTAAGAGATGAATTTGCTTATTAGACAAGGTAGAGTGGAGGTTGGGGCACAGAATAGATGAAGAAAACTATGCACACAAGCAAATGCCCAATTAGAAAAATATGAAACAATAAGCTATGTATAATAAATGATGTTTCCAATTCATACTGCAATGAAGGTGGCAGCACTGAAAAAAGATGGGGCTAGAGAGATAGTCAAAGATTACATCTATAAGTAGACCTATCTTTAAATCATACCCAGGCAAATAGACACATGGGTGCCCATATACCATATGTCTAAATTTCATAAGTTACGATTTAAGCTAACTGTTAAGTATGTAACATACATACTTTCACAGTGGTCTGACAAGCCAGGCTCTAATTTAGAAATCTCAAACTTCTTGAATTTCTCCACCAAAATGATCCAGTAAGAGGAGAGCTTTTCCTTGTGGTTTGCCTTTCTTCTTTTGCCAAACCTAGCTCCACCATATACCATAAAATGCCTGTCACCCATGCTTGCAGATCCCCTGACCCTCGGCACATCTCCCACAAAGAAGCTCTCCACAGACATTCATACAGCATTTCCCCTTGACCATATAGATTACCTATTGGGTAATGATGTGCCCAGAGGAAAGCTGGAAAGATACCCTGCAAAACATGGGTTCTAGGGCCTTATATGCTAATTATAATAACTTGGATATTTTCTTGCTGACTAAAGTGAGATACTGAAGACTTTTAATGTAATTAGTTTGTATACATTTTTAATTTTCACATAGCTATAAATTAGTGTTTAACATAAGTAGGAATAATTTTCCTTACAAGGAAAAGCAATGCATGAAATTATCAATCCTCTTCAAAAGACTTCATTTATTAAGGTACTGCATGCTAGGTAGAATTCGAATTAACAACCTACTAAATGAAGTGCTCACAAACACTTGTCATGTGAAATGTTCTGTATATTTCAGATACCCGAAATAACTGTTAAACTGGGAATTTAATTATGCTAATGAGACATCCCAATCAATGGGAGTAATAGACTTGCCTCAAAATATATTATATTTGCATACCTTTAGGATAAGCCTCACACCACCACTGCTGCTGGAATCCTCTGTCTACCTCTAAGTTAAAAAAAAAAAAAAAAAAAAAGCTTAACGGATGGACGTAGACCTGGAAGTGGAATCTAGGCAGCCTGGTTTTCACAGAGCATTGTCCAATTGTTCCCCATTCATTCCTTAAGCATGCAGACTGAAACTCTAGCAATTTTTTCTAACACTTGTTCACCCACCCTGTGACTCCTACACTAAATAAACATGACAATGATGGTGAATGATGGAATAATTTATATCTTAAAAAAGAAAATGTCAAAGACAGTAGCTTTGTCATGTCCTAAAACTGTTGTATCTACTGTACTTAGGGATGAAGGGAGGCACTCATTTAATGAGTTAAAATATCAAACAGCAAAACTCCCATTTTTTATCAACATTAAGAACAATCTTTATCACAAAGCTAGGTGGGTCACTATCATCAGTGCTCACTTTGTTAATTCTACTTGTTTTCCTGTCACTCCATCATTTCTGATAATGTAGTTGCTGAATTAGCTGTATCTCCAAGGTAGAAAGCATTAGGTGACTGGACTCAAGTTCTAGAATCCTCATGTATACAGCAGGAGCTCTGGTATCACAGTTTGAATCTTCCACCCTATGTGAATGATGGATTGGAATAAGTTCTTTGGGGTATGTGTGGGATCTTCTCATTTAGGTTGGGAGTCCTAAGTGGCTTAGTCCAAAAGTTGACTGCCTTGGTCCATTTCTTCCAGGACAGTGGTAATTAAATTTGGATTGTCAATGATCCTTTGTCAATGTGATGAAAGCCACATTATACCCCCAACTTAGAAAAGCATATGAATCCACTCAAAAATTTGTATGCAATTTCAGGGAGATCCTGCCCCTCTGGAGCTTAGTCATAGGACCTCTTAAGTGTCCCAGGTCTCTTTCCTTCAGAATCATGTTATTCAAAGCTCCTAATACAGGGTGATCTAAATATAGATGGTAATTAGAAAGTATTGATTGGATAAATAGTAGTTTTCTTTGGAGAAGCAGATGGAGTCTTTTGCTAAACTTTTTAAAATTTTTAAATTATTTTCTTATAAGGAACTGAGTCTCCATTATAAATTTTAAATTTGTTTAAATATTGAATTCAATTAACATTTGCTGTGCTTCTGGCAAACATCTTATTTATAGACAATTAAAGAAGCAATAACTTAGTGTTTAAGAACATAGACACTAGAGTCAGAATGGTTTGGATTTAAATTGGTGAAACTGTGCTTCAGTTTAATAAAGTTCAGAATATAATAATATCTGGTTCATGAGGTTGTTATGTCAATCAAAAAAGTTAATGCATATAAAACAACAAAAAAAATCTGACATAGTAAGTGCAACTAGTATTTAGTTGTAATTTTTTATAAGAAAGTTTAATATACAAAAAATACTCTTTCCAGATATATATTTAATAAAAAGTAACCATCAAGAAAGGTTACATTTAATATTAGGTACTGAAATTTACATTTGTAGTTGAAAAGTAAACATTTTAAATGGGCCATTTTGTAGAAATGTAGAGTGCTCTTTTTTTCTCATCCTTTTTTCTCTAAGACTAAGCAGTCAGAGTAAGAAGAGTGGGAAAGATCAACTGTAGTTTGATTCATGTGGATTAATTTGGGCTAAGGAGCAATTCCATATTTAAAAGTTTAGCCTTTAGAGAGAAGTCCAACATCAAACTCCTAATAAGACCACACAGGTTCTTTACCTTTGAGATCGATATTCTACTTATGCATTCATAGAGTTAAAATGAATGGGGAAAGAAAATAAGACTTGCTAGTGAAAACTTGTAGATAATGTAATAGAATATGAGTGTTTGTAGAACAAAGATCATTTTGGCACTCACTTTGCTATTTCTTGTCCAAAAAAAAAGCTGTTCTTAATATTTTTGTTTTGTTTTCTAGTGGGAAATTATGTTTTGAGAGAACATATTTACTACTTATTTGAATAGCTATTATTCCTTTTTCAATGCTATTGCACTGAATTTACAAATCTGTATCATTCAGCCTACTGTTTGTGAACGGCTTGCAAATGCAGATAATGGAGCTAATGCAGCTCCAGATTTTTATTTGTAATCTAGCTAGGCATACAAGAGGCAAAACTCTTCATTATCATTGCAATTCCTCAAGGGATGTGAATTGTCTCTATTTTATAGGATATCCTAGGGGATCGAGGCTACAAATCTCATGCACTACAGAAAAGTGATAACTTTCATAGCCAACATAGTCCAGGTGGATTTATTACATGGAAGCTTGACTTAGTACTTATTTCTTCTGCATCTGTAAATTACAGTGTCTGTGGAATAGATCATCAAGGAAGGGGAATCATTCTCTTTGTATTTCTACTTCACCTGAAGATAAAAGTTTAACAGACTCTATTACATGTATAACTATAGTTTAGAAGACTACTTCCTCATAAACACTGGCTACATTTAATGGCCAGTTTTTTATGACTCCTTGGAGTAATGGTATTTGATACCCTAGATTCTAACCTTAGCATCTTGTTCCCATTTTTTTTTAGACTTGAAATACTTTTCCACTTTCTACATTTACATAAATTCTATTTGTGATTTAAGAGATTATTAAAGGTTCATCTGCTCCATGAAGTTTTCTCTGACCACCCAATATGAAATAATCTTTTTTCCCTCTCTAGCATTTGTTGTCTGTGACATTCATTTAAAATGTATGACTTTTGCCTCTGTAAATTTGCATTTGGCTATTGTATGAGCAATTGAATCTGTTGGATTCTCCCAATGAGCTTGTAAACTCTTTTAACACAGAATCATATTTTACACATAAGGAGGTGTCCTCCCTATTCTATCTCCAAAGACAACTAGAGGGCTTTTTTTTTTTTCCTTGCTGAGACCCCTGCTAAGTCTTCAGACTCCGACGATAGGCTAAAGCAGAGGTTAGCAAATTATGGCCATTGGTCAAACCCATTGGCTGCTTATTTTTGTAAATGAAGTTATATTGGAACACAACCATATCTACTCATTTATATATTGTCTATGGCTGCTTTCTTGTAGGCTGAGTTGAGTAGTTGCAACAAAGACCATATGGCCCACAGAGCCAAACATATTTACTATTTGACCCTTTACAGAAAGAAAAAAAAAAAGTTAGCCAATCCATAGAACACTACCCCAACTTGGAATTACCCTCTCTTTCTCCATGCTGATCCTGTATCTTTGGTGAGGCTAATGGGCTTCCATCGTTACCTCCATTATAACCCTCCCTACCCAATCTCTTCCCTTCTGAAGTAAAGACCTGCCTTACTGGATTTCATCAATTCTCTTGACCCTATATTTGAACCCAAGAAAAAGGCTTATCCTAGACGTTGCTCTACTCCCTGTTTGAAAGCCATTAAGGCCCAGGCCTCATAGACACTTTTCCGTACCCCTATCTTCTATGTCCCTACCCCTACCTCCTGCTGCTCTAGAGGCTCAAGAATGAGAGGAAAGCAGGAGAGTCCTGGCTCAGCTGAATACGGACCATGCCAAGTGAGATAAAGAGATCAGATTTTCCATAAGGTTTTTCCTTTAGCAAGAAACATAACCTGAGTAAAAAACTACAGAGAAAATTATAGACAAGTTTTCAATAAGGGGTTGTGAATCTGAAACCATTATAAAACAAATTACATTTCAATCAACTACCAGCAGGAAGGCTGAATTATCTTTCTGTTCTCTCTATAGAAAATCTTATTTCAGAATTGTTGTCATGGAAGAGGTGGGCTAATAGTATACAACTAAAAATGTAACAAAACAGTAGTATAGAGGTGAGACAGTCAACTAAGTAAATGCTTCAATTACATTATTTTGGAGGGATTTTGTATTTGATATTTGCCAGATCTTTACACTTAATAATATGTTGTTATTTCTCTTATACTTTTTTTTAGCTATGCTTGCCTTTCTTTTTTAAAATTTATTTATTTATTTATTTATTTTTGGTTGCATTGGATCTTCGTTGCTGTGTGCAGGCTTTCTCTAGTTGCACTGAGTGGGAGCTACTCTTTGTTGTGGTGCACTGGCTTCTCATTATGGTGGCTTCTGTTGTTGCAGAGCACAGGCTCTAGGCCTGCAGGCTTCAGTAGTTGTGGCACACATGCTTAGTTGCTCTGCAGCATGTGGAATCTTCCTGGTCCAGGGATTAAATCTATGTCCCCTGCATTGGCAGGCGGATTCTTAACCACTGAGCCAGCAGGGAAGTCCCTCTTATACTTCTTAATAAGTATTCACTTTTATATCTAATTTTGTAATCATATTACTGTATTTTTTCTTCTTTAAAAGCACTTCTCAAAATGTAGATCTACTTGTGTTCATTAACTGCCTGGAGACGCTATCTATATATTCCAGAGGCACCCACATTCATCATGAGCATAGAGGCTCCCCATGACCTTAGACCTTTTTTACTTCCTGTGTTTGCAATATTTGAATCGTAAGACTGTCCATCCATTGACTCCAAGCACCAAAGCAGAATCTCCTTCTCTGGGAAACCTTACCTCTTCTAGGCTGAGTTAGTTTCTCTCTTTTGATCTCTCACAACTGCTTATACCTTCCTCTAACAAAAACTCATTGCCATGTACTTTCATTCTCTGTTTATTTGTCCTGTTTCTCATCAGACTTTTAAGTCCTCTAGGATAGGGACTCGTTATAGATTCATTGTTTAGCATAAAGACTGACTTACAGTTGGCACTATAAATAATATTAAATTCATTTATAAAACCTTTTTAACAAAAATCACAAAAAGGTAATCTTTATTTTATAGATTAATTGATTAAATGAGTAAATAAATAAATATTGGATCGTGGATTAGGTGTCAATCACTGTGCCAGATACGGAGTGCACAACAAAGAATAAGATACAGAACCTACTTCAATTGCAGGAGAAAGTAACAGATCAACTTCTGCTCTCTTCCTAATAGTAATTAACTTTTCCTAAGCCCTCATTCTGCTTTGGACACTCAGGTAAGTATTTCACATGTTTTAACATACTTGATCCTCATATTTACAGTGCAAGTAAATGTTGTTACTGTTATTAACACATTTTACTGATGAGAAAACCAAGTCATTCAATACAAAAGAAACCTGTTCAAGGTTACCTAGACAGTAAGTGGCAATTCTGACCTTAAGCCAGGCAATTTGGCTCCAAAATCCACACTCTTTAACTATCGAACTATTGATTAGACCATTTGTGAGCAACTTCTATGTGCCAGTATTTTGGCTCACAGGGATACATAAATTCATTAGACAGTAGAACAAGACAAAATGGCACTTAAACAACTAAAAATATAAGTAGACTTCTATCCAAGATAAAAGTATAATTTTATATATAATTTGTAAATTTTTTTAATGTAACCAAGTACTTAAATCATAACTTATAAGAGCAGCATGTGTTACAAAAATTAAAATAATAGAAAAAAATAGGTGAACAGTCCCATTATATACAAATAATGTTTTCATGTTCCCATTTATTCCCTTTAAGACCAGTATTGTCCAACATAACTTTTTTTCAATAAATTTAAATTTAAACAATCACACATCACTCACTGGTGGTTACCATTTGGATAACATCTCAAATGCGTATATATCATCTTTTTTACTGATTTTTTTATTGCCTAAAATTTTTTATTGCCGTAAAATTTCTCCCAGGGAATGTGATATTCTTATCTAGACTCTCAGTTTTGGACATTCAGGTTATTCCTAAATTTCTCCTCTCAGAGCAAATCCTACAATGAATTTTCAGTGTGTATCTTTTTCTGCTTTTGTATACAAATATTTGTATCTTGCCTGTCCCGTGAAACTAGTGTTCATATAAACAATAATCTGATATTAGCATTACTCTTTCTAAAAAGTTGAAGATTTTGTATGAATGAGTTCTATTAGTGTAAAACTGAGTTACAATTTCTATCTATCAGATGCTGTAATATAGTAAAGTGTAACTTACAGTTTACCCTGACAAAGATATCATACAATGGTTTTTTTTAGTATTTTTTTCTGTCCTTTTAGCTTTGCTTGAATCTATTGATCATTGTGCCTCCTCTTTGCTATCACTTTTGTAAAATTTATAATTATAATTGTCAGATTGCATCATCTCTTTCTTAGCTTTGCATATTTTATTAAAACCATCTATGCTATACCATCAGCCTATTAATAAACACTTTCCCATTTAAAAGATGATGGAACTCAAAAGAGGATGGCTGTCTTAATAAACTGATCTTCAGATGTTTCCAACATTCAGATCAGGGTTTGTGAATCTTTTACTGAAAAGAAGATCTATTTTTTATCCTCTAATACCTGCATCTTAGCAGTGTACTTCGAGGTTACATTTTGAGCATCTTGACAAAGTAATCATACTTTTTACTTTTTTAGTCTTGCATTTCCTTTTTTTTTTTTTTTTTTTTTTTTTCTTTTTGCGGTATGCGGGCCTCTCACTGTTGTGGCCTCTCCCGCTGCGGAGCACAGGCTCCGGACGCGCAGGCCCAGCGGCCATGGCTCACGGGCCCAGCCGCTCCGCGGCATATGGGATCCTCCCAGACCGGGGCACGAACCCGTATCCCCTGCATCAGCAGGCGGACTCTCAACCACTGCGCCACCAGGGAGGCCCTTGCATTTCCTTTTAATTTGCTGGAAGATTGTTCTCAACTAATGAAGTTAGAAACATCACATTTTATTTCCTTTTACTACAGTTACCTAAATGGGTTATCACAGCATGGTCAGAAATTGGATTCTTTTTGCAGCGCTTTTCCTAACCTAGGCTAACAAGCACATCACATTTATTTTTTTAATACCTTGAAGTTTGCCTCTGAATTCTTCCCCAGGTATATTTATATATATATAAATGTATATATACACTGAAATATAATGCATGGCAGAAGTTATCTCTTCCTTTTTTTTTTTCCTTATCCTGTCCCAGCATGCATCCCTCTTGATCACGGCATAAGTTTTTATTACTTCCATGACATTCAATCTGTTCTCTTTTTAATTAACTCATGCACACTGTTGCCACACTAAAATTTATAATATGTCTATCATGTTATTCCATTTCCATGCTTAAAATGTCTTACAAATCTCTTATTTTCCTTTAGGATAAAGTTAAAATATCCTATTGCATAGGCTGTTAGAACAAGTCATAGAGATCTGGAATTGAATTCTGGCTTTGCCACTTAATGACATTTGATTTTGGATAAATACTTTAACTTTGATAGACAATTTCTTTGTATACATAATTGCCTCTCCCTGTGAAAGTATCAGAAAAAGTAAATGAGACAATGACTGCGATACAGTAAGGGCACAGTAAATGTTTTCTCCACTATATTCCCATGATATCATTTTTAAGTCTTTCCAATATATTTTCTCAATATTGTTAAATTTTACTATGCCTTTCCAAAATTCATACCATACAGTGTTCAACTTCTTTGATAAATATAAAGAAGATTACTATATTTCTGAACTTACAGAACTTATGTCTCTAATTACAACAAAGACAAGGTGGTTGAAGTTCAGAAAACAAAGGCAAGAGTTGCAAGACAGGTCAGGAGGCTGAGACCAGATGGCAAAAGTTATTTCTGAGAGAAATTGTTCTTAAGCAAAACAAATGGCTATTAAGGATTTTTTATCAAGATAAAAACAGAATAAACTGGGCTGTTTAAGCAACATCACTCTCACTGAGAATGTGAATTAGAAGGACTAGAGGCTGAGAAGGGGTATTCTTAAAGAAGTTACTGGAGATAGTGGCAAACTGGGTAATAGTGTTGATAGTAGAAATAAAGATAAATGGAAGAAGTGAAGAGAAATCTGGCAGGTAATGTTGACTTGGTTATGACTGGATGGGAGTGTGTGGTAGTGAAGGGACACAGTAGTGTCAGTGATGGCTGCCAAGTTTACGGGTCGAACTACTAAATGGGTGACTCTTGTTTTACTTTTCCATAGCATTTCTTTATCTCGTTACAGGTGCTTTATTCCCCCTCAATGGACTGCAAGTTTCTTAGTCACAGAAAACATGAAAAACTTATTTACATCTTTCCAAATTCTCTTTTTATAACAGAATTGCCAGTAAATGTTTGATTGATAAGTAAATGCTTATAAAAAAGAAAGTTGTTTGGAGGCAAATGAGATCTTCTGGATATCAGGTGATCTCTGAGATATTAGATAATTACCTTAGTCTCACTGAATAATACCAAAACTTAAATATTAACACCTATCGTGAATAGTTATTTACTATACTTCCAAGTATTTGCACATCTCCACTTTAATCTATTTTAATTTCTTTACTCAGAATGTTAGCTTCATCTGGACACTGGAGTGATTGGGAGGGGTATTTCAGTTAACACACGCACTCAGAGATTTGACCTTACCTGGCAAAAGAACAGAAATGTGATCATCGCTTGGGTCTTCACTTCCATGAATTACTGTCTGCAAAGTAGTAACGAACCACTTACAACTTACCAATAATTACCATTCAGCAATTATTGGTATCTTTTGTGGGCCAGGAACTGTGTGAGTAAGTGGTGATATAAAGATGAATACAATATAATTGCTGATCAACAAAAGCTTATACTGGCAGAGCCATAGATAATTGTAATATAATGTGATGATGCAGACATGGTTGGCATGAACACATTCCAAGTGTCACCATCCCCGTTCACTGGCACAAGTCAGACATACACAGTCTTGCAGGGCTCTATTTTTTGTTGATTCTGAACTTGGTTTCTTTCTCAATAGCTTGTTTCATGTAGCTGCTACAAATTATTTTACATTGGCATGTGACTTGAAGCTTATTTGCCATCAATGTGGGATTCTTACTGAAGGTGTGAAAAAAAAATGTTGATGAGACAAAGAACCTCTCTCCAATATTATTAACTCAGCCAGTTTCATACTGAGTAATTTTGATGTTTGATTCTTCTATTTTTGTCTTGTTAGTTGAGTGAATACAACTGGAATATTAATACAGCTATGTGAGCAAAAATGCAGACCTCATGAGGCCAGTCCTTAGATATCTTTTTTGTGACTTTAAATTTATTTTTATTAAGGTATAATTTATATAACACTAATTAGTTTCAGGTCTAAAATAAAGTTCATAGGTACAGGGAACAGATTGGTGGTTGCAAGGGGTGGGGTTGGGGGTGGATGGATGAATGAAGGGGGTCAAAAGGTACATACTTCCAGTTATAAAAAAAATAAGTCATGAGGATGTAATGCACGGCGTGGAGGCTGCAGTTCATAATACCATATTGCATATTTGAAAGGTGCTAAGAGAGTAGACCTTAAAAGTTCTCATCACAAGAAAAAATATTTCTTTTCTTTCACCTATGTAAGGTGACAGATGTTAACTAGATATCCTTTTTTAAATGCAGATTTTATAGGAAGTTGAGGCAGAGATGGGTAAATGAGAAGTGCTCACTATATTTACAGTGGGGCATCTTTTATGTTACGTTACCCACATCCTCAGGTTTTTTTCTCTAGAAACTGAACCAAGCAATTGGCAATACTCTCCACTCCATTTAGCATCTCTGTGTGTTTAACATGCTTCTGAATTTTTTTCTTATAAATATCCTTAACTGCAGAGAATCTGGAATTGATTTTCACAGATTCATTAAAGTGAAGTAGATTCAATACTGAATCAAGGCTGAAAGCAGCTACTGTCTTTGTGTTGTGGTCAACTGTGAAATGATTAGGTCTCAGGCCACATGTCCTCAGAAAGGCAGGGCATCTGCTTGTGTGTAGGTTGTCCTCCTCCCCACATGTGGTATAACACTGAAAATAGAATTTGGGGGTCAGATAGGTTATTTGAAGTAATCAATCCTTCATAGCCTTATGCCAAGAAAAAGAGATACATATGGAGGAGTTTAAGAGTGGGGACCAGAATTGTAAAAGTGATGACTCTAGGATATCAAGGAGTTCAAGAGGATAAAGCCTGGTCCCTAGGAGGTGCTTAGTAATTTTTTACTGAATGTAGGAATGAAAATCTAATTGCGAGAATAAAAATGTAGTGCTTGTTTTCCCTGAGATCTGTAATTCAAATCACTTTGCCAACTCATAATAGAGAACCAGGTCAGAATGGAGAAACTAAATTTTATATTAATCTTAACAATTTAGGATTCTATAATTAAGTGATGGATGCACTTCAAGTGTGATTCATTTTGTATAGTTTGTTTACCTGACTAAAGGTTTTTGTTTTGTGTATGTGTCTTTAAAAAAATTGAATCCTGTGGTTCTCAAATATTGCTTATAGACCAGACAGATCAGAATCACTCAGGGAGCTTACTAACAATATGTATGCCTGGAACCTATTCCTTACATGTTAAGATTCATTAGATCTGAGTTCAGACACTTATATTTATTTTTAAATGCTCACCACATAACTCTGATGTGATTCCAGGATTGGAATCTATCTCAGTAACTCAAATTACCATACCATTCATAGCTACAGTGCCTCTGAGAGGTTATTTGCTACCATTTGCTTGAAGTCTTGTAATAGGGACTCACTATTTTCAAAACACATTTAAAAAAAAACACTTTATTAGTTCTGGAGAATTGTTTTGAATGAAGACTTGCAGAGAATTAGAATATCTGTGTGCTAAGCAATATCTTATATGCTATAAAATATAAAACACGTTGAAACAAATTTTGTAGGAGGAGATTCTAAAGAAGTTATTTCAGGGAGGTCCTTAAATGCAAATGTACATAAGAATTCAGAAAAGACCCAGAAGTCTGTCAGCTAATCTGTACTTGCTCAAATACAAAAAAAAAATACTAACTTAGGAGTTGAAAATTTTGACTATTTAATTTTTTAATTAAAATGTCATAATTTTGTTTTATTTTTCAAAAAAATAATTAAAACAATTTAATTTATGCTTTTTATTTTCTTGAGATATGTTACATTTGGGGGGGGACAGTTCTAATTAACCTAACTAAGCTTGTCTTATTGTGGATGGACAGGTTTTCCTTTGGGAAGTTATCAGATACATAGAGAAAAGTATCCTAATAGCAAAATACCAAGGAGTCTAAAAAGTAAATTACCTTATTTTCTAAATTACTCCATATTCTTAGCATGTTCTCAGAAAAAAAAATTATTTATTTTTCTTGGGAATAGAATATGAGTTCTTATATTTCTTTAAACAAAATTCAGTTTCTCAATATTCTTTAAATTATAGTTCCAAAAATAATCTCGCTACATCTATCTTTTAAGATTATCAGTATCTCTGTTCTGATAATCAGAAACCTCAGTCTCAAGGCCATGGAGAAATGAAAGAAAAAGAGATGTTTTGGTTCAATTCATACCTTCTTGATGGCTTGCCATATTAAAAATGTGGTTCTGTCCTTAGTATAAATTTTTGGTTATTTTATACTGTTTACCATTGTACAACCTTATTAGCAAAGGTATTTCAAGAAGGTGACAGGGGCTTCCCTGGTGGCGCAGTGGTTAAGAATCCGCCTGCTGGTACAGGGGACACGGGTTTGAGCCCTGGTCTGGGAAGATCCCACATGCCGCGGAGCAGCTAAGTCTGTGCACCACAACTACTGAGCCTGCGAGCCACAACTGCTGAGCCCGCACGCATAGAGCCCATGCTTCTCAACAAGAGAAGCCACTGCAATGAGAAGCCCGCGTGCAGCAATGAAAACCCAATGCAGCCAAAAATAAAAATATAATAAAAAAAAAAAAAAAAAAAAAGAAGGTGACAGATGGGGTCAATGAGTAAAGTCTCAAATCAGACATATTTTCTGATTTTCTTATACCTAAATTAGTACTTTTATTTTGGGTTTATGTGACTAAATGAGCCCTAGTTGTCTGGGTGCTTGAATATATAAAGGGGATTCTAGTAGATTATCCTCTTGCCCCACCCCTTTATGACCTATACTGGGAATTGAGCATGATTTTTTTTAAGCTTTACGGAAATGATATTTTTAAAATTTAAATTGCTATTTTCTAATATGAAGATAGAGTAATTTTAGATGTTCACCTCCATGACACCAATATTTCCAACTTCCTATATGCATGAAATAATTCATTTCCCTCATCATTTCACTCGTAAATTATTTCCATTAACTGTCAGAGCTTATTCGGTTCCAGAGAACAACTTTCATCACCTCTTTTAGTAAGTGCCTTTTTCCTTTGAAGTATATACAAGTTGTTAGATGTCTACATTTTTTTTTCTAGTTCCAGACCTCTTTCCAACCACCCTTGCACTCAGTAAAGGGAGGAGAAAAGAGTACAAAGCTGTACAATATTAAATCAGAATATCAAACACTACCTTAAAGAAAGAAAATGACATATTGAATTGTATTTTCATAAGTAAAGCATTTATTTTATAAAAGATCTTTCAGGTTTAAAAAGGAGCCACAGCAACCCCTGTTGGTAATAGATTAATAATACCAATCCCTTGAATTAATGATTGTAATGGTAACTAATAATAATAGTAATAATAATAGGATGTGATGAATCCTTTAAATAAGTCTTGAAATCTGGGAATTATCAATTAGGACAATCAAAGGTCTAGTAGTTGAAAGCATAGTCCATTGCCCACCTCTTGAAAGAAAGAGCTGTTGAGGAATCGATGGAGACTCTAGAAAGCACTGTTAGGCTTTGTGGCACTGATAGGAAGTCACTGTGGATGGTGTTAAAATTATATAATTCTGCCTAGTAAGGAGAAACATTGAGACCTACCTCAGAATGCAAGAAGGGAACATTTCTCAGTTGATGATGCCTACTAAATACGTTAAAATATTGTTAGGTGTTTTTATCTCTAGACTTGAAGTTTCTTCCTGTATGTGGATGCACAGTGTTGTCTCTAAGTGGAAACTAACCAGGAAAAATCATTGCATTTGTCATTTTTCTTGTCTCCTCTCTTAGAGTTCAGTCTGGAAAATAGAAGTATCTTTAGAATGTCTGGGCATTGAGAGATTTCACTCAGGAAATGAGCTGCTTAAAAAAGAACTGGAAGGGAGAAGTGGTCAAGGAATCTCACTACTAGCTCACAGACCTGGTAATAGAATCTGAAAGTTGTTTCTGCCATAGATCAGGAAACTGTTCACAAGGTTCACAGCTGAAACGAAACAGAAAGTGAGATTTACAAGTAAAACCCAGAAGCTGATGTCAAATCTCATGTCTGAGAAAGCAGATGGCTGCCTGCCTTTGCTATAGGTTCGTAAGGCTTCTGCTTTTCAAGCTTTCTTGTAAGTCTGGTTGTAATTGGTGCACTGTAACTTGGAACATCGCCCAAAAGAGATTCTAGAAAATGTAGAAGCTTCCAGAATGTAGAAGCTTCCAGACTCGATGATAGAGGGGAGAAAATAAAAAGGGATAGAATTGACTTGGAGTGCAGAAAATCTAACACAATGCCTTTCTCTTTCTTGGCATTAGGTACAAGAATTTCTTATGCACCTTTGCAGCAATTATCTCTTCTCTAGAATTCATTTAAAAATAGGGATTTGTTGTGGACAAGCATACTGTGCAATATGAATATGTGGTAGAATTTAATATGATTAATTTGTAGTCACTGTCCTCTATTGAGTATGCAAATTATTGGCTGTGGTATGAAGAAATGTTTAATAAGGCAGTGTTTGAATAGCAAATGGTTACAAATAAACGTTTTCAACTGTGGCACAATCCCATGGCAGTATCCATGAACTTTAGAAATATAAATATGAATTACAGCTCTGTTACTTACTAATTTGCATAAAATACACTTAGTTTTCTCCTATATGTAAAAATGTCAGTTGACCATCACTCTAAAGATTGCAATGAATATTAAATAATAATACAAATATGGATGTATTTTCACAGCACCTGTCACACAGTAGATATTAGCTAAGTAATAATGATTATTCTCTTCCTTTCTTCATGGAAAGTGGCACTATTACTGTGTAAAATAGAATATAAAAATCTAGAAGTTCATAATCTGTACTTGAAATTTTGAGCAAAATGATAATTCTTTAGTTATGCATAATCCATACTATTTGACACATATAGTTTAAAACCATGGTCTTCTCAACTCTAAGAATTCCACCCACCAGCAATCAACACCAAATATACAGGCATATCTCAAATATATTTTGGGTTTGGTTCCAGAGCACTGCAATAAAGCAAATATTGAAATAAAGTGGGTCATAACAGAGTTTTTGATTCTCCAGTGCATATAAAAGTTATGTTTGTACTGTACTGTAGTCTATGAATGTTTTTAGTCATTATGCCTAAAAACACAATGTACATACCGTAATTTAAAACTACTTTATTGTTAAAAAATGCCAACCATCATCTGAACCTTCAGTGAGTCAATCTTTTTGCTAGTGGTGGGTCTTGCCTCGATCTTAAAGGCTGCTGACTGATCAGGGTGGTACTTGCTGAAGTTGGAGTGGCTATGGCAATTTCTTAAAATAAGATAACAATGAAGTTTACCATATTGATTGACTCTTTCTTTCACAAACTACTGATACTTCTCTGTAGCATGCAATTATAGCATTTTATCCACAGCAGAATTTTTTTTGAAATTGGAGTCAATCCTCTCAAACTCTACTGCTGCTGTATTCACTAAGTCTATGTAATATTCAAGATCCTTGGTTGTCATTTCAACAATCTTCACAACATCTTCACCACGAGTAGATTCCATCTCAAGAAACCACTCTCTTTGTTCATCCATAAGAACAACTTATCTGTTCAAACTGTATCATGAGATTGCAGCTATTCAGTCACATCTTTAGACTCCACATCTAATTCCAGTCCCCTTGTTATTTCTATCACATCTACAATTACTTCTAACACTGCAGTCTGAAATTCCTCAGAGTCATTGATGAAAGTTGGAATCAACTTCATTCAAACTCCTGTTAATGTTGATATTTTGATATTTTGACCTTTTCCCATAAATCATGAATGTTCTTAATGTCATCTAGAAAGATGAATCCTTTCCAGAGTGTTTTCAATTAGCTTTGCCCAGATCCATTAGAGGAATCGCTGTCTATGGTAGCTATAGCCTTATGAAATGTATTTTTTTTTTACATCTTTATTGGAGTATAATTGCTTTACAATGGTGTGTTACTTTCTGCTTTATAACAAAGTGAATCAGTTATATATATATATACATATGTTCCCATATCTCCTCTCTCTTGTGTCTCCCTCCCTCACACACTCCCTATCCCACCCCTCTAGGTGGTCACAAAGCACTGAGCTGATCTCCCTGTGCTATGCAGCTGCTTCCCACTAGCTATCTATTTTACGTTTGGTAGTGTATGTGTCCATGCCTCTCTCTCACTTTGTCACAGCTTACCCTTCTCCCTCCCCATATCCTCAAGTCCATTCTCTAGTAGGTCTGTGTCTTTATTCCTGTCTTACCCCTAGGTTCTTCATGACATTTTTTTTTTACTTAAATTCCATATATATGTGTTAGCATACAGTATTTGTCTTTCCCTTTCTGACTTAGTTCACTCTGTGTGACACACTCTAGGTCTATCCACCGCATTACAAATAGCTCAATTTTGTTTCTTTTTATGGCTGAGTAATATTCCATTGTATATATGTGCCACATATTCTTTATCCATTTATCCGATGATGGACACTTAGGTTGTTTCCATCTCCTGGCTATTGTAAATAGAATGGCAATGAACATTTTGGTACATGACTCTTTTTGAATTATGGTTTTCTCAAGGTATATGCCCAGTAGTGGGATTGCTGGGTCATATGGTAGTTCTATTTGCAGTTTTTTAAGGAACCTCCATACTGTTCTCCATAGTGGCTGTACCAATTCACATTCAGACCAGCAGTGCAAGAGTGTTCCTTTTCTCCACACCCTCTCCAGCATTTATTGTTTCTAGATTTTTTGATGATGGCCATTCGGACTGGTGTGAGATGATATCTCATTGTAGTTTTGATTTGCATTTCTCTAATGATTAATGATGTTGAGCATTCTTTCATGTGTTTGCTGGCAATCTGTATATCTTCTTTGGAGAAATGTCTATTTAGGTCTTCTGCCCATTTTTGGAGTGGGTTGTTTGTTTTTTTGTTATTGAGCTGCATGGGCTGCTTATAAATTTTGGAGATTAATCCTTTGTCAGTTGCTTCATTTGCAAATATTTACTCCCATTCTGAGGGTTGCCTTTTGGTCTTGTTTATGGTTTCCTTTGCTGTGCAAAAGCTTTGAAGTTTCATTAGGTCCCATTTGTTTATTTTTGTTTTTTATTTCCGTTTCTCTAGGAGGTGGGTCCAAAAGGATCTTGCTGTGATTTATGTCATACAGTGTTCTGCCTATGTTTTCCTCTAAGAGTTTGATAGTTTCTGGCCTTACATTTAGGTCTTTAATCCATTTTGAGCTTATTTTTGTGTATGGTGTTAGGGAGTGATCTAATCTCATTCTTTTACATGTCCCTGTCCAGTTTTCCCAGCACCACTTATTGAAGAGGCTATCCTTTCTCCACTGTACATTCCTGCCTCCTTTATCAAAGATAAGGTGACCATATGTGTGTGGGTTTATCTCTGGGCTTTCTATCCTGTTCCATTGATGTATATTTCTGTTTTTGTGCCAGTACCATACTGTCTTGATTACTGTAGCTTTGTAGTATAGTCTGAAGTCAGGGAGCCTGATTCCCCCAGCTCCTTTTTTTGTTCTCAAGATTGCTTTGGCTATTCGGGGTCTTTTGTGTTTCCGTATAAATTTTGAAATTTTTTGTTCTAGTTCTGTGAAAAATGCCAGTGGTAGTTTGATAGGGATTGTATTGAATCTGTAGATTGCTTTGGGTAGTAGAGTCATTTTCACAATGTTGATTCTTCCAATCCAAGAACATGGTATATCTCTCCATCTATTTGTATCATCTTTAATTTCTTTCATCAGTGTCTTATAATTTTCTACATACAGGTCTTTTGTCTCCTTAGGTAGGTTTATTCCTAGATATTTTATTCTTTTTGTTGCAATGGTAAATGGGAGTGTTTTCTTAATTTCACTGTCAGATTTTTCATCATTAGTGTATAGGAATGCCAGAGATTTCTGTGCATTATTTTGTATCCTGCTACTTTACTAATTCATTGATTAGCTCTGGTTTTCTGGTAGCATCTTTAGGATTCTCTATGTATAGTATCATGTCATCTGCAAATAGTGACAGCTTTACTTATTCTTTTCTGATTCAGATGCTTTTTATTTCCTTTTCTTCTCTGCTGTGGCTAAAACTTCCAAAACTATGTTGAATAAGAGTGGTGAGAGTGGGCAACCTTGTCTTGTTCCTGATCTTAGTGGAAATGCTTTCAGGTTTTTACCATTGAGGACGATGTTGGCCGTGGGATTGTCATATATGACCTTTATTATGTTGAGGAAAGTTCCCTCTATGCCTACTTTCTGCAGGGTTTTTATCATAAATGGGTTTTGAATTTTGTCGAAAGCTTTCTCTGCATCTATTGAGATGATCATATGGTTTTTCTCCTTCAATTTGTTAATATGGTGTATCACGTTGATTGATTTGCATATATTGAAGAATCCTTGCATTCCTGGAATAAACCCCACTGGATCATGGTGTATGATCCTTTTAATTTGCTGTTGGATTCTGTTTGCTAGTATTTTGTTGAGGATTTTTGCATCTATGCTCATCAGTGATATTGGCCTGTAGTTTTCTTTCTTTGTGACATGCTTGTCTGGTTTTGGTATCAAGGTGATGGTGGCCCAGCGCATATTATGTGCTAAATATTTCCAAAAAAATAGACTACTCAAATTTTATTTCAAAATCTTCAAGTTCTTTCTCTCTTTTCTGTTCTTATTCACTGGTCATAAATTCAATCAAGAAGGAATGTAAAATTGGGTCAAGTAATTTAATCAATTCCTCTCCTTTATTTTTCTCTGCTTCTGATGATATGTGTATTGCTGCCATTATTCAGGCATGGATGGGCTGTGTATGTATGTATATGGAGGATGGGAACATATTGATGCATCCTAAGTTCATGTAGTAGAAATTAAGCTATAAATACTTTATCTTTTTTTTTTTTTTTTTTTTTGCGGTACACGGGCCTCGCACTGTTGTGGCCTCTCCCATTGTGGAGCACAGGCTTCGGACGCGCAGGCTTAGCGTCCATGGCTCACGGGCCTAGCCACTCCGTGGCATGTGGGATCTTCCCAGACCAGGGCACGAACCCATGTCCCCTGCATCGGCAGGCGGACTCTCAACCACTGCACCACCAGGGAAGCCCTAAATACTTTATCTTAAATAATAGTACTAGCATCATTTATTAGATGGAGTTTTTTAAAATTATTAATCGGAAAGTGTATTTTTTCATAATTCCCTTTAACTTTGTAATTCTAAGAAGGATCATTTAAATCTTTAAGAATGACACTTTTTAGGGCTTCCCTGGTGGCACAGTGGTTGAGAGTCTGCCTGCCGATGCAGGGAACTCGGATTCATGCCCCGGTCCGGGAAGATCCCACATGCCGCGGAGCGGCTGGGCCCGTGAGCCGTGGCCGCTGAGCCTGCGTGTCCGGTGCCTGTGCTCCGCGATGGGAGAGGCCACAGTAGTGAGAGGCCTGCATACCGCAAAAAAAAAAAAAAAGAAAAGAATGACACTTTTTAAAACATTTTACACTGAAATAATTTGTTTGGCACTATCAAGAAGATGCTTATTTAATGCATTTGCCATCATATTTCAAGACCAGGAAAATGTGTTCAAAAACAGATCAAACACTTGACAGGATTTGGACATCTCTCAGTGAGTCAAAATAACTTCTTCTTAATTCTCCCTTAGTTATATTGTCTCTACTGATTTTAAAGGAGTGAACCTAAGGCTGACTCTGGGCAAGAATTTATATCCTCAGTCTCTCATTCAAAGTGCTCCACATTTTGTCCCTTCCTTTCCTTTCTAATCTTACACTTAATGCACTCATCAAGTGCTATTTTTGTGTGTGTGTTTTTTGAGTCTTATTGACTTATAAGCAGTCCTCCAAAACCACATTCCTCTTTCTTGCCCCTGGCCCTTGGCTCAAGCTGCTTGGTCTTCCTTATCCTTGTATAATCCTAAAGAAAAATCAGGAAGTTTCAGAGCTAGTTTAAATTCCAAACTAAGATATTAATATTTGGGTTATATAGCCTTCCTTATACTCGTATTATTTCCTTTTATTTTTTTCCAATTCTATCTATTTCCAGTGCTGCCACAACAGACTAGAAAAATAAATATTTGAAAAAAGAATAATAAAACATTGATATAAGTCTGGGTTAGCATCCCTAAATTTAGTCACCAACAATTCTTCCCTTCCCTACAAGTACTTACTGACCCTCTCATCAAGTGGTAGAGTCTGTTCTCCCTTCCTTTGAATCTGGACTGGTCTTGGGACATGTTTTATCTAACAGAATTTGTAAAAGTGACCTTTTGGTCCAAGCTCAGCCTTTACTAGTACTGGCATCTTTCCCTTTCTTTCTTCTGAAACCAACTGCCAAATAAAAAGTTCAGCTACCCTGAGATCAGCATACTGTGAGGAAGCTGAGCTCACCATGAGGAGGTGCCCAGTTCAAGAGCATTATAATTGAAGCCTTCTTAGATCTTTCAGTCTAACCCATGCATCAGCTGAATGCATCTGTATTAATAACCCCATCTGATGTCATATGGAACTGAAGAACCACTCAGTTAACCACAGTCATTCCACAGAATTGTGAGAAATAAATAATGCTGCTTACACCATTAAGTTTTTGTAGGTCTGTTACTCATCAATAGACAATAGAAAGTGTCTTAAACTGCTTAGAAGAAAAATAAATGTGCAGAGAGGAGATTAGAAATAAAACTCAAAGTGAAGATCCTATTTGAATGTTTTCTGTGTTATCGATTTATTATTATTGATTTTTCTTATTTCATTAAATGGAAGGTTAAACATCTTGCCTTCTTCACTTTGCTAGCTCTAGGCTACTTAATCTCTATGTGCCTTAACATCATCCTCATTAAAATGGAAATAATAGACTTGTTGTGAGTTAAGATACATAAAGAGCTTATGATGTAATGTATATAAAATGCTTAGAAAATTACCAAGCATGCCGTAAGCCTGCATAAGTGTTTGAAATTACAATTATTTTCATTATTCTTAAGAGATATTAAATTCAAAAGAGGGATGAGGAAAATAATTTTTTTGGAAAATTATTACTTTATGTTAAGCCCTAGATAAAAACATTCTTATTAGATCTAAGTTCTCTGGAAGAAATTTCATTTTATTTAGTCTAAAGAACTAACATGTTTTATCCCATAGTTCTCCTTTTGCTTACTATTATGATACTTTAAAATATAGTTTATACTTAGCAATTGAAAATATTTAGAATATTGGAAACTACTAACATTTGTTCTATTTCCTTCAACTTTTCTTCAAATATTAATTTATAAGTTCAATTACCATAAAATCTTATTTTATTTATTTTTCTCATAAGAGAACCATTGTATTTTATTTTATTTATTTCAATTTAATTTTTTAGACATCTTTATTAGAGTATAATTGCTTTACAATGCTGTGTTAGTATCTGCTGTATAACAAAGTGAATCAGCTATATGTATACATGTATCCCCATATCCCCTTCCTCTTACATCTCCCTCCCACCCTCCCTATCACACCCCTTTAGATGGTCACAAAGCACTGAGCTGATATCCCTGTGCTATGCAGCTGCTTCTCACTAGATATCTGTTTTACATTTGGTAGTGTACATATGTCAATGCTACTCTCTCACTTTGTCCCAGCTTACCCTTCCCCCTCCCCGTTTCCTCAAGTCCATTCTCTATGTCTGCCTCTTTATTCCTGTCCTGCCCCTAAGTTCTTCAGAACATTTTTTTTTGATACCATATATATGTGCTAGCATATGGTATTTGTTTTTCTCTTTCTGACTTACTTCACTCTGTATGACAGATTCTAGGTCCATCCACCTCACTACAAAGAGCTCAATTTCGTTTCTTTTTATGGCTGCTTAATATTCCATTGTATATATGTGCCATATCATCTTTATCCATTAATCTGCCAATGGACAATTAGGTTGCTTCCATATCCTGGCTGTTGTAGATGGTGTTACAATGAACATTGTAGTACATGACTCTTTTTGAATTATGGTACTCTCAGGGTACATTCCCAGTAGTGGAATTGCTAGGTCATATGATAGTTTTATTTTTAGTTTTTTAAAGGACCTCCATACTATTCTCCATAGTGGCTGCATCAATTTACATTCCCACCAACAGTGAAAGAGGGCTCCCTTTTCTCAACACCCTCTCCAACATTTATTGTTTGTAGATTTTTTGATGATGGCCATTCTGACCAGTATGAGGTGATACCTTATTGTAGTTTTGACTTGCATTACTCTAATGATTAGTGATGTTGAGCATCCTTCATGTTTTTGTTGGCAATCTGTATATCTTCTTTGGAGAAATGTTGGTTTAGGTCTTCTGCCCATTTTTGGATTGGGTGGTTGGTTTTTTTGATATTGAGCTGCATGAGCTCCTTGTATATTTTGGAGATTAATCATTTGTCAGTTGCTTCATTTGCAAATATTCTGTCCCATTCTGAGGGTTGTCTTTTCGTCTTGTTTATTGTTTCCTTTGCTGTGCAAAAGCTTTGAAGTTTCATTAGGTCCCATTTTTTAATTTTTGTTTTTATCTCCATTTCTCTAGGAGCTGGGTCAAAAAGGATCTTGCTCTGATATATGCCATAGCGTGTTCTGCTTATGTTTTCCTCTAAGAGTTTGATAGTTTCTGGACATACATTTAGATTTTTAATCCATTTTTAGTTTATTTTTGTGTATGGTGTTAGGGAGTGTTCTCATTTCATTCTTTCATATGTAGCTATACAGTTTTCCCAGCACCACTTATCACAGAGGCTGTCTTTTCTCCATTGTATATTCTTGCCTCCTTTATCAAAGATGAGGTGACCATATGTGTGTCGGTTTATCTCTGGGCTTTCTATCCTATTCCATTGATCTGTAGTTCTGTTTTTCTTCTGCCAGTGCCATACCGTCTTGATTACTGTAGCTTTGTAGTGTAATCTGAAGTCAGGGAACTTGATTCCTCCAGCTCCATTTTTCTTTCTCAAGATTCCTTTGGCTATTCGGGATCTTTTGTGTTTCCATACAAATTGTGGAATTTTTGTTCAAGTTCTGTGAAAAATGCCATTGGTAATTTGATAAGGATTGCATTGAATCTGTAGATTGCTTTGGGTAGTAGAGTCATTTTCACAATGTTGATTCTTCCAATCCAGGAACATGGTATATCTCTCCATCTATTTGTATCATCTTTTTTTTTTTTTTTTTTCGGTACGCGGGCCTCTCACTGTTGTGGCCTCTCCCGTTGCGGAGCACAGGCTCCGGACGCGCAGGCTCAGCGGCCATGGCTCACGGGCCCAGCCGCTCCGCGGCATATGGGATCCTCCCAGACCGGGGCACGAACCCGTATCCCCTGCATCGGCAGGCGGACTCTCAACCACTGCGCCACCAGGGAGGCCCTATTTGTATCATCTTTAATTTCTTTCATCAGTGTCTTATAATTTTCTACATACAGGTCTTTTGTCTCCTTAGGTAGGTTTATTCCTAGATATTTTATTCTTTTTGTTGCAGTGGTAAATGGGACTGTTACCTTAATATCTCTTTCAGATTTTTCATCATTAGTGTATAGGAATGCCAGAGATTTCTGTGCATTAATTTTGTATCCTGCTACTTTCCCAAATTCCTTGGTTAGCTCTAGTAGTTTTCTGGTAGCATCTTTAGAATTCTCTAGGTATAGTATCATGTCATCTGCAAACAGTGACAGTTTTACTTCTTCTTTTCTGGTTTGGATTCCTTTTATTTCTTTTTTCTTCTCTGATTGTTGTGGCTAAAATTCCAAAACTACATTGAATAACAGTGGTGAGAGTGGCAACCTTATCTTGTTCTTGATCTTAATGGAAATGATTTCATTTTTTAACCATTGAGAATGATGTTGGCTGTGGGTTTGACATATACGGGCTTTATTACGTTGAGATAGTTTTCCTCTATGCCTACTTTTGGAGAGTTTTTATCAGAAATGGGTATTGAATTTTGTCAGAAACTTTTTCTGCATCTATTGAAATGATCATATGGTTTTGCTCCTCCAATTTGTTAAAATGGTGTATCACATTGATTGATTTGCATATATTGAAGAATCCTTGCATTCCTGGGTTAAACCCCACCTGATCATGGTGTATGAACTTTTTAATGTGCTGTTGGATTCTGTTTGCTAGTATTTTGTTGAGGATTTTTGCATCTATGTTTATCAGGGATATTGGCCTGGAGTTTTCTTTTTTTGTGACATCTTTGTCTGGTTTTGGTAACAGGGTGATGGTGGCCTCGTTGAATGAGTCTGGGAGTGTTCCTCCCTCTGCTATATTTTGGAAGAGTTTGTGAAGGATAGGTGTTAGCTCTTCTCAAAATGTTTGATAGAATTTGCCTGTGAAGCCATCTGGCCTTGGGCTTTTGTTTGTTGGAAGATTTTTAATCACAATTTCAATTTCAGTGCTTGTGATTGGTCTGTTTATATTTTCTACTTCGTCCTGGTTCAGTCTCAGAAGGTTGTGCTTTTCTAAGAATTTGTCCATTCTTTCCAGGTTTTCCATTTTATTGGCATAGAGTTGCTTGTAGTAATCTCTTATGATCCTTTGTATTTCTGCACTGTCAGTTGTTATTTCTCCTTTTTCATTTCTAATCCTGTTGATTTCAGTCTTCCCCCTTTTTTTCTTGATGCATCTGGCAAATGTTTTATCAATTTTGTCTCTCTTCTCAAAGAACCAGCTTTTAGTTTTATTGATCATTGCAATTGTTTCCTTCATTTCTTGTTCATTTATTTCACATCTGATCTTTATGATTTCTTTCCTTCTGCTAACATTGGGGGTTTTTTGTTCTTCTTCCTCTAATTACTTTAAGTGTAAGTTTAGGTTGTTTATTTAAGTTTTTTCTTGTTTCATGAGGTAGCATTGTATTGCTATAAACTTCCCCCTTAGAACCGCTTTTGCTGCATCCGATAGGTTTTGGGTCATCGTGTTTTCATTGTCATTTGTTTCTAGGTGTTTTTTGATTTCCTCTTTGATTTCTTCAGTGATCTCCTCATTATTTAGAAGCATATTGTTTAGCCTCCGTGTGTTTGTATTTTTTACAGTTTTTTTCCTGTAATTGATATCTAGTCTCATAGCGTTGTGGTCAGAAAGGATACTTGATACAATTTTAATTTTTGTAAATTCCCCAAGTCTTGATTTGTGACCCAGATATGATCTATCCTGGAGAATGTTCCATAAGGACTTGAGAAGAATGTGCATTCTGTTGTTTTTGGATGGAATGCCCTGTAAATATCAATTAAGTCCATCTTGTTTAATGTATCATTTAAAGCTTGTGTTTCCTTATTTATTTTCATTTTGGATGATCTGTCCATTGGTGAAAGTGGGGTGTTAAAGTACCCTACTATTATTGTGTTACTGTCGATTTCCCCTTTTATGGCTGTTAGTATTGGCTTATGTATTGAGAGGCTCCTGTGTTGGGTGAATAAATATTTACAATTATTATATCTTCTTCTTGGATTGATGCCTTGATCTTTATGTAGTGTCATTCTTGTAATAGTCTTGTAATAGTCTTGTAATAGAAATAGTCTTTATTTAAAGTAATAGTAATACTCTTCATTTTAAAGTCTATTTTGTCTGATATGAGAATTGCTACTCCAGCTTTCTTTTGATTTCCATTTGCATGGAATATCTTTTTCCATCCTCTCACTTTCAGTCTGTATGTGTCCTTAGGTCTGAAGTGGGTCTCTTGTAGACAGCATATATATGGGTCATATATGCCCATCTCCGCCAGTGAAGGATCTTCATAGAGTGTGGAAACTTCCTCCTTCACAGCTCCCTCCCAGAAGTGCAAATCCCGTCTCTATTCTTTTGTCTCTGTTTTTTCTTTTGGCCTACCCACTTATGTGGGGATTTTCTTGCCTTTTGGGAAGTCTGAGGTCTTCTGCCAGCGTTCAGTCGGTGTTCTGTAGGAGTTGTTCCAAATGTAGATGTATTTTTGATGTATTTGTAGGGAAGACGTTGATCTCTACATCTTACTCCTCCGCCATCTTGAAGGTCTCCCCGTCATAATATTTTAATTGTGTGTAATTTTGTTTTTATTTTATGTATTTACTATACATATTTTTATTTACTTATTAAATATATTAAGTGCTATTATAATAAGTGCTTTGTTAGAGATTTAAAGTGATGACAAGGAATATAAAACTAAAAATCAGAAAAAATATCTCTACATTCATGGATATTATTTTTTAACCCAGAAGGTTGACAGTTATGAAAATCACAAATTAATGTAATCTAACAATAAGTGCAGTACTAATGCATTGTACCCTGGAGCACTTCATTGTGTAAAAAAGCCTACTTAGAAAAATATCAAATGAAAGATTCCTGAAAAAGTGACAAGTGAGCTAAATTCTGATAAGAAATGAAGGGTGTATATGTCTGTGTGTGTGTCTGTTTGTATTTGTGTAACTCGGGGTGTGCAAGGGTATATGAGGGTTAATGAGGCAAAGAGATGATAGGTAAAGGTGAAACAGATAGGCCTCTGTGTCCTGTAAAAGTTTTTTTGGATCTGGGATGAAGTGCAGGTATAAATTTTCAAATTCATATTTGAAAGACCACAATGTGGGAAAAAAGTAGAAAGAAAGTGTAGATGCATCAATAGAAAAATAGCTGAATAAATTACTATTCATCCAACTCATGAAATATTGTGTAGCCAAGGAAAATAATGAATTAGAAACATATGGATTAATTTCTAGTAATATGTACAAATTGTTCAGGGAAATACAAAATGCAACAAATAATTACAAATAAATTTTGTACATATATTTTTGTATATATAAATTTTTCATATGACCACACATATATATACTAATTTTACCGTGTGGTCATATGAAAAATGATTCCACATTACATGATTTAAATACAGTTCATCTATTTCACTCACCGAATGAGATACTCATAATACAATTGATGTGAATTTCAATTTTTATGTGTGTGGGCAATAAAAGGGTACATTTTGGGTACAAGTTCAAATAATTAAAGGGTTTTTTTAAAATTGACTGATTATGCCTACACATATATGGTCAATTAACTTTCAAGAATACACAATGAGAATAGGATAGTCTTTTCAGTGAATGTATAAATTATGAGGACCTAAGATATAACATGCTGACTATAGTTGATAATACTTTATTGTATAATTAAAATTTGCAGACAGAGTAGACCTTAAAAGTTCTCAGCCAAAAAGAAAAAGTAATTACATGAGGTGATGGATGTGTTAATTAACTTGAATGTGAGAATCCTTTCACAATGTATGCATATATCGAATCATCACATTGTACACTTTAAATATATTACAATTTTATTTGTCAACAATACCTCAATAAAACTGAAAAAATAATTAAATTGACTGATTATAAATTGTCCAATTTATTTCTTGTGCAAATCATATGCAAATATGAGGTAAGTTTTAAGTATGTTTGCATATCATGCAAATGAAGGCTTTTAATTTACTTGATATTGTAAATTCACATAGATGTTGTATACCGGTTTTTTATTAAAACACTTGTCAACTATGTCCCTATCAAATGTGTTTTACTATGTAAAATCTAACTCTCTTAGTGTATGTGATACATCTTTGAAATAAAGTGGTATGAAAAGGCAATGGTATTATTGTTAACCAAGTATTATTCATATTAATTTCTTAAACAGTCACATTCAACTTAATTCATTCCAACATTTCATTATATATTGTCTTGTATTATGTTCATTTTATTTTATGAATGTGAGATGGTATTCCCAAAATGGCAATTGGTGTCCAATTTATGGTTATTCTTTCATTGACTACATTATATTGCTTTAGTTGATCCTTATAATTATTTGCTCACAGTATTCTAATGACTTCAAAAGGCATAAAATTCTAAGAAAGATCTAGATCCTCAATTTTTTTAAAAAATGTAATTGTAAATATTTTAATGTGACAGGAAGAGTTCAGTAATTTCATTTGTATCCATTAGTTAATGCTCACTATAAGTTCTCATGAAGTCTGTGCTGAAAGCACACACAGTCTGACTTCCTCCAAGTGCTCTCATTCTTTCAAGTGTAATTATTTCTGAGGTATTTTTGTATTTTGATCTAAAACAAATAGACGGTCAGATATTTGTCCAGAAAAGATGGGTTTATTTAGGATCAGCAAACAATTGCAATTCAGGGTCTGGAACCATGGCAAGCAGCGTACAAATCCCCTGCACAGCAAGGGAAGGAGAGGGCTTTTATAGAGAGGAAAAGAAAGTTGGGAGTAAACAAAGAGTCTGGCTTTTCATTGGCTGAGTACTTGCCAGGAAAGAAGGGGAGTCTTGGTTCTTTCTGTTGGGCTCTGCTACTGTCACAGGGAGTGAGAACTACCTTTTCTGGTGTCCAGACTCGATTTAATTGAGTTTTCTGTTTATTAATTTTTTATAGTATAAACCTAAAATGCTATAATATAAAATCTTAAAAAGGAAGCATTATAGTAGTATAGTGTTGAAAGTGCTCCCTAACCTCTTCCCTTTATTGTAGTCTCAGTGTACATGTCTTAGCCTGTCTGAGCTACTTTAACAAAAAGACCATAGACTGGGTGGCTTATAAACAACAGAAATGTATCTTTCACACTTCTTGAGACTGGGAAGTCCAAGATCAAGGCACCAGCAGATTTGGTGAAGGCCACTTCCTGATTCATCCATGGCTGTCTTCTCACTGTAACCTCATATGGCACAAGGGTCTCTTTCATAAGGGCACTAAGCCCATTCATGAGAGTTCCATCCTCATTGTCTTATCACCTCTCAAAGGTCTCACCTCCAGACAGGGTGATTAGTTTTCAAGTATGGGGTGGAGGGAGACAAACATTCAGTCTATAGCAGTACTTAAAGGGAAATGAGCTTCAAATGAAATAGTAAAACTGAAGTAACCCAAAAGGTATATAATAGTGTTTCATAGTGTCTATGGCTGCCTCATTGGAAATAATTTCCAGTTCACACCCAATTGGGTTTTCCTTCCTGCCACAAAATTAGTCAGATGTAGACTATACCATGTTCCCCTACCCTGCACTTTCAATTCCAGCCACAGAGCAGAAGAAGAATGTGGACATGAACAAAGGCACAGAACATGAAGTTACTTTTCAAGGAAGGATGGAAGCATATTAAGAAAAATGTAATGGCTCATCTTAATAGCACAGTGTAAACACCATTCTCAAATAGCTGTCTATAGGCATTTTTCCTATAATGTTGAATTAAAACAAAATCTCTTTAGAAATTGAGTTCACACACTTTCTATATTTGAGGACTAAATGTAGAGCACATGCAGTATAAAATTTAATTTTTCAGCAATTAGCAGTAAACATCCAGATATGGAGGGTTAGCATTCACATTATTAATTGCAGAGCCAGAATTGTGTTAGGTCCAAAGAAAAGGCTTATCAGAAAGTGATGGGGAGCTCATTCCTCTGGTGCTGTAACTAATATTTTTACCAATTCCTATAGATAAATAACTAAAAAATAATTTAGACATTGTATAGAACTGTATTGTTTAATTAAGCTTAGGGAAAATATGTAAACTATACATATATGCTGTACCATAGTCATTAAAATTAACTTTTACAGGCAATACTCAATTATTTTTAATTGATTTTCTTATAGTTTAAGCTTTAGAAACTTTATGGTAGGAGTTTAGTTGAATTTATCTTGTGTATATCTCTTTGTATAAAGTATCATTTTTTTTTTTTTTTTTTTAATGAATGAGCTTAGATACAAACTTGGACAAGTAAAGCCATGAGGCAGAAGTTCCTTCTTTGTTCACTTTGACTTGACTTTGTAAAAAAAAAAAAAAAAAAAAAAAACACACAGACTAGTTGTGCTTACATTCCCTAGGAAAACTTTGTACCATTTGCTATCTAAACTTATATGTTATGACTTGCAGGATGTGTGCAATTTGTTTTGAAGACTCTTTTGAAATCTTATTCACTTAAAAAATAATTGAGGAGGTTTCTTAAACTATGTGACTAAAGGAATAAGTTTTGGTGGATGCTTCATCTCTTCTTTGAATATAGTTTGTATTTGTCTTGTTCTTTTCTTTCTATATTTTCTTCTAGTTTTATGAACATCAATTGTTGGATGTTCTCAGTGTTTGCTTGTGTACTTGCTTCCACTGAGGTCAAATTTTAAGAGTCCAGTCTATGCCTCTAAGGCGAGTTTCTGTCTCTGCTATTAGTTATGCTATTTACTGTCTCATTTGTTTAATTATAAGGTTGATTGCATGCTTTTAGGACATTGGTCCCTTTTCCCCCGTTCTAGTTTTCAGATTAGGGATCTTGTTATTCATCTCTCTCCTGGACCTAGTATTTGGTTGTCCCACTGCTGCAGGGAATGGATTTCACTCTTCCTCTAATATTCTCTTTTTTTTTGACAACAAGAGAGATCTGATCATCTGTTGAGACCACTGAGTACCAGTGTTGCTTCATAGGTCATAAGTTTTATTGATTTTCAGCTGCATTCACTTCTCATTCTTGTCCAAGTTCCTATATCTCATTTTTCCTGCCTCCCCAATTTGCTGAGAAAAATAATTTTACCTATTGCCAAAGTCCTAGATATAATGTCTGATTATCCAGATTACTCCCTATAATTCTTGTCCAAGCATTGATTTTGCATAAGAAAATACTCAGGAGGAATTTGCGTGTTCCTAATGCAAGAGAATCATTGAGAAAGTTTTTTTTTTACCACTGTCTCTGTATACAACACATTGAAATTTGTATCTGCATCTTTAGTAAATTTGGGTCATTAAATAAATGCCCTTTTCCCAACCATACTCTCACCCCATATCCTTAGTCCCTGTATGCATTATTCTCAATGTATTGTTTTAATATACAGGCTATTAACTATTAAAATATAACAAATAAAAGTTAGGTTTTCTTAGCTGAGGTAATAAGACAAAGCAATAAAGGAATCCCAGGGGTTTTCTTTTGTACTAGCAAAGTGCTTTTAAAGCAGTTTCATATAGCAGCATTTATGCAGTTTTCTAAACTCTCACTCACTGAACTATTCAGTATATTATTAAATAAAGCTTTGCAAAAACGTTTTGTATCAAAAGAGTTAATTTTAGCGCCACATATATTATCTCCCACTCTAACACCCAAAGAGGAATATGAACCAACAAATGCTGTTATATATGGACTAGCATTTCTCATGATGTGGTTGCTGGATCAGTAGCATATGCAAATTGTTAGAAATGTGAGTTCTCAGACCCACCCCCAAACTTACTAAATCAGAAACTCTTCAGGGTAGAGCCCAGAAATTTCTGTTTTGACAAGCTATGTTGGCCATGAAAATGTCACACTCAGCTCTCCCGCTGCAGGGAACAAGATTAACTAATGGTCCCAACTGCAGCCCTTTTGGATCTGCCCCTATTTTTGCATAAAGGCTGCTCCTAGCCAGTGACCAAGTAGATTAGGTATACTAAAGGAGCTGTATTTCCTGCATGATGCAGAGCTCCTTTAACAGGTAACTTTGGCCCATAGCATCAGTCTTGCCAAAGCATTCTTAGTACTGTGCTATATAGTCTGAGACTCTTTATATCAATATTTTTCTTTCCCCTCTTTCTCACTGGGCTCAAACTTACTTCTTGGTCTGAATGATTTCCCCACTTTTCTGACTTCCTCCCTTCCATCTTTACCAGGCATCTCCTCCAATTCTTCTTTTGTACCTCTAATTTCATTTTAGTAGTGGCTTATCAGAGGACCCTCACTACTCCAAGTGGTACCAGGAATGCTTAAAAAAACAGGGGATATAAGTGGGGTTTTGAAAAAACCTAAATTAACAGTCAAGCTTTTCAGATACTCTGATGCACATTGAAGCTTGAGAACCAGTTTAATAGACCTTTTCCATTTTTGTTATAGTTAGCAATACTAAGTGGATCACAGCCCTCACATTAAGGAGATTACCAAGTGTTTCTTACTTGCGGGTATTGATTCTTAGAGGATGACTGAATTCAAGCAGGAATTGACAAAGGCAGTTTAACTACATCTATTAAATTTTGAATCAAACTGAAGAACAAAGAGAACTGAAACTATCATCTAGCAACATGACACATGCTGCTACAGGATCTTATAAAAGGTAAAGAGAATAAACCAAGTTAGAAAAGAACTCCTTGAGAATGAATAAGCTCTATGAAATGATGAAAACAAAAGTGTATTCTTGTTTCAGACTTTTAACTGGATAACATTAAGCCTTCTTTCTATATGACCCCCTAAAAGCTTATTATCCTGGATCCTTGATTGTTAGATTACTCAGGTTATTGCATTCACAATAAGCAAACTGCTAGCCATGGTTATGTGATATTCTACAAGAGAACACATCCTTTTGAACAGCCCTAAAGCACTTATTGACATCATGTGAGGACTTCGATTTTTATTTTTACCATTTTCACCTTATAAATCTTGTAATAAATGATGTTTAGAAATCCAACAGAATATTCAGAGGGAAAACATCCCTGATATTTTAAAATAAGTATGCTGTGAGAGGGTGTAGGAAAAATCATACAATGTGTGCTCATTTTCACAAATGCTGCCTGCTGATATTACTCCTTAAAGAAAGAAATACTTTTAACACAAGTTCATACTGAATTTTTTCAATTACTTAAAATTTTGCTTTCATCCTTTGTGGTCAAGGATGGCATGATTCACTGTTTGTGGGAAATTTTCATATTCTAGTCATGAGAAACTGAAAAATGTCTACTCTGGTACCCGGGCATTTTTTAAATTAGAATTGATTTCATCATCTTGGTAAACTCTTACATTTTTCTGTTTGTTTTGAAGATTTGTGTTTGCATATTTTTTAATTAAAATGAATTTTTATGCAAAGATATTGCTGAATAACTCATTTAAAAAACAGTTCTTTTTTAAAGCTAAGTTTACCATATTAAACACATAGTAGCCCCCTCTTATACACAGGGGATACGTTACAAGACCCCTAGTGAATGCCTGAAGCCTCAGAAAGTACCGAATCCTATGAGTACTGTTTTTTCCTAAACTCTACACACTTATGATAAAGTTTAATTTATAAATTAAGTACAGTAAGAGATTACCAACAATAACTAATAATAAAAATAGAACAATTATAACAACATATTGCAAAAAAAAAGTTATGTGACTATGGCCTCTCTCCCTTTTCTCTCAAAATATCTTATTGTACAAATGTAGTGCCTTTTCCATCTTGAGTAAGCACTTATCATTCACTATGGCTGTCATTTTTGCAGTTTGAAATGCAACAACAAAAAACTGGCATGGATTTCTTTTCTCTTTTTCACAATTTAACAGGTAGAAGACTTGTTCTTAAAATAGATCATAGCACAACTTCAGCATACAGTTTTTCTCTTTCCTTATTAAATCAGAAACTTTCACTTCTTCACTTAAAGGAAGCACTTTAGGGCTTCTCTTTGGCATGAATGCCAGCATCACTACTCTTGGGCTTTGGGGCCATTATGAAGTAAAATAAGGGTTACCTGAAAACAAGCACTGCAGTACCTCGACAGTTGATCTGAGGATCTGATAACCAAGAAGGCTACTAAGTTACTATGGGAGGGATATGCTGGATAAAGAGATGATTCACGTCCTGGGCAGGACAGAGTGGGATGACTTGAGATTTCATAACACTACTCAGGATGATGCGCAATTTAAAACGTATGAGTTTATTTCTGGAAGTTTCTATTTAATATTTTCAAACTGTAATTGACTGTAGTAACTAAAACTGAAGAAAGCAAAACCACTGTGGATAGGGAGTCTATTGTATTTTATGAAATGTTTTGTTTTCTTTTTTTTTTTTTGATATTTAAGTAGAATTTGACCTACGAATTTGATGCTATATATTAATCCTGATTCCCTAGATCAGGCTATGACATCCTTTCTCTGATAAAAAATAAAATTAACACGCTCTATTGATGATGGTGAAAATATCCTGAGTGTCTGTGTATGAAACTCATCATTGTACACATTAAATATGTGCAGTTCTTTGTACATCAATTATAATCAATGATATTGTTAAAACAAAAAAACAAAAACAAAAAGAGGTTAGGCTCTGATGTTAGGTTTACACCCTGTCATTTAACTGTAAATTCTAAGAGACTTTTTGAGATTTTTTTTCTCATCTATATAATGGATGAGAAATATAGTGCTAGTATATATACTGAAAATCCTTTCATTTTAATGCTATTACTGCAGAAAGTTGGTGGGTTTATAAAAATTCAGATAAGTAGGAAATCTTTTTTTAAAGGCACATATATGCCTAAATTAAAATATATTAACTTAAAACATAAATGAATATTCAAATACCAGTAAACGGTACAAGCTTTAAACTTGGTTGTAACGAATCATGCTTTGATGTTATTTTAAGCCATACACGTAATGTATTCTCTGAGTGAAATAAAGTCTCTGTGAAGAAATATGAAGGAGAAATTTTTCTATATTATTATGAATTTCTCTGAGTCTTTTTTACTTGCATTTCATATGCTTACTTAACAAATTTTTAAGCATCTCTGATTTATTGAGTCTATTTAAAGCATTCCAGAGAGATTTAACATGGGAAAAGACCCCGCTTTTTGCACCTTATTTATTTTTATTTTATTTTTTTTTTTGCGGTACACGGGCCTCTCACTGTTGTGGCCTCTCCCGTTGTGGAGCACAGGCTCCAGACGCACAGGCTCAGCAGCCATGGGCCTAGCCGCTCTGCGGCATGTGGGATCCTCCCGGACCGGGGCACGAACCCGTGTCCCCTGAATCGGCAGGCAGACTCTCAACCACTGTGCCACCAGGGAAGCCCTGCACCTTATTTTGACTTATTTTATAATTACAAATTAAATGCATAAATCTTAAATGTACGGCTTGATATATTTTTACATATGTACATGCCTCTATAACCGTTAACCAACTCAAGACGTAGAACGGTTCTTTCACTCCTGAAGTTTTCTTTATGTCTCATACCCCTACCATTTAATATCTGTCCCTTCCATGTTATTATTCTGACTTCTATCATCAGAGATAAGTGCTGCTAATACTGTGCTTCATTTAAGTGGAATCATACAGCAAATGCTGTCTTGTGTCTAGCCTCTTCTTTTCCACTGACATATAGATCACTCACCAAAAATCTATTTTCTTGCACTATGTTTCATTAATCTTCTTACCATTTAAGTTCTGTAATTACAATGACACTGACAATTAACAATAATAGGTCTTTCATGAAATGCAAATAAAATTTGATAAGCATACCTGACTTAGAAAATTTGGAGAATGAGATCTGCAACTTTTTGAGTTGATATTTAGATGAGATTTTGGAATTAGAGTTGATGCTAGTATGAGCGAAGACTTTTAGAGATGGTAAGATGAGGAGAATGCATTTTGCATGTGGAATGGATATGAATTTTGGGGGGAACAGAAGGTGGACTCCCCAAAATTTTGTCCACCTAGGACCTCAGAATGTGACCTTCTTTGGAAATAGGTCTTTGCAGATGTAATCAAGTTAAGATTAAGGCATAATGAATTAGGGTGAGTCCTAATTCCCATATTGAAACTGTGTAACTCAGACTGGGACTTAAACTCACGATCTTTTAACTGAAATCACATTCCTGGTCTCAAGACTTAATGAAGTTCAGGTTCTTGATGTCTCATCACAGAAAGAATTCAGTGAGAGACAAACTGATAGGTAAGAAGTGGATTTATTTAGAGAGAAACACACTCCACAGACAGAGTGTGGGCCACCTCAGAAGGTGAGAGTGGCCTCAGGGTATGGGGTTATCAGTCTTTATAGGAGTGGGTAATTCCATAGGCTAATGAGTGGGAGGAATATTCCAGCTATTTTGAGGAAGGGGTGGGGATTTCCAGAAATTGAGCCACCACCCACTTTT
The DNA here is from genome assembly GCF_964341445.2 of Mesoplodon mirus. Classification (NCBI taxonomy): domain Eukaryota; kingdom Metazoa; phylum Chordata; class Mammalia; order Artiodactyla; family Ziphiidae; genus Mesoplodon; species Mesoplodon mirus. The sequence goes on from NC_138983.1 coordinate 33,821,561, forward strand.
TTACCTTTATGGTCAGCCTTGGAACTGTCATGGCACCTGTGGGTGTGTCATTTAGCTTGCTGATATGTTACAGTGAGCATGTACTGAGGCTCAAGATCTAGTAGAATTCGACTTCTCCCACCACCTAGGACCTATTTGGTTCTAAACAGTTTATGTTGTGTCCTTGGGCTATGTCATTCTTTTAAAGGCCTTGCCTGCTCCCTACCCTCCTGTTTCAATATGACTAGTGTTCTTATAGGAAGAGAAAATACACAGATGGGGAAAAGGCCATGTGAAGACCTAGGCAGAGGATGGAGTAATGCCAAAGAATGCCAAGGATTGCTGTGTACTAGAAGAAGTTGGAAGATGCAGGGAAGGATTCTTCCCTACAGCCTTCATAGGGAACATGGCCCCATAGACACCTTGATTTCAGACATCTAATTTACAACACTGTGAGAAAATAAATTTCATTTGTTTTTAGCCAGGAAGGTTGTGGTAGTTTTCTATCATAAGCCTAGAGACTAAAGGACAAGTTTTTGTTTTTAATTTTTGTTGGTTTTACTACTTGATGTTTTATGTTCCAATGCAATTTAAACACTCTCAACAAGTTTAATGTATTTCTATAAAACCTGTTTACAGGATAACTTTTTCCAGCTTCAAAGCATTCCATTTATCACAGGTTTTAAGACCAAGTTCATTACAGTATTCTGGTACCAAGTCTTTTAAAATCAGGATGATCATACCATATTATCCCCATTCCCCAGGGCCTTCTTCCTTCTCTTCCCACAAAACACTTTCCTTTTCCTTACACTTGACTGCCTTTCCTCTCTGCTTGTGCACATGCTATTTATCTGCCTGGAGGCCTGTCCCACTTTTCTATACCAAGGCCCAAACTCAAAGCATCTACACCTTGAAAGTTTCTCTCTCTCTCACAAGCAATTACTTTTAATAACTTTCGTGGTTTGTGTGTGTGTGTGTGTGTGTGTGTGTGATATAAAAATGTTATTTCAGCAGTTATCATATTGCATTTTAATTATTTATGTAGCAAAGCAGGTTTCTTTATCTCCCTCCCTGCTAGACCCTGGTACCTTAGGTTAAGGTAACCTAGCAGGCTTTGTGGAATAACTCAAGATGCTCTCTTTAAAAACCATATCAGGGGCTTCCCTGGTGGCGCAGCGGTTGAGAGTCCGCCTGCCGATGCAGGGGACACGGGTTCGTGCCCCGGTCCGGGAAGATCCCACATGCCACAGAGCGTCTGGTCCCCTGAGCCGTGGCCACTGAGCCTGCGCGTCCAGAGCCTGTGCTCCACAACGGGAGAGGCCACAACAGTGAGAGGCCCGCGTACTGCAAAAAAACAAACAAAAAAAAAACATATCGATGTTTAACTTACTAGTTATACTGCTAAGAGAGAAAATTCTGGGTGCATTTTATATTGTTTCCCTTAGGCAGGCTCACTGTGAAGGCCTCCTCTGCTACTTCTTTTGACCTGTGCATCTGAAAAGTCATCCTGCTCCCCCCCTCCCTCATTTCTACCCAAAAGCAAGATATGATTGTCACTCTCACCTCCCATTCTCTTAGCTTTCTATATGTGTATCATTCAGCCTCCCAAGCTCTCCCTCCCTCAGTAGAGTAAATATCGTAGAAATACTTTCACATGTTAGTTATTCTATTAATCTCAATCTCAAGACTTCTTACCCAAAGTCTTCTGGCGTAGCCTACACCTGAATGGGTGGTTCATGATATCAGCCACAGAGCTTGCAAACTTTGATTTTCCTTCCTGCATTTTGTTGGAACTTTCCTTTTAGTTCTTCCTATTCTGTTTTTTCTGTTTCCTCAGCCTCTATATTTAGATTCTTTGGTGATACTCCTTCCAGGAGATTACTAAGAGTTAGACACTGGATTAAGAACTTTACATGCATTTTCTCATTTAATCTACACAGTGCAATCCTATACACTAATTGTTCTATAATCAATATTTTTCAGATGAAAAAAATAAGGCTTAGAGAAACTTATGACTTTGCTCAAGGCCACAGAGCTAGAAAAATTGACCTTAAACTAGATCAACTTAAGTGTACTTTTATGCTCTTAATCAATGTATCAACAGCCAAAGAAACTCTTTAGAGGGGCATTCTTTTTTAATTTTTTTTTGAGTCATACAGTAATGGCAACTTAGTGATGTATGCCAAAAGGTACTCCAGGTACAAAGAAGTATTAGCCTAGGTTTAAATACACCAAGGAATGCAGCTCTGGGTCTTCTCTAGCAGAACTATTATAAGATCCCTATAAGAATATGAACAAATGAGTAGAATGCAATATTTTATAGAAGTTTTGATAACAATAATGAATAGAAGGAATTTCATAGGGTTTGCTAAGAAGGCTTTGAATTCTATTTCCATGTGAAAGAAAGATTATTAATGTTTAAATCATTACATTGAAAATCCCATTTCTAAAGCATTAAATTATTTGAAAGTTTGAATAATGAGTAAAATGTATTCAAGAGTGAATTCATTGTTAATGTTAAATCTGAAACATTGTTTTTACATGAAATAGTATTTAGTATTTTCACTAACACAAAATATGGTTTTGCTTTAAGTTGGAGGACTAAAATTCATTCCCATTGTGAGGTAGATATACAAAATAATGCACATGAAATATGTGCTTTTCTAAATAATGTCAAGTCTAGTATAGTAAACCAAATAAGTGATCTATTTACTGGATAATTCAGGAAAAAGAAAATGTTAACCTATATAAAATTACCGCAACCAGCAGAAACATGATTTTCTTTATTCTTTACCTTTCTGTTTTTTCTGTAGAATGGGAACATAGAGAGGACCATATGTACTATTATCTCAGGAATTAGAAACAGTTGCATTTCAGTCTAAGGGGCATATCTATCAGCTAAATAACCTCACTCAACTCAACTCTCTGAGCCCAGGCTTTCTCATTTGCCAAATGAGTAATAATGTAGCTACCTGTATCAGGTAAAATTAATTAAGACTGCAAAACAATGAGCACTGTTAATACAGATATTTATTTATCTCTTTTATAAATATCTAGGATATGTAGCCCAAGGCTGTATGTAGGCTCTGCTATTTCTTTCCTGGGGTGTGGCTCCCATTCTCACAGTCGAGGATGGTGACTTCCACATTCTAGGCAGCAAAGCAGAAAGACAAAATTAAGACTTCCACATACATCGTATTGACCAGAACTCAGTCTTGTGGTCATAAGAAAGATATAAGGGGTGGTTGGGAATATAATCCTTATTCTGGGAGACTCTGTGCTCAGCTTTTTAGTGGTTATGCAATGAGGCAATATAGTATATTGAGTAAGAGTGGTAACTCTGGATTTGTATTACCTGAGTTTGTAGCCTAGGTTTGTGACTTACTTGCTGTTTGATCTTGAGAAAAATTCTCAGTGTCTTCATTTCCTCATATGTAAAATTGGGATGATATCAGCACCTACCTTGTAAGTAGTTCTGAAAGTTTCATGAGTTACAATATGTAAAGTGCATGCCTTATTTAAATGTGTCAATAACTGTTAGATCTTAAGATTTCATCTTAAGATTCTATCTTTGTATCTGCCAACTTGCAACAAACTACTCATTAATGTAACTAGACATAAGGCATATTTTTTTTACCTTCCAAAGAACAACCAAATACATGTGTACATCAATATATCCTTATACTGTATTTTGCTAAAGATTGCTGAAATCATCTTGGATCCCCAATTAAACCATGGGCTGAACATTGGGAGCCACAAAAGTAGACCAGTGGATCCCTAACAAGGCCCACAGATAAAGCTTGTTAATTTTTCAATTTAACTATAAAAATGTATTTTTAATTCTGAAATTTCATTTTCTATTTATTTATTTATTTTTATTTATTTATTGGATGTGCTGCATGGCATGTGGGGTCTTAGTACCCCAACCAGGGATTGAACCCACACCCCTTGCAGTGGAAGCATGGAGACTTAACCACTGGACTGCCAGGGAAGTCCCTGAAATTTCATTTTCATAATAACCTGTAAAATAGTATATGGATAATCTAGATATTTTTAATATACTCAATAATAGGAAACATGGGCATTATGTTCATATTTATGATCACATTCATACCAAGATGTACTATAATTGGTAATGGTTTTACAGCAGTTGAAATAGATAGCCAATAGTATATATATATACCCAATTTAAAGATAAAAATAAAAAATCTTCTTCTATAGCATTCAAATCAATTATAGGCTTTGAGATCTTGAGCCAATTTCAATATACCACAGTCTCCTCCAAAATGAGGATAATAATAATGAATTTATAAAGATAATGAAATGTTATGTATATAAAAAATACAGATTTATCTTGCCTCACTTGCCTCACTCCATCAACTGTAGAAGTAGTGACAACAATACAGATATTTTTTATTATTGATTTCCAGTGGAGAGTTTCATATGCCTCAAGACAAACCTTATTGCCATAGGAAAAAAGCAGCTTTAGTTTGTTACCAAAATTCACCTTACTGGAACAAATATTCAGGAGAGTGCTCTGTTAGAGATTTTTAGGTATGAGGTATCACTTCCTAAGACATAATTATTAGAAACAGCATTCTCTGTATTATTATGTTGAAGTCATAGTAGAAAAATATATTATCTGTATAACAGGACATGAAACTTTTTTAATATGTTAAAGCAAGGCAAGATTATTTAAGACACCAAGTTATCAATATAAAGTTTATTGCCTGATAGTTTTGTTTGTCTTTCTAAAAGATTAAGAAAATTATGTTGTAGTAGGTTGAATTGTCTAATACCAAATAAATATGTCCAAGTCTTAATTCCTTATATCTCTGAACGTGACCTTATTTGGAAATACGGTCTCTGCAGATGCAGTTAAGTTAAGGATCTTGAGATAAGATCATCCTCGATTTATGGCTGTGAATCCAATGACTGGAATCCTAGTAAGAGAAAGAAGAGAGATATTTGAAGCACACAGACACAAAGTGGAAAGCCATGTGAAGACAGAAGCGAAGATTGAAGTGATACATCTATAAGACAAGGAACTTCAAAGATAGCATAAACCACCAGCAGTTAAGAGCCAGGTATTTGCCAGTATTTTTTATTCTATTTTTAAGTCTCCTCTAAATGGAGACTATCTTTTAGTTTGAGAATTACTAGTATAGGCAGCAAGAACTACTAAAGAATGTGAAATGAGACATTATAGTGGCTGGAAGGCTGAAAGATGGCTGGAAAGAACCTGGAGAACATCTCTTCTAAACTGCATTTTATAGATGAAGTCTGTGTCTGGATTTGGGCTGGATTGGTTTTCACTTTACTTACTTTCTCTTAATCTGTCATGTTTCCTGGTTATTAGCTTCAATGAGAAATTTAAAAGCTTTATGAAGCAAAGAGATCAAGTGACTGTGTAACATACAAACTAAATAGTTTCTCCCTAGAGATATAAATATCCGTTAAAATTGTACCTTAATGATTCCAGAAATCATTTTCTCAAAGCACCTATAATAAACAAAAACTTCACTTTAAACGAAAAACCAAAGACTAAATTTTCTTTGCCTCTTCAGAGGTTGCCAAGATGCAGTATAAAAAGATCACAGTTTCTTGCTTTTAGTCCAGTGATACTTACGGTTTTGTAACGATAAAGTTTTCTCTTTCAGGGTCTTTGTGCACACAAGTTTCTGAAAGAAAAAAAATTTAAGGAGAGCTATTTTACAGGAGTTTTGCCTTTCAATATCTGAACAACTTTTACTCCATGGGGCACTTCTCTAACATCTTGATTTTTGTCTTCATTTTCTGTCTTAGTAATTGATCTGCAGGCTAATGGCTTTTGGAACTGATGCATTTAGACAGCTTCAGGTGGTGGATGGGAGTTGCTAGGTAACCTCACCTGTAACAGGTTGTTGAGTCTTTTACCTGAGGACCTTGTCTGGGAAGAATCTGAGGCAAAGACTGCTTCTAATTCTTGTTTCTTTAGGCCTCTAAAAAGAGAGATTTCAAATAAATACATAGATACTTAAAAAGAATTATCAGGAAATAGAAAAACTCAGCATATCAATGTTTTAATTTCAGGCTTTAAGGGACATCTTTAAAAAATTTGTTTGACAAATCTTAAATACTAGATCAATGTTTTATTAAGACCTTAAAAAAAATATGACCTGAATGAATAACACGTATATTTGTAGGTTCTTCTAGCTAAACTTTCTATTTCTTTAAATGCTACCTAAAATTTATTTACATAATTGTTATTAAATTTAAACAACATTGTGGTTATGGTTATTTTCTTTGACTCAAGTCATCCTTGTAAGATCTTCAATCCTGAAGAAAAGGCACAAAATGAGTAATGAGAAATATTACAAGGCTGTTATAGTATTAGATGATTCAACTTTATGTCTATGTCTATTAGATAAGTATTGATTATGATACAGTTACAAAGAAAAGAGGAAGACTGAAATATTGCCATTTGATTTGGTTCATGGAGGTTGTAAATTTTCATACCTGATTAGAAGCCAAATCTCTACTTGAAGACCTTTAAATAAGAGACAATTTCTCTGAGGAAGACAAGAGTTCAGTTTTCTGCCACTGTGCATTCCCTACTACTCTGATGTCTCTCAGCATAAGAGGGGAGAGTTGATTGGCTCAGAAATACAAAGCAGTTTTGTTCAATGTTGTCTGCTCTGTTGGAACAATCCTGTTCATTAGTTTGTTTTTAACCTAGAACCCAAGGGACTGATGAATAAGCATTTGTGATAGTAGTAGTAAAAGACCAGAAATGATACAAATATTATTCTTCCAGGGCTTTCTGCAGAAGAATTTGGGTAGATAACAAATACAATTTTTTGTCCATTTATATAATGTGACATTTAAAAAATTTTCCTCCCACTAATTTTTATCTTTATTTAAACATACCTCTTTATCATTCTTACTGGGTAGGTATTCGTTGAGAGCCCCCAAATCTAGCCCATTTATTTATAATGGAAAGATAATATGATGACTTCAGAGGAAAATTTTCCATGGGGAAAACCTAAAATTAATTAGGTAACTAGGGAAAAAAAACCTAAATTGCTTTTTTTTAAAAAAAAAACCTAAATCTGTTGGCATTTGGTAGAAGAGATCTAGTTAGTGAATCTGTCTATATAACCAAGGCAGATGGGATGAGTATGGAATGATCTACTCATGTGACACCAGCCCTTCTTTCCAATGTTATTGTCCATTGCCTTCCTAAGTAAACCCTCTGAAAAGGGTGAATAATAAATGTAGGAATCTTAATTTCTTAAAATGCAGTGTTAGACTGTACCTGATACTACTATGGAAATGTTTTGCCTTATAGGAACTATTTTACTTTCATTCACTGTACGCAGGCAGCTCACTTGGTTCAATTTGTTATTTCAAAGAGCTCTTTGATAAGATTGACATGAATTCAGTAGAGCAGAAATTACTGTGAAGCATACATGCAAGTACATTTATATACACACAAATAAAACTATATTAGTAGAAAAATACACAGCAACCCACTCAATATAAATTTTAGACTTCATACTGTAGAGAAATAAAGCTAGGCTATAGTGAAGATTTAGTTATACTTAGAGGTTTAGGGCTGCTATTGTTGACAATACCTGTTACCAGGGAAGAAATCATGCTGAGTTAAAAATCTTTTTTCTCCCAAGCATTAAGAGAGGTATAGAACACGGAGTGGGAAAAGGATGCATTATATAACAAAGCAGTGAAGAAATTTTGTTAAAAATCTATGGTTCTACACTGTTGTTCTTACTGTTTGGTTATCTCTCCCATGTGTCTTAGTTGGAGTCCCCAGAAAAAGCCCCCATTTCTGTACAACCTGAATGATCCAAACAAATGCTAACCATTGACAGGACTTTCTTTGATCATAAGATTATTCTTTAAATTTGTTACAGTCTCTAGGTTTTAAATTATAAGCAAGATGATTCAACATTTTATAGTTCAGTGTTCAAATTTAGTTTCATATTAAGCGTGTTATATAGTTTTAGTGATATAATTTGAAAAAGAATCTGCATGGGAAGCTGTGCCCATAAATTCCTAGTCACCTTTGATGGAAGCTAGTTAGGTAGGCTGTTTCAGCAATTCAGGAGATGGTGGAGCAGGGTTGTAGGAATTGATATAGAGAGAAATACATTTGTTTAGGTTTGGTAAATATTCTGAGCTTGATGATATGTTGAACGGGGGGATAAGGGAAAGGGAGTTATTAATGATGCCTCAGGTCTCTGGGTTAGGTGTCTTTGACTTTTTAAACAAAGTATTTCTTGTGAACAAATATATATTTGTTATTAGTCCTATCTTCTTATTTATGTTTCCTGCTTATCATCTTTTCTCCCTCTTTTTCTTTTATTCCCCACCATTTCTAGTTCAATTATAGTTATTTCTTTGTTTTCAAATTTATAATTTTATTTCTATTTTCGTTTTATGGGTGATTAATTTTTTATCTTAACAAACACATTTTTAAAAGTCTTTCTTTTATCACTTCTGATCCTGAATAAGACAAAACTTTTAGCTTAATTTTATCTACTCATCTCCCTTACTGACATTCCAAAATCTTTTATAATAACCTAGAGTGTTTTTTTTTCAGATTTAAATTTTTAGAAGTTTTTCTTTCCTTTCAAAATGTTTTTTTTTGTCATATTTAACTCTACCATGAACATGTCAAGCATTCTGCCCTAAAAGATCTTGCCATTTCTAGAAAAAAAAGACACTACTCAAGGAAGAAAACTAGCCAAATAAATCAGAGTAAAGAGCCCTCCCACCCCAAGAAAAAAGAGGAAAGTACAACTTGACATACATAAAAGGCTGGGTTAGGTGCACTGATTCTCCCTGCAGTTGAAAATCCACATGTAACTGTACAGCCGGCCCCCCATTCTTGGTTCAGCATCTTAGGATTCAACTGAAAAAAAAAAAAAAAAAACCCATACAGCTCAAACCCATGTTGTTCAGGGGTCAACTGTTATTATAATTGGCATATATACTTTTCAGAAGTTTAGCTATGGAATTAACTAATTTACAGTGTTTTCTTATATTTATCTTTTAAATCAAAACTATACAAGTGAAATATTTTTTAAAAATTAGGGACTTCCCTGGTGGTCCAGCAGTTAAGACTTTGTGCTTCCACTGCAGGGAGTTCAGGTTCAATCCCTGGTCCGGGAACTAAGATCCCATATGCTGTGTGGTGTAGCCAAAAAAAATAAATAAATAAAAAGAAAATTAACCAAAGTGTTTAGTTTGAAAATAGAGTTATTATTTGAGTGCACTCCCCTATAACTAAATTTGAAAAAATTAATTTGTAAAGCAGTTCAGATTTTCTCAAAGGGTTTTACTCAATTTTGATAAAAATCCTCTCAGGGAAAGTGGATCAGAAATTCTTTAGGATATGATGGATTTTTAAAATAGGACATCCACAATTTTTTTTTGGCTTTTTGTATTTGTTGATAATATCTTAAGATGAAGCACATTCTTTAGATAATTCTCTTCTAAAATACAAGGCTTTATAGAGTTTTTGTTTTCAATACGTTTAATTTTTATAAATGTTTCTAGTGAGGAGACAAGTATCTTTAAAAATCTTTTCTTTTGTAATGTGAGATATATATATACATGATGTCATTTCCCTAGCATAAATAAAGTGATATACTTTGAGTTTGTTTGCTACATGTGAAGAAATGCTTAGTATTAGAGTATATTCGTGTTGAAAGTGGTCCTAATGATCATCTAACTTCCCCGCTTTATTTTATTAATTCAGTCATTGAAAAAATATATTTGAATTATTCACTAGATTACAGGCATTATAATACAAAGAATAGGCCACTAAAACCATACAGAGTTTACTAGGAAAACCATGAAAAAAATAAGACCAAATGCTGTGAAGTGAATCATTGGAACCTAGACACAGCTTCAGTATATTATAGTTGTCACTGCCTCTTAACTGCCATGCACATTTAAATATTAAGAAACGCAATATGGCTGCTAAAGACAAATCAGAGCCATCTGAAATCATGGAATTATCCTAACACTTATAATTATTGAATGAATTACAAATAAAAGGTATTCATTAATATTCTGTAATTGTCAATCTTGTCTATAATGACAAATTGGAATAAAATATATCTAGTCAATAGCCAGATATAAGAATCTGCTGATGCTTGAAGAATAACTGTTTCCTTTATGTAATTTAGTGGTTTCCAGGCTGGAGGTGCACGTGATGATATCTAAAGAAGCAAAATGAAAATATTCTGTTTCTACTTATTTTTATCTCAAGTATAAGAAATCAAACATCTCTACTAATTAACATTTAGATTGACACCAGCACCCTAATTAACTCATGTTTTCTGCAGGTAGCTTTATTGTTGTAATCATCTCCCCCAAACCTATAGTACACCTGTTTTTGTCCCCTTTCTCTATGTTAAATATTTAATGAATCTCTTTGTGGGACCAGCTCTACCTTATCCAACCTATACAGTTATTGCAACCTGGTGTGCTTCTTACCTGTCAGGAAAACACTGATGAAAAATGTGTTTCTTCTCCTTTCCCTCCTCTCAAACATATTATAGGAGGCTTCAGTTGCAGTTTTGGTTCTCTGTCACAATACAGGCCATGGAGAGTTTGAATAAAATGTTTAATCTGAAAGTGGGGCCTCATCCATTAACTTCTCTCATGTGAAGTTAATCTTCAAAGCTGAAAATTCATAGGAATGGATATATAACTATCTTGAGATTATACAATAGAGTGTTCAAAAATTGAATGCAGTAATTTATCTAAAAGAAGCAGTGGGGAATGCAGGAATATTTATGAAAGTTTGGTGTGTTTGTAGTAAATTTTGAGGAACTACAATAAAAACCTTAGAAATATGAGTGAAGTTACCTAACTTGAAATTGTAACTTGGAAAAACTTCACCTCATGTTATTTATCCTATGCTTTCAAAATGTTAATTATGATTAATTCAAATATAATTTATATTCATAAAACCCTAGTAAAAAATAGTATTACTGATAATAGCATTTATTTTTTAATCATAATTATCTGGAGAAAGCTGTGAGATTCCATACTTGTGTACATCCTTGTGGGACCAGGACCATAACTTTTAATTTTTCTTTTCTTTTTTTTTTAACATTTTGTTTCCATACCAGACTTATCAAGTTTTGTTTCTTAAAATAGAGTTTTCCTTTAATTTTATGCCAATGTGTGGTAAGGGGGTCTACCATATTTAAACATCTACCTATACACTTTTTTTTTCTCGAAATAGTTAGATCAGTAGGTTAATTGGCAGGTTTAGTACACACAACGGTGAAGGAATTACCCAATTACAATGTTCACTACTCAGCTTTACTTGTTATGTTTACAACTATATAAATTTTTTTAATCCACAAAAATCTGCAAAAAAACTAAAGACTTAAACATTGATAACATGTAATTGGGTCATATTACTCCATTTCTCTTGGAGAGAAAGAGCTAATATTGAATTTCTTGGATATGTGAGTAGAATTTGCTTGTAGCATTTCTTATTTCTATTTTGTGTTTGAATTTTCCACATTTTTGTAATGGAAATTTCACTATTCAAAAATGGTAGTGCATTTGAAGAAAGAAATACAACTACACTTAATAGCAGAGTGTGCTAGATTTCATATCCAGCATGTGCTTCCTCAAGTGTTTCCTAGAAAGATTGTGTACTTGTGCAGTAAGGTAAATAGCACCGCCCTTCAAGGGAATGTTATGGGCAACCTGGGGATTCCTTTGGATTTGCTGGGGAGACACTAACCATCATTATTCCATTCACCTTGGTGGCCACTACACAGTGTTGCTAAATGAAAAGAAAATTGACTTCAAAACTGAGGCCTGCTAGTCCAAGCATTAATCCTTGTGATGATTATTTTGACATTCATATTTGGAACCACTTGTGGTTTTTTTGTTTGTTTTTGTTTTAAATTCATGACATATCAATGCTATGTCAGATCACCCCTAGTAAGCAATCTCATAAAACTTTCTTATTTATTTCTCCTTCAGGGCTGCTTAGATTGACAATGGTCTGTTACTTTGACATGCTCCCAGGGTTTCAGAACTTCCCCCACACTTATTAGTGGAACTGCTAATCCCTCTTAAGACCTTTGGAAGCTTCCCCAGGGACCCAAAGTGATTTGCTGTTAATTCCACCCAATCTATATTCTAAGCCAGATCACCCTAAATATACTCAGAGTTAGTGAAAATGCACCTCATCATTTTCACATGATGCCTTAATGGACAAATAGAAACACTTATCCATTATTTGATTAGGTTATATGCAAAAGGATTTATATAAGGACATGTTTTATTTATTTCTCAGTGTTTTCTGATTGTAGTCATAAGATAAATAAGTGCTAGGGATGTAATGTACAACATGAAAAATATAGTTAAAACTGATATATGTTTTATATCCTGGGAGTTTTCATCATAAAGAAAAACATGTTTTTATCTTATTTTGTATCTATATGAGACAATAGATATTCACTAAACATATTGTAGTAATCATTTCATGATATATGTAAGTTAAATCATTATGCTGTATAAACTTATACATTTCTGTATATCAATTATATATCAATTAAACTTGGAAGTAAAAAATTAGTGTTATGATGAAATTTCTTGTAAAATAGAAAAATCAACTGGACTTCTTTATATCAATAATTTAAAAGTAATGATGAAAGCTTCCTTCAAAAATACACAGTGGTTGTTCTACCAATCTGAACTTTTAAAAGAAATTTTAAACTCAGTTCTCCAAAGTTAGATTTTTTTCCCCCTCTAAATCTGCATCTTTCATCAGCATAACTTAACCTGTGTTCATGGCCCTGTCAATTTACAATTAAGTTCATTCATTTATTTAAAAATGTCGTTTAAGTAACCTATTTTTAAGGACAATGGCTATCACTCAACAAACCTGAAAAGTGGCAGTTATTCTCAAATTGTTGAGCACTTGAGCTTTATTTATATTAAAGCAGCTTTATTCAGAAGTAATATATAAAAATCTGGACATATTTAATTATACAGTTTGATGAGTTTGGACATATGCGTGTCATCATGAAACTAACGAGGAAACTCAGCCTCTTTGTCCCAGCACTGAATTGAATCTTGGAGACAGAGTTTTGGGTGAAGTAGAAGAGAATAGCTTTATAGCTTTGCCAGGCAAAGGGGGACACAGTAGGCTAATGCCCTCAAAGCTGTGTGTCCCCAACCCAGGGAGTGGGGGAGGTGTGGTTCATGAGGAGTCTTATAGTCAAGGGGCAGGGTTGCTGATAAGGATCAGGGTGACTGCAGGGCCTGCATTCCTTCAATCCAGAGATCATCTGGCATCAGGTGATCTCATGGTGGGCTTCTGTGGTTCTGCAGGTTATCAAACCATGACATTCTCTCTGGAATGAAGAATGCTTCATCAAGTAGTTAACATTTTCCATTTGGTGGGAGTTTTAGTTCTGCAGAAGAACTCAAAGATATCTTTATGTATATCACTTGAGGAGGAACCAGGACCATACCCCAAGGCTTCACTATTGTTTCTTGACTGCTCCTCCCTTGTCTCTGCATCCCCTCCCTTCCCTGATTAGCAACCTGCCCTTTGGAGCTCAGGGTAGGTCATGGAGGCTGAATGAAACTTATTTCCTACAAACAAGAAACAGGGGACACAGAAAGACTTTTGTGCCTAGGAAGTCCACAGGTCCTGCTTGGTTTCAGTCCCCTCTTTTCTTTGATACTCCTCAATCTTGAGGAGTACGGTTGTTGGACAAGAAAGGAAATTATCATTTTGGATAGAGACGTGTCAACTGAAAAAATACACGCAACCTAAAAGTTGAGAGTTATGTTTTATTTGGTGGAAATTTTTAGGACTTAAGCTGAGGAGGCAGCATCTCAAGTAACCCTGAGAGAACTGCTCCAAGGAGGTGAGGGGGGGAGCCAGGTAATATAGATAATATATTATACCAGGTAATATAATATACCTGCCCTTTGTAAAGGACAGGTAGCTGGGAACATCTAAAGATTATTGATAATTAAAGAAAACCAGGTATCTCAAGTTAAGGAATTTAGCGCTTTTCTGTGTATGGGAAGATGCAAGACTCTGGGCTCACTGAAATCATTCCTTTGATAAGCACCTCAGCTATCTGTGGCCAGTATCCTGTATTTTCACATCCTGAGTTTCCTCAGGGCTCACCACAGGGAGTGGCTGCAGCCTGATGGCTGCTAGATGGCAGGTATTCTTTCCTTCCTGAGTTCCCTCAGGGCTCACCAGCTCACATTCCTGGTGGCTGCCTTTGCTGATGACTGTGAAACCCTCTGTTTACTGATATGGCAGGAAATATTCCATTTCTTAGACAATAATCATAAACTCAGCAGAGGAACTCGGTTTTAGGGGGACACAGTTTTAAAACCATAACCACAGTCAAAGTAACAAATGTATCCATCACCTCCAAAAGTGTCCTCATGCCCCTTTGTTGTTGTTGTTTTCTTATGGTAACAACACTTAACAGGAGATCTACCCTCTTAACAATTTTAAGTGCCCTATACTACATTGTAACTATAATCACTATGTTGTAAGACAGATGTTTAGAACTTATTCATTTTGTATAACTGAAACTTTATACCTATGAGAAATGGAATATTGCCTGCCATATCAGTAAACAAAGGATGCCACAGTCATCAGCGATTGCAGCCACCAGCCAAGGGTGAGCTGGTGATCCCTGAGGGAAGTCAGAAAGGAAAAAACAATACCTGCCCTCTAGCAGCCATCAGATTACAGGCACTCACCATGGTGAGCCCTGAGGAAACTCAGGATATGAAAACACAGGATACTGGCCCCAGATAGCTGAGGTGCATATCAAAGGAATGATTTCAGTGAGTCTAGACTCTTGCATCTTCCCATACATAGAAAAGCACCGAATTTTTTAGCTTGAGATACCTGGTTTTCTTTAATTAACAATAATCTTTTGATGTTCAGACTACCTCCCCTTTGTTGCAAAACTCCTTTATACCCTGGCTCTCCCCTCACCTCCTCAGAGCAGTTCTCTCAGGGTTACTTGAGATGCTGCCTTCCGGGTTTGAACTCCTTAAAATTTCTGCTGAATAAAACATAACTCTCAACTATTAGGTTGTGAATATTTTTTTAATCTACACCTACTGCACAGCAACTTCCCATTTCCTCCTACCCCCAGCCCCTGGAAACCACCATTCTACTATCTGCTTCTATGAGTTTGACTATTTTACGTACCTCATATAAGTGAAATCATGCAGTGTTTTTCCTTCTGTTAACAACTTCTTTCAATGAGCATAATATCCTTCAGATTCATCCCTGCTGTGGCATACCACAAGATTTCCGTCTTTCTCAAGGCTGAATAGCATTCCTTTGTATGTATATACCACTTTGTATATGTTCAAAATAATTAAAATCAGGATCTTGAAGAGATACCTACACTTCCATATTCATTGCAACTTTATTCACAATAACTAAGATATGGAGACAACCTAAATGCCCATGATGAATGAATGGGTAGAACTCTTGATAATATTCTTCTTTCTGACAACCAACACTTCTGTATAAAGTAGAAGAGTGCTTATACTGAGCCTCTCTTCTTACATCAAAGCTGAAGAGAGGTGAACCTAGCAACTTTGATTTTATTGCAGATATTTAATATATCTATTTAATTATTCAGATCAATAAGATATGTTTATATATGAGAGCTTCTCAGTGACTAAAACCATGTTTTATTTGCATCTCATTGTTTTATTGCAGATATAAATACGTCTCCCTTCTCTCATTGCAGTAGCACCATCATTGCAAACACTATGTAGGTTTCCAGAATATCTTATTTTTTAAGTATTCATTAACTGCTTTGAAGTTTCTCTTGCATATTTCTACTCTACAAATAAATTTATTTCAAATATTTTTCTTCAAATATCCCATGTAGTACTATTAACTGTGCATAGGGACTAACATCTGTAAACTCACCTATATGCGATAGATATTTCTTAAATCTAATAATCATCTCGGTTTGTGTTGTCTTTATGTCATCTGGCATGTTGTCATTTCATGTTATAAGAGTTTGTTTCAATACTAAATGTCTTATTTCTTTGCTGAATTGCTGTGAAACATAGCGTTGAAAATTGCAAGTCAGCTGGGAAAATAAGCAATTTTGCAACTATGTGAGACATTCTGAATTTAGCTGTTGATTGAAATATTTTCCAAACAGCTTCTTGATCTTGATCTGAAAATGTAGTAACTGATCTCATAGAAGCATAGAGTTTCTTAATTTGTACTTACAAGAAATAGCTGAAATGAGTTCAACTTTTTTTTTTTTCCAATCAGGTGTTAGTGGTCTGGTTGGCACCATTGCATTATTTAACTTTATCAGGCAGTTAAAACCCTTAGATTATGGAAGAGAAATATACTGAGGAATAAATATTAAATTTGAGATAGTCCTCATATATAATAGCTATTAGTCTGGTGTGCAGTATAGAAATATTTTATATTAATTTTCATTTAATTCAATAACTATAATTATTTTAAAATAATATAAATTTTATGTTCATGTAAAATATAAACATTTTGAAGAATTAATTTTCTGGAGATGTAAAGTCCCCTTTTATGAATTATTAAACTGAATCATTTTCAACTAGTATTTTTACAAACGAGCACTTTTGGTATTTTGGAAAACAAGTGGTAATTCATAACACAATTCCATTATGAGCAAGAATTTGATTGTTAACATCAAAAGCTAAAAATCAGTAATGCCATAATCAATTAT
The DNA here is from genome assembly GCF_964341445.2 of Mesoplodon mirus. Classification (NCBI taxonomy): domain Eukaryota; kingdom Metazoa; phylum Chordata; class Mammalia; order Artiodactyla; family Ziphiidae; genus Mesoplodon; species Mesoplodon mirus. The sequence continues at coordinate 33,838,318 of NC_138983.1, forward strand.
ATTCTGTATAGAAATGTCAAATACCCAATACTACTACTGCTGCTATTGATAAAGATATGTCATACATTACTCTACAAATATATTGTGAAAAATTTAGAATTACTTAAATAAAAATAAGCACTAGATCTTTTACACCTGCAAGAAAAATATAGAACTTTGCTCTCTAACATATCTAAAATAACAATCACACTTTCCTGGTGTTTCAAGGAAAAAGTCAAGTTCAGGTGTTGTGTGATCCCAGAAGAGAACATTCTGACTGCTGGGGCTATGTGTTAAATCTTTTATGCCCAGATAAGAAAAAGGTTATTAAATGTTTGCATTTTACAGGGCAAGCCATACAAGTATTATTACAATTGTTATAACAATTTGAGTGGTTGTTAAAATGATTTTGAATTTTTATTCCTATAAAAATTTACAAACATTGATATTTCATGGTGCACCATCCCAATTTGTGGCTTATCTGAAAGCTGTATCATACTCAGTTTGCAAGTTTTGTATTATGTATAACTTTACATAGATACGAAGTAATTTAAAAGAAAAAAAGTGAACCTTTACAAATAAGATATTTTAAATATTGTATGGAGATTTTAAGAACAGTACACAAATATTCTCAGTGGACTGCTTCCCACCACTCTTGACTAAAGTTTTTTGAATGGTAAAGTGTTTATAATATTAAACATGAAGTTGACAGAAAAATATAAAATATCATTGAAATATGTTAATTATAACATCACCCAAAATTTTATGTTTATCCTCTTTTAATGTTGACAAGATGTTTTCATAAAAACTAACATAGTTGAGCCCAGGAAAATCTTGTGAGGCAGGCGATTATTACAAAGAAGAGGAAACTAAGTCTCAGACTAATTCAAATAATTTCAGTAAAATCTCATAGCTTATAAGATTAGAAAATACCCTGAAATTTAAAAGTTTGCTTGAATTGCACATAACCTCAAGTTTGTTAAGAGTAGCTTGATAGTTTAGATAAACTCCTAGTGAGTAGCTTAAATAGCACCAAATAATAACCACAGAGAATGCTAAATATGGTGCTTGGTAATAGTCAACTCACAGTGACAAATAGTGGCATTTGGGTTTAGTTTGGACAATGCATTTTCTAATACCAAATAATAAACAATTATAAATGTCACCTTCATCCGCTAGGTTTCACAATTTGAGAATATTGCATTGTGTATTCTCAATGTGTGATAGTGTATTTCCCTATCTCCAAAATAAGTCTAGGTAATACCTAAACCATTTTACTAATACTCTAATTGACAGTACTGAGGGAATAATAAATTAGCATTGTGCATATATATGTTTGGGTATGTATACATATATGACATACTTTAAATCTATATATTATAAAATATTGTTAAAATGCTACTAAACCTTTCATTCTCATCGGATTAAGACAATCTACTAAACACTCTCAGGCACTGTACAGAAAAAAATGAAGCTTAAGAGTCAGTCTTCTGTTGCAGTTCTTTCTGCTTTACCCTTGATTACATGGGTCTAGCCTCATTTTTATGTTTTCTTTTATATTACTTGATTAACAAACTTTGTCTTCCTCTCTAAATCAATGCATCCTCCACCAGGAAATTCATTCTATTTCTTTCTGAGCACTACCACATTCCCTGCTCCATCATTTCAAAATCATTTCCATACTTTGGCTTTCCCATATAGCCTTTTTCACTCAAAAGGGGAAAAAAATCATCCTCGCCTAAACACAGTGAAATATTGTTCCCCATCAATTTACAGAATCTTAATTTTCTAGTAACTTCCTGAATCACTCTTCACCAGGAATAACCATCACAAAATGCACTCTCTGCTTGTTTCATGTCTACTTGTATGTGTGTGTCGTGAACTTTGGAAGTCTGGCAGTTTAACTGCACACAGAAATATTAGGTTAACAAAAGAAGGTATTTAGTACATGATGTTTAAATGTAAGAACTCATGAATCGTTTTTAATAAAAATAAACCATAATTCTAATATTAAAAATATTTTACATTATAGTTCTTCATTCAAAATAACAATTATGTTCACAATTAAAACTAGAATTATAATTTTATTATTCCTTTTTTAACTTATCAATAGTTCTATATCCTTTTTTAGCTCCACTTCTTTTTGTATTGCTTTTAGATTACCCCACTGCCTTCTAACTGTAGTTTGAATACAATTCAAACTACAGTTTGAACTGTACTCCAGGAGTAACTCCAGGAGTAACATTAGAACACAGACTTTTTATAAGGATTCTATTATCTCTTTAATTTGGAATCAAATGGAATAATGTTTCTGAGAACAGGCAACACTTTTTCATTTTTACTGAAGAGGGGCCATTATGTGATCCTGACATCATTATAGCAAATAGAATTGCTGCACCATGCCAAAAGAAATACAACATTTAATGGAGATTTTTCTAAAAGCTGTTCAAAAACAAATTTGAAAATGTAGAACAAGGTTTTGGTTTTGTTGATCATTCTTTTTTCAGAAATATTATGGCAATTATTTTGTTCTGTGCACAGATGGCCAATTATTCAGAGGACCTGGTAAAGCAATAGATTGTGTAATGTGAAGATAAAGATGAAAAGTGGATATCTAAGTGTCCAGGTCAGTATATTCTAGATACTACTGACAGACAGCAGGAATCAGAGGAAAAAAGCAGAAAAAATATAGGAAAAAAGCCTCATTCTGGGTAGGACAGGAAATAAAATATTATGAAGATGTTAACGTAAAAATCAACATGGTGAGCCTCATGAGGATAAGGATTTCTGTTTCTCCACTGGTGTATCTCAAGTACCAATAGCATAGGAAACACACAATATTTATTGAATGAATGAATGAATAAGTGGATAAGAAGTAGCTGTCAGGGCCTGCTTGAAGTAAGCCAGGAGATGAATCTCAAAAGAACAAAGGAAATACAAAAATAGTAGCCAAATATCAACCCAGGTAATCAAATATTCTTAAAGTAACCTGTGTAAAACCAGCCTTGAAAGAGTGAGACTTACGGACACTGAATATCATTATCACAAGATTTTAGTTCTTTAACTATATTTAACTATATATATATATAATATATATATAATATATATATATATATATTATATATATATTTTTTTTCCATGCCACATTCACATTCAAGTTCAGTAGTGCCTAGTTCAAGATCAACATCAAGTTACAGATGTAGCTGCTAGACTTAAAGAGTTCTGAGGAATTAGCCTTAACAGAGGGAGAAGTGGGCATACTGTGGAAATATTTGCTTTAGTGGACTGAATATAATGACCTTGATCGACTGTTTCCATTTATGGGCCAGGGGAAGCAAAGCCATTGACTGTTTTTACCTTATTAAATATTAGGTCTGAGGCATTCCACACACAGTGACAAACTTTGCGAGACTTATTTAAGGACTCAAGTATTTGGTATGGAATTTCTGAAGGTGAATGGGTTTAGTGAGCGTAGGACCAACAACTTTTCACCTCAGCCTTTCTGAAATAAAATCCTTTTCTGTCACAGAAAGAGTACAAAAGCCTGCTAGTCATAGTCCTCTTCAGTGGGCAGAAAACCTGTTCCGTAGTTATTCTCAGGTCACAAAGAACATCCCCAAAGGGCAGTCTTGAATCCCAAACTTCAGCCATTGTGACATCTGGGAGATGACACTTGAGATCTTTCACTAAAGAGGAAGCAACTCAGTGACCTCTTCCTCTCCCCATTCTGCACCCTGCATTCCTGTAAGTCTGTGTTGTACTACCTCATGATGTTTCGAGCTGTTGAGAAGGTAGCAGTATGCCAAGTCATGGTACTCAGTAGGTATTAGGAATCATCATTTCCTTCTTTTTCTTTAAATCTTTATTTATTTGCTTATTTTGATTTTTAATGACATTTATTGTCTTCTTTCTAATTTTTCAAGCAATACATATTCATTGCAGACAACTAGAAATACATAAAAGCATAATGTAAAAATTAACAATCCATAATTTCCACCCCCAGAGATAACCATCGTTAGCATTTTGATTCACTTCCTCCCAGTGTCTACATATTTATTTTATTGAAGTATAATTGATCTATAACACTGTGTTATTTCCAGGTACACAGCATAGTGATTAAATATTTCTATACATTACAAAATGATCACCATGATATGTCTAGTTACCATCTGTCACCATGCAAATATATTACAATGTAATTGACTATACTCCCCATGCTGTACATTTCATCCCCATGACTCATTTATTTTGTAACTGGAAGTTTGTACCTCCTAATCTTCCTCATCTATTTCACTCATTGCCCACCCCCTTCCCCTCTGGCAACCACCTATTTGTTCTCTGTATCTATGAGTCTGTTCTGTTTTATTATGTTTGTTCATTTGTTTCATTTTTTTAGATTCCACATATGAATGAAATGATACTCTAGGTCTAACCATATTGTCAAAAATGTCAAGGTTTCATTTATTTTTATGGCTGAGTAATATTCCATTGTGTGTGTATGTGTGTGTGTGTGTGTGTGTGTGTGTGTGTATATCTCACATCTTTGTTACCCATTCATCTAGTACACTGTTGGTGGGAATGTAAACTGGTATAGCCACTATGGAAAACAATATTAAGTTTCCTCAAAAAATGAAAAGTAGAACTACCATACCATCCATCCAGCAATTCCACTGTATTTTTCTGAAGAAAACAAAAACACTAATTCAAAAAATTATATGCACCCCTGTGTTCATTGTAGCATTATTTACAGTAGCTAAGATATGAAAGCAACCTGTCCATCCATAAATTAATGAATAAAGTGCTATATACCACCCCCTTTTTTGGGATTTATTCTTAGACCTCTACAGTGGGTACTGGCCAGGCTCAGTGCAGGCTCAATGACACACAAAAAATAGAACATGGATGCTTATATCTTTGGCACATCTATGAATTTCTTCTGCTATAATGCAAGCTTTTTACGGTGGCATATATTACCTTGTTCATTCCCTAGTGTATCTCTTGTTCTTAGAACAATGACACATAATACGTGCCAAAAAGAGTTTGTTTAAAAAAGGATTGTAGGTAGACCCTTGAGTATTCATGAAAGGCATTTGCAATCACTTTCATTGATCACTTCCAGTAATGTTGTGACCATTTACTTGCTGAGAGCAGGAACTATCATTGCATTCCCCAGGGCTCAAAATAGTGCCTCACAGACTTAGGAAACAAACTTATGGTTACCAAAAAGGAAAGGTGGGGGGAGGAATAAATTAGGAGGTTGTGATTAACATAAACACCACTATATATAAAACAGATAATCAGTGGCCTACTGTATAGTACAGGGAACTCTACTCAATACTCTGTAATAACCTATGTGGGAAAATAATCTGAAAAATAATAGATATAAATATATGTATGACTGAATCACTTTACTGTACACCTGAAACTACTACAACATTGTAAGTCAACTATACTCCAATATAAAATAAAAATTAAAAAATAATTTCTTCTGAATATTTGAAAATAAAAATCAGTGGTAACATGTAAAAAAAAGTAGTGCCCAACACAGAGATGGTGCTCAGAAATATTTGGTGAGAAAATAGTCAAAGGCATATTGTGTATGCCTAAGACTTGTTATTAGTGACAATTCACAAATTTAGTCAGCATTAGTTAAAAACCTATTGTTTTGTGCCAGGTGTGTGTGCCAGATGCTGAATGCAATATATTAAAATGTAAGACGTAATGGAAACCCTCTGGGGCAATATGAGTGGGAAACCAGATGTAGTTAGGACAATTAAGTAAGTGAAAATATGAGCCTCTCTATGTGAACACTTAAAACAGAGGGACACAGAAAAAAATTAAATTAGAGATGGGCTGAGCACACTGGGCTAGAGAAGACAGAGGCACCTAGTTTGGAAGGAAAGCATTTGACCACTGCTCCAGAGAGTGTGAATTTGCGTGCAAAGGAAGAGGAAAAGCATTGCCTTAGAAACTGGTTACATTAGGGTCACACTTTCTCTAGTTTACTATTCCCTAGGCACTTTCCTTTTTTCGGGTTATTCAAATGAGCCAAGTTTTTTGGGTTCTTTTTCCTCACCTGAGGAAATTGGCGTGCAATTTTCTTTGCCTTGAATATACTTTGCTTCCCTCCTTTCTCCTTGATTCACACCAGTTTCCTTTCAGTTTTCAGCTGAAATTGTATTTCTTTATAAAAAACTTCCCTGTCTCTCCTCTCCCCAATCACCCCAGACACTCACTATACTTACTCAGATTAGGCCAGCTTGTCCTACAATATACTTTCATAGCATTTCATAAAATTTTTTAAGATCTTTATTGGAGTATAATTGCTCTACAATGGTGTGTTAGTTTCTTCTTTATAACAAAGTGAATCAGCCACACATACACATATATCCCCATATCTCCTCCTTCTTGCGTCTCCCTCCCACCCTCCCTATCCCATCCCTCTAGGTGGTCACAAAACACCCAGCTGATCTCCCTGTGTTATGTGGCTGCTTCCTACTAGTTATCTATTTTACATTTGGTAGTGTATATATGTCCATGCCACTCTCTCACTTCGTCCCAGCTTACCCTTCCCCCTCCTTGTGTCCTCAAGTCCATTCTTTACATCTGTGTCTTTATTCCTGTCCTGCCTCTAGGTTCTTCACAACCTTTTTTTTTTTTTTCTTAGAATCCATATATATGTGTTAGCATACAGTATTTGTTTATTCTCTTTCTGACTTACTTCACTCTGTATGACAGGCTCTAGGTCCATCTACCTCACTACAGATAACTCAATTTCATTTCATAAATTTTTGTGGAGCACTTACAATGACTGATATTAAATAAAATAATTTAATTTGTTGTTTATTGTCTTAACTGTTTTATCGCTGGACTGTTAGCTCCTTGCTTGAAGAGGTTTTATCTTCTGTATCAGGAACTAGCATAATAATTTTTACAGAGAGCATTCATTAAATTCTTATTAAATTACCAAAGGCACATGAGCTTTCTAAAATGTAGGTCCAAAGACAACAGCGTCCCTCAAAACGTTGATTGAGTCCCATAACCTCTAGGGTAAAATTTGATAGTCCACTATGGAAAATCTTGAGCCACCTAAACCCATGAACAGTTACGATTTTAAAAAGTTGAAAATTCCAGAAGCCAAAGATTTCATCCCACTAACAACTTATGAAAAGTGATTGTTGCTGCTGTTGTTGTTTCAGGGGATGCTCAAACAACTCAGTAACACTCATATTGAATGTTGAGCAAAGATTTCTTTCGCTGATTTCTCCACATTCCACCTGGGCCCTGAATGTAATCAAGCTTTAGGATATTCAATCTCCCCCTGCCCCTTGTCTCATATCTGCCATCCTTGTCACCAAACAAATGCAGTTCCCTCTGGCCAAAGTCATGTTCCTTATGTCTATTGTGCTCTGGTTTCTGTCTTTGATTATTAGGTTCTGCCTAACAGCTTTCAACTATCCCTCCATAGCCCTCAGCACATGTTAACATTTTCAATAATCCTGTCCACATTTCTTCCACTTATCACAATGTAATCTCTACCTGCTGGCCTCAACTACAACTGGATCTTCTGGGAGGTACCACTTTCACTATGTCCCTTTTAAATGAAAGCACTTTTCTCTCTCACACGCTGGAGGTGTAGGAGTCTAGAGACATTATCTGCAACTTTCAAGCTCCTTATCACTAATTTCAAGATAGTACTTTTCCACTTACTTAAAACAAACATACTGTAACAACCAAAACCCTTCTGAAGTTCTTAATCTCTCATTTTACTGTTGTAGACTCAGTCCATCTTTGTCATAGTCATCAACAAGGCTTCTGTCACCCATTTCCACTCACTGACAATTTTGACAATTCAATCCTAGACACCCTGCATCCCAACATCTGTCATCATCAGGATGATATATTGTCCATGCAGATGAACCACCGAATAATAGAGCTTCAGTGGTCTGTATTATATTCAAACCAACAAATTTGATCTCTTTCTTCTTCAATTCTTTCCAACCTCCTTTCATTTTACTTTTTTTTTTTTTTTCCGTCATTTCAGTATCCATCTCCCATTGCTACACACTGGAACATTCAACTACTGTGTTGTGTCACAATATTAAAACTATAGTGATGATAATTTTACAAATCAAATCCAAAATGAATCTAGAATAAAACCCTCAAATTTACCTTCTTTGCCTTAATGATTATTGGAAGGCTTCAAAGCAGCATACCTTTCAGGGATCAAATAACTACAGTAAGTTCCCTACATACAAACCATCAAGTTGGGAACTTTCAAAGATGCAAACTTGCGTTCGCACGTCCAATCACGTAAATTAGTTCACGTGTCTGGCGTACATTGTCACGTGCATGCATCCTCTACAAATGGTTGTGATTTTGTGTACTTTACTGTACAATACTGTGTAGAGTACAGTAGTACAGTATATATATTTCAAGCCCAGGAAGTCCGGAAGCAACCGTAAAAGCAGCGGTGATGTAGCTGGTACTGCTAAGAAGCTCCAAGTGATAACGATGGAAACAAAAATGAAAATAATTGAGAGAGTAGAGCGAGGAGAAAAGCTGGAGCTAGATCTGCAAGAGGATGACTCCATTGAACTTGCTGTGCAACACGAGGAGCTTACTAATGAAAACCTGGTGGAATTGGAGGCCCAGAGAAAGAACGAAGAGAGACAAGAGAAAGAAGAAGTAACTGAAGAACCAAAGAAATTCACAAGGCAGGAAATGGCAAGGGGATTTTCTTTATTTGAGGAGGCACCATTAGTTTTTGAGGCACAGGACTTGAACATAGAATGGTACACAAAGGCTGCAGCAGCCGTTCAGAATGCAATCCAGTGCTACCGTGTCATCTATGATGAGAAAAAACAGAGCTACTACCCAGACATCACTGGATCATTTTTTCAAGAGAGTAGATAGAATTGAATCCAGCAAGGAACCAGAACCTGTGCCATCAACATCAGACGTGAGTGAAATTGCAGCATGCCCTACGTCTCCTATTGCTGACGACCCCTCAGCTCATCTCCCACCTCTTCTCCCTCCTCCAGTCAGTAACTCTTCTTGCCTGTTCACTCGATGCCAGCCCCTGTATGCCAGTTGTAGTACTGTACTACTGTACTCTTTAAGGTATTGTACTATAAGATTAAAAATGTTTTCTTTATTTTTGTGTTTGTTTTTTATGTATTATTTGTGTGAAAAGTATTATAAACCTATTACAGTACAGTACTATATAGCCAATTGTGTTAGTTGGGTACCTAGGCTAATTTTGTTGGACTTAGGAACAAATTGGACTTACGAACACGCTCTCAGAGAGGAACTTGTTCGTATGTAGGGGACTTACTGTATTCATACCAGGGCCTTGTCTCCTTTGAGCTAAGGCCCTTACGCTTCCTCACTGTGGCCCAAGGAATAAATGCTAGTTTAGGCCTGACGTGTGCTTGAATATCACAAATCTGAGGAGTCTCTGAAGAAGAGGTGCTCCAGTACTACAGGACAAACAGATTCACTGATTTCCCACAGAGCCATGCCTGTAAAGTTGCTTTGCATTCCACATCTGAAATATCTAAATGGTCCATTCAAGAGATTACCTAAATCAAAGAAATTTGTTTCCAAAAGGTAGAAGTCTTCACCTCTAGTGAGACAGAATACCGCAAATTACAAATAACAGTTTATTCAGCTTTATCCAACACATTTTAAAAAAAATCAGATAAATTAAGAAAAACAAAGAAAAAAAAGAAACTCAAAGGAAAGAAAAAGAAAATGCATTCGTTTTTACTCAATTTAGGAAGCCTCTCTCTTCCCATTAACAGTTAAATAGGGAAAGTGGAATGGGGAGTAAGTATCAACCCAGCCACATTCCCACATAACTTGTATTTCAGACAATACGTAGAATAGAAATGTTTGGGTTGATGGAAATGTTCTACAATCAGCACTGGCCAATATAATAGACCCTAACCACATGTGTTTATTGAGCACTTGAAAGGTACTTAGTGTTACTGAAGCATTGAATTTTAAATTTCACTTAAGTTTAATTTATTTGAATTTAAATTTATATAACACATGTGGTTAGTGGCTACCATATTGGACAGCATGGACAGAAACAATTTTTTTCAGGTTTCAGTGCTTTTCCATGCCCACACTAGTGACTGCTCTCACTGGAAAATTGTGAACTTTTTCCTCTTATTAAACTCATCTCCACAATATGAACTTTGTATCATTTACTTTTTATCTCTAATGATTAACATAGAGTCTGACACATATTAAATACTCAAAAATGCTTATTACATGAATAACCGATTAATAGACAAACTAAAAATTACAACTATTCTACTTCTTTAAAAAACTTTACTCCATTCAAGTGTCATTAAGAATGTTGAATGGTCATGTTAAGGCTATCGGAATCCTAGTACCTGTCAAAAAAAACCACATAATTTTGTCATGCAGTGATTTGTTTAAAGATTAAAGTGTATTCTAAAAATTTTATTAAAATGTCCTGAATCTAATAAAAACAAACAGATATTGAAATAATAGATGCAATTTCTGGGTAAAAGAAATGAAAATAGATTACAAGAGATATAAAACTGCTTACTCATTTAGATGGGAAGATTTAACTTATTCATCTGTGAAGTAATCTTTTATGGATCATAGGTGCATATAATTAGATAAATCATAATCTATGATTTATGGTCATCTTTGAATTATGCAGCAATTCCATCCCTAGGAATCACAGAAAAGCCAAAAAGCATATCCTAGATTGTACTTATTTTAGTGCTACTTACCTAATAAATTTTTGTAAGCAACATTTAAAGCATGAAAAAATAAATTATTGTGTCACCATGTGAAGGATCAGTTGAACATAATGTTAACAAAAATTAATATAATATGTATAAGAAAATAAAGCAAATAAAAGTTGAACCTTCAGTAATGTTCTATCTTTTAAAAACATATTTCTGTCTCTTGATGAAAGCCTGGTAGATAATATATTGGAAAAAAAAAATTACTGTTATGTTGATTATAAATTTTGGAGGGTCAGTTATTTTTAATTTTGTGTGCTTGATATGTTAGTAATATATTTTGTAGTATATAGTAATTTAAGGGAAGATAACTTGTTGATACACAAAAAGGGCTGTAAAATTAAATATGAATCAGAAACATCCTTGCAGATAATATTAACCTGTTTGGTATAAAAATGAAAAGTATTAGATTTCAGTTTATCAGCTAATTTTTTAGTGATATGTTTTTCTTTCATTTATCATAGGATTTTTTTACAAAATCAATTTGAATATAAGCTCTTGAATCATTTTGAAAGATAGTGTCATTTTAAATGTGGTTTATTGAAATTTTATGATACAATCAGACAACAGATATTGATAAAATAAGCCTTATGCATGTGATAGTCAAAGGGGTGTTCACCAAATATTTTCAACTATCTCCCTTTAGAGACATAATAGCAATGTCTTTCCTCATCCCCTTTTAAAATCAGGTATGACCATGTTATTTTCAGTGGCCAATAAAATATTGATGGAATTGATATATGTCCCTTTTGGGAAGAAAACTTTATAAGCCAGATTGTGATTTATGTCCTTTTCCTATATTGAGGTGTTTTTGGAAGCACACAGATGGGCTTACATTAACCTGAGTCCTTAAGTGACTATGACGTTATATTACTACCAACCCTTGACATACTAGTAGCATGTGCATGACACAAACATTTCCCTTATTAAGGATCTGGTAATTCAGTTCTTTGTAAACAGGAATTTCCTTGCAAAAACAGTAAGTTTGGCTACATTATTGAAAATGCATTTCTTATTTCATAATAAAGAAATCTATCACTCCAATCAAAGAGAGTATAGCAAGAGCACAGCAAACCATGAATCAGAATTTTCAGTCTCACTACAGAAAATAAATAGTGAAAGAACACAAGGACTACATGGGATGGGTTTTGTAATGTTTAGCAATATCTGGGCCATACTGTACAATCAATAAATGTTATTTAATCGCTTTCTTATCTGTTGCTAATGGCATCTAGGAATTGTTTTTGTTTTGTTTTGTTTGTTTTTTAATCTGAAGTCATAATCTGGTATTCAAAACAGCTTCATAAAGCAAGTGAGATATGGAAAAACAAATTGAGCTTTTAAGTACAGACTCAATTAATTCTTTAACATAACAATTTAAGTTCATATGTAAGATAGTCAATGATGAGGAGAAAGTGTCAAACAAGCATAGATGAAGCTGTAATAAATAAGTTTCCAATTATTTTATTAGCTTCATCAGCTCCCTAATATAGGAAGACTAGTCTTCTGGGATGTAACTTCATTTATGAATAATATTCATGACTTAACATAATTGATAAAACATCTCAACCATAAAAACCAGAGAGTTTAATGAAAAGCAAGCTTGTATAAAAGAACATTCATGTTCAATAGGCAAAAAATTAGACATATCATTGAAGAAATTAGGGGCAACAAATTGCACTAAGTGGAAAAATGCTTTCAGATAATATAAGAAATATAAATGTACTTTTGATTCTTGAATAAAATCTTAATGCATTACAGTATTCTCAGTGTATCAGAAAATTCTAAGAGGAGATGATTTCTAATGGAACAGAGTTGGACTTTACTTCTTCTGAAGGGACTCAGATTTGAATTGGGAGATAATATCTAGTGGAAGAGAGTTGAACTTTACTTCTTCTGAAGGGACTCAGATTTGAATTGCTGACTTGTAAAAAGATAGATCATGTAATATTCTTCCTGAGTGCATCTTTAGGATTGACAATGAGATCAGAAAGAATAGCATCTTTATTCAGTTACTGTTACAAACAGGAAATGTGTTCTGGAAACACCCACATAAATAAAAACACAATTAACTTAATGAGATGTCATTTTGTACCTACCAATTCTTTATATTTTATTTGTGTTATTTTTCACATAAATATTTTTTATTGTCTATCTTACCCTTACTCCACCTTCTCCTTCTACCCTCCATTCCTGAGTTACACTCGCAGATATACACCATGTTGTAAGCGCTGTGAGAACAAAAAGCATGCTTTGTTTTGATATTATACCCCCAGGGCCTAGAGCTGCTGTTAATTAATTAATATTTATTGAATAAATAAATTTAGTAAAGATTAAAATAAAAAACCTCACCAGGATGAAAAAGTTGTGAGAAAGCATTTACCATTAAAACTATTGGATAGTGCTGCAATGAACATTGGGGTGATATATGTATATGTATAACTGATTCACTTTGCTGTACAGCAGAAACTAACACAACATTGTAAATCAACTACACTCCAATAAAAATTTTTGAAAATAAAGCATTTGGAATAGTAAAAAACAAAACTAAAAACAAACAAACAAAAACAACTATTGGATAGTTTGGGCTTATACTCTTAGTCATCTGGGTTCACATTCTTGCAAGAGTTAAACATGCAACCTAGACCTTGAACATGGTACCTTTTATTTAATGTTCCTTAAGCAAATAAATATCCCCCAAATTTCTGTATTATTTCAGATTTTCCTGAGGTTTTAGGACAATGTATGTGTTTTATCTCACAGAAGTCCCAAATTATTTAGAACTGATTACTAATAACAAAACCTTTTAAAGCATGTGGCAGTGTACCAGGGAACAGGAAATTCCCAGAAGCCATCTTTCAAATCCAGGATCTAGCCTCCTATGATGTCAGGGTCCTTTCCTCTCTCTGGCCTCCATCTCACTTCCAACCTATAATATGTCTCATTCATGAAAGTTTAGCATATATTTGTATTCATAGCTTCTTACAAGGCACCTTAAAGACACACTACCTCTTCCAAAATGGTCTACAGATACAGACCTTAATTTTTCATCTCTCATAAGAAGAACTTTAATACTAGTGGTTCAAGATGTATTTGAATCCTAATAAAATAAATAGTACAGATAAACTTTTTTTACTATGAAAATTTACCCGGGACATTTTGTTGATCACATTATGAGACACACACACACACACACACACACACACATACATACAGAGGAAATAAGAATATATAAGATAATATTAGCATGTGGTAAAATTTTAATTTCATTTTTCCTAATTCTATTACATACTGTAAGATTTTTTTCAATGAAGATGAATTCTTTTTTTTTTTTTTTTTTTTTTTTTTTTGCGGTACGCGGGCCTCTCACTGTTGTGGCCTCTCCCTTGCGGAGCACAGGCTCCGGACACGCAGGCCCAGCGGCCACGGCTCACGGGCCAGCCGCTCCGCGGCATGTGGGATCCTCCCAGACCGGGGCACGAACCCGTGTCCCCTGCATCGGCAGGCGGACTCCCAACCACTGCGCCACCAGGGAAGCCCAAGATGAATTCTTTTTATAAAATTTTCAAAGAAAACTATGCTAAGTTTTTCAAAGAAATAATTCTAATATTCTGTTATATTTTCCTTTATGTTTTAATGCTAACTTCTGATCTTCTCAGTTGCTAATGTTGCCTATGTTTGCTCCTTTTACTCTCTTAAACATTTCATGGCCAAAATTCGAACTGAGTAATCACCATGCATAAGGTCCTGTGCCCATTCTTTGATCCTTTCATATGCTTAATATGTTGTATTTAAAATTTTATTTTGGTTTCTAAAATTTTATTATTTTGTAAGCTTTTACTCAAAGCGTAGTATTCATTTGCTTTTTAAATTATAGTTTTGTTTTCTTATCTGTGTAAAAGTTCATTTATTCTCTTTTTCTTGAGAGAAGGACAGGGACATTTCCAACCTAATGTCTTACCATGCTCTTCCTCTCCAGGCACAGTGTTTCTCAAACATATAAGGCATGTTCCAGCACTAGTGGCTAACACACGCTCTTTCTCTGTCTGGAATGCTCTATACCCAAATATCCACATGTCATCTCCCTTACCAGCTTCAGGTCTATGTAAATGGAAACTTCTGGGTGATGCTTTCCTGGACAAATTTATTTAAAATTATAGCACCATCTGGTACATTTGACTTTCCACCTAGTGTACTCTATTGTCTTACTTTTTTTCTTCATAGTAATTTTCACCATCTGATATACTATGTTATTAACATTTTTTTATTTATTTACTGCTTTTCTTATTGGAAAATAAGTTCCATGAACTCAGGGATTTTTATCCAATTTTTTCATTGCTGTATCTCTAGTGCTTTTAAGAGTGCCTGTAAGTGTTTAATCAAACCCATTTGAATGAATGGTTAAACTTTACTGTGAAATACAACATCAGAAGCAGCTATTATTTAAAATGATAACCACCTAAAATCAGGAGTTGAATATTCACAATTTTTATATGTCATTTACTATTTTCCTGACTTCGGTAAAATTACCTGTATATTTTTCAATTTCTCTAGCTGTAAAATTGTTATTTTCAACCAAGAAGTCTGAATTAATTTAATGCACATACAAAATACTTAGGAGGCCAGATATTGATTTCTAAAAAACATTCTGAAGGGACCAGAGATCCTTTGAAAAATGGATCAATCAAATGGTTGGTTCCAAGGCTGAGACAGGGAAAGTAAAAATGAGCCTGGAATATCTTGTTGTGTTAGAATTTTTTTTTTAAAAAGTGCTCAAAAAAATGACAGGCATAGACATAAAGATACAGGATTCCCACTGGCCAAATCTGGGATAATTTGACTATCAAAATGAATAAAGTTAGTACCCCAGTGAAGAAAATATGAACACATGTGTGCTAGAAAGAAAGAAAGAACTCTAGTTGCAATACAATACAAATTAATAACACTAGAAAATATTAGTTTGGCAACCATCATAGAAATATTGCTTCAGACAAGAATCATAAATGGACATTAAAATTATGAGTGAAAGCTTGATGATGAACTAGGTATATATTTACCCTGACTCAAACTGTTTCTATAATTAACTCATTAATTACAAAGAGGAAAAATAACTTTAGAGCAGAGAAATCTTGTGGACACCACTTAACCAAATGATTCAAGTTGACATTACCAACAATAGGATAAACCAATATCATGTGTTTCCTAATGTGATGTACTAAGAAGGACTTGGTATCACTTCTGGTGTTTTTGCTAAAAATGCATCAAATTGATCTGTTTATGAAGAAACATCAGACCACCTTAAATTGAGGACAATCAATGAAATAACTGATATGGGTTTTCAAACATAACAAGGTCATGAAAAGCAATAACAAAAAGAATGCAGAAATATTACATATTAAAGGATACTAAAGAACCATAACTAAATTTAATGTACGATCCTAAACTGGATTGTAGATTGGGAAAACAAAATGAGCCATAGAGAACAAAATTGGTAAATATTGAACATTGTATTAGTCAGGGTTTTCCAGAGAAAACTCCTTGAAAAATGTGGAAGTTAGAGCTGCAAGACCCCCAGAGCAGCTGAAAATCTTGAGTATAATTTTACAGTCCACCCTTTATATCCACAGTTGTGCATCCACGGATTCAACCAACCACAAATACTGTAGTACGACTGTAGTATTTACTGAAAAGAAATTCGAGTATAAGTAGTTCTGCACAGTTCAAACTCTGTTGTTCAAGTGTCAACTGTATATGTGTGTCCTGAGAATCAGAGGAGCTGTTAATGTAAATCCCAGTCTGAGGGCAGGAGAAAATGAGATGAGATGTCCCATATCAAGCAGTCATGCAAGGATAAAGGGAGTGAATTCCTCCTTGCTCCACCGTTTGTTCTATTCAGGCCCTCAACAAATGGGATGATGCCTATCCATCCACACTGGTGAGGGCAATCTCCTTTACTGAGGCCACTGATTCAAGTGCTAATCGCATCCAGAAATATCCTCACAAACACCCACAGCAAAGATATTTAATCTGGGCACCCCATGGCCAGTCTACTTGACACTTAAAATTAATCATTGCAGGGCTTCCCTGGTGGTGCAGTGGTTGGGAGTCCACCTGCCGATGCAGGGGACACGGGTTCGTGTCCTGGTCCAGGAGGATCCCACATGCCACGGAGCGGCTGGGCCCGTGAGCCATGGCCGCTGAGCCTGCACGTCCGGAGCCTGTGCTCCGCATGGGGAGAGGCCACAGCAGTGAGAGGCCCGCGTACTGCAAAAAAAAATAAAAAAATTAATCATTGCAAATATGGAGTGTAGATTAGATAATAGAAATATCAAGGTAATAGAAATATCAAATATCTTACTTTATTATAGTAGTTGTAGAAGTAAGCAGTAAAATCTTTATGCATAAAAGGTACAGTATCTGCAATTTACTATCAACTGATCCAGAGAAAAGAGAACAGAAATAATAAAGCAATGGGTCAATTAATTCATCTGGGTAAAGGGTATAGGAGAGCTCCTTGTATTACACTTAAGTTTTAAAATACATTCAAATAAAAGTTATGAAAATGCTTACTGGAAAAAAATAGCATATATTATAACTCAGTATGTGACTTGAACCTAATTCCATGAAGAGATGAATCAAGATATCACTGATTATTCTGACATACAAGGAATAATCTTGTCTCATATTAATATACTCCAAAACCCCAATAATAATTAGAGAATATTATATAACTTTAGAATTAAAATCCACCATACCCTGTAACATGAAATAACTGTTAGGAGTATGAAAGGGAACAAAATAAATTTACTTATTGTTTGATCTCAGAATTTTTACAGATGACAGAAAAATAAGTCTTACTAAGTTCCAATTGTGTTTTTATCTTGTCAAGGGAAAATGATTTTTAATCTGTGGAAGTAGAAAGTACATGGCTCAGGGAAAAAATAAGTCCCAAGATAGATGGCTAGGGAGCACTAAGATAGATTTAAGGACTTTGGCTTTTAGGCCAAGAACATTGTCTCCAAGATACTGAATGAAGGAGAAAATGCAATTTCTGAGAAAATTTGTTGGCATTTAATAAACCATGGAGGATATGCAACATGTCAGAGCCAGAAGATGCCCACTCGCTACTTAATTTTCTGATAGAGATTAAGTGATTACCTGAAACTGCAGAACCACAAGTTTGACAGTAAAACCCCTTTTACATTCTGGAAAGTATTTATATGGATTTTGTTGAGATCTCTGGATAAAGAAATTAATGAACCATCATAGCTAATCTATCTCTTTTTATAAGTGGTACATCAAGGTAATAACTTAGATCTGGAGTAGCATGATTAAAAATGTATCAAAATAACTTCCATTATATAGTTGTGGAGAGTGGATATATATATATATCCACTTCCATTATACAGTTGTGGATATACATATATATATATATATATATATATATATATGCTGTTTTTATATATACATATATTATATATATATATATATATATAACCAGAATATTTCTCAGAGGGCACTAATAATTGAAGCAAAATCAATCCAGGATGTTATCTCAAGTTGTAGAACACAGAGATCAGGTCTTCACGTTTTCCTTGGCTACTTCTGCTAAATAATTGTCTGAAGACAATTTTGCTTTTTCCAGAGTACCAT
The DNA here is from genome assembly GCF_964341445.2 of Mesoplodon mirus. NCBI lineage: Eukaryota > Metazoa > Chordata > Mammalia > Artiodactyla > Ziphiidae > Mesoplodon > Mesoplodon mirus. The sequence continues at coordinate 33,856,740 of NC_138983.1, forward strand.
ATAAATGTAATCATACAGTATGTAACCTAATGAGTTTGCCTTTACTCCCTTGGTACAGTGTGTTTGTGATTTACTCAAAATGCTATTAAGTTCAACATTTACTTTTATCTCTAGAAGTCCTGATTACTGTTAATGCCTACACATCTCGGGGATTTCACACTGCACGTTGAGCTGTTTCTTGGCTCTCTCCACTGACTGCTTAGAAATGAGTTTTCTTTGGTTTCCTAGTTTGGTAACAATCATCATCTGCCTTCCAGTTGCCAAAATTTTGCTAATGTTATCTTCCCTTCATATGGTTTTGTATGCTTTTTTCATATACATTTTATTATTTTACTGGTACCATTTTAGGAGGGAGCAGAAGAAAATGCATATGTCTATTTTTTTCATCTTTACTTGAAAATTAGTCAAGTGCTTTTTCTCAGTTGAAGTATCTATGGGAAGGGTTCATATTTCTGGCTATTATGAAGTGACAAGAAAAGAAATTGGCTCTCATCTTAAAAAACTCAACAAAAAAATGATATTATATTGGACAACAGACAAAGTTGCTCAAAAAGAGAGAAGGGTATGGGATATTCCATGTGCCTCCCAACCGGAGTGCAAATTCCTCCTAATACACTGGGCACTGAGTGGAGTCCTTAGGACGGCATCAGAAAGGGATCCTCAGGAATAGAACCAAATTCGCCCAGTCTAAAGGCTGTTTTGGCTCCACCTAACAAAATTTAAAAACCAGCTTCAAAAGCATCAGTTTTCATTTAACTTAACTGTATCCAAGAACAAAGCTCAAATATAAATTTTTTTAAAAGTAACAAACAATGTAAAGATCAAAATATTAGTGAGAAAAATAAATAGAAATAGATTCAAGACTTACATAGATAATGGAAGTAGTAGACAAAGAAATAAAAAGTGTGTGTGTGGGGCTTCCCTGGTGGCGCAGTGGTTGAGGGTCCGCCTGCCGATGCAGGGGACACGGGTTCGTGCCCCGGTCCGGGAGGATCCCACATGCCGCGGAGCGGCTGGGCCGGTGAGCCATGGCCGCTGAGCCTGCGCGTCTGGAGCCTGTGCTCTGCAACGGGAGAGGCCACAGCACTGAGAGGCCCGCGTACCGCAAAAAAAAAAAAAAAAAGTGTGTGTGTGTGTGTGTGTGTGTGTGTGTATAAGAGAGAAGGGTGTGCAGGAAACGTTGGGAAAAGTGTGAGCATGATGTGAGTAAAGAAATGAAAGGTATGAAAAAGACCCTCATCAAAATTCTAGAAATGGAAAATATAATGTATAAGATCAATAGCAGATTAACACTACGGAAGATAGAATTGAGAAACGATCCAAAATATTCAAAATCCAAACTATGCAACACAGAGAACAATGTAATTGAAAAATATGAACAGGATATGAGTGAGCTGTGGGACAAAATATGTGGAGGAAGTTGTATAGAAAACAAAAACAGGATCAAGATAATGATGAGTAAAATAAGAAAGTTCCTTTATCATTTTTCTAACTCCTGTCTTAAATTATACTGGTTTAATGGCTAACCCCCCTGATGTAATTATTTTTCTGATTTAATTTTCTTATCTCTTTATCTCTCTCTTATTCAATCACCAATCAGTAATTGATCTTATAAGCCATGAATTTTGACAAAGATGTGACCTCTGCCCTTAAGGAGATCAATGTTTACTGACTTGTGAGTGACACTAATTCCCATATAATGTGTTTATGTTACAGTAAGTATATAAGAACTAAAGGAAGAGAGTTTGCTGACTCCTTGGATACATTGCCTTCAAAGTATCCAAGGAACATTGGTTTCTTTAATAATTTCTATGCATAACAATCACATAACTGCCACGACACCACTTTAATTGTTACAAGCAATATTTTGAAATAAAATCAACAAAAAATGTGTCAAAAATTTTAACGTTAAAGTGAATCATTAAAAAGCATTATAACGTGTTTTATTATCTTCTATAGACAATGATTTAACTAAAATATCTTGATTTGTTTAAAATATGTTTCATAGAAAGCAAAGCTTTTAACAATTTATTAATTTATTCACTGATATATATATATATATATATATATACTTAGTTGACCTCAACAATTAGTCTTCAATGAATTTAATTTTTTAAAGCTTTTTAACTAGCAATTATTTCAAATGTATCACAGTTTTGTTCAAAAACATCAAAAATGTAATACTATAATATTTAATTATGCCATCATCAATTTATTCAAAAAATAAGTTCTATGGGTGCCTTATGAAAGACTCAGCTTTTGATACTTAATCATTTAGATTATAGTTAAAACTTATACTCTTATTACATACAGGTGTTTTAGGCAGTTAGTTTATCTACGATTTGATAGCACTTTCTCAGGGGAAAACATGGGACAGCAGAAAAAGCACTAATCTAGGAACTGGGAGACCAAAATTCTATCTTAGGATCCACTATATTACTACATAATATTGGAAAATCAATTTCTCCCTACTTAAAATTTTAGAAGGAATTTAATTAAAATTGTCAAATACCCTGCTGGTGACACACCAGTCTATTTCCTACATGTATGGTTTTGCTATCCATAGTACAGTCAAAATGTATGTTCTTTGTTATTCATAGTATAGTTAGAACCCATGGGTATGGAGAGTTGACTGAATATATAGGGTACTTGAATATCTACAGATTTTGGTATCCCCCACAGATACCAAAGGACAACTATCCAGTTTTCCCACCACTGGAACCAGTATCAACATTAAAATTGTTCTTAAGAGAGAACTTCATGTGACCTCTAACAATAAAGTGATTTGCTACTTGAGAAAAATTCATTTGCCATAAAATACTAGAATATATCCAAGATCTCTCTTAATTCTAAAACTCAATATTCTCTAATGTTCTAATTTTTAGTTTTGAAAAAAACTTCTAAAACGTCAATCTTTATTCCATTTATTGGACTAGATGATGAGCCTTCTGACACAAACAGATGTGACTTTATAAGCTCAAATGCCTTGTACTCTTTTAATAGTACTTTAGGAAATTATGCTCCATAGTTATGTTAATTATGTTTCCTCTCAGTGGACTAACCACAAAAAGCCAAGAGCCTCTTGAAGTCCTCAATTTAAATGAAATTGCTTTAATGGTAGATTTGAAGACTTACTAAATATTAACAAGCAGATCAAATTCCATACAGAGGCAGAGATGATTAAGTGCTTCTGTTTATTATAAACCTTTAACAGTTGAGACTATATGCTTTTGTGGCTGAGTCCCTTTACGTTGAAAATAATCCTGAAAACAGAAGCATCTAATAAAATGTATTATGAGTAATAAAATAAAATAGCTAAATATTTTTAAATTATGTATACTTCCTGAGTCTCTGTTTTATCCCTCTGGATATTATCGCAGGTCTGTTTTAGGAAGAGCTCTGGGCAGACAAATAGTGAGAACATTAAAAATCCAGGTGAGATCCTTTAAAGTATGCATTCAAACCTTTTAAAAAAGAATAAAGATTTTATAATAAGGTTAATGAAATTTGAAAAATCAATACGAGTAAGGATTAGAAAAAAGATGCTATAATTTGGACATCATATTTGTTTCCAAGCTTCGATAACAAATATGAATAAAGAAAATATAAAAATTTATCTCTCTTTATAAAAAGGGAGGAACCATACTGGTTATTTGGGGCAAAGCAATAATTGATATTAGATTATTTTCAAAATAGTTGAAACCCTCCTGTACCTCCCCTCTTACACCGTATTTTTAAAATATAGTGAAAGCGGCTCTTGAGCCAATTAAACTCCATTAAATAGAAATTAAGAAATATTTAAATAAAATATTAAAATATACTATATGAAAATATTGACTGTAATCATTTCTCAGTTATGGTATTATGGTGATTTAATTTTATTCTACATATTACATTTATAATCAGAAAAAGAGTAATACCTTTTAAATCAAATATTAAGAGCTAGCTAGATATTAATTTTTAAAAAAGCATTAGCACAGTAATGGGAGGAAGTAAATTAAAATTAAAATGAGTCATTGCTCTTTGAATTTGTTACTAGAAATACAAACTATTATGAAGATTTATTTAAAGTATTTCTCATTTAAATGTTTGATTCACTATTGACCTGACTCACAAGAAGAAAAAAATAAAAGTAGTAGCAACAGCAACAAAAAGGACAAATTTGTGAGTCTGGTATCCAAAGTTATTTATCTCTATTAGTATGCAATCAGTTGTTAATTCAGCACGGATTCATTGAACATTATTCATTGTTAGCTTTGTCTTAGGTACAAGAGTTTAAAAATCATAATCAGATTTCTTATCTTGAGTTCACAGTAGTTAAAAAAACAACCAACCTCACAAATTAACATGACTGAGTTCTATAAGAAGTGATTTCAGAGCCCAGAATGGAGAACAGATGACAAATTCTACTCATAACAATCTTTCCATGTGTATCCATAACTCCATTTCACACAGTTCAAATCATATTGCTGGCCATTTCCCAAAGCAGCTAATGTTTTGCTTTGACTGTTCACTCTGAATGGAATGCCCTTTTACTCTGTGCCTCAAAATCCAACCCCATTCCTCTTTCACATTCTTTAAATCTCAATTACCAATGCCACTTACCTCGTGAAATATTCTATAGACATTATCTCCTTCCAGACCAGTACTCCCTGTCTATTTCCCTTCCATCAAATAATTTCTACTTTTCTAAACTGCTAGTTCATTTCATCCATATCTCACTTAGGGTTCTTATCACTTTACACTGTATTTGAGTATTTGTTTATATAAATTACTTGCTCTCTGTGGACATCATGAAAACACATCACTCTTCTATTGTGAAGAGAACAGCTCCAGCTGCTGCCCTCCTAGATTTACACAGCATTCAAGCCAAAACCATGCTTCCCACATTCTGCTCCCAAACATTGACTGAGCATAGCATGAGTAATAATAGAGGTCCATTCCTGCAGGATGAGGAATGGTTCTGCAGGGAAAGCATGGCTTGAGAAGTACACTCCTCCCTCTTCAAAATCTCCTTAGAACTGAGCTACAGCCTGGGAGTCTTCCTAAATGATCCTCCTTCACCTGCTCTGTTTCACAACCTTTTCATAGGCCTTTCTCCCAGTACACTTTTCACATGTATAATCTTGTCACTTGCTTTTCAGAGGACCGAAAGTAAAACAAGTGGAGCCAGAAATATCATAGGAAAATGGGCAACAAAAATGGGTTTGGAGGCTGGCTCCCCCACCACCTCCCAGAAGGCACCATCCTGAGTCATATAATAAAGCACAGGTTGACAGCCCAATTGTTATCACTGCTGGTGACCTTGGAAAACACCCCTAGTACATTTGATGATTCAAGGATTTGAAATGTATGAGGGGGAACAATGCATACAAAGCCAGCAGAGTTGGCTGATTACTGCTAAGTGGTATTAATGAGAGACTGAGGTTATTAACAAGCAGTTAAGTCCTAAATGTGAGAGCAAAGAGGTTCTTTGACAGCTTAAAGAGGTCTTTATCTCCTGAACTGGAAAAGCCAGAACAGCTGAACAGAAGCTAACCTAACAGAGTTCCAGAGCTTTAGAGATGTAAAAATGCCCAGCCAAGGTAGATCTTTTATTATCAGTCCAGAACCCTAACTGGGAGAACTGTGACCCTGAAACGTGAATGGGGATATCTGGTGGAATCTCTGAAGACTTTAGCTCAGCATATCTCCTTCAAATCTCAGAGGTTAGAGAGGCTAGCCACCCTTCCCTAGGACAAGCTAGCACTACTCTGCTGGAAGGTGCTGCAGAGGTCTTGCCACTGCAGAGTAGCAGGTTTTCCCCTCAGAAGCTACTCAAATCTCCTCTCCTGTGACCAGGCTGATAACTTGGGTTAAATTTCAGCATAACCTGGCCAGGGACATGCTGGGCCTAATAAGAGAAGAAATGCATTATACAATAAAGAAGCTGAAGGAATTAATTTGCATTTTGTGACATAGCCAAAAGAATACTCTCAGATTGTATTTTAAGGGTGTCTGATCAAGTGGGTCAGAACAAACCAGAATCCATTGACTTTTGTGCATTTCTCAAGATACAGGATTTAAACAGCCTAGCAAAAAGACACAAAGTGGAGTCAGATTACTCTTTATTTATTTATTTATTTATTTATTTATTTATTTATTTTTCTTTTTGCGGTACGCGGGCCTCTCACTGCCGTGGCCCCTCCCGTTGCGGAGCACAGGCTCCGGATGCGCAGGCCCAGCGGCCATGGCTCACGGGCCCAGCCGCTCCGCGGCATATGGGATCCTCCCAGACCGGGGCACGAACCCGTATCCCCTGCATCGGCAGGCGGACTCCCAACCACTGCGCCACCAGGGAGGCCCTTTATTTATTTTTTAACATGGATTTTGGAGCTAGACAGGTCTGCATTTACTTCTGACTACAAATTAACTGCATGCTGTTAGGCCAGTTGCTTATCTCTTAAAGCCTAGGTTTCCACAACTGTAAACAGGATATGGGTATTGTGCTGAGCACTAAAGCAAAATTGCTCCTTGAGTGACTCTTAGAAGCCTGGAGAACTGGAAAATAATGAGTGAAGTAATGTCTAAATTGCCCTGGCAGACCCTCAAAGACTAAATAAAGAGGGTGAAGTGGTCACACTGGAATGAGTATGTTGTCTGAGAACGGAAGACCCATCAGAGTATTATGTACCATGGAAGGGCCCAGAGAAAACACCCTTCACCAAAAGCAATGGGAATACTCTGCTGAGAGGGGAATCAACATCACAAAAAAAGTTCAGTGATAACTCTCCATTGTAGGCAAGTGCTGACAACAGGAGAGGTGCCACACAGTTGGGCTCATTAATATCTAATAAAATTGTGGGACCCCGTGTAATTCAGGTCACCTAACAGTGCCTAACAGCCAGAAGTCTGAAGACCTCAATTATTAGCAATGTTAAAGAGGAAGTTAAGGGAGCTTGATCTGCAGGGAATTGTGGAAATGATTAATAGAGCATGTTCTCCCTAGAGGCAAAATAGATGAGCAGCCAACAAAGGTCCTACTTCTCATCTGTGTGATTGTTTATTTTATGTCAAATTGCTGGGCTAAGGAGTACCCAGATAGTTGGTAAAACTGCATTTCTGAGTGTTTCCGGAATAGATTAGCATTTGAGTTGATGAGTAAAGCAGATGACCTTCTTCAGTGTGGGTGAGCATAATCTAACTTGTTGAGGGCTTGAATAGAACAAAAATGTAGAGGAAGGGTAAATTTGCCCTCTCACTGCTTGAGCTGAGACATCCATCTTCTCCTACCCTTAGTTATTGGTGCCTCTGGTTCTCAGGCTTTTGGACTCAGATAAGGACTTACATAATCAGTCCCGTTGTTCCCAGACCTTTGGAATTGGACTAAATTATACCACCTACCTTCCTGGTTCTCCAACTGGCAGATGATAGATCATGAGATGTATCACCTCCAGAACCACATGAGCCAATTTCTATAATAAATCTATCTATCTATCTATCTATCTATCTATCAACTCCTGTAAGTCTGCTTCTATGGAGAACACTGACTAATACAATCTACAACCAGAAAAGGAGAAGAATGATAAAGCAGAAGACTTAGAGGGTGGTAGCCCCAGTACAAAGTTATGATCCTTTGCCAATTTTCTGATCTAGAATCCATTGACTGGAGAGAATGAGTACCAGTTGTAGCCCAAGACCAACTGTAGTGATGGAAACTACATTTGTCCCATTACTCTTTGCCCTCCCTTTTCTCAGTTTTCCCCTTAGAAAAAGATCCCAATAAGAATTATATAGAAGCTGTTTGCTGACTGCATGGTGAAGATGATCTTTGTGGTGCAAGTGGTGACATGTGGTCATGAAATGCACTGCTTAGGTCTACTGGAAGGTGTGTTGTTGGCTGATAGCTCCAGCAGCTTTCATGTAAATTTAGGATGGCATTTGTGCCAGGAATATTCTTCCTGTGGGCTGTTCTTCGGTGGCTTACTGTGGTAGAGATACTAATTCTGGACCATTCCTGCAAGTTATGGGATTTGTCTGACAGGCAACTCTGACACATCTCTCTCTATTTGCCTAATCAGATTTTTTTAGAACTGTGCTGAAATATAAGACTCTTCCTTACCCAATCTTCTTTCCTTCCCCCACTTCTTCAAAAATGTCAGAATTATATGCTGGTCTGAAGGCTATCTCTGCCTTTTCATGCATTCTCCTCTTTACCCTCCCCCAAAGCATTCCCCCATCCAATAAATCTCTTGCACTATAATTCTGCCTTGATTTCTCCTCATCAAAGAATCTGAATGAACTAACATGCTGTAATAGATTATAAGACCATCTTGGAGAAGAAACTATGCCTTAACTCTCTTTAAATTGAACTCCATACCCTGTAAAAAGTAAATGTTTAATAATTGCATGTAAATTTTACATATACATGTAGATAAAAATCTGTAATCTCGCATAATTATTTCCGTTCTTTACTACTGTCTATAGTTGTGATGTGACACAGCAGAGTGGCATACACAACAATAAAAGATGAAGCAATGAACTAAAATCCATAATTCTATAATTTAAACTCTTTCAAGAAGCTAAGAGAACATTCAGAAATTATTGCTTTAAATGTGCTGAATAGTTCAGAAGGTAATCAGTACCATCTAAGCAGAATATAAAATTCAATAATTGTTTTTCTTATACTGAGGAAAAAATTTGTATTAGTTTATATAGAGACATAAGACATTGTACACACAGTTATTTAGATAGAGCCCAATAGGATATCAGCATCACAACTGAACATATGAAAAGATCTTTCCCTGTGGTGCTGTGAATTTATTAACCTGTGTTTCTTCTACCTGAAGGGTTGCAAAAATGAAAGGAAGAAAATCAATTATTAGTGAAATGACATGCTCAGCAGCTCTTTAGAGCAGATCTTTTAAAGCTGCAAAAATGGTTCTGGCACAGCTACAGGTTACTGCCAGGCAGAATGTGAAAAATTGCCTTTGGCAACTAACAAGTATTTATTAACTCTGATAACCCTAGTATGAATAATTATAATGACATAGGTATCAATTAAAAGTGAAGCAAATTTAATTGTGTTATTTTGGTGTAACACCAAAATATTACATACACAATATTACATATTCATGTAATACCCTTTTCTTTTTTTTTTATTGTCAGGCTATCATTTAAGCAGGTGCTGGAGAGATTTTTGTTTGTTTCCTTTCTCTCTTTGTGTGTGTGTGTGTGTGTGTGTGTGTGTGTGTGTGTGTGATACAGTAAATAATTAGACCTGGCTATTACTTTTTACTATCAACATGAGGTATATATTTTTTTAAACCGTTATTCAAGAGATTGATTGACTGATTTTATAGTAAGGACATTTAACATGAGATCTACCTATTTACAAATTTTTAAGTGCACAGTACAGTATTTTTTACTAGAGAGACAATGTTGTACAATAGATCTCTAAAACTTATTCATCTTGCATAACTGAAACTGTATACAAGTTGAACAGCAAAGCCCCATTTTCCCCCTTTCTCTAGACCCTGGAAACCATCTTTCTATTCTCTGCTTCTATGAGTTTTACTACTTTATATACTTTATATAAATGGGTTCATATAGCATTTTTCCTTGTGTGACTGGCTTCTTTCACTTAGCATAATGTCTTCCAGGTTCATCTTTGTTGTCACATAAGCAGAATTTTCTTCTTTTTAAGGCTGTATAATATTTCATTGTATGTATATACCACATTTTCTTTATCCACTCATCCATCAATGGACATTTAGTTTGTTTCCATGTCTTAGCTACGTTGAATAATGCTGCAGTGAACAAGGGAATACAGCTATCTCTGGATTTTCATTCTTTTGGATATGTTCCTAAGAAGTGAGATTGATGGTAGTTTTATTTTTTAATTTTCTCTGAAACTTCATACTGTCCTTCATCATGGCTGCACCATTTTACATTTCCATGAACAGTATACGGGAGTCCCAATTTCTTCATATCCTTGCCAACACTTTTTTTTTTTTTTAATAATAGTCATCCTAACAGGCGTGAGGTGATAACTTTTTGTGGTTTTGAAGCATCACACTTTCTGATTCAAAATATATTACAAAGCTATGGTAATTAAAACAACATAGTACCAGCATTAAAACTGACACATAGATCAGGGTTCCAAGAATACAGGATGGGGTTCCAAGAATAGTCTCTTCAAGGAATAGTGTTGGGGAAACTTGTTATCAGCATGTAAAAGAATGAAATCTAACTCTTATCTTATATCATACACAAAGTTCAACCTAAAATGGATTAAAAACTTAAATCTGACACCTGAAACTGTAAAACTCCTAGAAGAAAACATAGGGGAATAGCTTCATGACAGTGGTCTTATCAGTGATTTCTTGAACATAACACCAAAAGCACAAACAACAGAAACAAAGATAGACACGTGGAATTAGATCAATCTAAAAAGCTTCTGTACAGCAAAAATATACAAAAGAACAGAGTCAAAAGGCAACTTACAAAATGGGAGAAAATACTTGCAAACTGTATATCTGATAAGGGGTTAATATCCAAAATATAAAAGGAACTTCTACAATTCAATAGCAAAAAATAAATCCAAATAACTCAGCTTAATTCTAAATAAATAAGACCTCGTTGAAGCCAAGTAATGCCATATGTTATCATTTCAAAATAGGTAGTCTGAAAAGATCTTTGCTATTAGAAGACTATTTGGGGGGGTTAAAAATAAGAGTATCACTGACTGAGTATTGAATCAACTTGATTCTGATATAAATTGTGTATAATGAACTGCATGTATTTAAATTGCCCAATATAATGAGTTGACAGTTGTGTGTACCTATGGAACTACAATCACAATTAAGATATAGAAAAATAACATCACCCACAAAAGATTCCTCATTTCACTCTGCAGCGCAGTAGTACCTCCATCCTCAGCCCCAGGCAAGCACTGGTGTTTATTTTGTCACAATATATTAGTTTTTAATTTTTAAAGTTTTTTTTATTTATAAGTGGAAACATACAGTATATATTTGTTTGGATCTGGCTTTTTTCACACTGCATCATAATGGTAAGGTTCATCTATGTTGAAGTTTGTATCAGTACTTTGTTACTTTATTGCTGAGCAGTCTTCAATTGTATAAATATGTCAAGTTGATTTTATTCTTCACCTCTTAGATATTTGACTTATTTACAGTTTAGGGTTATTGTGAATAAAGCTGCAAAGAGTATTAAAACATGTCTTTGTTTATACACACATTCTCATTTCTCTTGGCAAGTTTAAGATAGATATATCATAAATATTTAAGAAACTAGTGATATAATTTTATATTTCCACCAACTATATGCTAGTTCCATTGCTTCACAGTTTGATAAAGAGTTGATATTTTCAGTCAGGAGTTTTGATTTCCATTTCCCTGATAACTACTAATTTGGTATAACTTTTTTATGTGCCAAGAATTCATTCATATACTTCAGTTGAAAAGTGTTCACATATATTGGACATTTTTAATTTGGTTGGTTTTCTGTCATTGAGTGGTAAAAGTTGTATATGGATATAGATATTCCTATAAAAGACCCTTTTCAAATAAATGTTTTGTGAATATGTGTTCCTAGACTCTACTGTCTTATTTTACCGCAGTGATTTTGAAATAATATTTTTTTTAATTTAAGAAAAGATCCAACTTACACATTCTTTTCTTTTTAGTTCAGTCTTTCTGTTTGTGTCCCATCTAAAATATCTTTGCTTTTGCCATGGTCACAAAGATTTTTTCTTTTTTCTTTTCTTCTAGAGGTTTTATAGTTTTAGATTTTACACTTAAGACTGTGATCAATTTCAAGTATATTTTTTTCAGATAGCATGAATGAAGAGTTGATGGTCATTTTTCTTTAATATGGATATATAGTTGTTTCAACACCATATGTGAAAAAGACTTTCTTTACTCCATTAAATTCCATGGTGCCTTTGTTGGAAATTATTTGACTGTGTGTGGGGGTCTATTTTTGGAGTCTCTACTCTTCTGTAGACCTATAGGTCTATCCTTATGCCATTACCAAACTTTCTTGATTTTTATACCTCTTTACTAAGTATATTTTTTTCTTTAAAAACATATTTTACTTGGTGTTTTCAAATTGAAAAAGTAATGCATGTTTTTGTGAAACCTGAAACACTTTAAAGATGAGATATTAGAAAGTATTATGCCAAATCTTATTAAAGTATTAACACACCATAACCAAGAGGGTATATTCTAGGAACCTTCTTTTTTTTTTTTTTAAATTTTTATTGGGGTAGAGTTGATTTACATTGTTGTGTTAGTTTCAGGTGTAGCGCAAAGTGAATCAGTCATACACATAAAAATATCCTTTCTTTTTCAGGTTCTTTTCCCATATAGGTTATTACAGAATATTAAGTAGAGTTCCCTGTGCTGTATGGTAGGTTCTTATTAGTAATCCATCTTATATATAGTAGTGTGTATATGTTAATCCCAATCTCCCAATTAATTACTTCCTCCCACATTTCCCCCTTAGTAACCATAAGTCTGATTTCGAGACCTCTGAGTTGGTTTCTGTGTTGTAAAAAAGCTCATCCATATCATTTTTTATTATATTTCACATATGAGTGATATCATATGATATTTGTCTTTCTCTGTCTGACTTACTTCACTTAGTATGATAATCTCTAGGCCCATCCATTTTGCTGCAAATAGAATTATTTCATTATTTTTATGGCAGAGTAGAATTCCATTGTATATATGTACCACATCTTCTTTATCCATTCCTCTGTCGATGGACATTTAGGTCACTTCAATGTCTTGGCTATTGTAAATAGGGCTGAAATGAACACTGGGGTGCATGTATCTTGTGGTTTTCTGCAGATAGATGCCCAGGAGTGGGATTGCTGGATCATATGGTAGTCCTATATTTATTTTTTTAAGAACCTCCATACTGTTCTTCATAATGGTTGTACCAGTTTACATTCCCATTAACAGTGTAGGAGCATACCCTTTTCTCCACACCCTCTCCAGCATTTACTGTTTGTAGATTTTTTGATGATGGCCATTCTGGCTGGTGTGGAGTGATACCTCACTGTAGTTTTGATTTGCATTTCTCCAATAATTTAATGATGTTGAGCATCTTTTCATGTGCTTTTTGGCCATATGTATGTCTTCTTTGGAGAAATGCCTATTTAGATCTTCCACCTATTTTTTGGTTGGGCCGTTTGTTTTCTTGATATTGAGCTACATGAGCAGTTTGTATATTTTAGAGATTAAGCCCTTGTCAGTTGCACTGTTTGCAAATATTTTCTCCCATTCTGTGGGTTGTCTTTTTGTTTTGTTTATGGTTTACTTTGCTGTGCAAAAGCTTCTAAGTTTAATTAGGTCCCATTAGTTTATTTTTGTTTTATTTTCATTACTCTAGGAGGTGGGTCAAAAAGGATCTTGCTGTGATTTATGTCAGAGAGTGTTCTGCCTATGTTTTCCTCTAAGAGTTTTATAGTATCTGTCCTGACATTTAAGTTTATAATCCAATTTGAGTTTATTTTTGTGTATGGTGTTAGGGAGTGTTCTAACTTCATTCTCTTATATGTAGCTGTCCTGTTTTCCCAGAACCACTTGTTGAGGAGACTGTCTTTTCTCCATTGTATATATTTGTCTCCTTTGTCATAGATTAGTTGACCATAGATATGTGAGTTTATCTCTGTACTTTCTACCCTGTTCCATTGATCTATATTTCTGTTTTTGTGTCAGTACCATATTGTTTTGATAACTGTAGCTTTGTAGTATAGTGTGAAGTCAGGGAGCATGATTCCTCCAGCTCCATTTTTCTTTCTCAAAATTGCTTTGGCTATTTGGGGTCTTTTGTGTTTCCATACAAATTGTGAAAGATTTTGTTCTAGTTCTGTGAAAAATGTCATTGACAATTTGATAAGGATTGCATTGAATCTGTAGATTGTTTTGGGTAGTATAGTCATTTTGACAATATTGATTCTCCCAATCCAAGAACGTGGTATATCTTTCCATCTGTTTGTGTCATCTTTGATTTCTTTCATCAGCATTTTATTGTTTTCTTAGTACAAGTCCTTTGTCTCCTGAGTTATGTTTATTCCTAGCTGTTTTATTCTTTTTGATGTGATGGTAAATGGTGTTGTTTCCTTAATTTCTCCTTCTGATCTTTTGTTGATAATGTACAGGAATGCAAGTGATTTCTGTGTATTAATTTTGTATCCTGCAGCTTTACCAAATTCATTGATAAGCTCTAGTAGTTGCCTAGTAGCATCTTTAGGATTTTCTATGTATAGTATCATGTCATCTGCAAAGAGTGACAGTTTTACTTCTTCTTTTCCAGTTTGGATTCATTTTATTTCTTTTTCTTCTCTGATTACCATGGCTAAAACTTCCAAAACTATGTTGAACAGAAGTGGCAAGAGTGGACATCCTTGTCTTGTTCCTGCTTTTCCCTGTTGAGAATGATGTTAGTTGTGGGTTTGCCAAATATGGCCTTTATTATGTTGAGGTAGGTTCCCTCTATGCCCACTTTCTGGAGAGTTTTTCTCATAAATGGGTATTGAATTTTGTCAAAAGGTTTTTCTGTATCTATTGAGATGATCGTATTTTTTTTTTATTCTTCAGTTTGTTAATGTGGTGTATCACATTGATTCATTTGTGTATGTTAAAGAATCTTTGCATCCCTGGGATAAATCCCACTTGATCATTTTTTTTTTTTTTTTTTTTTTTTTTTCCGTACGTGGGCCTCTCACTGTTGTGGCCTCTCCCGTTGCGGAGCACAGGCTCCGGATGCGCAGGCCCAGCGGCCATGGCTCACGGGCCCAGCCGCTCCGCGGCATATGGGATCCTCCCAGACCGGGGCACGAACCCGTATCCCCTGCATCGGCAGGCGGACTCTCAACCACTGCGCCACCAGGGAGGCCCCCACTTGATCATTTTGTATGATCCTTTTTATGTTTTGTTGGATTCAGTTTACTAATATTTTGTTGAAGATTTTTGCATCTATGTTCATCAGTGATACTGGCCTGTAATTTTGTTTTTTGTGTGTGTGATATCTTTGTCTTGTTTTGGTATCAGGGTGATGATGGCCTCACAGAATGAGCTTGGGAGTATTACTTCCTCTGCAACTTTTTGCAAGAGTTTCAGAAGGATAGGTGTTAACTCTTCCCTAAATGTTTGATAGAATTCACCTGTCAATCCATCTGGTCCTGGACTTTTGTTTGTTGGAACTTTTTAATCAGAGTATTAAAATCAGGTGCAAGTTGCAAATTTTGTTCTTCTTTTCATTGTTTTGGCTCTTCCAGATCACTTGTGTTCCCATATAAATTTTAGACTCACCTTGTAAGTTACTACATGGAAGCCTGCTGGGATTTGATTTGGATTAAATTGAATCTATAGATCAATTTGTGAAGAATTGCCATGTTAACAACATTACTACCTTTATTTAGATCTTTCATTACTCTTCACCTGCCATAGTTTTTGGTGCAGAGGTCTTATATTCTTTTTGATAATTTTCTCTTAAGTATATTGTATTTCTCATCACTTTAAAAATGTAATTTATTTAATTTCATCTTGCTATTGTTTTCTGATAGCATAAAGGTGCAGTTAATTTTTTAAAATATTAATCATGCATTTGACAAACTGGCTAAAATTTCTTATTAGAAATTAGATTGGCAGCTATCATAGTGGTTAATAATACATATTTGAAATCATTTGTACCTGCGTTTAAATCCTAACTCCTTCCTTTATCACCTCTGTGACTTTTGGGAAATTTGCCTAAGCTGTACAAACCTCTTTTTGTTAATGCAGAAGACAAGTATAAACAATACTGAATACGTTGTAGAGTTGCTGTGAGGACAAAAGAGCTAATTCTTATAAAGTTCTCATAAATGATTCTTACAGTGACCCACATATCTTTTTGGCCACCACTATTCTGCTCAGGTCATCCGACCTCCATCTTCCAGCAGTAGTGTCTCTTTGCTGGAGGGCTTTATCTGGCCACCTGAGCCTGCTTTGTTCATAGATGTGAGCAGATTAGAAGACCTGGAGAATTACTCCGTGAGAGCTGCTGTTAACCTGTGATTGACAGAAATAGGTGGCTAAACATTTCAGCTCCTTCTCTGCTAGAGTGGAATAACTCTAAGATATGTTTGGTATTGGCTCCCAGAGTCTCCAGTGGGATTGAGCTCTGGTCAACCATAATAGCAGTGTGTTTGATCATTCCCTCTTGACTGATTTTCTTCCCTTCCCTGTCTCTTGAATTACGGTTTTATTAAGAAGGTAGGCTCCCTATGAGTGAAATGAAATCAAGGACTTATTATAGAGATTAGAATTTACAAAGTTTTGAGAGCTTGGAGAACAAAATATGGAAGGTCATTGCCTGTGCATTACTTGGGAGCCTGAAGTTGTGCTACATCAGCAGTCCTTGAAGTCAGGAAAAGAAGTTTGATGTGATGAGAGGGAAAGAGAGACAGAGTGGAATCCACGAATATAGACAGGAACCCACGTTTGTCTCACACTGTCTCTGACCTTATTGGCACAGGCGATTCATAGAAAAAGCTTGAGGTGTTTGCCACAGAAATGTATATGTGCCTGTTCAGGACTCTGAAAGGCTAGAGAGGGAATATCATGGGATCAGGGGGAGGTGCAAACCTGGCTTCTGCTGCTCACTACCAAGGCAACCCAATAGATCAATGAAACTTGGTTGAGCAACACAAATCCCTGGTATTCTCCTCTGACCTCCTCAGCATGATAGCTGCTGCTTCATGGCTGCCTTCCCAATCGTGTGCACATTTACCTTGCAGCCAACTTTAACCTGAAGCCGTACAGGGAAGGTAATTGTGGGAAACATAGTTGACACGGCACAAAATCATCACTTTTTTCTCCCTGAGTAACATTTCCTTCATCATTAAAATGGACTATTTGTACTCAAATTTTTGTCTCTGGGTCTAGGATTTTCTTCTTGATGGGAACACAATTTAAAACACTACTTACAGAGCATTTAGTAAGAATTAAAAAAATCTTGTTATCTATGATCCTAGTCAAAACAGTAGTGTGTGATGATTGGCAATATAAATATGTGGTCTTTTCATCTTCCATATCCTACTCTCTCTGAAACTAGAACGATTGTCATATTTTAGTGTGTATGCATGTGCATGCTTCTGTGTGTGTATATGCATGTGTGTATACATCTATCGATATATATATCCTTATATCCATATATGTGTGTGTGTATATATAAGTCTTTTAGGATCCCATACATTGAGAATATGATTTAGGAGGTGCTTTGAGGAATAAGAACACCTATATGTTAAATAAACACCCTAGATGGTTCTTATTAAGGTGGTCGATGGACTACATTTTGAGAACATCTGATCTAGTATATACATGATATGTTCTGTATAGGTCTTTTAAGTTTTATTATATACAATGCCATGAGTGCTTTAGGTTTTTAGGTTTAGACAATATGTGATTTTTATTTATTTCTACCTGATTCCAATGATGAGGAAGATAAAGAATAAATAGGAAAATAGGAAAGAAACTGTTTTACATTTTTCTTGCCAGGAAACACTAGATTGAATTATAGGACAGGCAAACACCTGAATATTTATCATTTTAAGTATTTCATAGTATTATTTAAAAACACTTACATAAAATTATGCTTAAAAGGAAACCTGTTGTTTAACAGAAGACTGTTTGAGGCTCTTTAGCCAAATATTTCAAAATATACACAAAAACATAAATTTAGCAACTATATTATAACTTGCTGCCTTTGAGAAACGTTTTAATTGCTTGGCATTGGCATTGCTCTTGGCAGGTTTAAAAAGGAAACCCATAGAACGCTGAAAATTTTGGCAGGATTCCCCTTTCTTTCTACTCATACTATGCAAATTACCATCACAATCTGTCTAAGACACCAGTTCCAGGAAGGAGCTTATAATTAGAATGGATCATTGACCTCTTCTAAGAGACTTTCAGGATGAATTCATCCTGACATATCTGTGCTAACCTCAGTAATCACAGAATATTCAGTACTCATAGTTTATGCTTCATTCATCTCTGTAAACTCTTTCTCATTATGTCTCCTGATGACCCAAACTATTTCTCTATGACCCCTGGAACACATAATAGGGCTTCAGCAAAGTTGCCTCTATCCTAATGTTTTGTCTGAATGTCCCCTTTCTCACTCTAACAGAAAGCTGGATGTCCTATGGGGACACTACATCACATAGTAGAACAACTTTATATCTCACTCCAAGGATTGTGCTATCTACTCCTTATTAATATTGGCATACCACTGTTACTCTCTCCTCCCTGTCATCTTCATTTGAAGCTAATTACATTAGATTATATCACCTGTATCACACCTTGTTCCTGTATATCTTTGACATTCTCCTTCATTTCTCAATAATATCCTCTATTTCTCTCTCTCTCTCTCTCCCCCTCTCCAATTCTCGAGCTTCTTACATCGTTAGGCTTTCCATCACCTATAACCCTCAATCCCCTCTCCCAACACTACCATAGCCTTATCTTTTTCTTTACAGTAATTTCACACCTTCCAAAATCTTAAAGCATCAACACTTTCCAATGGCTGCCTACTATTTTTCCATTTTACTCATTATAATATCCAAACTCCAAGTAAAATTTGCCTCACTGGCACATCCTATCTATTGGTCTTTCCACAGCCTATCATATACCTTATATTCTTATTCTGCTCTTTTCCTTCTTTACATTTAATGACTTAATTGTTATTGTCTTAACTCTATTATCTCTATCTCTGTCTGAGAATTCAACTTAACACAACTCCAATCTGAGTTCAATACTGCTATCTCTTCACTCTTTGTTCATGGATACAGAAAAATAAACAAGCTAATAATAGGTCTCAATTTAAATTTATAACCATATGAGCCCTGAGTGGATCCCATCTATTCTACTCATTTAAGATGGTGAATTCACTCACCCACTCTCCCAGACATTTATTTCACACATCTTGACTACTCAGCTTCCAACATGTACTACCATTTCCGTTCCCTTGAAGAGAATAAAGAAATCAGAAAATAATTTCTACATATTTTCAATACCAAGTCAGGAAGGGAGATGTTCTGTGCTTTGTTCTTTCTTAGGATTACTTTCAATATTTAGGATCATTTGTGGTCCCATAAACATTTTAGTATTATTTTTTATACTTCTATAAAAAATTTCATTGGAACTTTGATAGGGATTGTGTTGCATCTATAGATGGCTTTGGGAAACATGGGCATTTTGACAATATTGATTCTTCCAGTTCATTAACATGGGATACCTTTCCATTTATTTATGTCTTTTCCAGTTATTTTTATCAAGGTCTCATAGTTTTCAGTATAGAGATCATTCACATCCTTGGTTAAGCTTATTCCTAAGTATTTTATTGTTTTTGATGTTATTGTAAGTGAGACTGTTCTATTTATTTTTCATATAATTCATTGTTAGTGTATAGAAACACTACTGACTTTGTATGTTAATTTTGTATCTTTCAACTTTACTGAATTTGTAGATTAGGGCCAGCAGTTTTGGGGTGGAGTCTTTAGGGTACTCTGTAGTATATAAAATCATGTCATCTGCAAGTAGAGACAATTTTAGCTCTTCTTCCTTTCCAATTCTGATGGCTTTTTTTTTTTTTTTTTTTTTTTGCCTGATTGCTCTGTCAAGGACTTCCAGTACTTTGTTAAATAGGACTGGTGAGAAACTTGTTCCTGATCTTAGAGGGAAAATTTTCAACCTTTCACCATTGAGTATGATGTTACCTGTGGGCCTGTCATATATGGCCTTCATTATTTTGAGGTAGAGTAGATAAAATTTTGAGTGACTTGAGATTTGGAACAATCCATTTGGTCTTTTAGCCTGCGTTGTTTGGTGTACGTTTGTTAATACAAAATTCAATACCTTATATTTTAACCTATTTTTTAAATCTATTTAGCTTCTTATCTATGTCGTACATTTTTCCCAAATGAAACATGCTTATATATCATTAAAATCTCTATTTGAGGGGGTTTACTATTTGTAGGAGTAAAATCCAGTATTTTCTATTGTATATTATATTAACTTTAAAAACATTGTAACTCACCTCAACATTTGTTATTTATTTATTTATTTATTTATTTAATATAATCTATCAATTTAATTTAATTTTTAACTACTTCTATTAACTGCAGTTATTAACCTATTTTCTTTTTAAATATTCAGGCTGTAGTACACTACACATCTTCAAATATTTCAAGTTAAGATACATTCCATGAAGAATAAAAAATTATATAAACCTGTGATTATGGCTATGCAAAATTGTAGATGCATATATTTAAAAAAAACTGAAATGGATCAAAGACATAAAAAGTTGATTTGCAGGGAAGTGGAATATCTATTGATGTTTTTTCTTTTGATTTTTGGTTTTGTTATGATGTCTAAGAATATTTTAAAAATAAAATACTATAAATGTAAATACCCTTAGTATACTATACTGTTTTCTACTCTCTAGAGGGTATGCACAGGATAGTGTCGTAGGCTTAGAGGGATGGAGAAACAAATGGTAAGATCAGCAGGGGACTCATAGGCAATCAGCAAATGATTTTTGAAAAGCTGCTCACTGAGTTAGGCATAGTGGTAGATACACAGTAATAAAGACACTGTTTATGGAGGACAGACAGCAGAAGCAAGAAGAACTACAGTCCTGCAGCCTGTGGAACAAAAAACACATTCACAGAAAGACAGACAAGATGAAAAGGCAGAGGGCTATGTACCAGATGAAGGAACAAGATAAAACCCCAGTAAAATAAAATTAAATGAAGTAGAGATAGACAACATTCCAGAAAAAGAATTCATAGTAATGATAGTGAAGATGATCCAGGACCTCGGAAAAAGAATGGAGGCAAAGATCGAGAAGATACAAGAAATGTTTAACAAAGGCCTAGAAGAATTAAAGAATAAACAAACAGAGATGAACAATACAATAACTGAAAAGAAAACTACACTAGAAGGAATCAATAGCAGAATAACTGAGGCAGAAGAACAGATAAGTGACCTGGAAGACATAATGGTGGAATTCACTGCTGTGGAACAGAATAAAGAAAAAAGAAGGAAGGGCTTCCCTGGTGGTGCAGTGGTTGAGAATCCACCTGCCGATGCAGGGGACATGGTTACGTGCCCCGGACTGGGAGGATCCCACGTGCCGCGGAGCAGCTGGGCCCGGGAGCCATGGCTGCTGAGCTGGCATGTCCAGAGCCTGTGCTCCACAACTGGAGAGTCCACAACAGTGAGAGGCCCACGTACCGCAAAGAAAAAAAAAAAAAAAGGAATGAAAAGAAATGAAGACAGCCTAAGAGACCTCTGGAACAACATTAAATGCAACAACATTTGCATTATAGGGGTCCCAGAAGGAGAAGAGAGAGAGAAAGGATCAGAGAAAATATTTGAAGAGATTATAGTCGAAAACATCCCTAACATGGGAGAGGAAATAGCCACCCAAGTCCAGGAAGCACAGAGAGTCCCATACAGGATAAACCCAAGGGGAAACATGCTGAGACACATAGTAATCAAATTGGCAAAACAAAGACAAAAAAAGATTATTAAAAGCAGCAAGGGAAAAATGACAAATAACATACAAGGGATCTCCCATAATGTTAACAGCTGATTTCTCAGCAGAAACTCTACAAGCCAGTAGGGAGTGGCATGATATACTTAAAGTGATGAAATGGAAGAACCAATAACCTGGATTACTCTACCTGGCAAGGATCTCATTCAGATTTGATGGAGAAATCAAAAGCTTTACAGACAACCAAAAGCTAAGAGAATTCAGAACCACCAAACCAGCTCTACAACAAATGCTAAAGGAACTTCTCTAAGTAGGAAACACAAGAGAAGAAAAGGACCTACAAAAAAACCCAAAACAATTAAGAAAATGGTAATAGGAACATACATATCAATAATTACCTTAAACGTGAATGGATTAAATGTTCCAACCAAAAGACACAGGCTTGCTGAATGGATATAAAAACAAGACCCATATATATACTGTCTACAAGAGACCCACTTCAGACTTAGGGACACATTCAGACTGAAAGTGAGGGGATGGAAAAAGATATTCCATGCAAATGGAAATAAAAGGAAAGCTGGAGTAGCAATACTCCTATCAGATAAAATAGACTTTAAAATAAAGAATGTTACAAAGACAAGGAAGGTCACTACATAATGATCAAGGCATCAATCCAAGAAGATATAACAATTATAAATATATATGCACCCAAGACAGGAGCACCTCAATACATAAGGCAACTGCTAACAGCTGTAAAAGAGGAAATCGACAGTAACACAATAGTGGGGGACTTTAACACCTCACTTACACCAATGGACAGATCATCTAAAATGAAAATAAATAAGGAAACAGAAGCTTTAAATGACACAACAGACCAGATAGATTTAATTGATATATATAGGACATTCCATCCAACAACAGCAGATTACACTTTCTTCTCAAATGTGCACGGACACAGGACAGATCACATCTTGGGTCACAAATCAAGCCTCAGTAAATTTAAGAAAATTGAAATCATATCAAGCATCTTTTCTGACCACAACGCTATGAGTTTAGAAATCAGTTACAGGGGACAAAGCGTAAAAAACACAAACACATGGAGGCTAAGCATAACGTTACTAAATAACCAAGAGATCACTGAAGAACTCAAAAAGGATATCAAAAAATACCTAGAGACAAATGACAATGAAAACATGACGATCCAAAACCAATGGGATGCAGCGAAAGCTGTTCTAAGAGGGAAGTTTCTAGCTATACAAGCCTACATCAAGAAACAGGAAAAATCTCAAATAAACAATCTAACCTTACACCTGAAGGAACTAGAGAAAGAAGAACAAACAAAACCCAAAGTTAGCAGAAGGAGAGAGATCATCAATATCAGAGCAGAAATAAATGAAATAGAAACAAAGAAAACAATAGCAAAGATCAATAAAACTAAAAGCTGGTTCTTTAAGAAGATAAACAAAATTGATAAACCATTAGCCAGACTCATCAAGAAAAAGAGGGAGAGGACTCAAATAAATAAGATTAGAAATGAATAAAGGAGAAGTTAAAACAAACACCACAGAAATATAAAGCATCCTAAGAGACTACTACAAGCAACTCTATGCCAATAAAATGTACAACCTGGAAGAAATGGACAAATTCTTAGAAAGGTATAACCTTCCAAGACTGAACTGGGAAGAAATAGAAAATATGAACAGAATAATCACAACTAATGAAATTGAAAAAGAGATTAAAAATCTTGCAATAAACAAAAGTCCAGGACCAGATGGTTTCACAGATGAACTCTATCAAACATTTAGAAAAGAACTAACACCCATCCATCCTTCTCAAACTCTTCCAAAAAATTGCAGAGGCAGGAACACTCCCAAACTCATTCTATGAGGCCACCATCACCCTGATACCAAAACCAGACAAAGACTCTCCAAAAAAAGAAAATTACAGACCCATATCACTGATGAATATAGATGCAAAAATCCTCAACAGGGCTTCCCTGGTGGTGCAGTGATTGAGCGTCTGCCTGCCGATGCAGGGGACATGGCTTTGTGCCCCAGTCCAGGAGATCCCACATGCCGCAGAGAGGCTGGGCCCGTGAGCCATGGCCGCTGAGCCTGCGCATCTGTCGCCTGTGCTCTGCAATGGGAGAGGCCACAACAGTGAGAGGCCCGCGTACGGCAAAAAAAAAAAAAAAAAAAAAAAAAAACTCAACAAAATACTAGCAAACAGAATCCAACAACACCTTAAAAGATCATACCCCATGATCAAGTGAAATTTATCCCAGTGATGCAAGGATTCTTCAATATACTCAAATCAATCAATGTGATACACCATATTAACAAATTGAAGAATAAAAACCATATGATCATCTCCATAGATGCAGAAAAAGCTTTTGACAAAATTCAACACCCATTTGTGATAAAAACTGTCCAGAAAGTGGGCATAGAGGGAACCTACCTCAACGTAATAAAGGCCATATATGACAAAACCACAGCAAACATCATTCTCAATGGTCAAAAACTGAAAGCATTTCCTCTAAGATCAGGAATAAGACAAGGATGTTCACTCTCGCCTCTATTATTCAACATAGTTTTGGAAGTCCTAGCCACGACAATCAGAAGAAGAAGAAATAAAAGGAATACAAACTGGAAAAGAATAATTAAAACTGTCACTGTTTGCAGATGACATGAGAGTATACATAGAGAATCCTAAAGATGCCACCAGAAAACTACTAGAGCTAATCAATGAATTTGGTAAAGTTGCAGGATACAAAATTAATGCACAGAAATCTCTTGCATTCCTATACACTAATGATGAAAAATCTGAAAGAGGAATTAAGAAACACTGCCATTTACCATTTAAACAAAACGAATAAAATACCTAGGAGTAAACCTACCTAGGGAGAGAAAAGACCTGTATGCAGAAAACCATAAGACACTGATGAAAGAAATTAAAGATGATACCAACAGATGGAGAGATATACCATGTTCTTGACTGGAAGAAACAGCATTGTGAAAATGACTATACTACCCAAAGCAATCTACAGATTCAGTACAATCCCTATCAAATTACCAATGGCATTTTTTTTGGAACTAGAACAAAAAATCTTAAAATTTGTATGGAGACACAAAAGACCCGGAATACCCAAAGCAGTCTTGAGGGAGGAAAAACAGAGCTGGAGGAATCAGACTCCCTGACTTCAGACTATACTATAAAGCTACAGTAATCAGGACAATATGGTACTGGCAGAAAAATAGAAACAGGGATTAATGGAACAAGATAGAAAGCCCAGAGATAATCCACGCACCTTTGGTTAACTAATCTATGACAAAGGAGTCAAGGATATACAATGGGGAAAAGACAGTCTCTTCAATAAGTGGTGCTGGGGAAACTGGACAGCTACATGTAAAAGAATGAAATTAGAACACTCCCTAACACCATACCCAAAAATAAACTCAAAATGGATTAGAGACCTAAATGTAAGACCGGACACTATAAAACTCTTAGAGGAAAACCTTGGAAGAACACTCTTTGACATAAATCACAGCAAGATGTTTTTTGATCCACCTCCTAGAGTAATAGAAATAAAACCAAAAATAAACAAATGGGACCTAATGAAACTTCAAAGGTTTTGCACAGCAAAGGAACCCATAAACAAGACGAAAAGATAACCCTCAGAATGGAGAACATATTTGCAAACGAATCAACGGACGAAGGATTAGTCTCCAGAATATATAAACAACTTAGCGGCTCAATATTAAAAAACAAACAACCCAATCGAAAAATGGGCAGAAGACCTAAATAGACATTTCTCCGAAGAAGACATACAGATGGCCAAGAAGCACATGAAAAGCTGCTCAACATCACTAATTATTAGAGAAATGCAAATCAAAACTACAATGAGGTATCACCTCACACCAGTTAGAATGGGCATCATCAGAAAATCTACAAACAACAAATGCTGGAGAGGGTGTGGAGAAAAGGGAGCCCTCTTGCACTGTTGGTGGGAATGCAAATTTATACAACCACTATGGAGAACAGTATGGAGGATCCTTAAAAAACTAAAAATGGAATTACCATATGATCGAGCAGTCCCACTACTGGGCATATACCCAGAGAAAGCCATAATTCAAAAAGACACATGCACCAATGTTCATTGCAGCACTATTTACAATAGCCAGGTCACGGAAGCCACCTGAATGACCACTGACAGACGAATGGATAAAGAAGATGTGGTACATATATAGAGTGGAATATTACTCAGACATAAAAAGGAACAGAATTGGGTCATTTGTAGAGACATGGGTGAACCTAGATAGAGACTGTCATACAGAGTGAAGTAAGTCAGAAAGAGAAAAACAAATATCGTATATGAACGCATATATGTGGAACCTAGAAAAATGTACAGATAAACCGGTTTTCAGGGCAGAAACTGAGACACAGATGTAGAGAACAAATGTATGGACACCAAGGGGAGAAACGGGGGGTGGTTTGGGGGTGGTGGTGTGATGAATTGGGAGATTGGGATTGACATGTTTACACTGATGTGTATAAAAGTGATGACTAATAAGAACCTGCTGCATAAAAATATAAATATAATAAAATTTTTTTAAAAAAGTGACAGACACTAAGTAAGAAGTGATATTGGAAAAATGGTGCCAATAGACTAGCTCCATGCAGGGTTGCCACAAACCTTCAATTTTTTAAAAAAAATACAGTATCTGTGAAGTGTTATAAAGTGAATCAAAAAAAGAAAGAAAGAAAGAAAGAAAATTTAATAAAGTAGAAGGTAATAAAATTAACATATAAAATCAGTAGCCATTACACACATACAAATAAAAATAATTTAGGTGGAAAAGAAACATCCAATTATTATAGAAAGAAAAATAAAACGCATGTGGATAGTTTAACAAAAATATTCAAAACATGTGAAAGATCTGCATAAACCATTCTTGAAGTTCTCAGAAAAAGAATTCATCATTTGGAAAGACATAGCACATTCATGAATAGAAAAAAAAATATTATGAAGATGCTGGCTTTCCCTAATTTATATTACATTTGAATCAGCCTCAATAAAATATCAACAGATATTTTTGTAAGCTAGTCAGTATGATTGTAAATTCATTTTAAAAAACCAGCAGGCGGGGCCTCCCTGGTGGCGCAGTGGTTGAGAGTCCGCCTGCCGATGCAGGGGATACAGGTTCGTGCCCCGGTCTGGGAGGATCCCATATGCCGCGGAGCGGCTGGGCCCGTGAGCCATGGCCGCTGGGCCTGTGCATCCGGAGCCTGTGCTCCGCAACGGGAGAGGCCACAACAGTGAGAGGCCCGCATACCGCAAAAAGGAAAAAAAAAAAAAAACCAGCAGGCAAGAATTATCATGAGATTGACAGAAAAAGAAGAGAAATTACAGGGGAGCAGAAAAGTTAATATGCAATAACCCCCCCATAATTAAAACCAGTGTAGTATTATTACATGAATAGAAAGAAAACAGTACAGAAATTCCAGAAATAGACCCAAATGCATACGGATAATTAGGATAAAATACTTGTCTCATGAATCAGTAAGAAGAAACATGAAAAAGTTAATGAACAGGTTTAGAATAACTAGAAAGCCTTATGTAAGGTAGTGAATGGAAGCCTTATGGAAGCCTTATGAATCTATTCTTTAAACCATACATGAGAATATGAGAAAAATGAAATGTATCTTTTAATCATATGAATATGCTCTAGATATTCTACTGTATGAAAATTTATGGCAACTTGTATTGTTTATATTTTTTAAAATAAGCTTGCACTTTAGGATGTTTCAATAACATGAATATGTTTGTCTCCTTTATTTAGGTAGGTTAGGTCTGAGGTGTAAGGTCTGACAAGTGTTATAGTTAAGGTGTTCTGATGGGTGCTAGAAGGTGAGAGAAATCTCAGTAAACCTGGTGCACCTTCCTTATACTGTATTTTGATCTAGTGTTTTGTTGCGGGGTACTGGTGGTAATATATTTGTAATTAACATATTTAAAGCATTACTTTTAAACTAAAATAAGCATCTATGCTCTATAACAGAATGCAAATTCTCTTACTTTTAATGATTAATCTTGAGAGTTCAAAGAAAATTTGTGTTTGAGATGGATTACTTTAGGCTGCTCCCAGACTCACAGGAGGGTGCATCCCCACTTCTTTCTGCTACTGGCCATACTTGAAGGAAAAAATTTGGAAAGCACTGCTTTCAGTTATTTCCTTTCCTTCAACTTCTCACTTCCTCATTTCCATTTCAAAGCAGACCTTTTCACTTTTTCTACTCCTGGCCTGGGGGAGGAAGGGTGTGTAGCCTCAGTGGATGAATTGCTGAGTTGCCTGAGACTATTAACTAAAAAAGTTTGTTAAGAACAGGGGTAAGCAGATTGTAAGCAATGGAGGAGATACTCTAGCAGCAAAATATGAGAAAAATGAAGACCCTGAAAGATTAAATCAAGTGTAATTTCCATTTATAGAGGGTTTAACTCTGGCCAGAAAGACCATAGTTCCTTGCTGACGAATTTAGGCTTATATATCAACTGTACATTTAAAGTTTTCAGTGGCTTTATGTTTTTCGCTTGTCCACTCTAAGTGCACTTTTACAAGTATTCTGGGACCCAAAGGAGAGAGAAAGTTTAGATCTATCCCCTTTTCTCCCTTTCTGAAGTCACTTCAGAACTGCAGGATGATGGGGATTTCTTCAGACCACAGGAGTAGCAGGTAATTTCGTTCATGGTAATTTGGTTTAGAACATAGCAAAGGAAATATTTCCATGAAAATGAATAAATACATAAATAGCTACCAAAATCAGGTGAAGTCATCTGTAAATTCAACAGATAAAGTAAATTTAATACTGTGTGCTTGCTGGAGGGAACTTTACGTATGGGTAAGAATGGGTCCCACTTGATCATACTACTTCTGTCTCTGTGCATTCTTGCCAATCTCTTCTCAATCCAATTTTCTTCCTTGATTGAAAGTAGTTAGGGAACACTGGCTCTCTCTTCATTTTGCTGATTATACTAACTAGAGTACTGCAGCGCACTGGAGAATGGTCAGTACAGCTGGAGCTTGTTACGTGAAGCGGAGAGTGAAGAGATGTGGGTTGTAGTAAGATTATGGTTAGAGAAGCAACTGTATTGGGCAAATGTGTAGAAAACAGAATTTATTGTACGTATTGGTAGAAAATGTATGCTTTCTAATGCTTTTACTTGATATTTTTTACATGATCTTCTGCATGGCAACGTATACCAAGCTCTTTTGAGTGTATAATTTTCATTCAAGTAATGTGAATACAGCTGATTCGTGAGAATATGATTCTATTTAGTATACTTGAATCAGAATGAGAAAGTAATTCTCTTCTAAACATCCTACACATCTCTCCAACACAATGTTCTTAACTTTCTGGGAGATAAGTATAGAGACTCAGGGGCCACATTTCATTTTGACTCTAGTGAACTGAGATGTACTCACCAGTCTTTCATTTTCATTATATATATTGCTTAAAATGTCAATCAGAAAAGGCTACATACTGTATGATTTCTTTATGACATCCTGAAAAAGACATGAAAAACTATGGTGACAGTGAAAACATCGGTGCTTGCCTGGGATTGGGAAGGGATGGGAAGGAGTTATAGAGAATTTTTAGGACAGTGAAAATAATCTGTATAATATTATAATGGTGGGTATATGTCATTATACATTTGTCCAAACCCATGGAGTGTACAACACCGAGAGTAAAACCTAATGTAAACTATGGACTGTGGGTGATTACGATGTGTCGATGTAGGCTTATCAGTTGTAACAAAAGTAATATTCTGGTGGGGAATGTGGATAATGGGTGAAGCTATGCATATATGGGGTAAGGATATATGAGGAATCTGTGTACCTCCTCAATTTTACTGTGAACATAAAACTACTATTTTAAAAAAGTATTTCTGAAAAAGCTTTCTTTTATCATCCTGAAAATATAAGGGTGATCTTTTTTTTTTTTTTTTTTGTGGTACGCGAGCCTCTCACTACTGTGGCCTCTCCCGTTGCGGAGCACAGGCTCTGGACTCGCAGGCTCATGGGCCCAGCCGCTCTGCGGCCTGTGGGATCCTCCCGAACCGGGGCACAAACCCGTGTCCCCTGAATTGGCAGGTGGACTCTCAATCACTGCGCCACCAGGGAAGCCCCCAAGGGTGATCATTTTTTATGTACTATAAATTATGATAATATTTTTCATTTTTAAATGGTGTCTATTTTTTATATGTCTTTATTGGAGTATAATTGCTTCACAATGCTGTGTTAGTTTCTGTTGTACAACAAAGTGAATCAGCCATATGCATACATATATCCCCATATCCCCTCCCTCTTGCGTCTCCCTCCCACCCTCACTATCCCACCCCTCTAGGTCGTCGCAAAGCACTGAGCGGATCTCCCTGTGCTATGCTGCTGCTTCCCACTAGCTATCTATTTTACATTTGATAGTGTATATATGTCGATGCTACTCTCACTTCTCCCCAGCTTACCCCTCCCCACATCGTGTCCTCAAGTCCATTCTCTATGTCTGCGTCTTTATTCCTGCCCTGCCACTTTGTACGTCAGTACCATTTTTTAGATTCCATATATATGTGTTAGCATATGGTATTTGTTTTTCTCTTTCTGACTTACTTCATTCTGTATGACAGTCTCTAGGTCCATCCACATCTCTACACATGACCCAGTTTCATTCCTTTTTATGGCTGAGTAATGTTCCATCATATATATGTGCCAAATCTTCTTTATCCATTCATCTGTTGATGGACATTTAAATCTAATGAAATCTAAATAATTCTTAACTTTTAGCCTCTATATTCTTCTCTTTATAACTCTTTACATATTAATTTGAAGAATGTAATTAGGTTTGTAGAATTCTATCCTGATTCGAATCACCTTCATAATAAAATACATTCTAGTTTTGTTGCTGTTACCTTTTGATACGTATAGTTTGCTTTGCTTTGTTTCTCTCTGGATAAATATGTTTCCCAGGGCTAAATATCAAGATATATTAACAGAAAAGCAAAGTATTTGACACCTGGCAACCGTAATCCCTACAATTTAAAGTTACATTCTCTTCCAAGTTTCAGTTATGAGAGGAACCAATAAATGCACTACTCTGTTTCGGTTGTTGTACAAATCACTGTGAAATCATAAATATTTTAATATGAAATTCTTGTAGCAATACCTGATATTGGAATTGATTTTTTTTAATCTTATTTTATTTATTTTTTATACAGCAGTTTTTTATGTCATCCATTTTATACACATCAATGTATACATGTCAAACCCAATCTCCCAATTCATCACATCACCACGCCCACCCCCTGCCACTTTCCCCTCTTAATGTCCATACGTTTGTTCTCTACATCTGTGTCTCAGTTTCTGCCCTGAAAACTGGTTCATCACAACCATTTTTCTAGGTTCCACATATATGCGTTCATATACGATATTTGTTTTTCTCTTTCTGACTTACTTCACTCTGTATGACAGTCTCTATCTAGGTTCACCCATGTCTCTACAAATGACCCAGTTTCGTTCCTTTTTATGGCTGAGTAATATTCCACTCTATATATGTACCACATCTTCTTTATCCATTCATCTGTCGATGGTCATTCAGGTGGCTTCCATGAACTGGCTATTGTAAATAGTGCTGCAATGAACATTGGGGTGCATGTGTCTTTTTGAATTATGACTTTCTCTGGGTATATGCCCAGTAGTGGGATTGCTCGGTCATATGATAATTCTATTTTTAGCTTTTTAAGGAACCTCCATACTGTCCTCCATAGTGAGTGTATCAATTTACATTCCCACCAACAGTGCAAGAGGGATCCTTTTTCTCCAAACCCTCTCCAGCATTTGTTGTTTGTAGATTTTCTGATGATGCCCATTCTAACTGGTGTGAGGTGATACCTCATTGTAGTTTTGATTTGCATTTCTCTAATAATTAGTGATGTTGAGCAGCTTTTCATGTGCTTCCTGGCCATCTGTATGTCGTTTTTGGAGAAATGTCTATTTAGGTCTTCTGCCCATTATTGGATTGGCTTGTTTATTTCTTTAATATTGAGCTGTATGAGCTATTTATATATTTTGGAAATTAATCATTTGTCCATTGACTTGTTTGCAAATATTTTTTTCCCATTCTGAGGGTTCTCTTTTCATCTTTATTGTCGTTTCCTTTGCTTTGCAAAAGTTTTAACTTTTGTTAGGTCCCATTTGTTTGTTTTTATTTCCATTACTCTGGGAGGTGGATCAAAAAAGATCTTGCTGTGATTTATGTCAAAGAGTGTTCTTCCGGGCTTCCCTGGTGGCGCAGTGGTTGAGAGTCCGCCTGCCGATGCAGGGGACACGGGTTCGTGCCCCGGTCCGGGAAGATCCCACATGCCGCAGAGAGGCTGGGCCCGTGAGCCATGGCCGCTGAGCCTGCGCATCCGGAGCCTGTGCTCCGCAATGGGAGAGGCCACAGCAGTGAGAGGCCCGCGTACCACAAAAAAAAAAAAAAAAAAAAAAAAAAAAGAGTGGTCTTCCTATGTTTTCCTCTAAGAGTTTTATAGTGTCTGGTCTTAAATTTAGGTCTCTAATCCATATTGAGTTTATTTTTGTATATGGTGTTAGGGAGTGTTCTAATTTCATTCTTCTGCATGTAGGTGTCCAGTTTTCCCAGCACCACTTATTGAAGAGGCTTATTGAATTGTATATTGTTGCCTCCTTTGTCATAGCTTCGTTGACCATAGGTGCGTGGGTTTATCTCTGGGCTTTCTATCCTGTTCATTGATCTGTATTTCTGTTTTTGTGCCAGTACCATACTGTCGTGACTACTGTAGCTTTGTAGTATAGTCTGAAGTCAGGGAGTCTGATACCTCTAGCTCCGGTTTTCTCCCTCAGGACTGTTTTGGCTATTCGGGGTCTTTTGTGTCTCCATACAAATTTTAAGATTTTTGTTCTAGTTCTGTAAAAAATGTCATTGGTAATTTCATAGGGATTGCATTGAATCTGTAGATTGCTTTGGGTAGTATAGTCATTTTCACAGTATTGATTCTTCCAATCCAAACACATGGTATATGGCTCCATCTGTTGATATCATCTTTAATTTCTTTCAACAGTGTCTTATAGTTTTCTGCATACAGTCCTTTTGTCTCCCTAGGTAAGTTTATTCCTAGGTATTTTTTTTTTGTTGTTGCAATGGTAAATGGGAGTGTTTCCTTAATTTTTCTTTCAGATTTTTCATCATTAGTGCATAGGAGTGCAGGAGACTTCTGTGCATTAATTTTGTATCCTGCAACTTTACCAGATTCATTGATTAGCTCTAGTAGTTTTCTGGTGGCATCTTTAGGATTCTCTATGTATACTATCATGTCATCTGCAAACAGTGACAGTTTTAATTCTTCTTTTCCAGTTTGTATTCCTTTTGTTTCTTTTTCTTCTCTGATTTCTGTGGCTAGGACTTCCAAAACTATGTTGAATAACAGTGGTGAGAGGGGGCATCCTTGTCTTGTTCCTGATCTTAGAGGAAATGTTCTCAGTTTTTCACCACTGAGAATGATGTTTGCAGTGGGTTTGTTGTATATGGCCTTTATTACATTGAGGTAGGTTCCCTCCATGCCCATTTTATCATAAATGGGTGTGGAATTTTGTCAAAAGCTTTTTCTCCATCTATTAAGGTGATCATATGGTTTTTCTTCTTCAATTTGTTAATATGGTGTATCACATTGATTGTTTTGTGTATACTAAGGATTCCTTGCATCCCTGGGATAAATCCCACTTGATCATGGTGCATGATCCTTTTAATATGTTCTTGGATTATGTTTGCTAGTATTTTGTTGAGCATTTTTGCATCTATATTAATCAGTGACATTGGTTTATAATTTTATTTTTTGTAGTATATTTGTCTGGTTTTGGTATCAGGGTGATGATGGCCTCATACAATGAGTCAGGGAGTGTTCCTTCCTCTGCAGGTTTTTGGAAGAGTTCGAGAAGGATGGGTGTTAGCTCTTCTCTAAATGTTTGATAGAATTCACCTGTGAAAGCCATCTGGTCCTGGACTTTTGTTTTTTGGAAAATTATTAATCACAGTTTCAATTTCATTTGTTGTGATTGTTCTGTGCATATTTTCTGTTTCTTCCTGGTTCCGTCTTGGAAGTTTATACCTTTCGAAGAATTTGTCCATTTCTTCCAGGTTGTCCGTTTTATTGGCATAGAGTTGCTTGTAGTAGTCTCTTAGGAGGATTTCTATTTCTGTGGTGTCTTTTGTAACTTCTCCTTTTTCAGTTCTAATTTTATTGATTTGAGTCCTCTCCCTCTGTTTCTTGATGCGTGTGGCTAAAGTTTTATCAATTTTGTTTATCTTCTCAAAGAACCAGCTTTTAGTTTTATTGATCTTTGCTATTGTTTTCTTTGATTCCATTTCCTTTATTTCTGCTCTGATCTTGATGATTTCTTTCCTTCTTCTAACTTTGGGTTTTGTCTGTTCTTCTTTCTCTAGTTCCTTTAGGTGTAAGTTTAGACTGTTTGAGATTTTTCCTATTTCTTGATGTAGGCTTGTATAACTATAAACTTCTCTCTTAGAATTGCTTTTGCTGCATCCCATAGGTTTTGGATCATCATGTTTTCATTGTCATTTCTCTCTAGGTATTTTTTATTTCCTCTTTGCTTTCTTTAGTGATCTCTTGGTTATTTAGTGATGTATTGTTTAACCTCCATCTGTTTGTGTTTTTTACATTTTCCTCCCTGTAATTGATTTCTTATCTCAAAGCATTGTGGTCAGAAAAGACGCTTGATATGATTTCAATTTTCTTAAATTTACTGAGGCTTGATATTGACCCAAGATGTGTTCTATCCTGGAGAATATTCCATGCGCCCTTGAGAAAAAAGTGTAATCTACTTCGAGGGATGATGGCGGAAGAGTAAAACGTGGAGATCACCTTCCTCCCCACTGATACACCAGAAATACAGCTACACGTGGAACAACTCCTACAGAACACCTACTGTACGCTGGCAGAAGACCTCAGACCTCCCAAAAGGCAAGAAACTCCCCACGTACCTGGGTAGGGCAAAGTGGAGAGATTCCCGCACAGAGGATCAGTGCCAACCGGCACTCACCAGCCCAAGAGGCTTGTCTGCTTGCCCGCCGGGGTGGGTGGTGCTGGGAGCTGAGGCTCGGGCTTCATTCAGAGCACAGGGAGAGGACTGGGGTTGGCAGGGTGAACACAGCCTGAAGGGGCTAATGCGCCACAGCTAGCCGGGAGGGAGTCTAGGAAAACGTTTGGACCTGCCGAAGAGGCAAGAGACTTTTTCTTCCCTCTTTGTTTCCTGGTGCGCGAGGAGAGGGGATTAAGAGCACTGCTTGGAGGAGCTCCAGAGACGGGCGCGAGCCGCGGCTGAAAGCGTGGACCCCAGAGACCAG
Source organism: Mesoplodon mirus (assembly GCF_964341445.2). Classification (NCBI taxonomy): domain Eukaryota; kingdom Metazoa; phylum Chordata; class Mammalia; order Artiodactyla; family Ziphiidae; genus Mesoplodon; species Mesoplodon mirus. The sequence goes on from NC_138983.1 coordinate 33,891,723, forward strand.
CGTGGGATGCTGGGGCTGCTGGCGCCGCCGCGAGGACTGTGTGCAAGCGCAAGTCACTGTCCACACCCCCCTTCCGGAGAGCCTGTGCAGCCCGTCACTGCCGGGGACCCGGGATCCAGGGACGGCTTCCCTGGGAGAACGCACGGTGCACCTCGGTCTGGTGCAACGTCACGCCAGCCTTTGCCGCTGCAGGCTCCACACGCACTCCGTGCCCCTCCCTGCTCCTCGGCCTGAGTGAGCCAGAATCCCCGAAGCGGCTGCTCCTTTAACGCTGTCCTGTCTGAGCGAAGAACAGATGCCCACCGGCGACCTACACGGAGAGGTGGGGCCAAATCCAAAGCTGAGCCCCGGGAGCTGTGAGAACAAAGAAGAGAAAGGGAAATCTCTCCCAGCAGCCTCAGAAGCAGCAGATTAAAGCTCCACAATCAACTTGATGTACCCTGCATCTGTGGAATACAAGAATAGACAACGAATCATCCCAAATTGAGGAGCCAGGAGTCAGTGCTGTGCCTCTGAGGTGGGAGAGCCAACTTCAGGACACTGGTCCACAAGAGACCTCCCAGCTCCACATAATATCAAATGGCGAAAATCTTCCAGAGATCTCCATCTCAACACCAGCACCCAGCTTCACTCAACGACAAGCAAGCTACAGTGCTGGACACCCTATGCCAAACAACTAGCAAGACAGGAACACAATGCCACCCATTAGCAGAGAGGCTGCCTAAAATTACAAAAAGTCCACAGACACCCCAAAATACACCACCAGACATGGACCTGTCCACCAGAAAGACAAGATCCAGACTCATCCACCAGAACACAGGTACTAGTCCCCTCCACCAGGAAGCCTACACAACCCACTGAACCAACCTTAGCCACTGGGGACAGACACCAAAAACAACGGGAACTACGAACCTGCAGCCTGCAAAAAGGAGACCCCAAACACAGTAAGATAAGCAAAATGAGAAGACAGAAAAACACACAGGTGAAGGAGCAAGATAAAAACCCACCAGACCTAACAAATGGAGAAGAAATAGGCAGTCTACCTGAAAAAGAATTCAGAATAATGATAGTAAAGATGATCCAAGATTCTATTTCCAAGATCCAAAATCTTGGAAATAGAATAGACAAAATGCAAGAAACAGTTAACAAGGACCTAGAATCAAGCATCAAGCATCGATTAAAAACACAATAAATGAAATGAAAAACACTCTAGATGGGATCAATAGCAGAATAACTGAGGCAGAAGAACAGATAAGTGAGGTGGAAGATAAAATAGTGGAAATAACTGATGCAGAGCAAAATAAAGAAAAAAGAATGAAAAGAACAGAGGACAGTCTCAGAGACCTCTGGGACAACATTAAACGCACCAACATTCGAATTATAGGAGTTCCAGAAGAAGAAGAGAAAAAGAAAGGGACTGAGAAAATATTTGAAGAGATTATAGTTGAAAACTTCCCTAATATAGGAAAGGAAATAGTTAATCAAGTCCAGGAGGCACCCAGAGTCCCATACAGAATAAATCCAAGGAGAAATACGCCAAGACACATATTAATCAAACTGTCAAAAATTAAACACAAAGAAATCATATTAAAAGCAGCAAGGGAAAAACAACAAATAACACACAAGGGAATCCCCATCAGGTTAACAGCTGACCTCTCAGCAGAAACTCTACAAGCCAGAAGGGAGTGGCAGGACATAATTAAAGTGATGAAGAGGAAAAACCTGCAACCAACACTACTCTACCCAGCAAGGCTCTCATTCAGATTTGATGGAGAAATTAAAAGGTTTACAGACAAGCAAAAGCTGAGAGAGTTCAGCACCACCAAACCAGCTTTACAACAAATGCTAAAGGAACTTCTCTAGGCAAGAAACACAACAGAAGGAATACACCTACAATAATGAACCCAAAACAATTAAGGAAATGGGAATAGGAACATACATATCAATAATTACCTTAAATGTAAATGGACTAAATGCTCCCACCAAAAGACACAGAGTGGCTGAATGGATACAAAAACAAGACCCATATATATGCTGTCTACAAGAGACCCACTTCAGGCCTAGAGACACATACAGATTGAAAGTAAGGGGATGGAAACAGATATTCCATGCAAATGGAAATCAAAAGAAAGCTGGAGTAGCAATTCTTATATCAGACAAAATAGACTTTAAAATAAAGACTATTAGAAGAGACAGAGAAGGACACTACATAATGATAAAGGGATCTATCCAAGAAGAAGACATAACAGTTGTAAATATTTATGCACCCAATATAGGAGCACCTCAATACATAAGGCAAATACTAACAGCCATAAAAGGGGAAATCGACAGTAACACAATCATAGTAGGGGACTTTAACACCCCACTTTCACCAATGGACAGATCATCCAAAATGAAAATAAATAAGGAAACACAAGCTTTAAATGATACATTAAACAAGATGGACTTAATTGATACTTACAGGACATTGCATCCAAAAACAACAGAATACACATTTTTCTCAAGTGCTCATGGAACATTCTCCAGGATAGATCATATCTTGGGTCACAAATCAAGCCTTGGTAAATTTAAGAAAATTGAAATTGTATCAAGTGTCTTTTCCGACCACAATGCTATGAGACTAGACGTCAATTACAGGAAAAGATCTGTAAAAAATACAAACACATGGAGGCTAAACAATACACTACTCAATAACGAAGGGATCACTGAAGAAATCAAAGAGGAAATTAAAAAAAACCTAGAAACAAATGACAATGGAGACACGACGACCCAAAACCTATGGGATGCAGCAAAAGCAGTTCTAAGGGGGAAGTTTATAGCAATACAATCCCACCTTAAGAAACAGGAAACATCTCGAGTAAACAACCTGACCCTGCACCTAAAGCAATTAGAGAAAGAAGAACAAAAATCCCCCAAAGTTAGCAGAAGGAAAGAAGTCATAAACATCAGATCAGAAATAAATGAAAAAGAAATGAAGGAAACGATAACAAAGATCAATAAAACTAAAAGCTGGTTCTTTGAGGAGATAAACAAAATAGACAAGCCATTAGCCAGACTCATCAAAAAAAAAAGGGAGAATACTCAAATCCATAGAAATGAAAAAGGAGAAGTAACAACTGACACTGCAGAAATACAAAAGATTATGAGAGATTACTACAAGCAACTCTATGTCAATAAAATGGACAAACTGGAAGAAATGGACAAATTCTTAGAAATGCACAACCTGCCAAGACTGACTCAGGAAGAAATAGAAAATATGAATAGCCAATCAGAAGCACTGAAATTGAAACTGTGATTAAAAATCTTCCAACAAACAAAAGCCCAGGACCAGATGGCTTCACAGGCGAATTCTATCAAACATTTAGAGAAGAGCTAACACCCATCCTTCTCAAACTCTTCCAAACAATTTCAGAGGAAGGAACACTCCCAAACTCATTCTATGAGGCCACCATCACCTTGATACCAAAACCAGGCAAGGATGCCACAAAGAAAGAAAACTACAGGCCAATATCACTGATGAACATAGATGCAAAAATCCTCAACAAAATACTAGCAAACAGAATCCAACAGCACATTAAAAGGATCATACACCATGATCCAGTGGGGTTTATTCCACGAATGCAAGGATTCTTCAATATACGCAAATCAATCAATGTGATACACCATATTAACAAGTTGAAGGAGAAAAACCATATGATCATCTCAATAGATGCAGAGAAAGCTTTAGACAATATTCAACACCCATTTATGATAAAAACCCTGCAGAAAGTAGGCATAGAGGGAACTTTCCTCAACATAATAAAGGCCATATATGACAAAACCACAGGCAACATCATCTTCAATGGTGAAAAACTGAAACCATTTCCACTAAGATCAGGAACAAGACAAGGCTGCCCACTCTCACCACTCTTATTCAACTTAGTTTTGGAAGTTTTAGCCACAGCAATCAGAGAAGAAAAGGAAATAAAAGCAATACAAATTGGAAAAGAAGAAGTAAAGCTGTCATTGTTTGCAGATGACATGATAATATACATAGAGAATCCTAAAGATGCTACCAGAAAACTACTAGAGCTAATCAATGAATTTGGTAAAGTAGCAGGATACAAAATTAATGCACAGAAATCTCTGGCATTCCTGTACACTGATGATGAAAAATCTGAAAATGAAATCAAGAAAACACTCCCATTTACCACTGCAACAAAAAGAATAAAATATCTAGGAATAAACCTACCTAAGGAGACAAAAGACCTGTATGCAGAAAATTATAAGACACTGATGAAAGAAATTAAAGATGATACAAATAGATGGAGAGATATACCATGCTCCTGGATTGGAAGAATCAATATTGTGAAAATGCTCTACTCCCCAAAGCAATCTACAGATTCAGTGCAATCCCTATCAAACTACCACTGGCATCCTTCACAGAACTAGAACAAAAAATTTCAAAATTTGTTTGGAAAAACAAAAGACCCCGAATAGCCAAAGCAATCTTGAGAACGAAAAACGGAGCTGGAGGAATCAGGTTCCCTGACTTCAGACTATACTACAAAGCTACAGTAATCAAGAGAGTTTGGTACTGGCACAAAAACAGAAAGATAGATCAATGGAACAGGATAGAAAGCCCAGAGATAAACCCACGCACATAGGGTCACCTTATCTTTGATAAAGGAGGCAGGAATGTACAGTGGAGAAAGGACAGCCTCTTCAATAAGTGGTGCTGCGAAAACTGGACAGGGACATGTAAAAGTATGAGATTAGATCATTCCCTAACACCATACACAAAAATAAGCTCAAAATGGATTAAAGACCTAAATGTAAGGCCAGAAACTATCAAACTCTTAGAGGAAAACATAGGCAGAGCACTCTATGACATAAATCACAGCAAGATCCTTTTTGACCCACCTCCTAGAGAAATGGAAATAAAAACAAAGATAAACAAATGGGACCTAATGAAACTTCAAAGCTTTTGCATAACAACAGAAACCATAAACAAGACCAAAAGACAACCCTCAGAATGGGAGAAAATATTTGCAAATGAAGCAACTGACAAAGGATTAATCTCCAAAATTTATAAGCAGCTCATGCAGCTCAATAGCAAAAAAACAAACAACCGAATCCAAAAATGGGCAGAAGACTTAAATAGGCATTTCTTCAAAGAAGATATACAGACTGCCAACAAACACATGAAACAATGTTCAACATCATTAATCATTAGAGAAATGCATATCAAAACTACAATGAGGGGCTTCCCTGGTGGTGCAGTGCTTAAGAGTCGGCCTGCCGATGCAGGGGACACGGGTTCGTGCCCCGGTACGGGAAGATCCCACATGCCGCCGAGCAGCTGGGTCCGTGAGCCATGGCCTCTGAGCCTGCGCGTTCGGAGCCTGTGCTCCGCAAAGGGAGAGGCCACAGCAGCGAGAGGCCCGCATACAGCAAAAAAAAAAAAAAAAAAAACTACAATGAGGTATCATCTCACACCAGTCAGAATGGCCATCATCAAGAAATCTAGAAACAATAAATGCTGGAGAGGGTGTGGAGAAAAGGGAACCCTCTTGCACTGCTGGTGGGAATGTGAATTGGTACAGCTACTATGGAGAACAGTATGGAGGTTCCTTAAAAAACTACAAATAGAACTACCATATGACCCAGGAATCCCACTACTAGGCATATACCCTGAGAAAACCATAATTCAAAAAGAGACATGTACCAAAATGTTCATTGCAGCTCTATTCACAATAGCCCAGAGATGGAAACAACCTAAGTGTCCATCATCGGATGAATGGATAAAGAAGATGTGGCACATATATACAATGGAATATTACTCAGCCAGAAAATGAAACGAAACTGAGCTATTTGTAATGAGGTGGATAAACCAAGAGTCTGTCATACAGAGTGAAGTAAGTCAGAAAGAGAAAGACAAATACCGTACGCTAACACATATATATGGAATTTAAGAAAAAAATGTCATGAAGAACCTAGGGGTAAAACAGGAATAAAGACACAGACCTACTTGAGAATGGACTTGAGGGTATGGTGAGGGGGAAGGGTAAGCTGTGACAAAGCGAAAGAGAGGCATGGACATATATACAGTACCAAATGTAAGGTAGATAGATAGTGGGAAGCAGCTGCATAGCACAGGGAGATCAGCTCGGTGCTTTGTGACCGCCTGGAGGGGTGGGATAGGGAGGGTGGGAGGGAGGGAGACGCAAGAGGGAAGGGATATGGGAACAGATGTATATGTATGACTGATTCACTTTGTTATAAAGCAGAAACTAATTAAAAAAAAAGAAAAAAGTGTAATTTGCTGTTCTTTGTTGGAATGTCCTATAAATATCAATTAAATCTATCTGGTCTATTTTGTCATATAGCTTGTGTTTCCTTATTAATTTTCTGTTTGGATGGTCTGTCCATTGGTGTAAGTGAGGTGTTAAAGTCCCCCACTATGATTGTGTTACTGTCGATTTCCTCTTTTATAGCTGTTAGCAGTTGCCTTATGTATTGAGGTGCTCCTATCTTGGTTTCATATATATTTATTTATAATTGTTATATCTTCTTGGATTGATCCCTTGATCATTATGTAGTGTCCTTCCTTGTCTCTTGTAACATTTTTTATTTTAAAGTCTATTTTATCTGATATGAGTGTTGCTACTCCAGCTTTCTTTTGATTTCCATTTGAATGGAATATCTTTTTCCATCCCCTCACTTTCAGTCTGAATGTGTCCCTAAGTCTGAAGTGGGTCTCCTGTAGACAGCATATATATGGGTCTTGTTTTTTTATTCATTCAGCAAGCCTGTGTCTTTTGGTTAGAGCATTTAATCCATTCACGTTTAAGGTAATTATCGATATGTATGTTCCTATGACCATTTTCTTAATTGTTATGGGTTGGTTTTTGTAGGTTCTTTTCTTCTCTTGTGTTTCCCCCTTAGTGAAGTTCCTTTAGCATTTGTTGTAGAGGTGGTTTGATGGTGCTGAATTCTCTTAGCTTTTGCTTGTCTGTAAAGCTTTTGATTTCTCCATCAAATCTGAATGAGGGGGCTTCCCTGGTGGCACAGCGGTTGAGAGTCCGCCTGCTGATGCAGGGGACGCGGGTTCGTGCCCCGGTCCAGGAAGATCCCACATGCCACAGAGCAACTAGGCCTGTGACCCATGGCTGCGGAGCCTGCGTGTCCGGAGCCTGTGCTCCACAACGGGAGAGGCCACAGCAGTGAGAGGCCCACGTACCGCAAAAAAAAAAAAAAATCTGAATGAGTTCCTTGCTGGTAGAGTAATCTTGGTTGTAGTCTCTTCCCTTTCATCACTTTAAGTTTATCATGCCACTCCCTACTGGCTTGTAGAGTTTCTGCTGAGAAATCAGCTGTTAACCTTATGGGAGTTACCTTGTATGCTATTTGTCATTTTTCTCTTTCTGCTTTCAATAATTTTTCTTTGTCTTTAATTTTTGCCAAGTTGATTACTGTGTGTCTCGGCAAGTTTCTCCTTTGGTTTATCCTGTATGGGACTCTCTGTACTCCCTGGACATGGGTGGCTATTTCCTTTCCCATGTTAGGGAAGTTTTTGACTATAATCTCTTCAAATATTTTCTCTGGTCCTTTCTCTCTCTCTTCTCCTTTGGGACCCCTATAATGTGAATACTGTTGCATTTAATGTTGTCCCAGAAGTCTCTTAGCCTGTCTTCATTTATTCTCATTCTTTTTTCTTTATTTTGTTCCACAGCAGTTAATTCCACCATTATGTCTTCCGGGTCAGTTATCCATTCTTCTGCCTCAGTTATTCTGCTATTGACTCCTTCTAGTGTATTTTTCGTTTCAGTTATTGTGTTATTCATCTTAGTTTGTTTGTTCTTTAATTCTTCTAGGTCTTTGTTAATAATTCCTTGCATCTTCTCGATCTTTGCCTCCATTCTTTTTCCGAGGTACTGGATCATCTTCACTATCATTATTCTGAATTCTTTTTCTGGAAGATTGCCTGTCTCCACTTGATTTAGTTATTTTGGGTTTTTTTTTCTTGTTCCTTCATCTGGTACATAGCCCTCTGCCTTTTAATCTTGTCTATCTTTCTGTGAATGTGGTTTTTGTTCCACAGGCTGCAGGATTGTAGTTCTTCTTGCTTCTGCTGTCTGCCCTCTGGTGTATGAGGCTATCTCGAATTGATTTTTCCATTTGTCAAACGTATTGCATTAATGTGTACTACATCAGCAACTGTTTAACTCTTCACTGACACATCTACTGCATCTTGAGAGTTGGCTGTAAAAATATAAGCCTGTAAGTGGGAGTAAACACGGCAGTTGCTGTTAAGTAGTTATTTATGTTGAAACTTCCTGTTGTTTTATGTATAGATTTTTTTTCAAGTGGCAAATAAAACAGGTAAGTAGGAAGAAATATGCCAGTTGTATTTCAGAATGATTAATAAAGTCATTGCTTCTATATATGAAATGTAAAACACAAAGTAGCTCTGATTGCAAGAAGGAGAAGCAACTAGCATAGCCATTAACCCATATGTTATTTACACTTCTGTTGTTCATCACAACAGTTTCCTAGCTTCTATATATTAATATTCCACAAATGTAAATGTCAGATAAGTTCTAGAGCTAAATTAAAGGCAGATAAATTTCATATTGACTTACATGTAATGTTGTTAAAATGTAAAGCCTTGAATAGATACATATTATTTCAGCTATTAAGAATGAATCATATTTGCAAATAAATTTAGCAGTTTATTCTATATGCAGCAAAACGCATTATTGTCTGAGGTAGCAGAGGTGTGAAAGGCTTCTAGCCCAGTACCAAATGTAGCCCCTGTGCTCTGTAAGAATTTGCTAATGTTTTAAGGTGGCCTACTCATTAGTGACTTTGGCTTTTGCCCTTCTCTAATGTAGTTCCTATCTAGCACTGAGTTTTTCAAAAACGTCTATAAGACACTTGCAAAAATTAGAATAATTTTCACTATGATAGAGTTTCTGGATAATTTTCTTTTCATGCTATTTATAAGATTTATAATGTCCATTGGCTTTAGCAGATTTTAGTTAAAACTTGGGGACATTTTTTTTTCATATAGTTATAGTGAGGGTTATTCTGAAGAGTGTGCTATGTTAGTCCTAGTGTAGTTTATTTAGCTAGTGCTGAAATTAATTTTTCTTGGCTTCCTTATATGTGTGTCTCAAAGATCACATTATCTTAATGATGCTCAGACACGAATCAATTGTGTATGTTCACTTGTCCTCTAGAGAAAAATACTTCAGAATATATGTCATTTAAACTCTTCCGTGGAAAATAAATGACATTTTTATACATGAGGTTTCTATAAAACTTTTCCATAAGAATGAATTTTTATACAACTTTAAGAGCTTGTTTCACTATGATTTATATACACAATTAATTCCAAAAGAATGATTTGTATTTTCTTTGATAAACAAAAGCTATACATTTTTTACTAAAATAAGAACATGATAAAGTTATAAATAATAGTCACTAAAATATGAATAATCAATATATCAATTGACAAATTATATTTTCAAGATGAGATAAAGTCTAAGATATTAAATTCTTAATGCTATCTCCAATTGTTTTATTTTTCTTTCTTGGAATTCACTTTGTCAGATAATTCATAGTTCTCTCTTAAAGAAAAGTAAAAGTAATTTTTATCAGAAATAAAGGAGTCTTTGGATATATTTGGGTTCAAGTCCAAGATTATCCCCTTAATAACTATTTGACCTTGTCAAGTGTTTTTTAGTTCTCTGAAATCTACATTTCCACATGCTTAAAATGAAGATTTTATTGCTTACTTCAAAGAGCTTTTCTGTGGTTGAGATAATGTTTGCAAGTTAAACAGCAAGATGGTTCATATGTAGTAGGTGCTTAATCCTTTCCCTTCTAATGTAAGATGATTACAGTTTCACTTACAAATGTGAACAACTCACGATTTTTTTTAATTCATCCCTTCTTGGCATTTTAATAGCTCTTTGATCCTATTACCAGTCTTGACAGTGATTGCATATCCCAAACCATTTAGTCATTTCAGACAATCAGTCACATGTTCTTGTCTGCAGGATGCTGATCAAAATTGACTAAATTTGATTGTATGTTTTTGGTATCAGAAGGACCAAAGAGTCTTAAATGAGATTGAAGGTTCACAAATAACATTAAGTTTTACCCAGCCCTACTGAGAATTTAAGCACTCAACAGACTGGCTTGTAGGTGAATTTTGCATCCAGAGCTAAAATTGCTGTTGAAATCATTTTACTTATGGCAGTTCCTCACATGTAGTTTGATACAGAGATAGTGAGAAATGAGACTTTAGAAGTATGTAGGAGTCAACTTAAAGGATCTTGCAGGTTATAGTTCAGTGAATTTTATTAAATAAAGGTTAAATTAATTTTGCTTTTCTCAATTGGCCAAGTTCTCTGAATGATTTTCCAATCCCATTGTATCTTTCTGTTCTATAGAGTAATACAATAGAGCTACTGCAGGGCCTGGAAGGACAGAAGTAGGAGAAGGGAAATGAGAGTTTGTTTTGCATTCTGGATTGTATATGATTTGGAAACATTTTCTCCCACTCTGTGGCTTTCTCCTCATTTTCTTAACAGTGAATTTTTACATTTTGATGAAGTATAGTTTATCATTTTTTTCTTTTTACATTGTCTTTTTGTGTCATGTCTAAGAATTCTTTGCCTAACAAGATGTTGTACTTTTTTTTCTGCTATTTTCCAGAAGTATTACAGTTTTAACTCTTACATTTAGGTCTATCATCCATTTTGTGTTATTTTTTTATTTGGTGCAAGATAGAGATCAAGTCAATTCTTTTGGTACATTTATGTCCAATTGTCCAAGTATCATTTATTTAAAACTTTCCCCTTTCCTGTCAACCTTGACATCCTTGTCAAAAATCAATTAACTATATATGGAGTTTCAGTTATTGAACTTTATTTTGTTTTATTGATTCATATAATATTTATGTCACTAATATTACCCACACTTGATTACTCTTGACATGAGGGAGTATGGGTCATCCATATTTTGTTATTTTTTTTAATTTATGAAATTTAAATTCTTTTATTTTCCATATAGATTTTAGAATTAGTTTGTCAATTTCTGCCAAAAAAAAATTCTACTGACATTCCTATTAGGATTGGGCCATTTCTATAGTTCAAATTGAGGAGAAGTCATATATTCATGATATGACTATTTTTATCTATAAACCTGGTATATCACTATATTTATGAAAACTTGATGTAATCAATGGTAATTCTCAGGTTACTGACTTGGGTATTGTGTTTTGGGTCTACCAAGTATCCCTGTTTTCCTTCTTTTCTTACATAACCTGGATTTTGTTTCAGATAGTAATGTGCCAACTAAAGAACTGATTTCCAAGACTCCCATTTATGTAGCTGTAGCCAATTGGCATGATTTTTGCAAAGACATATATTGGGTGTCTAGGAGTTTCTTCTAGAAGAGTTCTGACTTTACTGATTTAAAAAAAAAAAGAGGATAAAAGCAGTCATCAGGGCCTTTGCTTTGTATGCCTGTTACCCTTGCCACATGAGAATACTGAATGCGTGGTGGTCACTAACTAGCGTGATATGTTGAAGGTTAAGTCAGTATACTAAGAATGGTTAAAGAGAAAAACAAAATGAATTTAGGTTCCTAATAAAATTACTGAGCCATTGTCTCAAAGTTGTCTGCCTTTTTCCTATTTCTTGTATGGCCACCTAAAACTCCATTTGTCTAAGCCTCTGTGGGCAGATTTTTCTGTTACATGCAGCCAAAATTTCAGACATGCTTCTAGAGAACTGGTGGTAACATTTATTGATATGTAAAATAAATAATAAGGAATAAGGAATAAATGTCCTATATCATTCTATTATATTATATAAGAGTAGGTCTAAAGAGCCTATCAATGGAAGTGTAGTTTAGAATTAAAAAAAAAAAAAAGATAGTTGTTGTGGGCTTCCCTAGTGGCGCAGTGGTTGGGAATCTGCCTGCCGATGCAGGGGACGTGGGTTCGTGCCCCGGTCCGGGAGGATCCCACATGCCGCGGAGCAGCTGGGCCCGTGGGTGATGGCCGCTGGGCCTGCGCACCCAGAGCCTATGCTCCGCAGCGGGAGGGGCCGCAGCAGTGAGAGGGCTGCATACCGCAAAAAAAAAAAAAAAAAAAAAAAAGATAGTTGTTGCTTTAATTTTAGATTTAGAGAAATAATTGAAATACAGTTGTTATACATAACACTTCACACTTTTAATTTGCTGCTGAATGTATATTTGTCAAAAATTAAAATGATCTTAGAAAACCTACATTATACTTTGAGATAATGAAATATTCTCTATTGTAATTTGTCATTTTTATATATCTGTCTTATGTTTCATAAAGAAGAAATGATATACTTGCACACATTTGTTTTCTGCATATCATTGAGTCCTGTAAGTTATAGAGCACATTGTGAGTCATTGATGTCTGTGCCTTAAAAAATAATAATTTACTTAATTTTTTTATTATGTATAAATTTTAGCTTCACACTTTTGAAATATATTCTGAACACACTAACTTGTATACCCTTCCCAGTATCTTGTCTACAACGTTGTACTTTCAAAGTATGATTTAACTTCTCATAAAATATTGGTTCTAAGAAATATAACTGTTAATTTTTTCAACCTTAAATATAATAGTTTTAATGAAGAGAAGTAAGAAATAACAATTATAGAGTGATGGAAACAAAACAATCAGATAAAGCAGTATCAAATTGTTTCCAAGAATTCTATGTGCAAAATATGTTCTCTCATCAGGTATTAGAATTAAATACAATCACCATCTAGATATCCAATTAAGTGGAGGTGAGGCTAGCATAGTGTAACTGTAATTTGTGCTTAATATCAAGATAAAAGTGATATATTGTCCCATTATATTTAGTTTTCTAATTACAGTATTTAGTTTGGCTGAGGTTGATAGTAAAATTAATCTTCTCAGTTTAGAATGACTTCTCGGCTATTCTTGCCCTTTGAAATGCCTCTCATTCTATAGTGCTAAGCCCCTTATGCCGTGAAAACTTTCTCAAACACCAAGGCACAATCATTTGTTTTTGGTTCAGTACTTCCATAGCCTGTGTGTATATTGATGCATTCCCCTTTATTGCATTCTGCCTCGTACAATACTTTGTGCACAAATCTGTCTTTGTCATTAGGAAGCATGTTACTTCAATGCAGGATCATACCTTTCTTCTTCCCTTTCTACCTTTGGTTTGTCCTTCCTTTCCTTTCTTAATAAATATTATTGCTAAGAACATGACAGTTTTTATTTTCTACTAAATCAACATTATGCAAGGTGCAAATAATCACAATAACATTTATACAGCTATATGAAGTACTTAATATTCTCATGAGCATCATTATTTTGAAATTATTTTCTTTATATAGCAGAATAAAACAAGTAAAATTATGTTATGGTTTTCAAAATGAATAATTTCTATTGCCAAGGAGAACATAACTATAATCAAAGAAATTGAGGTGAAAACTGTAGTATCCAAATTGAATTGGGAATATCAATTTGGACTCAACATTTTAAAATATACATTTTTTCAAGCTCCTTTCCAGTAAAATGGCCTGGAAGCAATGTCATTCCAGTAGAACCAACGTCTCCAACCCCACAATTTTCTAATTCCTTCTGCTAATAGTAACCAGAATTCCTTAGAGAAATGTCTGATTCTAGATGTGACACTTTCATCTGTTCTATTTTAAAGAGGACCCCTTGGTCTAAACAGTCATCTTACAGATGAAGTAAGAGAGTAGTATTGACATATATAAACTACCAAATATAAAATAGATAGCTAGTGGGAAGCAGCTGCATAGCATGGGGAGATCCACTCGTTGATTTGTGACCACCTAGAGGGGTGGGATAGGGAGGGTGGGAGGGAGACACAAGAGGGAGGATATATGACGATATATGTATACATATAGCTGATTCACTTTGTTATACAGCAGAAACTAACACAACATTGTAAAGCAATTATACTCCAATAAAGATGTTAAAAAAGTAAATATTTATTAGCTTCTCCATTTTAATTTTTATACAATACCTTAAATTTATGAAATAATGTATATATTATGTTTTTCTGTGACTGTATATCCATGAAGAGGAGATTAAAGTAATAACATTAATAATGATAACTGACATTGTTTCCTATTTACCTGGCACAGTTCTATGGACCTTGTGTGAATTAATTTATTTAATCCTCACAACAGTGCTACGAAGTAAGTACTGTTTTCATCACTTCCATTTCGCACGTGAGGTATCAGAGGCTCAGGGAGTTAGAGTAATTTTCCCAAAACATCACCAAAAAATTAAGTATCAGAACCAGAATTCAAACTCAGGCAATCTGATTGCTATGCCTTTGATTTTTAACAAACTATGAAATATGGAAATAAGATTCCTTGAAAACAAGAGACAGAAGATTGCAGGGACATTTAAATATTAGTGTCCAGTCAGAATACAAATCACACCAGTAAATTGAGCAGGGAGACATTCACATAAAGAACTATATAAAGAAGGTCTTAATTTGTAAGAGGGGTAAAGAGACCTCTAAAGAATACACCGGAATGGCAGATGTAGGGAGCAGCTACTACATTTAGAACTGAGAAAATCTAAGGAAAAAACAAATTAGGAAAGAGTCCTACCCTATGCCAAGCCTAACATATATACCTCATTGGAGAGGTTATGTCTGAGGCTCACTGGATAGTAGAAAAATTCTCTGAGATGCCATAGATCCAAGCTGGTCAAAAAACCAACCTAATAGGTGCATGTAAAACTCACTGGGAAAGTGCCTTCTTTGCTGCAGGTAGAACTCTCTGGGGTTGTGTACTGTGGGATCGCTCATACACCACTAGCCAGGAAGCTGTAAGAAAAGTTCCAGACCAGGTAAAATAGTCCCTTCTATTTGCAGTGGTTCTTTAATAGCTTGATATTATGGCAATTGTCAAAGCAGAAATGTTTAGAGTGAAGCTACAGCACCATGAAACGGGAAGAATGGGTGGAGTTCAAGCTGAGAGTCAAAAAGTTGATAACTGATATAAAATTGAAGATTTTTAGAAGTTCAAGTTATGTAAAAATATAGCACCCAACCATATGCTATTCAAAATAAAACAATGATATTTTATTTTAAAAATTAATGACACAGAGCAAAGCTTTGAATTTCTTCTAACGCCTAGATTGATATGTTCACATGCACACACACCAAGTATCCTATCATTTCAAAAAAATTTTGGGTGCTCATGATTTAATGATGACAAGCATAAGTTTTGTTTTTCTACTGGAAAATCTAGCAGTGGAGGCATCTTTTCACCAATTTCAGGATTTGGAATATAGATAAAAATTCAATCCTTGTAAAAATCTCTCCAGTTACTTTGTTCCCTTTTTTTTTTTTCTTTTTTCACATCTAGGAAGATTTTCTAATATTAACCTTAAGGTCTGAACTACATTTAAATGTTCTCTTTCCCACATCACAGTGTAAGTATTCTAAAATGGAATTCCAGGACTGAGACATTCTTTAGTATTTTTGTACATGCTGTCCTCCTCCACTGTATTAAGAGTGGGCACCATGGGTTATCTTTTCTTCCCCCCTCAAAGCCAATCCAGAAAAGCTAAAAAAAATGTTTAAATATATACTGTGGCTTGACCTTATCTACTCCCTAGGATCTTAATGTCTCCCCAATGATAACTCTCTGACTCTAAAGGAAGAAATTAATTCACAAAAGTAAAAGAAGCACAGAAAGCATAGAAACACAATTTGTTTCTCTCTTATAATAGATGACTTAGTCTTGTATTAGGAAAAGTTTAGTCTTTGAAATTAGAAAACCTTTGAGTTTCTTTGTCATTGTGAAGGATGTCATTGATCTTTTTCTACTTTCAAGATAAAGAAAAAAATATAATTAGAATAAATACATGGTCTGTATTTACTATAAGAAGAGTAAGAAAAGTATGAATTTTATTGCCCAAAGAATATCCATTATTTTTTTTTTAATTTCTACAGGCATTATAACATTTTAGAAGAAGAAATGGTTGGAACTGATACCTGTTAAATCTCTTCTAGCTCAGTTTCTATGACTCTGACTGAGTAATGAGATAGAGGAGTTTTTCAAATGAGATAATAAAACAAGCTAATTGTTGATACTTTGATTCTTCAGCACCATACAACAAACCATACAACAAGATTTGGAACACTGAAGTAATGTATCTGTCAGATTTATTTCAATATCTTTGTGATAATATAGAGAGAAATGAAAAAATAGTGAAAAATATATTTTTTTAATTTTAGAAACTGAAGAATATGACTTTATTTTCCAATATCAAAATGCTATTCTGCAGGATTAGAATTGGACTTTGATGTTCAAAAATCTCTTTCAGGGCTTCCCTGGTGGCGCAGTGGTTGAGAGTCCGCCTGCCGATGCAGGGGACACGGGTTCGTGCCCCGATCCCGGAGGATCCCACATGCCGCGGAGCGGCTGGGCCCGCGAGCCATGGCCGCGGAGCCTGTGTGTCCGGAGCCTGTGCTCCGCAACGGGAGAGGCCACAGCAGTGGGAGGCCCGCGTACAGCAAAAAAAAAAAAAAAAAAAAAAAAAAAAAAAAAAAAAAATCTCTTTCATAGTTTGAAATTTGGTGCACTAAGCAGATGATGGACTTTTAAAAAGTTCCTTTTCAGCTAATGCATAAGGGCTTAATTTAAACTCAATGTATTATTTAATAATAAAAGCAGATTTTTGAAACAAAGAGCATGCATTACCTTTTACAGAGGAAGGAATTACAACTCAGAGAGACTAAATGAATTGCTGAAGTTTGGTCAGATGGTCAATCGTAGTTAATACTCAAACCTTAGATGATAGATTACAAATTTAGTCTTCCCATCACATTAAAACAGTTCTTAAGCCTGATTTTTTAAAAATTTCTTAAACATGAACTATACAAAGATAAAACTTTTCAGTGTATAAGTATCAAAATGCCTAAGAAGTAGATTCTCAACTTATCTAAGAGTGTATAAAAATACTCAGTAAGAAACTGAAATGTTTTCAAGGGTTTTCGGTTGTTGTTGCAAAGAACAGATGGTTTCTAATGAAATGCATGACCAAGAATCAGCATATTAGGAATCTTAATCTTCACTCCATATCACTCCTTGGTTTATTTCAAGGTCCAGAAATTTATTTTACAATAAGAGTGCTTATTTTTAATGTTCCGTAATCCATACCTGCAGTCAGCTGGTGTAATTTTAATTAATTAATCCTTTGGTCTGCCTCATGAATATTTTTACATTGTCATCTAAACATGTTTTATACATATGATATCGGATTGTATAATAATCTCTGTTTATTTGAAAAAATTTTTTTTTCTATTTAACCAATGTGTTACACGTGAGAAATATTTATCTTGACATTCATCTGTGTTCAGAGGAGCATAACTTCTGCTTTTAGTGGTCTTAGTTTGGTAAAAGTTCTGGAATCTCAGTTCAACAGATTCCAGTTCCATTATTTATTTATTTTGGTGCACCATGATCCTTAACCTAGTCAGATCTTGCTATTCAAGTTCACACTCAGTTGATCTGATCAAAAAGGAACTGATTTGGGCTTCCCTGGTGGTGCAGTGGTTGAGAGTCCGCCTGCCGATGCAGGGGACATGGGTTCATGTCCCAGTCTGGGAAGATCCCACATGCCGCGGAGCGGCTGGGCCCGTGAGCCATGGCCGCTGAGCCTGCGTATCCGGAGCCTGTGCTCCGCAATGGGAGAGGCCACAACAGTGAGAGGCCCACGTACTGCAAAAAAAAGAAAAAAAAAAAAAGGAACTGATTTAATTAAAATTGAGAGATATCCCTAAACAGGGATAGTACTAAAATAACTATTTGGAGGAGCTGTTTCTTTCAATAAATAGCATGGATATTGGTCTGAGGCTATTCTCGTCAAGTAAAAAGAACATATAATATTAGAGATAATTATTTCTAGGACATAGGAGATCATGTGGAATTATTCCTACTTAGCAAGATTTCACTTTCCATTCAACAGAAAACTTTCATGGACTTTGCAGGTATAAGAAATTATTCATAGAGATCTTTTTTCCTTGATTTAAGCTTGATATATACTATATAGTTTTACTTTTTTGCTCTTGGATATTTCATAGAGCTCCTAATCACCACTTACTTTTTGATAGGATACTTAGTTACCTATAAATAATTAATACCTAGTTTTAATTCAGGACTTAGTAAATGCTCAATAAATGATATATAGATTTTAAATAATACATTTTATACACCTGTTTGAGAATTCTATGTCTAGAGTGCTGAACCATTTAAAAATGAAACCTATTGCACTATAAATATTAAAGTTATTAGCATTTACAACTAATTTCTTATTGCTTCTACTTATGAAAGAAATGTGTCATTTTATTACCAGAGAAAAGTGTACTAGTCAGTTACTTATTTTGGAAGAAAATAATATGAGAAACTCAAATTACCTAAAGAAATGGTGTAACATTGATAAACAATCTAAAATATCAAAAATTAAAGTTCAATTTCTGCATTCATTAAGAAAAAATTCATTTTAATCTGTATAATTCATGCAGAATTTTAAAAAAAGAACGTTTATTGCAGAGCTTGATGAACTGTCTCACAGTGAACACACCTGTGTAACCACTGCTTAAGTCAGGAAGTAGAATTTTATCAGTTATCCCAGGCATCCCTCTTGCCAGCTCACGCCACCACCCTTCCCTTTTTCCCTAATGGTAACTACTACTGTGATTTATAATAGCATAGATTAATTTTACCTGTTCTTAATATTTGCAATGGGATCTCACAGTGTGTATATCCTGCCTTTTTTTTACTTAATATTATATGTATTTTTCACTCAATGTTATGTGAGACCCATCCATGCTACTCGTTTTCACTGCTAATTTTCACTACTGTATAATTATACTGAATTCTGTTTATTAGTGCTGTGAAAAAAAATCAGTTGCATAAAGCAATAATTATATTGCTATCACTTACTCTCTATGGGACAGGAATGTGGACTTGTCACAGCAACAATAGTTTATTTTTGCTCCTCGGGGGTCTGGAGCCTCAGCAGGGAATATCTGAAGGCCTGGGATGATTCAATGGCTGGGACTGTAGCCATTGGAAGCTTCTTCACACATGTCTAGCATTTGATGCTGGTTGTGATCTAGGACTCCCACTGGGAAGTTGGCTGGAGCATTTTATGTCATCTCTCTGTGTAGTCTATTGGAGATTTGACATGGCAGGATGGTTCAGTTCCAAAAGCGAGTATCCAGATAAATTAAAGTGAAATCCTGGCATCTTTATGATAGAGCCTCAGAAGTCACATACATCACTTAAAGTAACAATGATAACAACAACAACAAAACAGGTTTAAGGTAAGTAACTCTAGAAAACACCACTACATGAGGGGAGTGTTAAGGTCACATTTTAAGAAGGTCATATGGAATGGGAGGTATTTTTGTAGCTGTCTTTGGAAAATACAACCTGCCACATGCTGTATTCAAATATAAGGTAATATAATGGAAACGGAAGAGTATACATATCCATGGAACTGTTGATGGACTCTTGGTTTATTTCCACTTTGGGGATACTATGAGCAATGTTGTTATGAGCATTCCTGTACATGTTATATGATGTTAAATGTATATATTTTTTGGTTGAGTGTATTCTAGAAATGGTACTGCTTGGTCATAGGTAATTTCAGGTTGTGTTTTCAAGAAGCAGTAACTGAAACAAATTTGCAGACACATTTGATTTGTTTAAGGAGTGCTTTTCAGGAAAACATACAGGAAAGTAAGGGAAGCAGAGTAGGGAGGGGGACAAACCAATATCAAGGTCATCTCAGATAAAGTCAGGCCTTCCTTGGCCTCATCCACAGGAGTGCTGAAACATAAGCCACATGGTGGAGTAGTCTTCCCCTCAAGGCCAGGGAGTGAGCATTTTGTGATATACCAGTTGATCACCATCTGTGAGCTGTCTGTTTCATTAAGTATAGTGAGGAAGACTAGACAGCAATGGGGTACCTCTCTATAGAAGTGTCTCATGTCAACTGAGAAATTCTCCAAAGTAAGGGGCAGTTATGAACTGATGGGAACCAAGACTTATGCTACCTGGGGAATGGTGCACAAACAGAGATCTAGGTGGAAACATTAACTGCATTTACCATAGTGCACCTTTTGAACTTCAATATCACATTAATTTCATTTCCTCCATTATAGCATCCGGATTCTGATTTATCACAATTCCTTGAAAATTTTACAAGTGAAGGGTTAATAGTATGAACTACAAGCTTCTGCTCTTAGTTGCTTTCAAGGCTCTATTATCTTCTCCTTCCTAACTTAACCATTTCAACTCCTCTCTGCCACTCCCTTGTCTAGCACTTCTAGTCTAGGGGGCTTGCCTGATGGAGTGACCCAGCCCCTTTTCTCTGAAGTGTTAGAGACCTTGGTTACCATACACTTACCATGTTGCTATACTTGCCAATTTACAGTTAAAAATTGGACACGGAGTAAAAGGAGATGCCTTGGTGGATCACAGTGACATATTTCCCTCTAACCCCATTACATAGCAACAGTCCTATCTTTTCATGATTATCAAAGCTAATTACTCTTGGCAGTGGGAATAACTTTTTTGATAATGGTCATTCCTTTCTTTTTCTTACTTGTTGGTCTACTAACTCAAGGTTAGTGACCGGGCAATATCCATAACTTTAAGTTAATGGAAATCTTACTACTCAAAACTAGTAGAAATTTTCCTTCATGAGAATCAGAATTTTCTGGCCAAGTGAAAAAAGTACAAATTCCCTGAGTCACTGGAAGTGATGGGAAGCCATGCCAGCACTACTTCCACTCCTTGGTCCTTTCACCTATGAATTCTACTTATTGAGTCCAAACTATCATCTAATGGCTGTTCGTTTATAGTGTATAAACACAACCAGGAAGATTACTACCTTATTCGTGATGGTGTCATTGTCAAGCTGATGTTTCAGCTGCATCTTTATGAGGCTATCTCACTTCTCTAATAGACCAGCACCTACTAGTTGGTGTGGTATGTGAAAGGACCAGTGAATTCCATGGCTTTGATTGCATCTTCTTTGCCATAAAGAGTCCTTTGTTATGAAATGGTGTTATGTGGGATTTCATGTAGGTGAATCACATACTGTAAGAACTCACAGATGGTGGTATTGGGAGAGACCCTGAAGACAAGAAAGGCAAACTTATTCCTGGAATATATGTCAGGATTAATGAAACACCTCTGAAGGATGGAAGGAGTCTGAGGAGATCAATTTGACAATAGGTACCTGGTAATCTTCTAAGGAATGGTTCCCCATTGGTGGCTCACCATTGATCTCCTTTGTTGACTAGTCAGACATTCAGCCATGGCAGTAGCTAAATCCTCTTTTGTGAGAGGGATTCCTTGTAGTTCGGCTCACAAGTAGCCTTCATCTCTGACACCATGGGTACTTCATTCAGCAGCTCACTGTGCCAAGCTCTAGCGCGGTCAAGCAGTGGAGAGGCTAAATGACCTGACCAACTTGCTAAGCTGTTTTCCACTTCTCACAAATCTCTATACATGCTTATCTTGGGCCATTTCTCCTTATATTGCCCAAACTTCTGCCCATTGGGAGAACTTCCCTACACCACTGGCTTTCAGGGTCACCCTAAGTATGACCTTGCTCCAGTAAATTAGAAATCTTCCTTTCACAGTAGTATAATTTATTTGTAATAACAGACAACTCCATGCATGTAATATAGATCTTCTTTTACTTCACTCCACATTTTTGTGTTCAGGTACTACTTTTTAGTCTATAGTATCCTAATCCCTTAAGTGTTGAATATTTATCTTCTAAACACAGCAACAACCGAGAAAAAAAACTTTTAAGAAAACCTTAGTTTTTATATTTTGTAAATAAATGAGTGTTTTTGTTGGAAAAATCTCCACATGTAACCAAGACCAACAGTGTGTGCAATCTCTCTTTTTTTCAGTGCTCTTTATTTATTTTTTTTATTTTTGTACAATGTTAAAAGTTGATTTCCATTTATAGTTACTACAAAATAATGGCTATATTTTTCCTTTTGTAAAAAAAAATCCTTTAGCCTATCTTACACCCATTAGTTTGTACCTCCTACTCCCTCAACCCTGTGTTGCCAATATATCTTGATAAGCAAAAATAAACTACAAATTAACAAAAAAATATAACCCACTGTTGTAAACATTTGGATTTTTTTCAGAACTTGGTTTTAGACATTATTGGGTTTTTTTTCAGTTAAATACAGAGTTGTATTAATAGCAAGAGTATATTATTTCTTCATAATGGGGCTATGTGCTTGATATGATTGTTGTGATTTGGCAATAATTACTGGTAATACTGGACCCTGAGAGCTGCATGTTAGACTATGGTGTATCTATGAGACTGCACCAAGGATATTGTAAGAGTATCAAAGTATACAAAGCTGTTTCTAAGAAATAAATGGCTCTAGCTGCGCTAGTCCCTTATTATCCTCCTGGTACCTTCTTGTTTATTCCTTTTGGCTTTCATCCCATGTAGAAGTACACAGTCATCTCACTCCCTCAGATTTT
Source organism: Mesoplodon mirus (assembly GCF_964341445.2). NCBI lineage: Eukaryota > Metazoa > Chordata > Mammalia > Artiodactyla > Ziphiidae > Mesoplodon > Mesoplodon mirus. The sequence goes on from NC_138983.1 coordinate 33,914,316, forward strand.
TTTTTTAATATCTTTATTGGAGTATAATTGCTTTACAATGATATGTTAGTTTCTGCTTTATAACAAAGTGAATCAGATGTACATACGTCCCCATATCTCTTCCCTCTTGCATCTGCCTCCCTCCCACCCTCCCTATCCCACCCCTCTATGTGGTCACAAAGCACTGAGCTCATCTCCCTGTGCTATGTGACTGCTTCCCACTACCTATCTATTTTATGTTTGGTAGTGTATATATGTCCATGCCACTCTGTCACTTTGTCCTAGCTTACCCTTCCCCCTCCATGTATCCTCAAGTCTATTCTCTAGTGGGTCTGTGCCTTTATTCCTGTCTTACCCCTAGGTTCTTCATGATCATCTTTTTTTTTTTTTTTAGATTCCATATATATGTGTTAGCATACGGTATATGTTTTTCTCTTTCTGACTTACTTCACTCTGTATGACAGACTCTAGGTCCATCCACCTCACTACAGATAACTTAATTTTGTTTCTTTTTATGGCTGAGTAATATTCCATTGTATATATGTGCCACATCTTCTTTATCATTCATCTGTTGATGGACACTTAGGTTGCTTCCATGTCCTGGCTATTGTAAATAAGGCTGCAATGAACATTTTGGTACATGACTATTTTTGAATTATGGCTTTCGCAGGGTATATGCCCAGTAGTGGGATTGCTGGGTAATGTGGTAGTTCTATTTGTAGTTTTTTAAGGAACCTCCATACTGTTCTCCACAGTGGCTGTATCAATTTACATTCCCACCAGCAGTGCAAGACGGTTCCCTTTTCTCTGCACCCTCTCCAGCATTTATTGTTTGTAGACTTTTTGACGATGGCCATTCTGACTGATGTGAGATGATATCTCATTGTAGTTTTGATTTTCATTTCTCTAATGATTAATGATTTTGAGCATTCTTTCATTTGTTTGTTGGCAATCTGTATATCTTCTTTGGAGAAATGTCTATTTAGGTCTTCTGCCCATTTTTGGAGTGGGTTGTTTGTGTTTTTGATATTGAGCTGCATGAGCTGCTTGTAAATTTTGGAGAATAATCCTTTGTCAGTTGCTTCATTTGCAAATATTTTCTACCATTCTGGGGGTTGTCTTTTCATCTTGTTTATGGTTTCCTTTGCTGTGCAAAAGCTTTTAACTTTCATTAGGTTCCATTGGTTTATTTTTATTTTTATTTCCATTTCTCTAGGAGGTGGGTCAAAAAGGACCTTGCTGTGATTTATGTCATAGAGTGTTCTGCCTATGTTTTTTTTTTTTTTTTTTTTTTTTTTTTTTTGCGGTATGCGGGCCTCTCACTGTTGTGGCTTCTCCCGTTGCGGAGCACAGGCTCCGGATGCGCAGGCCCAGCGGCCATGGCTCACGGGCCCAGCCGCTCCGCGGCATATGGGATCCTCCCAGACCGGGGCACGAACCCGTATCCCCTGCATCGGCAGGCGGACTCTCAACCACTGCGCCACCAGGGAGGCCCTGCCTATGTTTTCTTCTAAGAGTTTTATAGTGTCTGACCTTACATTTAGGTCTTTAATCCATTTTGAGTTTATTTTTGTGTATGGCATTAGGGAGTGTTCTAATTTCATTCTTTTACATTTAGCTGTCCAGATTTCCCAGCACCACTTATTGAAGACTCTGTCTTTCCTGCACTGTATATTCTTGCCTCCTTTTTCAAAGATAAGGTGACAATTTGTGCGTGGGTTTATCTCTGGGATTTCTATCCTGTTCCATTGATCTATATTTCTGTTTTTGTGCCAGTACCATACTGTCTTGATTACTGTAGCTTTGTAGTATAGTCTGAGGTCAGGGAACCTGATTCCTCCAGCTCCATTTTTCTTTCTCAAGATTGCTTTGGCTATTCAGGGTCTTTTGTGTTTCCATACAAATTGTGAAATTTTTTGTTCTAGTTCTGTGAAAAATGCCAGTGGTAGTTTGATAGGGATTGCATTGAATCTGTTGTTTGCTTTGGGTAGTATAATCATTTTCACAATGTTGATTCTTCCAGTGCAAGAACATGGTATATCTCGCCATCTATTTGTATCATCTTTAATTTCTTTCATCAGTGTCTTATAATTTTCTGCATACAGGTCTTTTGTCTCCTTAGGTAGGTTTATTCCTAGATATTTTATTCTTTTTGATGCAATGGTAAATGGGAGTGTTTTCTTAATTTCACTTTCAAATTTTTCATCATTAGTGTCTAGAAATGCAAGAGATTTCTGTGCATTAATTTTGTATCCTGCTACTTTACCAAATTCATTGATTAGCTCTAGTAGTTTTCTGGTAGCATCCTTATGATTCTCTATGTATAGTATCATGTCATCTCCAAACAGTGAAAGCTTTACTTCTTCTTTTCCAATTTGTATTCCATTTACTTCTTTTTCTTCTCTGATTGCTGTGGCTAAAACCTCTAAAACTTTGTTGAATAATAGGGGTGAGGGTGGACAACCTTGTCTTGTTCATGATCTTAGTGGAAATGGTTTCAGTGCTTCACCATTGACGACGATGTTGGCTGTGGGTTTGTCATATATGGCCTTTATTATGTTGAGGAAAGTTCCCTCTATGACTACTTTCTGGAGGGATTTTATCATAAATGGGCGTTGAATTTTGTCAAAAGCTTTCTCTGCATTTGTTGAGATGATCATATGGTTTTACTCCTTCAATTTGTTAATGTGCTTTATCACATTGATTGATTTGCATATATTGAAGAATCCTTGCATTCCTGGGATAAACCCCACTTGATCATGGTGTATGATCCTTTTAATATGCTGTTGGATTCTCTTTGCTAGTATTCTGTTGAGCATTTTTGCATCTATGTTCATCAGGGATATTGGCCTGGAGTTTTCTTTCTTTGTGACATCTTTGTCGGGTGTTGGTATCAGAGTGATGGTGGCCTAGTAGAATGAGTTTGGGAGTGTTCCTCCCTCTGCTATATTTTGGAAGAGTTTGAGAAGGATAGGTGTTAGCTCTTTTCTAAGTGTTTGATAGAATTTGCCTGTGAAGCCTCTGGTCCTGAGCTTTTGTTTGTTGGAAAATTTTTAATCACAGTTTCAATTTCAGTGCTTGTGATTGGTCTGTTTATATTTTCTATTTCTTCCTGATTTAGTCTTGGAATGTTTTGCTTTTCTAAGAATTTGCTCATTTCTTCCAGGTTGTCCATTTTGTTGGTATATAGTTGCTTGTAGTAATCTCTCATGATCCGTTGTATTTCTGCAGTGTCCTTTGTCACTTCTCCTTTTTCATTTCTAATTCAGTTGATTTGAGTCTTCTCCCTTTTTTCCTTGATGAGTCTGGCTAATGGTTTATCGATTTTGTTTATCTTCTCAAAGAACCAGCTTTTAGTTTTATTGATCTTTGCTATCATTTCCTTCATTTCTTTTTCATTTATTTCTGATCTGATCCTTATGATTTCTTTCCTTCTGCTAACTTTGGGGGTTTTTTGTTCTTCTTTCTCTAGTTGCTTTAAGTATAAAGTTAAGTTGTTTATATGAGATAGTTCTTGTTTCCTAAGGTAGGATTGTATTGGTATAAACTTCCCTCTTAGAACTGCTTTTGCTGCATCCCATAGGTTTTGGGTCATCGTGTTTTCATTGTCATTTGTTTCTAGGTATTTTTTGATTTCCTCTTTGATTTCTTCAGTGATCTCTTGGTTATTAAGTAGTGTATTGTTTAGCCTTAATGTGTTTGTATTTTTTACAGATTTTTTCCTGTAATTGATCTCTAGTTGCATACTGTTGAGGTCAGAAAAGATACTTGATATGATTTCAATTTTCTCAAATTTACCAGGGCTTGATTTGTGACCCAAGATATGATCTATCCTGGAGAATGTTCCATGAGCACTTGAGAACAACATGTATTCTGTTGTGTTTTGATGGAATGTCCTATAAATATCACTTAAGTCCATCTTGTTTAATGTAACATTTAAAGCTTATGTTTCCTTATTTATTTTCATTTTAGATGATCTGTCCATTGGTGAAAGTGGGGTGTTAAAGTCCCCTACTACGATTGTGTTACTGTCGATTTCCCCTTTTATGGCTGTTAGTATTTGCCTTATGTATTGAGGTGCTCCTATGTTGGGTGCATAAATATTTACAATTGTTATACCTTCCTCTTGGATTCATCCCTTGATCATTATGTAGTGTCCTTCTTTGTCTCTTCTAATAGTCTTTGTTTTAAAGTTTATTTTGTCTGATATGAGAATTGTCACTCCAACTTTCTTTTGATTTCCATTTGCATGGAATATCTTTTTCCATCCCCTCACTTTCAGTCTCTATGTGTCCATAGGTCTGAGGTGGGTCTCTTCTAGACAACATATATACAGGTCTTGTTTTTGTATCCATTCAGCCATTTTATATCTTTTCGTTGGAGCATTTAATCCCTTTACGTTTAATGTAATTATCGATATGTATGTTCCTATTACCATTATATTAATTGTTTTGGGTTTGTTATTGTAGGTCTTTTCCTTCTCTTGTGTTTCCTGCCTAGAGAAGTTCCTTCAGCATTTGTTGTAAAGCTGGTTTGGTGGTGCTAAATTCTCTTAGGTTTTGCTTGTCTGTAAAGGTTTTAATTTCTCTGTCAAATCTGAATGAGATCCTTGCTGAGTTGTATAATCTTTGTTGTAGGTTCTTCTCCTTCATCAGTTTGTATATGTCCTGCCACTCCCTTCTGGCTTGCAGAGTTTTGGCTGATAGATCAGCTGTTAACCTTATGGGGAGTCCCTTTTGTGTTATTTTTTTTTTTTGCTTGCTGCTTTTAATATGTTTTCTTTGTATTTAATTTTTGATAGTTTGATTAATATGTGTCTTGCCGTGTTTCTCCTTGGATTTATCCTGTATAGGACTCTCTGTGCTTCCTGGACTTGATTAACTCTTTCCTTTCCCATATTAGGGAAATTTTCAACTATAATCTCTTCAAATATTTTCTCAGCCCCTTTCTTTTCCTCATCGTCTTTTGGGACCCTTATAGTTCTAATGTTGGTACGTTTAATGTTGACCCAGGTGTCTCTGAGACTGTCCTCAATTCTTTTCATTCTTTTTTGTTTATTCTGCTCTGCTGTAATTTTTTCCACTATTTTTTCTTCCAGGTCACTTATCCATTCTTCTGCCTCAGTTATTCTGCTATTGATCCCTTCTAGAGAATTTGTAATTTCATTTACTGTTTTTCATTACTGTTTGTTTGCTCTTTAGTTCTTCTTGGTCCTTGTTAAACATTTCTTGTATTTTCTCCATTCTATTTCCAAGATTTTGGATCATCTTTACTCTCATTACTCTGAACTCCTTTTCAGGTAGACTGCCTATTTCCTCTTCATTTGTTAGGTCTCGTGTGTTTTTGCCTTGCTCCTTCATCTGCTTTGTGTTTCTCTGTCTTCTCATTTTGCTTAACTTACTGTGTTTGGGATCTCCTTTTTGCAGGCTGCAGGTTCGTAGTTCCCTTTGTTTTTGGTGTCTGTCTCCAGTGGCTAAGGTTGGTTAAGTGCATTGTGTAGGCTTCCTGATGGAGGGGACTAGTACCTGTGTTCTGGTGGATGAGGCTGTATCTTGTCTTTTGGTGGGCATGTCCCCGTCTGGTGTTGTCTTTTGGGGTGTCTTTGACCTTATTATTATTTTAGTCAGCCTCTCTGCTAATGGAAGGGGTTGTGTTCCTGTCTTGCTAGTTGTTTGGCGTAGGGTGTCCAGCACTGTAGCTTGCTGGTCGTTGAGTGGAGGTTGGTCTTGTTGTTGAGATGGAGATCTTTGGGAGATTTTCACTGTTTGATATTATGTGGAGCGGGGAGGTCTCTTATGGACCAGTGTCCTGAACTTGGCTCTCCCATCTCAGAGGCACAGCCCTGATGCCTGGCTGGGCCACCAAGTGCTTGTCATCCACACAGCTGGCACAAGGTAGCCATCCCTAGTTTCACATCAACATGATCTCAGACAGAAACCTCCTTCTTTTTCCATTTTGTCTTTAACTTGTTGAAACAGCCGGCCCACGGTCCCCGGGACTGTTGTGGCTTCGGCTGCTAGGACTCTTCCAGAGCCAGCAGCCTCAGTGAGGCCACCCTCCCCTCGGGTTCTGGGGCAGTTCAGTGACCATTCCCTCAGATTTTACATTTCCATGTTATATCCCCACTCTTTACTTGGTAATGACCATATGCATAAATCTACACTCATTTCTTGAAATCATTGTTAGTGTACATTTTTCTAGAATTTTGAATGGCATGTCATCCCTGATTTCTGTTCTAGTATTTCAGTGCTAAGAGAATTCTGCACCACTCACAATTCTGATGAAGTATGACAGGATATTTGTGAGCTATTTTGGCTTCCGTTGGCTAAGTATCCATTCCACTCACTTAAGCACATGCGGAGTTTATTGCTTGGTGACATTTCTTGATCTAAAATGCCTGTAACTACTTGTGACATTGCATATCAGACTAAAGATCAGCCTGGAGCCTTGGCCCAAGTGGGCCTCAAGGGCCTGAGAGTGGTTCTGTTTCACACAGCTGCACTTTAGGCTCATCTATCCCAGGTTGGCGCTCTCCTGCCACATGTACTACCTTGCTTGAGGCAAGGCTGTCATTATAGTTTTTCAGTTGAATGAGAGAAAGGAGACCTCAATAGGAAGTTTTTTCAAAGCATGTAATTATACACCCATTTTGAGAACTAGCACTATTATTGGTCCACTGCTTTATTCATTTTTATGTTGGATTTTGAAAGCATGCTCATTATATTTTTACATTATAGTACCCATATGATATTGTATAGGAGTAAAAATAATTTGATTAATGACTACATGAAAGAAGTATTAGATATTACAAAACTGTAAAAATTTTATTGCATAAAAATCAGGATCCAAGTGACTAACATTTGGACAGTGGAGATCTATATGATTTTAAAAATTAGTTACAAAAATACTTCAACATTTTAATGTGTTTTTCATATGTCATATGTCAGACCATGTATAGAATATTGATTTTCATACCTGCCAGCAAATCATGAGTGAAATGCTGCCAGTCAGGAGTTTGTCTAGGAGAAAATGAAGGCCCTGGAAGCCGTAACATGTAATAAACAGTCAAAAGAAATGATGTTAAAATTAGGTCTTCCAAAAAGTAATTTTCAGTGGATGTCTTAGCTATTCTCAAACACGTAAAAGGCTTTTACATGGGGCTTCCCTGGTGGCGCAGTGGTTGAGAGTCCGCCTTCCGATGCAGGGGACACAGGTTCGTGCCCCAGTCCGGGAAGATCCCACATGCCGCGGAGCGGCTGGGCCCGTGAGCCATGGCCGCTGAGCCTGCGCGTCGCGTACTGCAAAAAAAAAAAAAAAAAAAAAAAAGGCTTTTACATGCAATAAACAAATGTGAATTGGTGGAGACATTGTCAAAGACTTAGATTTCATTATAAAAACTAAAACCATTCAAAAAATAATTCAATCACATAAGGACAAATACTGCATGATATCACTTCTATGAAGTATCTAAAATAGTCAGTCTTATAAAAGCAAAGAATAGAATGGTGGTTTCCAGGAACTGAGGGAAACGGGAAATGGGGAGTTGCTACTCAACTTGTATAAAATTTCAGTTACACAAGATGAATACATTCTGCAGATCTGATGCACAACACTGTTCCTATAGATAACAATACTGTTTGTACACTTAAACATCTAAGAGAGTAGATATGTTAAGTGTTCTTACCACAATAACTGAAAAAAAAAAAAATAGAAGAAGAGGGGCTTGAAAAGTGGTTGTAAGATTATTCACTGAGTACTATTAAAGGGAAACAGATATTGACTATAAAGCTTAACTTTTGTTGTCTTTTGAAATCTTAGTTGGCAAATTATGTGTAAAGACAGAGGATTGAAACAGTATATCTACCTGTGATTCCTTCTGGATTCCCACTATACAGTAAATCAAATTATTTTTGAAATGACATAAGTACACAAAGACAAAGGGAATGAAATAATAGACGATAGAAACAAAATGTTTGAGGACAAAGAAATATAAGATTGTAGAACATAATTTAGATGATTAGAAAACCATTTCAAGCGAACTAATGTTTAACTAATAGGTTTTCTAGAAGAAGACATAAGGAACTCATTAGTGAAATAATTCTTTAAAGTAATTTCAAACTCAAAGACTTTAATTTATAGTTTGATAGAGCCCACATGTCCAGAAAAAAATGAATTAGTAATGAAACCAAAATAAGTATTTAAAAATAAAACCAAACCAAAAAAGACACAGCAGAATGGCTTTGGACTTCTCAACAGCAATATTACAAGCAAAAAGGTATTGGAGTAGTACTTTCAAAATTCTGAAAGAAAATTGCTTCAAACTTAGAATTTTATATCCAGCCAAACCTTCATTCAAATGTAGAATAATAAATAGCATCTTCACATATAAATGCTCTAAAAAATTGTCATTCAAGTACTTTCCTTAGGAAGATACTGGAGATTATTATCCATGGAAACCATAAATTAAGGAGCCCCTGGATGCAAGAAATGGTGTGCAATTCAGGAAAGAATAAAAAGGAATTCCAGATGCTTGTGATAGAAATCCAAGGATCACAGCTGAGAACCAGGTGATATGGCAATCAATTTACATTAGGTCAGGTCAGAAAGCTCTAGGGGAGAATTCTTAGAAAGATAAAATTGATAGTGCATGTGATATGTCTTAGGCCTGAGAGAATATTTAGACAAATTGAGAGTTTGGAGTTTAATTAGTTACTGTTAATTCTATAGAATATAAGGAAAAATATTAAAGTTCATTTTTAATTTCAGAAATAACAAAATGTGGTGAAGGAAAAGAAAAGCAAAGGTTTACCGCATGACTTAGCTGTGAAAAAATATTTATGTAGTCAATATAAACATTAAATTTCAAACTAATCAAAATCATGGTATGACTTTATTAGAAAAATGGAATGATGGGACTTTTATGTTTGTGATGCTTGTGTGTACTTCAGTTTTAGGTGCGTGACTATGTATGTGTAGGCTTACTGACCCAAGGTAGAAAGAGAGATTAATCGCTATCTTCCTGTAGTAGACAAAATAAGGCCTAAAGTGAAAAGTTTAAAAGTTGTCTACATATATGTGTAACTTAGAGACATGGAGGTAAAAAACAAAGTAATAATTTGAAAAATGTGAAAGAATATTCTGATATACAAAATGAAAAATGTGAGAATAACATGAATAACTGCTTTCTTTCATGAGAAATACATGGAAAAATTATGTAAAAACTAAGTATATTTGAAAACTTCATCAAATTATAACAAGGAAATTTTAGAAACTTTTTCATTGTATTTGGTTAGCCCAACCTCCTGCTTATGCTGCATCTTATAAAATGTCACTTCATCTTGCTCAGAGTGACATCAGCATCATGGCAGCATTAGAGCTTTCTCCTTTTTGTCTCTCCTTTTTAACAACTAAAATTTGGCATCCATCCACAAACAAAAGTGCCTCTGTGGGAGTAGTGGGATCCTGCATCATATGCCAAGGGAACTTGGAAAATAAACTTACTTTGGCTACATGTGCAAAAGTAAATTGCCCGGGGGCTTCCCTGGTGGCGCAGTGGTTGAGAGTCCGCCTGCTGATGCAGGGGACGCAGGTTCGTGCCCCGGTCCGGGAAGATCCCACATGCCGTGGAGCGGCTGGGCCCGTGAGCCATGGCCGCTGACCCTGCGCATCCGGAGCCTGTGCTCCGCAACGGGAGAGGCCACAACAGTGAGAGGCCCGCGTAACACAAAAAAAAAAAAAAAAAAAAAAAAGTAAATTGCCTGGTGAAGGCTGAACATCATTTTTTGTAAATATGCAGATACTTAAGCAAAGTTACCTTTGTGTTTGAATTATTTTTTCTCAGTAAGTGGTTTCTCTTCATGAATGAGAGAATGTAAATAATGTCTGTCTATATGATAAAATAGTGAGTTGGGAAATATTTCAGTGCTTTGATATTTTTCATGGTATGATAGTCATTAGTACTGTTCACCAGTATTTCTGGTCTTACCCTTCTATGCCTGTAGTAAAATTGCACTCTCTGCCTCTTTAAAGTTAGACATGACAACGTGACTTATTTTAAGCAATAAAATGTAAGCAGAAGTGATAAGTATCTCTTCAGGACAGTGTCTTTAAGAGCAGGAATGCAATATTCTGTGTTCTCTTCTCTCTTCCATGATGACGGGTGATGGTCCAGAGTGGGAGGCTCCACAAGTCTAGGGCCTGAAACGATGAGAGGGTGAATCAGATCTCTAACTGACCTGAGAGGATACGTAGCTTGAGACAGAAGCCCTTTTTTTTTTTTTTTAAGCCAATAAGACTTGGAGATTGATTGTTAGGATAGTATAATACAGGTTATTCATAGTGTTACACCTGGTTTCTCTGAATTTTCTGAATCATTTTAGCCTTTGATAAACAGACCCAGTTAATTTTCTGTTATCTTGTTATATACAGTTAGTTTAACATCAGAATTTAAAGTGTTTAAAGATGGCATTAGTAATATCACTGATCCAGTCATTTATCCCCCTGAAAAAAGAAGAGGAAAGAGTAGAACTGGTGATTTGGTTTCTAAATGTTCATACTGATTGCCTTTACAATTGTTAATTTCCTCTAATGCTTGGGCCCAATATTTGTCTTCTGAGTAGGTAGGTAATCTCTAGATGCATTTTATTTCTTTATTGCTTATACCTAAACAGTAGCAATACAATGTCAATACCTGATAAGAAGGAGTAGAATGTTAAGGTCTAAGAAATCAGCAAATGACTTTGCATTTCCTATATTGAGAATCAGAGACACTGCAGGTGTGTGTGGTCTATTATGAGAAAATTGTTACATTCTTAGTAAGGGGTATAGAAATAAGAGATACAGCTATTAGTGACAATTGTCCTATTTCTGTATCCCTTCTAGGAGTAGTCTCCATCTTTGTGAGTGGCAAATGCTAGCAAGTTACCCTGTCTAGTGAAAAGCTGAAAAAACTGTACAAACATTGAAATGATGAAGGATTGGTATAGATTTAGTATGGAAATATTAGAATTCATGTGCATTTTGCCAGTTTATTGGGATAGTGGGAGAAGAGAGATTTTACATTGAGACTCCAGGTCACATGGAATCACATGTATCATGGAGAGATTACTGAACTTGGAGACCAGGCATACAATCCTGGTTACACTGACTGTGAAATCTTGGCTATTTTATTTTACTCAATGCCCTAAAGTTCTTTCATATATAAAATTATAGAGGGTTGGATTACAGATAAGATAATAGAGAGTTGTGAAGTTCTTTTCTTAATCTAAAACCTAAAACTGCAAAAGGAAGAAAAAATGTGTAAAGGTTAATAATTACTTCTGATTGAAATGACAGTTACATATAGACCTGACAAGGCCAGAATTATGGAATTAAAAGTGAGCCTCTTGGGACTTCCAGACGTGCTGACTTTGCTTAACTTCTGCTTGCTCCTAAGAACTGAGAGATACTTTCAGTGGGAACCAGAACAGCATCCAAAGGCCTGAGTAAGAAGCAGAATGACTTGGAATATGGTCTTTTCTTTTTGGATTTAAGGGATGTAATTTGAAAAAAAAAAAAAAGAATAACCTGAGGGAAACAACTGCAACTATTGACCTGATTTGAATTATGTTCTCAGATTTAGGTGTTTCAATGATGAGTTTCTGGCTAGAATTTGAAAGAATGTGTTTTTCTGGCTGTTCAACTTACTAAGAATCTTTAAATCCAATGCAGTGTTTAGACAAAACTTTAAAATAAAAGGAGAGACATATAGGACAGACAGTTACTGAGCAATCCCTATGTGCCAGAGATATATAAATGTCACATAATTTTATCATTTATGTTCCCATAAGGATGAGGAACATGAGATCAGGGTTAATTAACTTTGCTTTGTATTTCACATTTAATGCATTGTGGCATTGGAATGCATGTTCTTTAGATAGCACATACTTTTTTGAGTACAGATGATAATGGATTTGTAGTGTGAGAGGGAGATGTAAGGAATAATTCCAAGATGTATGGTTTGAGCAAATGAAAAACTAGAGTCCTCATAACCTATAAATTCTTAGATTCATGTAACAGTTGGTTGAATAAAGATGTTCTTTACATTTCCCCCATATGCTCTTGTTTACCTAAGGCAACTAGATATCTAGATTTGAAGTCATAGCTAATATCATGTTTCCACTCCATGTAAAACAAAGAAATCTATTAAGAGGTTGTATGCTTATTTAAAGCCACTCGGCCTTGAATTACCTAGCAATAAATGAAGGAGGGGGAAACAAAAGTCTGAAAGTTTTTTGCATCTCTTTTTACAGCTAATGCTAGCTTAATTCTAGATGAATATTATTAATGTTTCTACAAGAATTAGTGGATTTCCACATATTGAGTTTTTCAACTAGAGATTGGAAAACAGAATTACATGTCTCTTTGTCAGCAATGTGGCCAAGGGAATTTCATGCACTGAGGAGTGTTAGGTTGGATTATTCTTAAATCTCTTTCTACAATAAGCTTCCATGGCTTTTAGATTCTAGTTTACATTTAAATTTTCTTTCCTTTTTTTTTGTCTTGTTTAGGCATTTGATATTTAGATATTTGAAAATATGGCATTTTAATAATCATCATGAATCATTTGAATGAAATAACTGTGTTCAATATACAATGAAGTTATAGACTGCAGTAAATTCATGATTTCATTAATAATGTGGTAATCTTTCTGTCATCATAGATATTTAACTCTAAATAAGTTATTTAAAATCTAGTGCTTCATCTTTAATAAAAAGATGAAATTCCCTGGCTCAGGGCACTTTCAAGATGACCACTTTCATTTCCCAAGTCTCAAAGTGTCAAACTTTTAAGAAATGCAGAGTTCACTTTATTTAGCTTTGTAAATTATAACCTTTCTCTTGAGACAACTCCAGGTGGTAGTGTATGGATGAGACATGCACTTTTAAGAAAATTACAGTACTTTTATACTAGTGGAACAAACTCTCTATATATTTACTCAAGAATGGTAGTTTTATTACATGATTTCTTTTAATTAAAATCCAATAATTATTCTAAAAGTTAAAATTTATTGGATATTTTCTATTTTCTAAACACTATTTTTTTCATCATTAATTCCCTCAGAAACCCTATGTTGTAGGGTAATACTATGATCCCCATTTTACAGAAGTCCCCACAGCTCATAGACTTTAAGAAACTCACCAAAGGTCATAGACATACTATGCCACCAAGCCAGAGTTTGAACTCAGGCATCTTGATGACAAAGCAGTTACCTACACTCTATGCTTTGGAGTTTACTCCATTGCAGAAAATCTGACTTTTAAAAAATTTGTAAAGTAATTTGCGTAAAATTTTATAAAAACACTTATATGCATAGTCCTGAGATTATGCATATCTGAGGATGCTCAATGACATTTCACATTTTAAAAATAATATTGATTCCAAAGAGAATTATATAGATTTTTATATTTATCCATGTTTATGTTGATAAGTTTTATTATATTTTCTTGTTTCAATTTAATTTTTTTTCAGAATAGAGTGAGCATAGAGAGTCATCCTGTGTTATTTATGGAGTTCCTACTCTTACAAGGAACTAGGGTTCAGGGCATTCATAGAAGAAAAAAGATGTTGACCAGGCCCTTAGAATCTCTAAGTGAGCAGGACATATATATGAAAAACTTTCTAGTACAAGGTGCAGTAGCACATAGCATAAAAGACATGCTGAGTAAAGGTAATGAGGGTAAGAGGTCATGGAAATGAGTCTTGTCTATGCATGACCAGGGAAACAATGTAAAGGAGGGTCCGCAGGCTGGGTCTTGCCATATAGACAGGAAAAGAAAGAGTGCAGGGAAGAAAAGGATTGAGTTAGTAAAAAAAATACTAGGAAATTCAACTTGGTTATAACATAGAATGCATGAAAACTAGAACTGGGAGATGAGACTGGAGAAAGTAAGTTAAATATGCACTTTAACTACTTGTGTTTTGTTTGCTTGTTTGTTTGTTTATTGACAGTGCATCATGGTTCATTTATATTTACTGATGTATTTGAGAGAAAACATCCAGATTCCATACCCAGGGATGGTAAAAAAGAAAAAGAAGTGGAAAGAAGCACCAATTCTCCCTTACTCTCTTTTTTTAAAGGCATAGACACAAATGCCTTAAAAAAAAACTGAGCTAAATAAAACTAAAGAAAATTCAAACATTTTTTAGTTCCTATGTTGCACATGACACATAACTATAGAAGGGAACAGGAGTTCTGTTGAGCTAGAGAAGATAGCAAAAGGGTAGAGCCAGTAAGTTGTTTTTGAAAGGTAAATACAGTTATCTAAGACCTTACTTGAAGGTCTGTCCAAATGCTAATATTTGAGTAAATGGTTTATGTGTCAGATGTTATAATTTTAACTTTTTCTCAGCTGTCAGTAAAAGGCAATTGTCAACATGTCATACAGGTAAAAACCAAGCAAGAAAATCAGTCAACTTCTCAGTAGGATCAAGCTCCTTTTTGCTTTTTTCTCCTTTGACAAATAACAGAAGAAACAAGATTCTTCTATTGATCATTCCAATGCAAAATCTAGAACCTAAAATAATGTTTCCAAGAAAATGACAGTGAGTGTTTCAGTAAAAATATCTCATTCTGTTTTTGTCACTGGTTGTATTCTTGGTCCAGCACTGGAAGTTAGCTTGCTGTGGACTCCAAAGTATTAACAAGATATAGAAATAAGCCCAAGGTATTATAGGACTGCTGGCATCATATAGAAGCTGAACAACAAAAAGTTGATGCTGATATTGCCTGTTAATTTAACCCATTTCCACAATATTTTATAAACAGTTTGTGCAAATAAGAAATGCTGAAAAATTCAGGAAGGAACATTTCCTCACTACATTGAATGGGGCTGCAGAACTTAAAAAGTAACACTGTTTATTTGATAGTGTACTAGGAATTAAGGATTAATTCACAATTAGAAAATGGGTAAAAATATATTTTGAGCTTTCAATGGTATGGCTATGTGGAAAACATTTCAGTGGAAGGTCAAACTTGTAAATGTTTCAAGACCAAATATTCTGTTCCTCCCTATGTAAAAACTGTGACCTTTACATTGTGTTTTTTCTGCTCTGGAAGAATAGACTCCTAAGGCCATTATGTGATTCTGATAGTTTTCTGAGCTTGCCTACTGGTGGTGATTGTGTGTGTATGTCTTTTGTTGAAAGATGCTTGTAAGAGATTTTTCTTCTGTAGTATATGTGTGAATATGCACATCCATAATTCATCAAAACAAACATTTGGAAAGTGAATTAAACATACCAGCCACATTTCTGAATCACAGGGTTTCATGTTTGCTTATTAAAATAACAATCAGTTCTTTTGAATGGGGGCAAAAGCAGTTCTAGTATATGAATGTATTCTTTTTGGAAATATCTTTCAGTATTCTGTGTTTAAAACTTCTACTTCTTTTCTAATGAGACATGTAAATAGAAATCTTTTAAATGAATAACTCTTCTTGGCCAAAATCGAGTGGTTTATAAGCAAGTATATTTCCACATATCAAAGGACACATATACTGGAAGAAAAGAAACATGTACTATAAATTAAATACAGAAACATTTTGTTTTTTAAAAGTCCACGGAATCATTTATAGAACTGAGTACGTCATAAACAAAGAAATAGGAGGAAGATTTTAGAAGCAACACATGTAAGTGTAGTCATAGTTTTAGAACATTTAATAAGTTAAAGAAGAAAATTCAAATAAGAGGGATACTACAGTATATATCCTATGAATATTATTATATATAATATATATACATATGCATTTGGTATTGATATGGCAGAATTTATCTGGCAGGAGAAAATGCAATTTTCCCCATACTATTATTAAAGCTGTTAGAGAAAAAAACAAAACATGGAAGAGTATGGTATAAAAAGAAAAGCCTTCTTCTGGGGACAAATTCTGAATTTTCCTGTTACCTTGGACATTAGACGGTTCAATTTTACTTTTTATTAATACCATATTGTTTGCATAATGAGGCAATTGTGTTTCTAACAGGTAAAATACTACATTATTCTTAAATAACTTATACAAACTGGGAAATGTGATGACAGGTATCCAGAGTGGTGGTAATTTTGTATTAACAAGGAAAATAAATCAGAGATGAGCTGCACTTGAAAGATGAGTTTCTTCTTTCTATAAGAAGTAAATATCCCCCAGAGAGTTCAGTAGACAGAACACCCCTAGAAAGTCTATACTTGCATAGGTTTTTTAAAAAATTCTTCTAAAAAAAAAGTGGAGACTCAGAATAACCCTCTAGGCTTATAGAGATTTATTGAAATCTCTTATTCTCTTTGGAGGATTATACTTAGAGAACCCTACTGAATTCTAGGCCCTGTAGAATCTACTATAAATTTAGCGTCCTATAGCGAAGCCCCTAGTATCCTGATCCATTCATCTCTCTGACAGAGCATCATCTTTTGCCATCAGATTGCTAAACAAATAACTGTACACAAAAATGACAGAATCTTCAATTTTTAAATTTAAATTTTTAAAAATTGATATAATGTGTATCTGCATATCCTTGTAAAATATATTAGCAAGTTTGAGTAAGAACAGAAAATTGCAGAATATATCTGAAAAAGTCGAGTCAGAAAACATCTTTTTAATAATTTCTGACATTATACCTTTTTTCTCAATTTATATCAATTATAGAGTAAAGGAGATGTTACACATTCAGGGTACACAGCTTATGTTAACTAGGATACCATAATACATCTTGGGAAAAATGATATTACTTTATTATTTTATGAAGATTTATTTCATTGAATCATAGAAACTCAGCATTAGAAAGCGTCTCAAGGGTTTCTTCAAGTCCCTTCTTTACCTAGTGCACTGTGGTGTGGTACATTGTTAGGAGCCACTGGTTATGCTGGTCAACTGTGGTTTGTTTTCCCAACCATCTTCATCCTTAGCCAACTGTGCTCTGTATCATAAAGAATAAAATTCTCATCACCTGGATAGAGAATTCCCTGTATCTTTTTTTTCCTGTGGAAATGCCGAAGAATATTTTTGTTTCCTTGCTGAAATTCCACTGTTTAATCATTTAGTCTCTTTGAAAATGATTACTAGATACTCTTTATTTTAATTTAATTTTACCCTCACTTGAGGCAAATGTAGTTGATCTCTTTCCTTTGCACGTTGGTTAATATAGTTCATGAGAATTTTAACAAGCCAAGTAACTAGGCACTTTTTTGTTTTGTGTCTATGTATTAGGAAAAGCTTCATAAATCTAAATTTACCATATAATAGCCCTGTCATATCTCCCACTAATTTTTTTTTTACAAATAGCAGCATTTGGTGTAAAAAAGCTTAGGCTTGTTGGATTATGCATGTGAAACTGCATTCTCATTTCACTGTATTTTTATAAAACTATATTGTAATTGTTTCAGCCCTCTTAAAAATCTATACAATTTAGTTATTTGTAATCTATTTGTTCATTAAACATATTTCCTATTCCAGACCTATTTGTATCATTGAAAACCATATGTAGTAATTAATACTTAGGAATTAATAAAATTGGGGGGATGACCTAATATTGTGATTTAATGACTGAATTATTTTCTTGCGATGAGATGGGAGATTTCAGATGATTACAGTGGAACCTTTTAACTTCAGCTCAACCTGTGGTTTAATGGTTGAACTCTCAGTGCAGCTGTAGGGAGGAAGACAGTTAGATGCTCAACACTGAAGATGAAGAGGTAGGACTCTAGAGAGCAAAGTTGCACTAATCATGATAATCCTAGCTGATATAAAACTTTGAAATCTCAATGGCATATTTATAGGCTTTCAAATAATATATATGGAATAAATGAGTGATCAAAAATTTAATTTACATGGCAAATCATTCTTCATTTCAGCTGCCTCCATGTATTGATAGGTTCTGGTCAGCCAGTAATTACAAGAATTTCATGGAGAGCTTACTACTCTCATTACAACTGCTCTAGGTAATTTAAATTTGTGGCTTCAAATAGGCAGTCTTGAGAACAATGTCATTGTCTTTTCCACTCGTTTCCGTGCTATTTTTGCTAATCATGCCGTTTTCTCTGCTTACATCCTCTTCCTTGACATTATGTGTTTTCATTCTCATTCAATAGCTTACCCTTACCTTCTGGTTCTTTTGAAATCACTGTCCCTGGCAGTACTTACCTTGGCAGTGATTCCTCCTCTCTCCTCACTCTGCTGCCTAATGGAGGCCCTTTTAATATTCTTTCCAGGGGCAGCATCCTTGTATGTTTATGATGCCAGGATATTCCTGGCTATCCAAAATCATCACCGTCACCATTGCCTCTTCCTGTTCTTTGGGCACAGCATGATGCTTCTGGGGACTGCCAAGCTGCAAGTGTCTTCTTTCATCACTCATGCCGTGTGGAGGCTCCCAGTGTATTGATTATATATTTCTTTCAGCCATTCTGGCCATCGACCAAGGAATCACAGTCTAATGAGACCTGAGAAAAGCAAAAAGCATTTATCTCTTGTATATCCAATGATATCATGATTCAGATTGAGCTGTGTGTGTGACATAAAGTATTTAAATCCACATTTGAGGTTATTGACCAGCCTAGCTGTTTGAGCATCTTTCAGTGTGTTGAGTGAGAGAGTAAAACCTCTTCTTTTGTGTCTAGGAGTAAACAAAGCAGATGGTACAAATTTATTTGCATAAAAATGGGGACCCTGTATACAAAGTGAAGTACTACTGTAGTTCATAAAAAGGAATCAGCAGGAAGCGAGCTCCACAGCTCAACACTTGACCTTCTTGAGTTCTCCTAGGGGCACCTAGTAGTTTTGTCAACATCATCCCCTTTTCTTCCCTTACAGCTTATGGTTCTTCATGCCCCTTGGCTATTTGAAGTATCAGTGTCAGCTGTGGGGACGCATTTCATGCTCTTAATGACAGACAGATGTATTCATTAAGAGAGTGTTCTTTGCAGAGATTTTATGTATTTAAAGGCTTAAAAGAAATAAGGAAAACAGGACCTTTCTGAGATGCACTGGAATGAGCATTAGTATATAGGCAAAAATAACTTGAAACTGTAACTTACCTGCTGTGTCAGCTGTCATATGGATGGAAGGTATAAGTAAAAAAAAAAGAGTTATTTTTACAATTAAGGGAAAAATGTGAAAATTCACTACTATAGATATCTATATTATACATAGCAAAGTGACATAAAGAAAAAATGATATATAAGAGGATGCTTAGGGACTTCCCTGGTGGTGCAGTGGTTAAGAATCCACCTGCCAATGCAAGGGACACGGGTTCGAGCCCTGGTCCAGGAGGATCCCACATGCCGTGGAGCAACTAAGCCCGTGCACCACAACTACTGACCCTGTGTGCCACAACTACTGAAGCTTGCATGCCCAGAGCCTGTGCTCCGCAACAAGAGAAGCCACTGCAATGAGAAATCTGTGCACCGCAACGAAGAGTAGCCCCCACTTGCCACAACTAGAGACAGCCCGCGCGCAGCAACAAAGACCAAACACAGCCAAAAATAAATAAATTAATTAATTAATTTAAAAAAAAGAGGCTGCTTAAGTTTCTTTTAAAAAAGCTACAGTTTCAAAGGAATGATATTGAATATTTCTGGTCCCCGTAACACTCCGAAGACTAGAATCAGAAAGTTTAATTTGCATGCAAGTAAGCTTCTATCTAAAACTGTGTTAAAATTCTCAGCAAGAGTAAAAATCTTTATTTTTAAAAGTGCCTTTAAATTGTGACCGTTATCCTCACAATTAGGGGAACTTGGAAACCCCAAACTCACAATACTAGAGGATTTTCTGGAAAGGAATTTTGAGTGAATGCCACAATTTTAAGTGAATATCTCAGAATATTTTTGAGAGAACAAAACCCTATGGTGCGGTATATAAGCAACCCTGTAAAATGAGCCAAAGACCTCTTCTCTCAACATTGCTCTCATGTGAATAAATAAGAACAGTGTAGATTTGGAGGATAATGTAATGAACCTTCATTCCTTTATTTAACATGCCCTGAAGATAATCTATAATGGAAAGTGAAAGCTAGAAGTAAAAAAAAGGAGTATTTAAGAACCTCAAATGTGCAGGCAGATGTCTCCAGAGAGAAAAGACATCAGCTTTATTCTTTCTGTTTTCTTTGTAGACTGACTGAGTACCAAGGTGTTTAGGAAAAATAATTTCACTGTGCTTCTGATCCGAATTCAAAGGAGGTTGATGCTTCAATTAAAAATCAATTAAGGGCTTCCCTGGTGGCGCAGTGGTTGAGAGTCCGCCTGCCGATGCAGGGGATATGGGTTCGTGCCCCGGTCCGGGAGGATCCCACATGCCGCGGAGCGGCTAGGCCCGTGAGCCATGGCCGCTGGGCCTGCGCGTCCGGAGCCTGTGCTCTGCAATGGGAGAAGCCGCAACAGTGAGAGCCCCGTGTACCGCAAAAAAAAAAAAAAAAAAAAAAAAATTAATTAAAAAATAACATAAAGTTTATAATAGCAATTAAGTAAAATGACAGTTTTTATACATCTTCCCTGGCTACTGGCTCTGTAATTGGCCTAGACCCTGGATGGAAGCCATGTTATTACACTTTTCAGTCTGGTGCTCACAAACAATTTGAAAACCATGTCCTGAACTGGTTCATGAGCTTTTGGAAAGGATGATCTTTATTCTATTTTCACTTTATCCAAAGAATCAAGCATAGTATTTAGCCCAGAGTAGAAACACAACAAAAATGCATCAGATGAACCCATATAAGTTTGCAAAGGTAGGTACAAAAGTTTTGAGACTAAAGATAGTTTATCATAAGGCTCTTCCTAAGGATTGCTTCTTTCATCTCTGTACCTCTCAAGTACCTTAGAGTTATGGCTCCAGCTGAGATGAAGAAATAGTTGCTGCATTGCTCTTCTTGGCAGACATCTAAATTTCACGCATTTGTCACACAAACACACAAACAAAAGTGTATGCCTGAAGAAATTGCATCCAATTATTTTACTAGATTTAGTAGTAGTAGTAGTAGTAGAGAACCTAGTTGAAAATTCTTTGCTTTATTGACTTTTTAAAACGTTTTCTCAGAACATTTAAGGGAAAATCACATTTGATAAAGGAACTTGGCATTATAAATAATTACAAATGGGGCTTGGCGTCATACAAGTTGTATGCACTGTGAAATTATTTTCTTCCCTGATTTTATCCTGACCTCTCTTTTCCACAGTTTTTTTTTCTCCTTTCATTAAAATCAACTTTATTAAGGTATAAATTTCATGAAATAAAATGCAGCTATATTAAGTTTTCAGGTTGATGAATTTTAGCATTTGTATATACTTGTGTAAGCACCACCACAAACAAAATTTTGAACATTTCCATCATTTTTAAGGCAAATACTGATCTTATTTTTTTTAACACATCAGGTTCTTATTAGTTATCTATTTTATACATATTAGTGTATATATGTCGATCTCAATCTCCCAATTCATCCCACCCCACCCCACCCTGCTTTCCCCCCTTGGTGTCCATATGTTTGTTCTCTACATCTGTGTCTCTATTTCTGCCTTGCAAACCGGTTCATCTGTACCATGTTTCTAGATTCCACATATATGCATTAACATATGGTATTTGTTTTTCTCTTTCTGACTTACTTCACTCTGTAAGACAGTCTCTAGGTCTGTCAACATCTCCACAAATGACCCAGTTTTGTTCCTTTTTATGGCTGATTAACATTCTGTTGTATATATGTACCACATCTTCTTTATCCCTTCATCTGTCAGTGGGTATTTAGGTTGCTTCCATGACCTGGCTATTGTAAATAGTGCTGCAATGAACAGTGGGATGCATGTGTCTTTTTGAATTATGATTTTCTCTGAGTATATGCCCAGGAGTGGGATTGCTGGTCATATGGTAATTCTATTTTTAGTTTTTTGAGGAACCTCCATACTGTTCTCCATAGTGGCTGTATCAATTTACATTCCCACCAACAGTGCAAGAGGATTCCCTTTTCTCCAAGCCCTCTCTGGCATTTATTGTTCGTAGATTTTTTTTTTTTTTTTTTTTTTTTTTTTTTTTTTTGCGGTACGTGGGCCTCTCACTGTTGTGGCCTCTCCCGTTGCGGAGCACAGGCTCTGGATGCGCAGGCCCAGCGGCCATGGCTCACGGGCCCAGCCACTCCATGGCATGTGGGATCTTCCCGAACTGGGGCACGAACCCGCGTCCCCTGCATCAGCAGGCAGACTCTCAATCACTGCGCCACCAGGGAAGCCCTATTTGTAGATTTTTTGATGATGGCCATTCTGACTGGTGTGAGGTGATACCCCATTGTAGTTTTGATTTGTATTTCTCTAATAATTAGAGATGTTGAGCATGTTTTCATGTGTATGTTGGCAATCTGTATGTCTTCTTTGGAGAAATGTCTATTTAGGTCCTCTGACCATTTTTTGATAGGGTTGCTTGTTTTTTTAATATTGAGCTGCATGAGCTGTTTATATATTTTGGAGATTAATCCTTTTTCAGTTGCTTCATTTGCAAATATTTTCTCCCATTCTGAGGTTGTTTTTTGTCTTGTTTGTAATTTCCTTTGCTGTGCAAAGATTTTAAATTTCATTAGGTCCCATTTGTTTATTTTTGTTTTTATTTCCATTACTCTAGGAGGTGGGACAAAAAAGGTCTTGCTGTGATTTATGTCCAAGAGTGTTCTTCCTATGTTTTCCTCTAAGAGTTTGAAACTATCTGGTCTTAAATTTAGGTCTTTAATCAATTTGGAGTTTCTTTTTGTATATAGTGTTAGGGAGTGTCCTAATTTCATTCTTTTACATATAGCTGTCCAGTTTTCCCAGCACCACTTTTTGAAGAGACTGTCTTTTCTCCATTGTATATCCTTGTCTCCTTTGTCATAGATTAGTTGACCATAGGTGCATGGGTTTATCTCTGGGCTTTCTATCCTGTTCCATTGATCTATATTTCTGTTACTGTGTGAGTACCGTATTGTCTCAATTACTGTAGCTTTGTAGTATAGTCTGAAATCAGAGTCTGATTCCTCCAGCTCCATTTTTTTCCCCTCAAGATTGCTTTGACTATTTGGGGTCTTTTGTACTCCATACAAATTTTAAGATTTTTTGCTCTAGTTCTGTAAGAAGTGCCATTGGTAATTTGACTGGTATTGCATTGAATCTGTAGATTGCTTTGGGTAGTGTAGCCATTTTCACAATATTGATTCTTCCAATCCAAGAACATGGTATATCTCTCCATCTGTTTGTGTCATCTTTGATTTCTTTCATCCGGGTCTTATAGTTTTCTTAGTACAGGTCTTTTACCACCTTAGATAGGTTTACTCCTAGGTATTTTATTATTTTTGTTGCAGAGGTGAATGGGATTGTTTCCTTAATTTCTCTTTCTGAACTTTCATTGTTAGTGTATACAAATGCAAGATATTTCTGTGCATTAATTTTGTATCCTGCAAATTTACAAAATTGATTGATGAGCTCTAGTACTTTTCTGGTGGCATCCTTAGATTTTTCTATGTATAGTATCATGTCATCTTCAAACAGTGACAGTTCTACTTCTTCTTTTCCAATTTGCATTCCTTTTATTTCTTTTCCTTCTCTGATTGCCGTGGCTAGGACTTCCAAAACTATGTTGAATAATAGTGGTGACAGTGGACATCCTTGTTCCTGATCTTAGACAAAATGTTTTCAGTTTTTCACCGTTGAGAATGATGTTTGCTGTGGGTTTGTTGTATATGGCCTTTAATATGTTGAGGTAGGTTCCGTCTATATCCACTTTCTGGAGAGTTTTTATCATAACTTGGTGCTGAATTTTGCCTAAGTTTTTTTGCGTCTATTGAGATGATCATATGGGTTTTATTCTTCAGTTTGTTAGTATGGTGTATCACACTGACTGACTGCATGTAGTGAAGAATCCTTGCATCCCTGGGATAAATCCCACTTGATCATGGTGTATGATCCTTTTAATGTGTTGTTGGATTCTGTTTGCTAGTATTTTGTTGAGGATTTTTGCATCCGTATTCATCAGTGATATTTGTCTGTAATTTTCTTTTTTTGTAGTATCTTTGTCTGGTTTTGGTATCAGGGTGATGGTGGCCTCATAGAATGAGTTTGGGAGTGTTCCTTCCTCTGCAATTTTTTGGAAGAATTTGAGAAGGATGGGTCTTAGCTCTTTTATAAATGTTTGACAGAATTCACCTGTGAAGCCATCTGGTCCTGGACTTTTGCTTGTTGTAAGATTTTTTTTTTTTTTTTTTTTGCGGTACGCTTGCCTCTCACTGTTGTGGCCTCTCCCGTTGCGGAGCACAGGCTCCGGACACGCAGGCTCAGCGGCCATGGCTCACGGGCCCGGCCGCTCCGTGGCACTTGGGATCTTCCCAGACCTGGGCACGAACCCGTATCCCCTGTACCCGTTTCCCCTGCATCGTCAAGTGGACTCTCAACCACTGCACCACCAGGGAAGCCCTGTTGTAAGATTTTTAATCACAGTTTCAATTTCAGTGCTTGCAATTGGTCTGTTCATATTTTCTGTTTCTTCCTGGTTCAGTCTTGGAAGGTTATACCTTTCTAAGAATTTGTCCATTTCTTCCAGGTTGTCCATTTTATTGGCATAGAGTTGCTTGTAGTAGTCTCTTATGATGCTTTGTATTTCTGTGGTGTCCATTGTAACTTCTCCTTTATTCATTTCTAATTTTATTGATTTGAGTCCTCTTCCTCTTTTTCTTGATAAGTCAGGCTAAAGGTTTACAATCTTGTTTATCTTCTCAAAGAAGCAGCTTTTAGTTTTTTTGATCTTTGCTATTGTTTTCTTTGTTTCTGTTTCATTTATTTCTGCTCTGATCTTTATGATTTCTTTCCTTCTGCCATCTTTGGGTTTTGTTTGTTCTTCATTCTCTAGTTCCTTTAGGTGTAAGGTTAGATCGTTTATTTGAGATTTTTCTTGTTTCTTAAGGTAGGATTGTATTGCTATACACTTGCCTCTTAGAACTGCTTTTGTTGCATCCCATAGGTTTGGATCATTGTGTTTTCATTGTCATTTGTCTCTAGGTATTTTTTGATTTCTTCTTTGATTTCTCCAATAATCTCTTGGTTATTTTATTTTATTTTATTTTTTTGTGTTATGCAGACCTCTCACTGCTGTGGCCTCTCCCATTGCAGAGCGCAGGCTCTGGATGCGCAGGCCTAGCAGCCATAGCTCACGGGCCCAGCCGCTCTGCAGCATGTGGGATCTTCCCAGACTGGGGCATGAACTCTTTTTGAAAAAGAGAACATATTTTACTTATCTAGTTACCTCATAAGACTGGGACCATTAATTTAATACCATATTTACCTTGATTTTATTTTGTTTAATGAATTAGACTATTAACTTTGGAACTATGAACATTGCAAACAGCAGATGATGAAACTTCTAATGTCCCTTAACAACTATAGGATTTGATATACTATGTTTCCCAGTGCCAAAAATATAATAAGGAAAAACAACAATTATGTATTAAAACACAAGATTACATATTCATTAGAATGAAAACACACAGTTAAAAGTGAAAATTATGTTTTTTATACTCATGGTCAAAACAGATTTCAATGTTATTGAGCAGGTCAAAAGTTTTTTCATGACAGAACATCAGCTGTGTCTTGCTAGTGATTAACTAGCAAGAAGATTATAGCTGTTGCTTTAATGCCAAGCACCTGGTTGATTTCTCTTTTCATTTTGTTTTAAAATATCCATAGAGTAAACATTTCAGAATGGTAGGTCTACATTGTATAAAGCAAATAAAATCGTATCATGGAGTAAAAACATTTACAGTAATTAAAAAAAAATACAACTGTAGTATTGAGTGGAAAATAATCTTCCAGGGAGTTAAATTAACTGTTTTAACTACATTATTTTATTAAAACCTCACAATTAATACAACATAGTAAAATCAGTTATTAAAATCTCCATTTCAAGATGAGAGTGCTGAGGTAAGGAAAGGTTAAGGAGTTTACCCCAGATAATCCCGGGGGTTTTTGCTGTTGTTGTTGTTGTTTTTAATAATCAGACTTACAAACTGAATGGTGACAAAGAAAACCTTAACATTCCCCTCAGCTTGACTAAACTTCTGGCAGCCTTCTTCCTGCCTCTAGGCCCTGAATTCCGTTTTTTTAGAGCATTTACTTTAGGAAAACTTTCATTGTAACTTCTTTGCCTGCCCCTTTGACATATATCTTTTTTTAAAGCCTCTTGTCATTTGCAACCCAGGACTTTCTCAAGGACCTGGGAGCCATTCCCTTGAAGTATAACCATCAAGGAAGACAATGCTCTGTCTCCCAGTCTCTACAGGAGGGTAGGAGCCTAACTTTGTTGTGTGCCTTGCCCCAAGTTATAAAACTACCACCTGCCGTGAATAGATAAAGTTTAACCTTTGGTTAAAGCCAATTAGCAAACACAAATGACCTACAATCGCCCCCACCCCACTCTTAGAAATCTTCCTCCTCTTTCAGTGGAAATGAGTTCCAAGTGTGTCTGGCCTCTCTCCCTCATTGTATAGTCTTCCCTTACCTGTCTGACTTTGTCTTGTGTAATTTTTGCTTTGATGTCTTAAGGCCTCAGTTTCTGAATCATTAAACCTATGCTTCTGATCTCAGAGGGGCAGCAGTGAGTGCCTGAAATGAGATCTTAGTTCCCTGCCCAGGAATTGAAACTGGGTAGCCTGGATGAAAAACCAGGAATCCTAGCCACTAGTCCACCAGGGGCTAGAGGCTAGAAGCAAAGTTTCCCTGGCTTTTGCCCCATTTGAAAAATGAATTTCTCAAAGAGGCAAAAACTGTAAAAACAGGTACAGGGTTTATTATCAGAGACACAGCATAACATGTGCGAGAGCACAGAGAGAAGCAGTTTGTTTATTTAAGACAGCAGCAAGGCAGAAATACACACCTGGAGAGAAAGGGTGCGGGCATCCTCCCCAATGAGGACTGCCCAGAGACTTGATTTAAATTACTAATACAGAATAGTTCTTCCCGGTCTTTGTTACCTTTGGTCAATTATTTTGTTTCTTTTTCCACAACTGACCTGTCCTAGGGCCCTCCCCAACATGCGTGCACAACTTTTTGCCAAGATAGATTCCAGGGCAGAGGCCTGTGGGAGGCTTGGCATCACCTCTGTGGAGTGGCGCCCCCTCCTTTTTCTACCCTCAGGGAGCCTTCCTGCGCAGGTGCAGACAGGGAGGTTTCCTTGACCTCAGGAGTGATCATCTTATCTCTTTACTCCAGCAGAGCTCAGCTCCTGCCATTAACTTTGTCCTTGGAGTGTCAGGGAAAACAAAGCTTCAGCTTTACTCTGCTTGACAAACTCCAGCTGCTCTGCCCAAGGGCCCATCTATCTCCTACCTCACTTCCGTTCCAGTATTATATTATAGGAACAATTACCTTGCTTCTGGAAAAAATATGTATGTATGTATATATACCTCTCTGTTTTAAAGGTAAACATCAAAACTATTTTAGACTGAGTCACAGAGTCATTTTCCTTTTTTTTTTTTTCAAAGTTGCATATCTGTAGCTGCCTACTCAGTATTGTGTGTGTGTGTGTGTGTGTTTTCTGATTCCCAAATACATTATAAAATTCTGTTGATTTGCATGAGTGACATCTTTGATTTTAGTGATCTTAAAATATGAAAGATACAAGCCTTAATATCTATAAAATAGTATTGATAACATCTATCTCCCAATATGAATGGTAACTGAGATAACTTCATAAACAGAATATATTGAGTACTTAGCAGACTATTTAGTACATAATAAGTACTTGTTATTGCCCAGTTAGAAAGCTGGTCAGCACTTGTTGCAGGAATACTTGCCTTCTTCAGAAATCAAGATATTTCATTAACTCAAAGAATAGAGAATGATGAAGCTGTTATTTCATTTGATATTGAATCTGAGTCAGCATATAAGTAACAGATTTGACAGTGTAGTAACAAAAGTCAGTGTTTCTGATCAAATATTTAGTGTGCATATTAGTTTTTCCTAGCAGTAGATTCTAGAATTTCCTAGCAAGATACAAGGACTAATATTCATTTCCATTTTTAAGCTATCACCACCTTTCTTTGGTCTTGCACACATTTTATTCCTCAAGCACGTGGCACAAACATAGTAGTGTGGGGCACATGTGGGAACTAAGGAAGAGGGAAACATTAGTGCATTTTAGTAACTTTATAATAACAGAGAGAAAACGAAAGCAAATATAATTATGCTGTTACCTCATAAGTGAGATATTTTATTATAAAATATTACCATATATAAATATACTTGTATGCACTTTTTACAATAGTTAAAACTTCAGGGCTTCCCTGGTGGCGCAGTGGTTGGGAGCCCACCTGCCGATGCAAGGGATATGGGTTCGTGCCCCGGTCCGGGAAGATCCCACATGCCGCGGAGCAGCTGGGCCCGTGAACCATGGCCGCTGAGCCTGCGCGTCCGGAGCCTGTGCTCCGCAATGGGAGAGGCCACAACAGTGAGAGGCCTGCGTACCGCAAAAAAACCCTTCAAATCTATCTAAATTGTTTTTAAAATAACGACCTGGTTGAAGAAACACCCATTAGAAAAATACCTCTTAATTTTCAAATTTTCTAAAATCAAACTTATATCAGAATATCTTCCTGACATTGTGGAAAGAGGACCCTGAGCATCATCTAACATGCAAAGGATAACATATAGATACATTTTGCTAATTTGATGTGTGTAAAATATCATTGGTGTTCATGCTATTCTTGTAAAGTTTTAACACATAATTTTAACTTTAATAACAGATGTACTAAAAATCAGTAAAGGGGTCTTCATAATTTGGCCAATGACTTTGGTTTACCAGTGCTTCTGTCTGCAGATATTATTCTTCATTTGGGGGAGTGATAGCAGAAAGGTATGAATATTATCAGTTCTGAAATCTAGTATCTCTCTTTACCAAGAGATAAAAGAAGAAAGGATCTAGTCTCTTTTAAACATGCTAATGAGAGAGATCACCTGTCAAACTTACTGACTAGGGAGATTTTATCTAATGAATGATTTCATGAGGATGAACCTGGTCTAAGTTGCTATTGTAAATTAACCAGGAATTTATGGATTTATAAATCCCCAGAAAAGCTTATACAAGCTATGGATTTGATGGGGTATGTAAGAAATATAACATAAATGAAATAATGAGGTAAATATCACCTCACCTGAATCTTTAGTGGTGTCCTATCTGAACCAGCATGCATCTGAATGTAGGAAAAAAGACCTGAAGAGCAACTTTGGTCTCAGAATGGTTCCATAATTTTATTTTTCCTGTGTTTTGACATTTTCTCTGAACTTTAGATTACTAATACATTTGGTTCTAGGTAAGAGCTGTGATTACTGTGACTCTGATCTGACAATTTAAGCCTTCTTTATTTTTTTAATTGAAGAATAGTTTATTTACAATATTGGGTTAGATTAATGTGTACAGCTAAGGAATTTTGTTTATATATATATATAGATAGATAGATAGATACATACATACATACATATATATACAGATTATTTTCCATTATAGGTTATCACAAGATATTGAGTATAATTTCCTGTGCTATACAGTAAATCCAGCAAATCTATTTTATATATAGTTTGTATCTGTTAATCCCATACCCCTCTCCCTTCCCCCTTACATAACCACAAGTTTGTTTTCTATGTCTGTGAGTCTATTTCTGTTTTGTATGTTGATTCATTTGTAAGTATTATTTTTTTGATTCTACATATAAGTGATATCATATAATATTTGTCTCTGACTTACCTCACTAAGTATAATATTCTCTAGGTCCATTCATGTCACTGCAAATGACAATATTTCATTCTTTTTTATAGCTGAATAATATTCCATTGTATATATATTTATACCACATCTTCTTAAGCTAATTGTCTGTTGATGGGCACTTAGGTTGTTTCCAGGTCTTAGCTTTTGTAAATAATGCTGCTATGAAAATTGGGGTGCACATATCATTTCAAAATAGAGTTTCCATCTTTTCCAGATATATACCCAGGAGTGGGATTGCTATATCATACGGTAGCTCTATGTTTAGTTTTTTTAAGGAACCTCCATACTGCGTTCTATATTGGCTGCACCAATTTACATTCCCACCAACAGTGTAGAAGGGTTTCTTTTTCTCCACACCTTCCTCACCATTTATTATTTGTAGATGATGACCCTTCTAAATGGTATGAGGTGACACCTCATTGTGTTTTTTAAATTTATTTTTATTGGAGTATAGTTGTTTTAAAATGCTGTGTTAGTTTCTACTGTACAGCAAGGTGAATCAGCTATACATACATATATACCCTCTTTTTTGGATTTCTTTCCCATTTAAGTAACCACAGAACACTGAGTACCCTGAGCTATACTGTAGGTTCTCATCTGTTATATATTTTATACATGGAATCAACAGTGCATATATGTCAATCCCAATCTCCCAATTTATCCCACCCCACCCATTTCCCCCTTGGTGTTCATATGTTTATTCTCTACATTTTTTTTTTCTGTTTCAAGACTTTAGAAAAGGACATAAGATAAAAGTTCATTTTTATTTTGCCTGAGCATTCATGTGAGACCCTAGGAACTTTCTAGTAGTGGTTTTGAATCAATGAAATTGAGTACATCAAAGCTCTGTGGGAAATGCCAGAAATATTGAACAAATTTAGATGAGTTGGTGGATTTTGAATTTCAGGATCTACCTTGTCCATACCTCTGATCCTTTAGAACAGTAAGGGAATTTAAAAGAAGATATGGCTCATAAAACCTCCACTTTACTGTAGAGATGATCCTCATGGAATCTCATCAGTGCTGGCTATGCAACTTTGTTGGATTGTCATCTTTCTTGTATTACTTGAAAGTTTTCAGAGCTGAGGAAGAAAGTTAATCATTATTCTAGAGAAAGAAAGAAAGGAAGGAAGGAAGGAAAGAAGGAAGGAAGGAAGGAAGGGAGGGAGGGAGGGAGGGAGGATGGGAGGGAAAAACAAAGGAAGAGAGATGAAGGGAGGAAGAAAGAAAAGAAAGATGGCCTCAAATTTTTGAAATCTGGTGATGCTCCATTGTTTAGATTGTTTATATGATTCTTACAAAGTTCATACAAAGCGGTATCATTCACATTTTCCTTCCTTGGACTATTTTCCTTTTTGTGACATAAAGCAGACTTTGCTGTGAGTGCCATTAAGACGATTAACAAAAAGATTACTGAAACCATCAAGGTCACAAAATGTGTCCAGGAAGCTCAAAAGGCTGAACTGATATTCTGTACAGTAGCTTCTTTATAACACCAACTACTCAAGTCTCAGGCCATGGTGGGAGAATAATTCTGGAATCAATGTCTCAGCTGACCCACTCTAGTCTTCTTTATGTCAACTTCCTTAATTACATCCACAGGTGCTTTGCCCATTACATCTACAGGGCATTTGCACATTCAGATCATCTGCCAGGCATGCTCTTCTTTTTCTCCTTTTCAATCATTAGTAATCAGTGCCTTTGCATTTCAGCCTAAATAGCACATTCCTTCCATTACCTTTCCTCTATCTCCATGAAGAAGTCAAATTTCCCTACCATAACCTAGAACACTATGAATCTTACCTTTTTAAAACAGTCACAGTTCGAATATTACAATTCATATGTGGCTATTTCTTTAAAGTTTAGCTTTCTCTTTGGTTTATAAATTCTACATGTAGAGGAGAATGTTTTGTTCTTCCTACCATGATACATGACTAAAATATAGCCACCAAAATATTTTTAAAATATATAAATGAATCATCTGGAGAGGTAGCATTATAGCAGATTTGAGTGTGCCAAGTGTAGCCAAATTTGTACAACATAATCTCTGTTTCTATTCTCAGAAAATAAAATTTATTCCTATTTCTTTACATAGAATTTTATCCCGTATAGTTTTCATTGACTAATTATATATTTTTTCCAATAAAAAGAAAGATAGAACTGCTGAATAAACATACTGAAACCCACTTTTAAGTTGGCTTTCATTATGGTCATTTTTCTTCTAACAGTTGGATTCCATCAACGTGAAATTTATTATCCCTCAGAATTTTGCAAAATAATGTTTATTAGAAGTCATTTAAACACCTGTGTTTGGGGTCTCTCTAGACCCCAAAGACACTATATTTTCCTCTTATTGCAAAAGCTCAGGATATAAAGAAGCGAGGACTCAAACCTACTAAGCAATAAAATTGACTTATCTTTTTTTTCAATAATACTTCTAAATCTTATTTTTCCCAAGGGATATTTTTGCTCAAAATAAATATGCAAAAGACATGAGCAGGAACTGAACCCTGTATGACAGATAAACTAGGACTCAGGGAGTAACAAGTCTGCAGGGGAAGCAGGAATATATGGGTAATATAAAAGTCCCCGACCTGCACCTCCAGCCTGTGGTCAAGATTAGATCACATTAACATTTGGCTCTCACCTGCTCAGTCTCGGCCTCAGCTTTCCCACCTCACCAAAATCCTCATTCTTTGTTGGCTATGTCAGGAAGATCTAGGGAGTTAGAATCACAGAAGCTAAGAACAAGTCAGCTCACATTTCCTTTCTCTGGTCCAGTCATGAGCCGTGCCAATGATTACTGCCTTTGCTGAAAGTGTCTTGTGGAAGTTTTGCTCTGTAGGGTAAAGCTAGTATGAAATGGTAGCACGATTGGTAATGAGTCTCAATAAATTTTTCATTAGTTCATCTCCTTGAGCTTCCAGTCATGATTTTCCTCTTCTAATGTGTCTCCAAATCAGTCTCTCAAGCTAAGTAGGGAAAAATGTTATCTCATTTGCCTTCTGCTTTCTTGTTTCTTCTTCTTGTGTTTATAGAAAAGTTTCCAACTTCTCCTTTTATCCTCCAAATCCCAAGTCTATCATGACAGCTGTGCAACCAGAATTAGAATATTAGGTTGGTGTCTGCTTGGACAATCTGCAGGAAGTCCGTCAGTGGCCAAAAAATCTATGAGCTATTGCAGAAAGAAATAGATGAGAACCACAGTCTTGGATACATAGGAAGTCTATGGATTTAGTCACTGGGTTTCAACTAATTACCTAATTTTTGATGCTAGGAAACAAAGTGGTATGAGCCTCATCAAAGGTGTGACCAATTACTGCTGGTAATCTAGACAAGGAGAGTGGTAACAGGCATAGACAACATCAATTTCACAGTCTGATTTTCTGAGATCTGGTGCCCAAACTTGCTTATTTTGGGACTTCTTATTTGTGTTTTAAAAACATTTTTGATTATCTATGTTTTGAGATACTACAGACCAGTAACCATGATATATGCATTTAATTCAGGCAAATTTAGTTGAATTTAATTCAGTATAAAACAAAAAAAATATCGTACCAAATACTAAGCATTAGGCACATGATTAAGATACTGAAGACACAGAAATAAAAGGAATGTTATTATTGGATTTGGACATCTACTGCAGGTAAACTCAATAACTAGCATAGTGTATCATATCTAGTTGACGAATGACCAGAAAGGAATACTTGAATTTGTGAATTGTGTGAATGAGTATCAGCCCATTTGTTTTGCTTAGACATATTTGTATCAAAGCTATCTTAATGTCAGCTGTGATGCTTCCATCTTGCTTTATATTACTTTTGCTAAGATACAATCATTTACAACTGAGTTGGAAGGGGATATAAGTTTATAAATAAATTGGATATTATTTCGAGCAAAACATTAGCATTCTGTCTGTAGCATAAGTATAATATCATGCTTTTGTAAGTATAAGATGGCTGTACTGGGCTTCCCTGGTGGCGCTGTGATTGGGTCCGCCTGCCGATGCGGGGGACGTGGGTTCATGCCCCAGTCTGGGAGGATCCCACATGCCGCGGAGCGGCTGGGCCCATGAGACATGGCCGCTGAGCCTGCGCGTCCGGAGCCTGTGCTCCGCAACGGGAGAGGCCACAACAGTGAGAGGCCCGCGTACCACAAACAAACAAACAAACAAACAAATAAATAAATAAGAAAGAAAGAAAGATGGCTGTACTTACACTTTTTCCAAGTTGCTCTGCTATGTTCTGTGGCTTGAAGCTAAGGAATGAACATCCAGAGATAAAGGGGATTTTTGTGCTAGATCCTATATTTCTTATTTCACTGAGATCTAATAATCTGGTAATTATAAAGTGAAATTATCAAAGAAATGTAGTTTTACAAAATGTTCTTACCTTTACTTAAATATGTTCTATAAATTATAGCACATAATTCTTAAGGATAATGTTCTCCCCATGAGCAAAGTGATAATGATTGATCTAAAGATTTGTCATCTTCACTAAAAGTCTTATTTATAAAGCCAAACAGCTGAACCTAGATTTGAGCACTGTTGTCTAAAAAGGTTGAGTATTTTGCCAACTGAAAACCATGCCTGGGATTTACATAACATTCCTCTCCAAGACCTAAAGGGCTTATTTGAATTTGGCTTATATTGAACAAGTGTGCAAGTAAATCTCTATTTTTAACTTATCATTGTGACAGCATGTAGCACTGTTTTCTTTTAACACTGTGTATTTACTGTAAAATGATACATTTTCCATTGTAAACAGTTGGAACAATACAAAAGTGTGCTGTTTGGATTTTGTAGCTAAGGTAACCAGTGTTAACATTGTGATAAATATTCTGTCAGGCATTTTTACACACACACACACACACACACACACACACACACACCCTGACATATGCTATCTTTATTTTTTTTTAAACATATTATCAATACATATTGTTATGCAAAATTCATGTTCACTTCACATGTTGGATAAAATTTTCCATGTCAGAACATATAAATTCATTGTATTTATTTTAATTAGAACTTGATTATTTAGAAAAATCCATCTGTGTTCTTTCTGTGACCTACTGGGTAAGAAGTTGTAAAAGGGAGGGATTCAGGATCTACACTACTACTTTAAATAGGGAAGCCCTTTTTATGGCTGTTTTATATATTGGGGATTCTCATATAATTTTATTTAAATAATTTTATTTCTAAAAGCTAATGTAAATCTAGGATCACTAAAATAATATTACTTTCAGAACAATGATATGTGGAAAAATAATGATTTTAGATTTCTTGGTATATGTTTGAATAAAGGACTTTTTCCATGATTTTTATACTTTTTTTTTTCAAGACTTGAAATTCACTTCATAGGAAGGGAGAGAAAATGTTCTCTGAAGACCCAATTCATTTATTTTCCTTTGTGAAGAATCTGATGCTAAAATTAACTCTGCTGTAATCTTGCTGCTTCTGTCCTGTCTTCTGAGAATAAAGTATGAAAATGCATACATAAATATGGAATTCTTAATAAAATTAACTTCGTTCATTTTAGCTTCCTTTATACAATAATTTTTAAGCCTCAATTTCCATTCAATTTTAATTTTGATTTAATTTAATATAAAATTAATTTCTGTGTTTCAGAATAATAAATCACTGAATAAATGTAGGATGGCTGGCTGGATCCTATGCATATTGTTGAGAGATTTATAGTGGATAATCTATTGAATCCTGTAATTTTTTTTGAAAACTTTTGTGGCTTGTGGTTTTTAAAAACTTTGCCCACATTTCTAAAGTGATTCATCTCTTTAGAAACTTTTTCTAACCCTATTTCTTCAAGTTTCATCATACTTAAAGATAATAATACATAGTGATTTATAAATTTAGTAATAAATCACCAAATTTTTGTCTTTAAGTTCCCATTCAACATGGATTCTATGAAGGCAGTTCAACACCATGGATAGTTGTATGAACAGTGTAAATAAGCCAACTAAATATTAAATAGACCTCTATCAATTACCAGCTCCAATTTCAGCTACTCAAGCTCTCCTGTTCCTTAGTTCTGTTATACATTAAATAGATAACTGCAAGTACTACAGAAGTGTTGTATTGATTAAATGAATTAGTAAACATAAAGAATTGAGAAAGATACCTGAGATCTAGAAAATGTTATGTATTAAGTATAATTATTATTCTGAGATTTTATGCTTTCCCCATCTGTCATTATGACCATTGTTTCTAGCAATGATTTTGAGAGATGCAACGTTGAACTACTACCCACAGCTTGTAGGTAGATAATCAGGGATTTGAATCCAGATCATAGCCACACTTTTAACCAGATACAGGACTTTCTACCATGAGATCTGTATTTGCCCTGTGCTATAATCTATCTTTATCTTCTTAATTTCCCTTTTCCCAAATATCATCATCTCTTTTTGGTGATGCTGAACATATGCTGCTTCGTTAAAGTTGTCTCTCAACTTCCTGGAAGCCCCTTTTCCCCACTTCTTCATAGACATTGTTATCCCTTATGCCTCTGGTTTCCTGCCTTACCATTCCCACTTTTGTTTGTTCCCATAGTCCTCTTCTATTTTCAGGTCAATTGGCCGCTTGGACCCAGTCAGTGGTACATTATTTTGCTGATCCTGACTATTGGCTAGGCCCCTTTCCTTTGCAATAAATTCCACCAAGAAATTTTATATACATTCCCAGGGGCCAAAGGAAAGAAATCTATGTGTGATGAAACCCTGATGCACTTCTAAGAAATGCTTCTCCTGACTATGAATAAACCTGTGCCTTACACATGGACACTTCTTTGGCTTCCTCTTACATCTGGATAGGTTACTAGTCTTCTGTGTCTATGTGGCTCCATCTCTTTCCTCCAGTGACATCCTTTGTCTGCCGTCTTTGCTCAGAAAAGTCCATCCCAGTGTTTCAATTACCCGACCTTCAGCCTCTGTAGCTTCATCACTATTTTATCAGATGGTGTAGAAAGCAGTGCAGTCAGTAAGGAGAATAAAGAGCTGAAGCTTTAGTGTATATATATTTTCCAACTTACAAAATATCTTTAGAGAGATTACAAAACTATATGTATATTACCATAATATTAAAAATAGATTTGAAAATCTTGGAAAATGACAAAAAAGAACCAGAGTAATAATAATGTCTGTATTGTGATTTATACACATAAAAGCATGTAAAAATTTCATTCAACATGAGTCCCACTCAGTGTTTATGCATGTATGTGCATATGTGTGTGTGATACATATGGGTGTTATATTAGAGCCCATGAATATTTTTTTTCTTAGAATGAGACAGAAGTGGATCCATTGTGTATATTCTACAGAGATATCATGGATTAAAGGCTTTTTCTTTAGTTGATGTGTGGAAACAATACACATCCTGAAAATTGCACACAAATTACTAACACTTGGGAAACATGGCTTACAGGGTAAAATCCAAGTCTGTGGCACAGGTTGTGAGGTCATTTCATAACTTTCTCTCAAAACTTGACTACTTTACCTGTTTCAGTCCCTATCATTTTTCATCTTGCTGCCTAGACTACTCCTTTATTATTTCCATTTTTTATATGTGTATGTGCTGTATACATACTATCATAATGCATTTGTATTTGGTCTATTTTTCTCTCACCTATTAGAACAGACTGAATTATTTGATGGCTAAGACTTTATCTTATTTATCTTTGTACTCTCAAGGTCTAGTACATAGTAAGAGCTCAGTAACATTTTAAAATATGAGCATACCATTATGATATACCCTGTACCCCCTAAAACAATACATTAGCTGAAAATGTACAAGGCAACATGTATCCCTTAAATCACTTAAATCTGACACTCTACTTATCCCATCATCTTTAATAATATTATCATGTAACAAACTAAAAAGAGTGAGAGAAATGCTTAATTATTTTAAATCATGTTTAAAATGCCTATGTTGTAGTGCTCTATAAATTGCTGAGGATATGCTTGAATTTTATTCTTATTTAGACTAAGAATACAAGCTTAATACCAAGAGAATATACATAGAAAATTAAAAGGTATATAATATTGTGTTCACTGTCATATTTTTCAAGGTGATCATGCTTAGGTCATAGTAAATTTCCCAGTGAGAACTTACCTGAAATGCCATGAAAAGAGCTACATTTAGGCATAATACTTTCTATTATTTTATTTCCCCTTATATTGGGATATTATAATTTAGTATCATTGCCATTGCCTGAAAAATATTTGTTACTAATATTGTTTGTTTTCTATTGTCACAGTAACAAATTACCATAAATTTAGTGACTTAAATAACACAAATTTATTATCTACAGTTTTGTACTTCAGAAGTCTGACATGGTTCTCACTGGATAAAATCAAGATGCCAGAAGGGCTAAGTTCCTTTATTTGTATGCTCAAAAAAATAACCAGTTTACTTGCCTTTTTTAGCTTCTAGAGGATGCCTACATTTCTAGGCTAGTAATCTTCTTTCTTCTCAAAGTCAGCAATATTAAATCTTTCTGACCATGACCAAGTGAGGTTTATCCCAAGATTACAAGGTATGTTTGATGTCTGAAAATCAATTAATGTAATATACAATATCAATAGGATAAAAGATAGAAACCACATGATAATTTCAATCAACACAGAAAAAAGTGAAAAATTCAATACTTTCCTTACATATTTTAAGCTATTCTCTTTCATGTGTGCTATGCTCTAGTCCAGGAATTTTATTGTGTATTAAAGTTGCTCTCAGTTTTTAAATGAGTACAGATTGTCAAAATAAGACATATCTTTATCAAAAGAAAACCTAGGGGAAAAAAAAAGCAAATCATTAACCTCTACAATAGTCATCCCAAGAAAATGATGTTTCCCAAACCTAACACATACTATAACGTCACATTACTGCTTTTGGTATTCAGTTACTATATAACAGCTTAATATATCCTAGAATAAAGGCATTCAGAAAAATCATTAAGAACAAAGATAAAATTTCTTGGGTCAGTCTAGCCAAGATATCAGACAACAGGTCTTTGATAGCTTTTTAGAATTCCAACTTTTTGGAAGTTCAACTTCTTAAACCAGATTGGGGAAAAAAAAAAATCTTTCAGCCAGAGACCAATTGTTGTGCCATATGTTTACAGAGTCTAGGTTAACACTCTACTTACCCGTAGCACCTCCTTTCTCATAGAATGCATCTTTGAATTTGATTTTCTAGAACCCACCCACCCTTACTGCATTTTATTGAAACCCCCTTTTTTTCTTTCATGTCCATATACTTTTATTAGAGTTACTATGTATTTATTGTATTTTAAAAGTAATTTAATGGATATTAAAGATTCAAATATGGAGAAGAGCTTATGAGATTTTCTGTCCCACTTACCAGCACATCCCATTTCTACTTCCTAAGATAGCCACCTTTTTGACCCTTAACTATTTCTTCTGATAGGTCTATGATAGCAATGTTATTTCTGAAATAATTAATTTTGGACATTTAGATATTTTTTGTTTACTGCCTGCCATGTTATATGAGGATTTCTCTCTCTTATACCAATAGCTCACCTACTTTGCTGGAAAGACCAACTGGTACATCACAATGATTATTATTTTGTTTTTACTGAGATTTTTATTTTGCAGGGAATTTTTATTTTGTAATGTTTTGTATTTTAATTGCATAATGGTGTACGTATCAAAAATTGTACATGAAACACATGTAAATGTTTAAGGAAACTGTCCCCTTCAATAAGCTTCATGAACTGAAAACCATCATACTTTAAAGTCCTCTGTAAACCTCTCTGATTGCATATACCTCCTCTAAGAGGTAAGCACTATCTTGAATTTTGTGTTAATTATTTTCTGGCTTTTATTTGTGATTTTACCATCAATAAATATAGGCACTGTACATATAAATTTTATTTTGATGCTTTTAGATGTTAACATAGGAATTTTACCCTGCATACTTCACTTAACAAACATATGTGTTTGATAGTACTTTGACTCCATTCTTAAACCATAGAGGAATTTATGCTTTAATTGTATCTATGCCAGTTATTTGTTGTTGAATATCAGTCACTGTAAATTTAGTTGCTTAAAAATTTTTAATATTTTATTATTATTCAGCCAGATAATTTCTTTTGTGATTTCTGATCCACATGCTATCAGACAGGTGGGGTCTGGAATCATTTGAAAGTTCACTCAATTACATGTCTGGTGCCTTGGAAGGGCAAACTTAAAGAGCTTGGAACTGAAAGGGCTGGAGCTCTTTGGGCATCTCTCTGTTTCTAAGTGGTGTTTCCACATGTCCTCTCTAGCATGTCTGTGTCAAGGGAACCAGATTTTCTTAATTAAGTCTCAGGCTTCAAAGACATCTGTCCTTAAACAGAGAATGTCAAGCCCAGACTGTATTGTCCTTTATGACGTAGCCTTGGAAATCAAGCAATGTCAATTCTGCTATATTAGAGGCAGTTACAAAAGTCCATCCATCATCAAGAGGAGAACAAGTTGGCTCTACATAATGATAGTGAGTAAAAAGGAAGACCTTATGGGGCCAAATATAGTTCCATGGCTATTTTGGAAAATATAATATGTCACAACTCTTCTTTTGGCCAGAAAAATTTACATCTCTCTTCCATCATCAGATTAAAATCAACCTTTCCCCAGGATACCTCATCTCTTTGCAACATCAAACTCAGTCTTGAGGTTCAGGATGTCACAATACAGATAAGGTTTATGTGTGGATGAAATTCCTCTGCTACAGTTAACTTTGTCAGCTAATTGATCTAAACATCTGTGAACTAAAGAAATACATTATCTGCATCCCTCCCCCCCTACATACACACACAACCTACAAGAGTGGAACAGTCATATGATAGCAATTATAGACCATTCCAATTAAAATAGTGAAAAAATAAGGTTCCAGATGTCACCGATCTATAGTAATTCCAAAATACAGTATTTTGGAATTTCCTTGAATAAGACACAGTCCCATTGCTTCGGAATGATTTGCAATGGCTCTTAGCTTCAACCTCTGGATTCTTGGTTCTTTCTTTTAAGTCATCCTTCGTTTCGCATAAGAAATAACAAGTATTTGAAGCTGGGTTGGCTTCTGTTAATCATAATTCTAGGTTCCAAATACTTTTTCTGACTTTGCATGGTCTCTGTCCATTTTAGACCTAGTTGATGGTGCTCTGCCAATATAATTCTTTTTAAAGCATTGTGTGGTAACTATAAACCTTATTGCAGTTCACTTCATTAGACAAAAGCCCTATCCCCAAATCTCTTCAAAATAAGCCTTTTCTGTCTATAATTTCCTATAATGTAGCTATTGGCAGCATTCTTAAGATTCTTAGTTCTCTTGTTTAACTGGAAAGATTTGTATGGCATGCTCTTAAGATGCTTAAATGGATTTCTGTCTGTTTGTACCACCACCTTAAATCTTTCTGAGGTGTTAACAAAAGATTATAAAGTCATGTCCTTGTCACAAACATATTTAAACTATTTCCCTTGACAGTGCACTGAATTTTATTTATGCCCAGAAGCTATGTCTCAATTTTAGCAAAGAAAATACAATAATCAGAATAAGAATCAGTTTTATTTTAGATTCATGCAGATCCTGGTACCTTTATATCTACCAGTTATCTCACTAGCTTATCTCTCTTATATTTTATTAGACAACAAGAAGACAATCAACAACTTCAACAGTCTGCCTAGAAATATCTTAGCTAGATCTCTTAGGTTAATAGGTACTTTTTCTTTTTTTTCCATGTTACTGCAGGTAATAGTGTTGCTAAACTTTCTGTTACTATAGGACAAAAGCCAGTTTCCTACAGCTCCTAATATCACTGTACTCACTTTCCTTTTAGCTCTCAGTTATTGCCTCCTTAAGGGCCATCAAGCTTTTGCCAAGTTTCTTTAAGGCCATTAACATTACTTCTCTATCAGGTACCAAAACAGCTTCCAGTTACTATTGATATACAGCATACCAGCACAAACCTTAGTGAATCAAAACAACCACATATTTAATTATTATCTGTCATGATTTTGAAGATTGGCTGGGTTAGCTGGGTGGTTTTTAGATCCTCTCAGAAAGCTGCAGTCAGACAATGGCTGGGCCTGAAATCTTCTGAAATCTCTCTCAATTACACATTAATTGTCCCAGCTAAGAAACTCAGAATGAGCTGAGGACAGGAATAATGGGGTCTGCTTGAATACTTCTCTCGGTCTTTATGTGGTCTTTCTATATGATCTCTCCAGAGCCAGATAGAAACCACATCAACTTTTATAACCTAATATCAGAAGACATTAATTATAACATCCACGACATTCTATTTGTTGAAGCAGTCGCAAAGCCTGTCCAAGTTAAAGATGAGAAGAAATAGGAGCCATGTCTTGACAAGGGAGTGGCAAAGTTTTAGAAGAGCATAGGGGTCCAGAAATATTTTTTGAAATACAGTATGTCATGCATCTAATCTGCTTCTAAATTATACACTATTGTCAAGATTTCATCAAAAATTTTTCTTCCTGGGTCATTTATCTTCCTTCTAAAGACCACCTTTCGAAGTATCTTTAGTAAATAACTGTCTGTTGGTAATGGACTCTCAGACTTAATTTACCTGAAAATATTTATGTGATTCTCATACTTTAAAGAAAATGTGGTAAACATAAAATTCCAGAATCACAGTTATTTTTTCCTCAGAGCTTTGAAGGTATTATTCTACTGTATATTGGTGTTCTATTATTGATTTCTATATTGGTTTTTATTGCTGACCTTGAATAATCAATCTATTGCCAGAAACTTTGGTTGCTCTTCTCTACTTATATGTTCCTCTCTTCATCTTTCCTATTCTGTAATTTTGTTGTGAAGTGTCTAAATATCAATACCCTGTTTTAGAAAATTCTACTTTGAATTTATTGGGCTTCCTAAATGTAAGTATGAGTAGCTTTCATTAATTCTGGGAAACTTTCAGCCATTATCTCTTTTCATATTATCTTCCCCAAGTTGTTTTTAACTTCTACTTTAAATTCTCTCATTAGATTTATGTTACATTTTCTCACTCTATATTCCATATTGCAATTCTTCATTTCATATATTTTTCTTATCTTTGTGAAATGTATTATGGGTTATTTCTTATGAGTTCTATGAGAAATTTCTTTTGATATTCCATATTTCTCTCTTCAGCTGTTAAGCTATTAGTTCAACCAATTAAATCTGTTCATTGGATTCCAATATTAATGTATATTTTAGTATATTCTATATATTTACAGATTCCTAATTATTAATATACTTTATTTTTTAATATTTAATTTGTTCTTTTTCTGATATGCCTCCTCAATTTCAGTAGCCTCATATTATTGTATAATTCTTTTTGTATTTTTATTTATTAGCCATATTAAATGTATTTAATTTGTATATATGATAGGGGAGAGGTCATCTACTTTGCTGATCTGTTTCAATAGATTTTTTTTATTTGCTGACTCTCTCTCATGATTAGTTCCTTTAAGAGCTTAATGATACTTTTCTATAACCTCATTTTCCTGAAATTATTTAAAGCCAGTGTCTCAAAGAGGAATTATATTTGTTTGTCATGCTTCTACAACTTTAACCACCATAAAAAGTTAACTAAATTTTCTGCTTATTTTTTGGGGGTGGGGTTAATTATAAAAGTGCATGAATTCTAGACCCAAACCCACATGAGTAAAAGGCCTGAGTTTGGGAGTCTTCAAGTAGCATTCTTCTTCTTCCCCTCTTCTTCCACCTCCTTCTTCTTTAACTCCTCCTTCTTCTCCATTATACCCCCAAGGGTATCACTATATTAGGTGTCTCTGATTTTCACAGTTGCCTCTGATCTGCCCACCATCCTCTTGGCCTCAGATTTTGTATCTTTTTATCCAATTACACAGGCTTCCCACCTGCATTATTTTTTTTTTTATAGAAGATGTTAGGGGTAGGAGTTTATTAATTAATTAATTTATTTTTGGCTGTGTTGGGTCTTCGTTTCTGTATGAGGGCTTTCTCTAGTTGTGGCAAGCAGGGGCCACTCTTCATCACAGTGCGTGGGCCTCTCACTATCGCGACCTCTCTTGTTGCAGAGCACAGGCTCCAGACGTGCAGGCTCAGTAGTTGTGGCTCACGGGCTTAGTTGCTCCGTGGCATGTGGGATCTTCCCAGACCAGGGCTCGAACCTTTGTCCCCTGCATTAGCAGGCAGATTCTCAACCACTGTGCCACCAGGGAAGCCCCCACCTTCATTTTAACTGTCCCGAGTTCAGTGACCCACCCACAGTAGATGCCCATCACTGTTTGCTAAAGTGTCTTTACTAAAGAGAGTCAAGCTCTAGGATCAGCAGAGGCCTCAAAGCCAAAAGCTGGATCCAGTTATAACCTAAACTCCTGGACTGAATCTGTTTTGCAACTTTTGCCTT
The DNA here is from genome assembly GCF_964341445.2 of Mesoplodon mirus. Classification (NCBI taxonomy): domain Eukaryota; kingdom Metazoa; phylum Chordata; class Mammalia; order Artiodactyla; family Ziphiidae; genus Mesoplodon; species Mesoplodon mirus. Next base: position 33,958,483 of record NC_138983.1, read on the forward strand.
TCATGGAATATCAGCTCAAGCATGCATTTCAAAAGCAATATTTTCTATTATATACTGCATTTTTAGGGATGCTATATTAGAATTGATTTATCTGAACATATAAATTGTTACAGGATTAGAAGCACTACTTTTGATATTTGAGCCTTGTGTCTTTGGCAATCCATTTTAATTCTGAATTGATGAAGGCTCTAAAAACTTTAACTCCACCCCATTATATTAATGTATATTTGGTATAGAAAACTTTTTAAGCTCATATCTTAGCTTTGCATTCACCACATTCCTAGTCTCCAACCTATGTATTTATGTTATATTATATTATATTATATATTATTTTAACACAGATCTTTCCGTATGATCTATGGATAGGCCTTTGACTATCATCTTATTTTTGGAAATTTGGGGGACTACAAATCCCTGTTTGTCATCCCCATATTTGCTTTTATAGAAGAATTACCTGTAGTAGTTTCTTACATTTAAGCTACATTTAGCTTTTTGAAGTTTTATGTCTTCAGGAGCCCAATGAAGACCAATATGGTTCCTTTCAGTAACCAATATCACCTTGAGGTCATCAAAAGCATTGCTTTGGGCCACATATTTTCCTGAAGTATGGCATATAGCCCTCATTTTCCACTTCTCTCAATCCCCCTCCATTTTTATTCAGGCAGCTTTCTTTAGTTTGTAATATTTAGGCCTGCTTATTATGCTGGCTTTTTTGCTTTTCTCCTTTGTGTAATGTTATCACTGCAACTGGATCAGAGCAGCGTGTCTTCATTTATTTTACATTTTGTTTATTTGCCTGTATAAGGCCAAGCTATTTGTTTTGATTATGTACTTCTCTATATTTGGATTTATGGATAGCCTCTAAAGCAAGAAAAATGAAGTAAATGAGGGTTCATTTGTTAAAAAAATTTGGCTCACTTCCACCTCCTAAAGCAGTATAATTCCACTCCGGCAGTATCTCCATTTATTCCTATTCCTCCCCTAGACTTTCTTCCATATGGCTTATCTTTTCTGAGTTTCACTTAGAGACTTAATCTGATATATATGTTGGGGATGAAAGTCATGAATTGCCTTATCTACACACCAGCAGAAATAATTATCATCCTTGAATCTCACCTGGTAAAGCTTGAAATATTTTATCTATCTTTCAAATTTGTCAGAGTTTTACATAACAATTGAATATTGCTATTCCAGATTTCTCAATTATTCCTGTTAACTCTTTAGTTACAAATTTAAGAGGCAAACTCTCAATATCCCCCTGGTTCTTGTTTACCTCTGGGGTAAGTACTCTGTTTGGTTTTTAAACTCTCATCTGTTTTCTTCCATTTAATCACTTTGACTCCCAGAAACCCTAGTGACAATTGAATTAGCTCCCATTTTTTTGGTTCCATGTCAAATAGTAGTTGGTTTTAAATATACCTCATTATCTTTTTTGTTTTTGGTTCCCTTAACCTCTGAGATGTTTATATTTTATTTTATTTTTTAATAGATTTTATTGGAGTATAATTGCTTCACAATACTGTGTTAACACAATACTGTGTTAGTTTCTGTTGTACACCAAAGTGAATCAGCCATATGCATACATATGTCCCTAGATCCCCTCCCTCTTGAACCTCCCTCCCATCCTCCCTATCCCACACCTCTAGGTCATCGTAAAGCACCAAGCTGATCTCCTTGTGCTATGCTGCTGCTTCCCATTAGCTAACTATTTTACGTTCGGTAGTGTATATATGTCGATGCTAATCTCACTTCCCCCCAGCTTCCCCCTCCCACCCTGTGTCCTCAAGTCCATTCTCTATGTCTTTATTCCTGCCCTTCAACTAGGTACCATTGTTTTTTGATTCCATATATATGTGTTAGCATATGATATTTGTTTTTCTCTTTCTGACTTACTTCACTTATCAAAAAATCTAGAAACAATAAATGCTGGAAAGGGTGTGCTGAAAAGGGAAACCTTCTGCACCGTTGGTGGGAATGTAAATTGATACAACTGCTATGGAAAACAGTATGGAGGTTCCTTAAAAAACTAAAAATGAGATGTTTGTATTTTAAAAATGCTTATTGGCTCACCAGATCAACTGACCTCTCTCATTCTTCCTTCTTTCCTTCTTTCCTCCCTCCATGCTTCTTTGTTTCTTTTTTTTTTTTAATTAAAAAAATTTATTTTGGCCACACCGCGTGGCTTGTGGGATCTTAGCTCCCTGACCAGAGAGTGAATCCAAGGCTTTGGCAGTGAAATGGAGTCCTAACCACTGGACCACCAGGGAATACCCCCACCCTGCTTCTTTCTGTCCTTCTATCCATCTTTCCCTTCTTTTCTTTCTTTCTTTCTTTCTTTCTTGTATTCATTCTTTATTCTTACTTTTGATTCTAAGACTAAAACATTTTTCATACTATTCTAGTTACTCATTGAGCAAACTTGATTCCCAGAGAGAGAGAATCACAGGCACAAAATTTAAATTGCCCATTTTATATTTTGTGTTTGTAATTTCACTCAGGTTTATTTATTTCTCAGTCAAAGAAAATAAATTATATTCTGTAAAATAAGAACAGTTGGTTCTTTTTATCTTTTCACTGACATAGCCCATCACTTTTGTGTTATTAAAATCATAATCAGTCCTGCAAAGGAGTTTATTAACACTAAACCGATCTTACAAGAAATGTTAAATGAACTTCTCTTAAGCAGAAAGAAAACGTCACAGCTACAAATAAAAAATTATGAAAGAAAACAGAATCTCACTGGTAAAGGCAAACATTAATAAAGATGGTGAATCAACCACATATAAAGCTAGCACAAAGGTTAAAAGACAAAAGTAGTAAAATCATCTATATCTACAATAAGTAGTTAAGGGATACAAAAATAAAAAGATGTAAACTATGATGTCAAAAATATAAAACATTATTGGGGAGTGTAAAAATGCAATGTTGTTAGAATTCATTCAAATTTAAGAGATTATCAACCTATATATTGATATATAAATAGATAGATATAGGTATATAGTTATATATGACATATGAACCTTGTGATAACCATAAAACAGAAATCTGTAACAGATACACATACAAAAAAGAGAAAGAAATCCAAACATAAAACTAAAGATTTTCATCCAATCACAAGGGAAGAAAGTAAGAGAAGAAAAAGGAAAAAAAGAGAACTACAAAAACAACCAGAGAACAATTAACAAAAAGGCAGTAAGTACTTTAAATGTAAACAGACTAAACATTCCAATCAAAAGACATAGGTTGGATGACAGTTAAAAGCAAGACCCATATATATGCTGCCTACAATAGACTCACATTAGATCCAAAGACACACACAGACTGAAAGTGAAGGGATGGAAAAAGAAATCCCATGCAAGTGGAAACAAAAAGAAATCTGGAATAGCAATACTTATATCAGATAAAATAGATATTGAAACAAAGATTTGTCTTAGCAATATCTTTTTGAATCTGTCTCTTTAAGCAAGGGCAACAAAAACACAAATAAACAAATGGGACTACACCAAACTAAAAATCTTTTGCACAGTGAAGGAACAACAAAACAAATGGGAAAAGAATGGGAAAATATATTTGCAAATAATATATCCAATAAGGGGTTAGCATCCAAAATATACAAAGAACTCCTACAACTCAACATTAAAAAAAAAAAAAACCTGATTAAAAAATGAGCAGATGGGACTTCCCTGGTGGTGCAGTGGTGGGGAGTCTGCCTCCCAGTTCAGGGGACACAGGTTCAATCTCTTGTCCAGGAGGATCCCACATGCTGCAGGGCAACTAAGCTCATGCACCACAACTGCTGGGGCCCGTGCACTTGGAGCCTGTGCTCTGTAGTGGGAGAAGCCACTGCAATGAGAAGCACTCTGCAGCAGGAAGTGGCCCCCGCTCACCACAGCTAGAGAGAGGCCTGCATGCAGCAGCAATAACCCAATGCAGTCAAAAATGAATAAATGAATAAATAAATAAATAAAATTTTAAAAGTGTGTAGAGAACCTGAATAGACATTTTTCCAAGGAAGACATAGAGATGACCAATATTCCCATGAAAAATGCTAAATATCACTAATTATCAGGGAAATTCCAATCAAAACCACAATGACATATCACCTCATATCTGTCAGAATTGTTATTATGAAAAAGACAGCAAATAACAGTGTTGGTGAGGTTGTGGAATAAAAGGAACACTAGTATACTGTTGGTGGAAATGTAACCTGGTATAGACATTATGGAAAATGGTATCAAGGTTCCTCAAAAAATTAAAAATGGGACTACCATCAGATCCAGCAATTTCACTTCTGGTTATATATTTCAGAGGAAATAAAAACACTAATTCAAAAGATGTATGCACCTCTGTGTTCATCAAAGCATTGTTTATAATAGCCAGGATATGGAAACAACCTAAGTGCCCATCAATAGATGAATGGATAAAGATGTGATATATATATAGTAATAACTTTGTATGGTAACAGATGCTTACTAGACTTATCGTGGTGACCATTTTATAATGTATATAAGCGTCAAAGCACTATATTATGCACTAGAAAATAATAATATATCAGTAACATCGTATGTCTACTATATTTAAATTTTTTTAAAAGTCCTACAATCTCATTCAGGGCTTAGGAGATTTTATTCTTTCTCCCGGCATTTGTACCTCGGTTTAAAAAAAAGATAGAAATTTCCATCCCTTTGGAAATGCTGAGAAGAAAACTTCTATCTTGACCTCTTGTTTTCCAGTCATATTTATTTGATTGTAAAATCCAGAGGAAAAATCATCATGACACATATGTGTTGTAGCTTACTTTTGGGTCTATTTTTTGGTGTCTTCCTGTTTTTTAGCCTGAAATCATTCTCCAGTGATTCATGGAGAAAGCCCACTTGGGCTTTTTTTTCAGCAGTCTTGACTCTGCTCTGTGTATGTATGTGTAGATAATTTCAATTCAATAGAGGAACTGTCAAAAGTCCATTTTGTCCCTGAATCTTGTTAAATTCTCCAGGTAAATCACAGCAACAACCATCTTGATCCTTAGATCCTTCCTCTGTTTCTCCATTTGGATCCCTCAGAACTCCCACAGAATCTTTTAAGAATGATAAAATCCTTTATAACATTAAATGTCTACAAAATCCCTTGAAAATCTATTATCATTATGGATTTGAATGATAAATAAATGTAGAAGTTATTCAAGTTGTTAAAGTTCTTTTTAAAGGGAAGGAAAATGGGACTTGAAGAGGTGAAGTAACCCACCAGAGTTTACAGAGATGTCATGTCGCAGAGCTGAGGCAAGAACTAAGATCTGTTAATATAAAATTACACTCCAGGAAAATTGTAAACCCTTAAAGTGCATTTAAGTAATTGAGCTGAAGAGTATGGTGCATTAGACCTAGAAATCTGAACATTCACAGTCAATTCCTCAGGTGGTAGCTGTCAAGATGTTTGACACTGCCATTTTCAAGCTTCCTTGCTGCCAGTGATCCCAAGGCTCTGTGTCTCCCTAGGCCAAGGACACTCATGCAAATGACCCACTTAATGTAAGGAAGCCAACTTTTGACCATTGTTTTCAAAGGAAATGTGAAGAAGTTTAAGTAGAGAAATGTGAGCTAATCACTGCTTTAGCTACAGGGAACAGCTAAGAGTTTTTCACAGTGTTAATGAGATTTTTAACACTGTTCTTCCTTTGTTATTTGTCTTGCTTGTTCTACATTAACTCTTTTTTAACCACATTAGAGAGGCTTGGAAATTACTTGATGAAACACCCATCTATTCTGGTAAAAGTGCTTTTCATGATTAGATTTCTAGCTGTGTGATTTTGTTTTCATTGTACTCCATCCAGTGCAATAATCGGAAAGGTCATGAGAGTAGTTCTTTCTAGACCAGCCAACGTTACAAAGCTGACAAAATGCTAGAAGTGGATTTTGTCATATGTCCCTGATACAAAAGAATCAGCAATGCTGTTCTCTTTAGTAACAACAGTTAGTATAAGTTTATTCCAAAGAAACACATATGATAATTAATGATCTAGAGATGGTCAGAAATGTGCACAGAAATGAGAGTTTATTATGATCAAAGCTACATTTTGTCAAAAAGCTTAGCAACTTTTGTTCTTCATGACCCAATGTTTAGAAATGTGCAGTTGCCAAGGCAGCTGTACAGAGCATCTGCTAAATAAATCGTGCAGAGCCGAATGTGGGAAAGTAAATTGAAAACTCGATTCAGTTACAAGGAATGAGTCCTGTGAGATTGTGGGAGCTCAGCTAAGCCATCTCTGTAGGGCTTTTGTCTGGTGATGGAGCTTGAACTTCACTGGGAAGGCAATCAGGAAGCGATGATGGCTGTATTGTGGGGTAGATCAAGGGCAGGCTGGAATCCACAAGCATGAGCTGGAATCTTACAAGATGTTAGGAAACTCTTAAGAGATGCAGAGCTGAGAGAACAATGCAGAGATGATATGTAGATATATATAAAGACAGGGAAATCACATACAAAAAATAAACTGGCCTCATTAATCTCAAACAGGGTTGGACTATTCATATTTTTTTCATGTACTGTACACTAAATGGTATATAAGACTAGAAATTCTAGAAGATACTACTGTTGGCTTATTTTTTTGAAAGAAATTGATCTCTCAGGGGTCATTAGACAAGATCAAACTCTTGTGGGTGATTAATGGGTTTCTCTGAAAAAGTGGATATTTCTGCTGTTAATTATGTATTCTAGGAAGAGATCAGGGGCCAAAACACAAGAACTGAGGAAGGAAGGAAGAAAAACACTCTCTTATAAAGCACTGATACTGACATTGACACTGGAGATAGAAAAAAGTTTGACAAAATCTATGAAGAGGCAGCCCTGTTCTCAACAGGATCACAATGGCAGTGGCACTGGACGTGTGGGCTTCAGTAGTCACTGTAAATTACTCTTCTTGTGTGTTATAGTTCTTTCCTTATATTTAAATCTGTAATAATATCTCATCACAATTTACCATCAGGTCTTAGCTGTTATTGTAAGTAATTAAATCAAAGGTCTGTGACCTACTTGGTACCAGCCTGAGGAAAGATAGGTGTCCAGGAACTTTAGAAAACAAGTCCCATGAAAAGAGCAAAGGCCTATGGAGAAAGTATGCAGCAGCCATTGGAGCAGAGGGCCCCATCCCCAGGACAGGTTTGTGACAGATGGGAGCATCCTCCTGTTAATCCAAGATGTACTTAACAGGTAGCTGTGGGAACACATAAGTAACCAGCAAAACAAGACTCCCCACAGTAAAGCAGGAGGAAAGAATGTAGTAATAATAATTTAGTTTATGAAAAACAATAAAAAACCATTAAACTGATAAAATAGTTGATATAAGATTCATATTATAAAAAACTGAGTCACTAAAATTGGGTCATTCTAGAATTATTCATTTGAAATGAAAATTCATGTGCCACAATGAAAGTATGACAGCTAAAGCATGAACAAAAGATTTTTTTAAGGGAAAGCAGAACACTAACTTCATATTTTGTGAGAACAGGAGCAAATGTATTAAATCTCTTAACTGACATTAAAGGGGAAAGTATTTTAAATTCAGAGGAGACAACATTAGACTGTGCATCTGAGCCAATTTGTCCTCATTCTGACACTTCTTTGGGCATACGGATCCAAAAATCTAGACAAACTGCCCAAGGATCCCTACATTTTTTCCTGAAATGGACAAGGCAGCCTGCTGACGGCTAGATGCTTGTTTGAAACTGCTTGGATGCACAACAACTGTGATGCCTATGGGATATCACATCCCGAGTTTGTGTTTGCCAGCTATACTCAGCCTGTCTGAATAGAAGAAGATTAAAGAAAGGTTTTCTTGCCTGGGCTTGTCTGACAAATCACATTCCTGGACTGATCTTCTTGTAGAAGCTGCAGTTATGTTTAGATCAAGGACTAAAAGCACCTATTCCCACCACAACAACCTTACATTCAGTTGGATAGCTGCTGTGACAGTTCCTCTTTATTTGTCCATTCATCAAATATTTACTGAGTGCCTATGATGCTATGCTGGCTACTGGGAATACAGATGGACAGATCCTCATTTGTCAAGGAGCCCAGCCCAGTGATGAGGGAGGGAAGCAAACAATTACAATAGATCCATCAGTAAAACTGCTTGACCCTGAGCAGCTGAAGGGTACTGTTTAATCCCATCAAGATGCTATCATTGTCTGCTGCTGTCACAGAAGAGGCTTTTATCATGTGGAGAGTGGGAATGAAAGTCTTTAGAGGGAAAAAAAATCAAGATGCTGATGTGTGATGGAGACTTTTTTTTTTCACATCGATCATGTTTAATATGTGGAATTGAGTTAGGAAGCTCAATTTTTTTTTTTTTTTTTTTTTTTTTTTTGCTTGGGAGACAGCATAGGCATTAAACAGATTTTATAAAGCAGTGATAGGATGTAAAGGCGGGCAGGCACCACTCCTCTCCCTAACACCCAAGGCAGACATTTCTAATAGAGCCCACATACATAATTTCCCCTTTCCAATAAACTGCTCCCAAGCTGTCACCACCAGCCATCAGGCTCCCTGTGTGGAACAAAGCTTTTCTCTATTTCTCTTGAAGTAACTGTGTTTTCTGGTATGGTGGAAAGAGTCTGTCTTAGTTTGCAGTCTCTCTGAAATGTTCTGAAAGAGAGATAACAACATTATTCCAACAAGACCTTGAGCCAACTTTTGGTTTGGCTTTAAAAATTTCCAGGGGCGGGGCTTCCCTGGTGGCACAGTGGTTGAGAGTCCGCCTGCCGATGCAGGGGACACGGGTTCGTGCCCTAGTCCGGGAAGATCCCACATGTTGCGGAGCGGCTGGGCCCGTGAGCCATGGCCACTGAGCCTGCACGTCCAGAGCCTGTGCTCCGCAATGGGAGAGGCCACAACAGTGAGAGGCCCACGTACCGCAAAAAAAAAAAAAAAAATTTCCAGGGGCTATATTTGAGCTGTTACCTAGTGTCCTGTCAGTCTATTCTAGCTGAGTGAGCTTAAGATTGAATTCCAAGTGAACCCTCTTTTGCTTTCAGCATTTCTCAGATAAATAATAGGGTAATGGTATTTTTATCTGTATATATACGTAGTTCCACTATTCAATGATTTTTTTTCCTCTAATCATATTTAATACTTGGTGCATGTATCATTTCCTTAGAGACATGTTCCTTGATCAACCTGTGTGGTGAAATCATATTTTCTATCCTTTGTTCTGCCGTATTTTTATTCATAATACATGACTTTTTATACATTAACATCTTTTCCACTCAAATACAGCTCATGAGGGCAAATAATTTTATGTCTTATTCACCATGTAACCTTAGTACCTACAATTAAACCTGTCAAATATTTAATGCTTAATTGAAATATGAAACAATTGTGAGAGGCAAGCATGGCACAAGCATAATTTTGATGAGAAAGCAAAATCAGAGGGTCTCTTGGCTTGATTAAAGTACACACGGTAAACAGCAAAATCCCTGCACCTCTGCTACCTTCATTTTGGTGCCTCCAAAGCTTAAGTTTACGTGGTGCTTGTTAATAGCCTGTTCTCACTCAAATGAGGTTGATAAGTAGATACAACCAGAGAAAATCCAACAAAACCTAGAATTTAGAAAAAACTGTATGATATACAGAGAAATCTGAAAAGAACTCAGAGTCATTACCTTTTAAAAAGGGACTAGCACTTTTACGGCTAGCCATAACATGAGTGGTGCATGCAAGACCCTACAGGATTCATTAAAGCTCCTTGAAAGCTCAACAGCTCACAGAACTAATAAAAATTTCAGAAGATTTCTTTTATGCTTGATCACTCATCAGTTAATTCTCCTAAACTATTTCAGTTCATCTTTTATTTGCTTGACACCTACTGTCACAGCAATCCATTTAATTGACATTTTCCTTAATGAACATTCAAGAGAAGCACTTGAAAATGAATATTATTTTCTTACTTTCAACTACCTTATTTTGTCCTTGCAAGTTTATTCCCGGTTTTCCTGTTTTAAAATAATTATGATCCCCATTTAAAGGAATTCTAAATTTCAATATTAAATTTGCTGTATTCTATGAAATAATAAAATGATAAAGGAAGACTTTCACATATACCTAGGATTAATTTAGAATTGCACATGCCTGTTTTTATGAATATGTAATAAAGGTATATATGTTCCAGTTGCCTAAGTTACATAAATATTGTTAAGTTGCTAAATTGCTTGACATGAGTTTTTGAATTTCTGGCTTTACCAGAACTATCAACAATTCAGTTGGTTAAAAGCAGAATTTGTAATACAGCAACCTTGAGATCTCTAAAGCAGCAAATAAAAAAAGTTTCACCCTCTAACAGATATCTCCTCCAACCAAACTCAATAGCAACACAACCTTCCTCTAAAAGTGTCCAAAACACAAAGCTAACACAATACGGGCTTAAGCTCATTGCAGTGACACCAGATATACTGTTTACCCAGAGTTCTTTCAATTTCATTTACTTTTTTAGAATTGAGAGAGGTGAGTAAATCACCAACAAGGCTAAAACTGTCTCCAATATATTCATTTCTACCCTTCTTTTGAACACTCAGAAAGTTAGTAAATTGCTCAGTAGTGAATTGTTTCCCAATTTCCCCTGTGAACCACTTTTCAGGCAGTGATACAAGCTCTATTTACAGCATACGCTGGACTTCAAATTTTCAGAATAGAGTAAGTCTTGAGTGTCCTTGTTCTCATATATTGATTACAACAGAATGCCAAAACAAATTATGAAGTCAGCAAAATTTGTCCTGAGAATTTTTTTAAAGTAGAGATTGGCCTATGTTCCTTCATGGAGTGGTGGATTTAGGCCAAATCTCTACTGGAAGAAAAGTTTGTGCTTCCGCTACTTGAGTTCAGAGACCACTACAACTACTTAATAGGCATGTGAATCTGGGCAAGGTGCATAAGTTCTTTGTGCCACTGTTTTCTCCCTTGTAAAATGGAAATAATAATGTTTACCTCATAGGATGGTATGCAAATCATTTAATAAATATGAAGTGCTTAAAATGGTGTGTTGCATTCTATACTTTTATGTGAGGATTTGCTATTACTATTGCTCAGTACACGCACACACATATACACATAAATGCTCTCTTTCATTACTATCGGCATGAATTGTGTTTGCTTTCCTCCTTTTAAAAAATGTTCCATTTCTTCCATTAATCTTGTTAATAATTAACTTGATATACTAATTGATGCAAATAGATTTTCAGATAAAGCCTTGATGTCTGTAAACCTTCCACGGTTCTCAGCTATTGAGACATTTAAACTTCTCAGCCTAACTTGCAAAAGCCTTGGTACAATTGTTGCCTTTTATTTTTATTCCTAGATATTTACCCACTCTCTAACTATGACAAAATTCCTCTTTCCTTAGGAGTTCTTGCACATCGTATTATCTATATTTTGGTTTTACTATTCCCTCTCCCATAAATATCTGTCTTATTCTTCCCTATCCTTAAGCGCCCAACTCAAATTTCACTCTGGTCCTAAAGCCTTCCCAAAATTCCCCAGTAAATCTGATTTGTTTTATGTTTCATCATAGTTCCTTTTTTTGTTTCCTTTTTAGTATATATCTTTTACATACCTTACTGTGGAAAGATTTACACACAGTGAAATGTATAAATCTTAAGTATACAATGTGATGAGTTTTGATAAGTGCAGATACCCATATAACCCACACTCCTATCAATTCACAGAATATTCCCATCATCCCAGAAAGTTACCTGAGCCCCTTGCTGGTTCTCAGGCAACTTCTGTTCTATGTCCATCACTCTGGCTAGTTGTGCCTGTTTTAAAACTTCATAGGAATGGGATCCCTTTTGAGTATGTTGCCTACGAGTTAAAGCACTGTGCATATAGTCATAACCTAGAGGTTAGACAGCACAATATTCAACATACTTTAGGTAAGAAATTGATAAGAATTTGAATTAGGAAAGAGGCAAAGGTTAAGGAAATACTAGAGGAGTTAAATTATAGGGCTCTAGGTAAAATATCTATTGGAGAAAATTCTGAGGGACTCAAAATTAAGGATGACTTATTGGCTAATTGAATTTTCAGTTATTGATTATATCACATGTTAATATAGATCCTCTTTATTTGCCACAAACTATTGAAGTATTACTTCTCCGTACAGCCCTTATGAGAGTAGTATTTAAGAAAAGGAGGATTCAGCTCAGCAACTTGAACTGGAAAAGAATGAGAGGTACAGGAGGCAAAGCACAGATGCTTTCTCAAGAACTCATCAGAAGCAGAGAATTAGAGGAAGATAAACACCCAAAGGTAGGAATTGTTAGGAAAAATTTCCAATTCCCTACCACATAAAATGTTGGGTATTTAAGCCAATTTCAGTAGATACTGATGGTCCCAAGAGTATAAAATTAATAAAATCCTGGAAACTGACAACTGGTTTACCTCAAAAGATAGTTTTCTCACTAGTTGAGTCACATTTATCTTTATCCTGGTCACTCTGATTCTTGCTTTTCTGAATCATTCCACAATTTTTACCCCAAACCCCTTTAAGCTACCCTTCTTTCACTGTTATGTTATTGTTTACACTGTGTTATTGAATCTAGTTTGGATAGCACAAAGCCAGGTATAGCATAGTCTATCCATTTTTGAATCGAATCATATTATAACTGTTATGTTTTGAAGACAGCAGCTTCACCTAATGTTGCAATTTTAATCAAGTAAGGCAGACTGACTGTTTAAATAGTCATTTCTCACATTGCTCCCCTCATACACACTTTGTACTTAGGTGTCAGAATTTAACCTACATTTCAGATGTGCCTGTATTCACCCAGGAGTCATGAAAGATAAACTTAAGACCTTGAGAAAAGCATTAAGCTGAGTCTGGAGAGTACTTACGATTTCTATTCAGTGTCTACCTAAAGCACTCCAAGGAAATTCCCATGAAAACAGCTTGAATCGTGTGTAGAGACCTTATTGTATTAGGTTTCTACTGCTGTGTAACAAATGACCACAAACTTGTGGTTTAACACAACACTCATATGCTATCTCACAGTTCAATAGTTCAGAATTCCAGGTGGACTTGACTGGGTTCTCTGCTTAGGGTGTCAGTCGGCTGGGTTGGGTACTTACCTTGAGGCTCTGGGGAAGAATGTACTTCTAAGCTCATTCAGGTTGTTGGCAGAATTCAGTTCCATGTTCTTGCTGAGTGTTGACCTAGGACTGCTCTCACTGTCTAGCGACAGTTCCAGGTCCTTGCTTTGTGCCCCCTCCATCTGAGCAAAGCAGAAACTCCCTCATATTGAATCCCTTTATTCAGTCTGACTTCCCCTTCTACTAGCACCCAAGGAAAATGCTCCACTGCTAAAGGGCTCCTATGAAAGTTAGACCAACCTAGATATAACCTTCCTACCTCCTAGCTTACTCTCTTACTTATCTTACTTCCACCAAGATAATCTTACTAAACAGATTAGTAAATTTAATTGTATCTAAAAATCAGTTTTACTATATATGTAACCTAATCACTGGAATAACACAAGATGGCAAAGTTAGTGGGGTCAAGTTTAGAATTCTGCCTACTACAAGTATTTTAAAGGGTCCAAGTTCCATAGCTTAATCCACAGTGCACATTATTTTATTGCCACTAAGTTGGTACTATTTGTTTACTATCTCTATAAGTAATTGGCATTTGCCACAGTATATCATGTTGGCAAAATACAGAAAATTTTCAAATTCCTTCTTTGGTGTATTGTGGGAATGAAAGAAATTAAAAAAATTAACATTTACAACCACAGACCCTAAATGTTTGAAGATTACACATATTCAGATTATGGCTAGTGATCACTTAGCTTGATTTTTAAATCAAGATTTAAAAAGTAGGTAAATGTTGACTGTATTCAAGTAATCCACTTTGAAGTTCATGCATGCATTTCTTTTTTAGAACCTTTGGGTGTATTTTAAACACAGTGTTATGTATGCCCAGTAATGTCTTTTTCCCTTACTTCATTGCATACTTTATTTTCTATTTTAATCACAAACTATAGACTCTATAGTTAACTTTGAATAGTGGTTTGCATAATCCTAACACCAAACCCACCCACAACTAACAAATATATAACACAACCCAGAAAACTCTTATGAACAAGATTCAAATCCAACCCCAAAACAAGTAAAAGGGAAATTCCAAAAATACTTTGAGCCAAAATGACATTACTCATATGGATAATTAAGTTCAGAAGTGTATGTACCTAGGAAAATTAACATAAATGCAGCAAGAACCTCCTTATCCAGTTGCTTTGAGCAATCTCAAACCTCTGAAAATCCAGCCCAATAGAACATTTACTTATTCTTGCTGTTCCAAAAAAAAAGGTCCACGGAGTCCCTACTTTCAAAGAGTTCAAAGTTTAGCAGAAGAGACACACATTATATAAATAATTAGGAAATTATTAATCATCAGTATAATAATGGTAATTATTTGATATGTGTAATATGGGCTAGTTTTTTAAATTATCTGAGCCTCAATTTACATATCTGTGAAACAGGAATTACAAAACATATTTGGCCTCAATTTACATATCTGTGAAACAGTAATTACAAAACATATTTGGCAAAGTTTGTATTAGGACCAGAGATAAAATGTATAAAATGTTTGACATATGGTAGGCACTCACTAAGTAGGAAGTATTAAATCATTTTATTACTAACTATATTTTAAAATATTCTTTGAGAGAATAATTAACCATTAGTTTAATAGAAAAACTATACTTGTAAAGAATTTCTATAATTGTAACAATTAATAAAGAATTGTAATAATTTTAAATTTTATAATAAAATCTAATACTCCATATTTTACATTATCCAGAGCACATATAAATACATTCACTCTGCTGATCACTCTGGGCCATAGATTGAAAAATTTCCATGTAAGAAGCAGCCTAATCAAAACTGAAGCCTACAATATAGATCTTCTGACTAATTTTCATTTTCTAAAGCTAGAACATATCACATCCAGTAGACAGTTCAACAGTTTATTCATTTTACTTCAGGGTTAGCTTCTCTGGAAATAATAGCTTCTTTCTTTAGGTGTCTATACTTTTCTTAAAGTCTTTTGCCATTGAGAAATTACATTCCTGCCACAATTCCATATTGTGTTGAATTTATCTATCAACCTCTCTATCTATCTGATAAGAATATATATAAATTATATTTTTAAAGGATATATATTTAAAGGATAAAGAATATAAACCATATATATATATATTATATATGTATTTTATATATGTGTATATATATATATATATATATATATATATACACATATATCTCCTTTAAATAGTCATCCCTCTGTATCCACAAGTTCTGCCCCTGCAGGTTCAACTTACTGTGAATTAAAAATATTCATAAAAATTTCAGAAAGTTCCAAAAAGTAAAGCTTGATTTTGCCACATACTGGCAATTATTTACATAACATTTACATTGTATTCACAGCTATTTACAGAGCATTTATATTTTATTAAGTATTGTAAGTAATCTAGAGACAATTTAAAGTATATAGGAGTATGTGCATAAGTTATGCAAACACTATGCCATTTCATATAAGGGACTTGAGTGTCCACAAATTTTAGTATCTGAGGGGGTCCTGGAACCAAACCCTCATGGATACCGAGGGATGACTGTATTTAATATCTGTGTATATCATTATATACTTTTAAAAAGATGTGGGAATGTAAATTGATACAACCATTATGGAAAACAGTATGGAGATTCCTTAAAAAACTACAAATAGAACTACCATATGACCCAGCAATCCCACTGCTGGACATATACCCTGAGAAAACCATAATTCAAAAAGAAACATGTACCACAATGTTCGTTGCAGCACTATTTACAATAGCCAGGACATAGAAGCAACCTAAATGTCCATTGACAGAGGAATGGATAAAGAAGATGTGGTACAAATATACAATGGAATATTACTCAGCCATAAAAAGAAATGAAGTTGAGGTATTTGTAGTGAGGTGGATGGACCTAGAGTCTATCATACAGAGTGAAGTAAATCAGAAAGAAAAAAACAATACTGTATGCCAACGCATATATACGGAATTAAAAAAAAAAAAAAAAGATGGTACTGACGAACCTAGTTGCAGGGCAGGAATAAAGACAGACACAGAGATGGACTTGAGAACACGGGGTGGGAGGGGGAAGCTGGGGCAAAGTGAGAGTAGCATCGACATATATACACTACGGAATGTAAAATAGTTAGCTAGTGGGAAGAAGCAGCATAGCACAGGGAGATCAGCTCAGTGCTTTGCTATGACCTAGAGGGGTGGGATAGGGAGGGTGGGAGGGAGGCTGAAGAGGGAGGGGATATGGGGACATGCATATGCATATGGCTGACTCACTTTGTTGTACAACAGAAACTAACACAGTATTGTGAAGCAATTATACTCCAATAAAGATCTATTAAAAAAAGATATATGTTTATATATAATCCATCATATATTTATAAATAAATGTTTTATATATGTATATATATATTAAATATATGTGTATATTTTAAGAACTCCCTATGGACCCTCCCATAAATCCACATACATTTCCATATAGTTCATATGTTAAGTCAAACTGTCTTAAACACATCCTACCAATTTGAAACATATGTATAGATTATATAAGTCTGGTTTTGGTTGGTAGGTAGGTAACACAATTCCTCCTACCTTACAGGAGTTGCCAGTGACAGCCATAAGGTAACAAGGTAACTTTACCTAAGTTGTTCCCCTTATATGATACAGAGAATGAATACTGCCTAAAATGTTAGGGGTCTCCGCCAGATTCTAAAAGACTACTTGAAAAGGCAAGAATAATGGAAAATTTAAGATGACAAATAGGAAAATTGAACAAACTAGTTCAACCAGAGGATTTGAATGTATTTCTGGGAACTAAGAGCTCTAAGTCAGGTGGGATCTGAGCTTTTTAGTACAACAGTGGGAGTATGAACCTAGGAGTAATTTTCGTTTAAAATGCCAAGAATATACAGCACTAATGCTAGTTATCACAGCAGTGGTCATGGAAACTTTTCACTTCAAAATTACAGCTCCACACACTGTAAAAAGTGTGAGTATAACTTACTGCTCCTACTTGCTCACAGCTCCTCACTCTTTAACCCTTTTTAATCTGTTTCCAAATGTCCCTCTTGAGAAATGGTCATCTTGAGTTTTACTGGTGGTCATCTTTCTAGCAATTCAATTGAAAAAGAAGTTTATTGAGTACATTCTGTAATCTCAGGGCTCTGAATACAGAGTAGAAAAGGGCAAGAAAACTTGTTCTTAAAAAACAAACAAACAAAATACTCTTCAATGAGGAACATAATATCATATGATTTCACATATACAGAACTCTAGCAAGTGCAAACTAATTTAGAGGAAGAGAACAGCTAAATGGTTGCCTGGCAGGAGGCTAGAAGGGGCCAGAGGGAGGAATTACAAAGAATCATTAGAGCAGTTTTTCTGCTGATGGATATGTTAATTTTCTTTAAAATGGAGATTGTTTCATTGTGTTTACGTATGTTCACATTTTGTGCCAATTCATGGTTTGTCAATTATTCCTCAGTAATAAAGCTGTAAAAACCATTATGACCATGTGAATACATCTCTCAGGCCTTCTCCAGGGCTTTGGAAAAGCTCTGTTAAAGTGAACACTTCTGGAACTTTACTTCCTTAGATTTACTTTAAACCTATAATGTTTATGAGATACAGCTAAACTTATACAGAGCAGTGTCTTATTCCTCAAATGAGATAAGAGTGTGATCATAAAGCCCTATGAGGACAGGGAGGTTTTAATGCTTGTGACTGCACAACAGTGTTTATAACTGTGTGGCCAGAGAGAGAGTCAAATGTTTGATGGAATAAATCAGCTCATCTCTCATGATAATCAATAAGGGCTTGGTGATCAGAAGTTCATCTGCTTATCATTAAACAGTTAAATTCCTCTAAAAGAATAGGTGCAGCTAAATGATTCATCACATCTTAAATATGAGAAAACCTAGAGATCCATTTCTACTACTTCATTTTTTTTCTCGAACTTCTGAGAAAAGTAGGAGAAAGTGTGAGGAATGAAGAAAAGAGGTATTTCTCAGGAGTAAGTGAGAGATGGGCTTGAAATAAAGATCACACCAGCATTATGATCAAAGAGACTAGTGAGACCAAGGAATACACAGGCCTGGGCAGAGCAGAGCTGCACTGTCTGCTGCCATCACGCTCACAGGACTTGCCCTCCTGGAGAAAGAGGCCAAAGTAGTCATCTAGTCCAGAATTCTTTTTTACACAGGTGGAGAAACTGAGGTCCAGAGACTTAGCCAAGTTAACAAGTTCATACATTCCTGGTTCTTTTTATTGTATCTTACTGCCTTTTGTTTTTATCCAGGTTTAGTCTACACTTTGTTTCATTTTTTATTTTTATTTATTTATTTATTTATTTTTGCGGTACGCAGGCCTCTCACTGTTGTGGCCTCTCCCGTTGCGGAGCACAGCCTCCAGATGCGCAGGCTCAGTGGCCATGGCTCACAGGCCCAGCCGCTCCGCGGCATGTGGGATCTTCCCGGACCGGGGCACGAACCCATATCCCCTGCATCGGCAGGCGGACTCTCAACCACTGCGCCACCAGGGAAGCTCTGGTTTCATTTTTTAATGTGTATGCATTTATGTATGTGTATCATTCTAAGGAAAGAACAGAGGGAGCATGTCACCTATAGAAAATTGATCTCGTCACTTTGTCTTAACCAGTTATTTCAATTCTGTATGCAAAATGCCAAGTGGGCAAGGGCAGGAGTGGTATGACCCTTGCTTAAACCTTAGGTCTTCCCCATATTCTCCAAGCTTTTCAACTCATTGGAGGATGAATCTGTAAGCTATTGCCAGCAGCCTGAGAAACCTCAAAGACAAGGATGTTAGATCAGCTAGCCCAGTGAGTATTAGATCGAAAAATTTTCTGCATGTAATACTTCAAATGACATCCTTCTATTTCTATTTTATTAATCTTAATTCAAGTGGATTGTATTGTATGTCACTAAAAAACCTTCTAGGAAGTACTCTGGATATAAATTATGAAGAAGTACGTGGACTAGCCTGGGAGTCAAAAGTCTCATGTCAGTTTTAGCAGTCATTTGGTGTATGACAAGAGGTTTTTGTTTAATGTCTTTGTGCTGTGAGCTTCATTCAAGATAATGAAACATGACCTCTATTAGCCCATCAAATTTGACATTCTGTAATCTAGCATAAAGTGAAAAATAGCCATCTTCTGTAGATTTATAGCAATGTGGAAGACCCTTTTCTCACTGCCCACTGCCCACATCCTATTCCCAAATTCTACTGCTCCATCCACAGTCCTCCACTTCCACCCAACCAAATTCAAGCAGAAATGAATGTAGGACAGACTATTCTATGTTATGACCAAGGCTGGGACTCTTTATGCATGAAACTTGTGGTATGTGTTGGTCTTTGATTATTTCCTTAATGACTTTTCAGGTCATTGAGGGGGTAGATCACAATCACCTACCTGGCTGAATAAAAAAGTATATTTTCAGACTGTATTTGAAGGCCTTTAAAGAAATTGCTTTCTACTTGTTGTGAAATTATTTACAGATAAGCCCTCATCATCACCATTGGAAGCCCTATTATAAAAACAGGAAAACAAAAATTATATATATATATATTTTTTTTTTTTGATGTTGGGGGTAGGAGTTTATTAATTTATTTATCCATTTCTGCTGTGTTGGGTCTTCGTTTCTGTGCAAGGGCTTTCTCCAGTTGTGGCAAGTGGGGGCCACTCTTCATCGCGGTGCGCAGGCCTCTCACCATCGTGGCCTCTATTGTTGCGGAGCACAGACTCCAGACGCACAGGCTCAGTAGTTGTGGCTCACGGGCCTAGTTGCTCCGCGGCATGTGGGATCCTCCCAGACCAGGGCTCGAACCCGTGTCCCCTGCATTAGCAGACAGATTCTCAACCACTGCGCCACCAGGGAAGCCCCAGGAAAATATATTTAATCATTGGGAAATAATAGCTAAAAACATAGTTAATCAAGAATAAAAATTATTTTTGGCAAGAGACTACTCTAGCAGTTTCTTTTTTTTTTCTCCCACAAATATTTAATCTATTTTTACAAAATATCTGAGAGACTGTTCCATTATTTTGGTTAGCAAGATTAAGTTTGAATGTAGCATCTTGTTCTTTTTCTTAATGTTATTGATTCAACAAATTTATTGATGTCAAATATACATAGATATCATACTTAGGCACTAGACATACAAGGTTGAATAAAGTATGTGTTTTTAGTTCAAGTTCAGTCTACAGTGTAAGAAGCAGGACTCTAAATAGAAAATTACCAAACACAATTAAGGCCCAAATAGAGGCTTTCACCAGGTGTTACTGAGAACAGAGAACAGGTGGCAATTAAATCTGTTTGAGGGAGAAGGACAATTTCACAATGAAACTGGTTTTGTTGAATAAGAGATTTTCCCCATAAATAGTGGGAGTTTCCTTGGAGGGAAGAGCAGAGGAAGCATTCCAGATAGAACAACTGGAGCAGAGACATAAAAACGGGAAAGCCAATAGATACAGTTAGAGAATAAGTGATAATTTGATGTTGTTGGAACTTAAGCCTAACCAAAAGAAGTATCATGGAAAAGCTAATGAATTAGATAGAGACAATGTCTTAAAAAATTTATATGTCAAACTAAGGAATATGGATATAGTGACCCATGCTAATTTTTAACACAAACTTCTGGACATAACATGGTTTTGTTTGCCCAGTGTCTGACTCCTTCCTCCTCCATTTTTTTCCTAATAAAATAATTACCATTTATTTTAAAGACCAAATTCCCTCCTATATTCAGTCAATATTATTTGGCTACAGATGACTCCACCCCTCCATCCCCCAACCAAGAACGAGAATATAACCTAGGCCTGCAAGGCTGTGTATTCCTTCTCTTGACTACTGTTGTTAGTTCAAGAATGGATATGACCTGTGTTGGTCCACTAAAAATACATTTCAGAAACATCGCTGTGATGAGTAAACAAGAGAAAATAAAGCCAGAGTCTAATCTAAAGTCATAAATGCCCCTGAGATTTTCAGTTTGTAAGACAATTAAAAAAAAAAAACAAAAACATTTTGCTCAAGCTAGTTTGAATTGAGATTCTTTCATCTGCAACCAAAACAAACAGACAAAAGAACAAGGATTTAATATGGTTATATTTTATAACGTAAGATATGATTTTATTTTAAATATAGACCACTGATATTCTGATGCTAGTTTACAGCAGAGTTTGGAGTGAGAGACTGAAGCCAGAAAAATCAGGTTAAAAGTTATTGTAGAGGGCTTCCCTGGTGGCGCAGTGGTTGAGAGTCCGCCTGCCGATGCAGGGGACACGGGTTCGTGCCCCGATCCCGGAAGATCCCACATGCCGCGGAGCAGCTGGGCCCGCGAGCCATGGCCGCGGAGCCTGTGTGTCCGGAGCCTGTGCTCCGCAACGGGAGAGGCCACAGCAGTGAGAGGCCCGCGTACAGCAAAAAAAAAAAAAAAAAAAAAAAAAAAAAGTTATTGTAGGGCTTCCCTGGTGGTGCGGTGGTTGAGAGTCCACCTGCCGATTCAGGGGACGTGGGTTCGTGTCCCGGTCTGGGAGGATCCCACATGCCACGGAGCGGCTGGGCCCATGAGCCATGGCCGCTGAGCCTGCACGTCCGGAGCCTGTGCTCCGCAACGGGAAAGGCCACAACAGTGAGAGGCCTGCGTACTGCAAAAAAAAAAAGTTATTGTAACAGGAAGATACTGAAGATAATCTTGATTAATGCAGGGGTCCTGGAAATAAAGTTTGGTGCATTGCTTATTTTATTCTACCTTAAATCACTAGCTGTAAGCTCACTGCCTGGCACACACACTATGCCTAATACATGGGTACTGATAGGAGGTATGGGGAGTGGTGAGGAAAAAGTGGAATTTAGCAAAATGCATATATTTTTAGTGAGAACAACTGGTAGATGATAATAGTGTTACATAAATCAGGGAATGAGGAGAAGGAGTTAATAATATGGGATGGGTAAGTGGCTAATAAAAATTGAGTTTTGCACATCTGGGGATATGGCAGGCAAAATTCTAAAACAATCCCCAAGACCCCTGCTCTCTGCTGTACGTACCCTGCTCTCTGCTGTATGTACCCTGTAAAATCCTTTTTCATGAGTGTGGGCAGGACCTGCGAATCTGATGTAATGTTACTCCTGTGATTAGATTAAATTACCTGGCAAAGGTGGAGGATTTTTTTAAATGTAATTAATGTCCCAAATCAGTTATTTTTGAGTTAAGTAAAAGTAGACACCACCCTGGGTGGGCCTGGCCTAATCAGGTGAAACCCTCAAAGAAGAGTGGGGCTTTTGCTGAAAAAGGAGAGGCTCCCTTACTGGCTTTGAAGAAGTAAGCTTTCATGTGATAAGAGAGCCACGTGACTACATGTGAGCACCTTCCACGTGCCAGGCTTTGGGCTTGGACCAGGGAACTCATGGTGGAATACAACGGGAAAGGGTTCCAGTCTCCATTTCCAGGGTCACTTCATTAGTCTAGGCACTTACTATTATTTTCCTAAGATAAGTACTGTAAAATTTAGTTTCTATTTATTTTATGACATTCTTCATATTTTAGTGTGTCCTAATTAACAAAAAAAACCTTAAATTTGCTACTCAACTATGAGTCCCTTGAGGTCAATATTTATGCTTCATTCCTCTTGGTATATCCCAGAGTCCCTCAGAAATACATGGCATTGTATAGATGATCAGTAAATGTTTGTGAAATGTAATGAAATTAGAAGCTTAAAGTAATAAACATCTTTTACAGAAATATAGTTCATTATATATATGTGTATGTGTGCATATATCACACTTCTGTGTTTCTGTGTTCAGTCTTTAGCATCAAAATAGATCCAGAAAACAAGCACTTCTCACTACCTGAAGCAGCTGCTTTCACAGGCCCATCTACATCCTCTCAGCACCCACCTCTACATGCTACAGTCTAGTTATTACGACAAACGTGAATCTCTCCCTAAGGACTATGGACTTGCTATAGGAACATTCTTGACCAGAGGAGGGCAAGCCAGAAATGTCCCTTCAAACAGCCCTCAACCACTGATTGACAAGAATTTGATAGAAATCTTTTCGCAGCTTTCTGACCCCTTAGCTGGAATAACTCTTCTCTATTCCAGGTGCCTACCTCTATCTCCCTTCTATTTGCCCTGAAATATTTACCTCAAAATCTGCTTCTGGAGAAACACAGATAAAGATTGCATCTCTACTGCTACACTCTTGTCCAAACCACCAATATCTCTTATTTGGACTTTTTAAATAATTTTTGCAATTTTCTTCTTGCTTTCAAATTTGCAACCCCTACAAAGTTTTCTGACTTCAGAACACTAGAATGCAGTTAGAATGTTCCCTGCAAACTTGTCAGACCATGTCTCTTCCCTGATCAGAATGTTCATTACACCCCTCATTTATTGACATTAAAGGGTGTGGAAGGCCTTACCGGGTCCGACTCCTCCGTGGCTTCTCCTTCTCCTCCTCCTTCTGGCCACTCTGCGGCGGTCACACTGCTCTCCATGTTGTCCTTCAACAGAGTGGTCACAGTCTTCCACCAATTCCATCAGCCAGGGATTTTGTGCTTTCACTATGACCTGAAATAGTCTTCCCATTTATATCTGACTGATTCTTTCCCTTGCCTATCTCAAGTTTTGTGCAAATGCTATCCTCTCAATGAGGATAGCCCCCATCAGAATTTATTTTTTTGTGATTCACGGGTCACCATTAGAGTTCGTACCTTTTAATCTGCCTCAAAATATATACCTCCAGCCCAGAACTCTCTCCATTTCCATATCCACCAACTTTACTTTTCCATGTAGATGTCTAATAGACATTCAACTCAACACATCCCAAACTGAACTGCTAATTTTACCCCCAAACCTGCTTTCGCTCTCATCTGATGGCAGCTCCACACTGAAATTCAATTGCTCAGGTCAAAAACCTTAAAGTCAACTTTACTTCTCTCTCTTGTAAAAGCCCAGGTCCAGTCTTCCAGAAAATTCTATTAGCTCATTATTTAAAATATATTCACAAATTCACCACTCAGCAGCACACCCATTGTTACCACCAGTTCAAGCCACCGTCAGCTCTCATCTGGTCTCTCTACGACCTTTCTCTGGTTTCTTTGCTTCTGTGTCAAAAAAGAGTAGCCAGAGTGATGATTTTAAGACATAAGTCAGACTATTTACTTCACTTCTCAAAAACCTCAGTGTCAGGGCTTCCCTGGTGGCGCAGTGGTTGAGAGTCCGCCTGCCGATGCAGGGGACACGGGTTCGTGCCCCTGTCCGGGAAGATCCCACATGCCGCGGAGCGGCTGGGCCTGTGAGCCATGACCGCTGAGCCTGCGCGTCCGGAGCCTGTGCTCCGCAACAGGAGAGGCCACAACAGTGAGAGGCCCGCGTACCACAAAAACAAACAAACAAACAAACAAACAAACAAAAACCTTAGTGTCTCTGAGTTTTACTCAGATTATGTAAGTCAAAGTCCTTGCAATGGCCCACAAGACCTTGTATTACTGATTTCCCCATTATCCTTCTGAACATTTTAGCAGTTTTGGTCTAGTTGCTCCCACTTCCTGGAATACACTATTTTTTATTTCTTGGACTCTGGCAAAGTCCCTCACCTTCTTCAAGTAATATTTACCCTGACAACCCTATATACTGCTGCTTCAAAATGTGTCTACTGTTAGCAATACCAACTCAGGTCCCCTCACCTTGTTTTCTATTTTTATTGTTTTTTTTTTAATAGGACTCGTCACCTTTTAGCATGACCATAATTTCATTTTTAACTTTTTAAATGTCTGCCTCCTCCCAATAGAATACAGAGGTTCTATGAAATTTGGAATCTTTGCTTATTTTATTCTTCAGGTTATTCCAAGTAAGTTGAACAGGGAAATAAGTAGTCCATGGAAGTAGTCAAAAAGATATGCTGCATAAATAAATTCACTACGTTTTACGTGTTCATTTTGTTTAGTATATCTCTACCTACTAAAGCTTCCACACTGCGTAATATACATATTATAGTCTATGTGAATGACATCCTTGGTAAAGCTGTAGGCATAGCCTTTGAAGCCCAGTAAATTGTAACATACACAAAATTAAAGATTGTTGTCTATTTTGTTCCCTACCATATCTTCAGATCCTAGAACAATGCCTGGCATATAGTAGACATTCAATAAATTATTTAATAAATGAATAAATGAGTAAAATCGTCCATTAAAAATATTAGGAGAATGCAACTGGACCAAGGTAGACGCCTTAAACATTTTAAATATAGGTCTCCCTGACATTAGCACAGTGAATGAGACACTTAACTATATTCTGTCAAATAATAGATAAAATCAACACACAGAACTTAGTGATTGTTTGTGGCTATAAACATAGTTGGAAGATCAAAAAATCAAGAAAAATAAGCTATAAATTTAATTTTTTTACATTCACATTCTTTCAAACTATACCCTATCATCTTTGACAGCCACAGGGGAAGGGGAAAGGAAAGGGAAGATCAAAGACATAAAATGTCTATTGCTGCACACACGTGGGGGATTGGAATAAGAAAGATTTCATAAGCGAGGGCCACAAAAAAACAGGGTGAAACAGATTTTCATTACATGCTGGTTCTCTGATATAGTCTAGTAAATGCCATGTGGGTGAAACAGGCATTTAGATATCCTCTGTCAAAAGTAAGAAATAAATACCCCAAAACTTGGAAATGACAAGAGAAGACTTCTGAACATTTCTGACAGGGAATGCAAGTATACTATATTCACTTACATAGTGACACACACACACACACACACACACACACACACACACACACACACACACACACACACACTCTGCTCCAAACTCCTGGATCCAAATTTCTGTACTCTGAAGTAGGATGTTTAGAGTGGAGGTAGTAACGGTACCTTCAATATCTCTTGTTGTTTATGATCAGATTCTACTCTGCAAAGAAGAATAACAGGGGATATAAGTTTACAACTTCAGTCATCAGTGTGATGCTGGGAAAGACTTGACTACCAGTTTTTAACTCTGCACCATTGATTGCCTAGGGCTGATGCTTGTCCACATTAATTTCTCCCAAAGACCCTATTTGTTTTAAAATTGTACAAATTTTCAAAGCTTAGGCATCATCTAGGACCAGCTGCTTTTTAGACTGTGGTTGGGCTCGTGAGACTTCCAAGATAATTGACATGTTGTCCATTTTTACTTGGCCACTAAGCATCACCCTGACAGGGAAATTTCTAACATTCTCAAAATAATGAAAAGAACAAAACTCATAGAAAATAAATCAGATAATGATTCTGCTTAGTTGAACTTACTTATTAGTTGTGGGAGACATGCAGTAATTAATAAATGGGTAAGTAAATTGTGTTGTACATTAGAAGGTAAGTACAGTGGAATAATAGAAAAAAATAAGGGATATCAGAGATGTATGTGTAGGTGGTAGGCATCTTACAAGATTTAATTGGGTAGTTCTATTAAGTCAGATTCTCAAGAAGCTGATCCAGAGGTCCAGGCTAGTGTACAAATAATTTATTAATAATGTTTTCAAGAGAAAATGGTAATAGATTGGGGTAAGTAAGCAAGATAATAATGAGGAAGAAAACAAACAAAGGTTCAATCTCAAGCAAATGATTGGTCTCAGCCTCATACTGTAGAGTTGCTCTGAAGTGTATATCAGTTTCTATCTTAGCAAGAGAAAAGAGGACTGTGATATTATACTTCCATATCAGACAGTCATTGGCTAAAGGCCACCTCTGGTGGAAATAAGGTGGAACATAAACTCCCGGGAACTTCTGAATCTCTGAAAAAGGTTAAGCAGCTTCAGTAACATAGGGACAATCCTCCAGAGTGTCCCAGATGCAGGTTTCAGGAGGAAAGCTGAGGAAAGAGCATACGGAAATAGTAAAATGAATATGAGGAGATCCAGAGTACCAATGGTGTCTGCAATAGTCATGGTAAGTTTCATTGACAAAGTAGATTTGTGCCAAGACTTGAAAGTTAAGAGAGTTAGCCCAGCAGAAGTCAGAGGAGAGCATTTCAACAGTGGGGAAAGTCAAAGCAAAATCATTATTTAAATAAGTCCACAAATTCTTTGATACTTTCTTCAAAAATTATATTCAAATCCCCTTCCTCTTTAGCATGGACTGGACTTTGTAATTTGCTTCTAATGAGTCTATAAAACAGAAGTGATGGTATGTGACATCTGAAACTAGATTATAAAAAGCATTGAAGCTCATTCTTGGTCTCCTTCTCTTGGATCACTCTGACTGAAGCCAGCTGCCATGTGCTAAGGACATATCAAACCTCCCTAAGGCCCTCTGGTGAAGACTTAGGCCTCCTGCCTGTAGCCATGTGAGTGTGCCATCTTCAAGTATATCTTCCAGGTCCAGTCAATCTTTCAGATCACTGCAGCCCTGGCCAACATATTGACTGCAAGATGATAGGAACCCCTCACCAGAGCTACCCACCTAAGCAACTCTCAAGTTCCTGACCCACAAAATCTGAGAGGTTTTGTAAATTTGTTGTTATAAGTCACTAAGTTTTGGGTAATCTGTTATGCCGCAATAGATAACTAATATAAGCCCTAAGTGGAGGACATACCGAGCATGTTCAAGAAACAAGATAGCTAGTTTGAAACAATAAAGACTAATTTAGTAGCAGGAAGACAGTTAAAATGCTCGATCATCCTCGGTTGGCTATTTGGCTTGGAGTAGTTTTTTTAAAAACTTAATCACATACACAAAGTCAATTTTTCCATGTAAGTTGCACAGTCACAGGTTCTGGCGGGCCTGGACATTTTGGAGACACCATTATTCTGTCTACCTCAGTTGTTAACACTTATTTGTACAAGACAAGTCTTGCAAAATTAAGGTCTGTTAAAGCTACTTGCAAAGGCAAGCAAAGCAATGGAGTTTCCTTTGCTATTTTTTTTTTTTCTTAATGCAGCTTCTCGAAATGACATGGTCTCAAGGTTCACTAGGATAGGATTAGAATGAACAGGCCTCAGCAGGCTTGTTGCTAATTTCCTTTGAGAAAGAATTGTGTAGAGAGTGGGGTTTGAATGCGTCAGCTTTGTTGGGGGGGTTATTTTTATTATCTACTTCACCTCTAATAACTAAAATAACTATCAAAGGCTGCCAGTCAGGAGACAGAATGAAATTATAAAAATATGTCCTTTATTTATGTTAGCAAAATCTCCATAAGGTTCATCATAAGGGGCTTCCCTGGTGGCGCAGTGGTTGAGAGTCCGCCTGCTAATGCAGGGGACACGGGTTTGGGCCCTGGTCTGGGAGGATCCCACATGCCACGAAGCGACTAGGCCCGTGAGCCACAGCTGCTGAGCCTGCGCGTCTGGAGCCTGTGCTCCGCAGCAAGACAGGCTGCGATAGTGAGAGGCCCGCGCACCGTGATGAAGAGTGGCCCCCACTTGCCACAACTAGAGAAAGCCGTCGCACAGAAACGAAGACCCAACACAGCAAAAATAAATAAGTTAATTAATAAACTCCTAAAAAAAAAAAAAGATTCATCACAAGGTGGACCAGATGTGGAGGCACAACTTGAGGGAAGACTAAGTCCTGGTCCTGACAACTGGGAGAAGAGCCATGGACACAATGTGGTTGTTTCCTGATGTTAGAGCAGAGGCTCCTAAAGAGTAGAGGGAGTGGAAAGAAGAAAGGGGATGGCAGGAATTCTGGGAGAAGACAGGGTAGAGGAATATATGTATTTGAAATATTACATGTGCTCTAAGAATATCATTTTATATCTGAGAAAATTAAAAAGGTACCATTGTTCTCATAATATAAATTACAAAATGCACAGCTCAGGGAAATTTTCATGAGTTGAGGATTTGGGGTTAAAATGGTTGGCAAACACTTCTTTAGAGAATGTGTATGCTTAATCAAATATATATATATATATACATACATATATATATATAGTTTGATGAAAAGCTTTCATATGTGGTTACATTTGTCTTCTTTTAATTATTAAGCATATTAGGAAAAGTTATAACACACCATTTTAAATATAGCAGTGCTCCAGAGTCTCTGAGACAAGTGCATCAAGATAAAATGGTTTTATGTAAGAGACTGACATTAAGGTGGAAGAAAATGCATGAATGTGTCTTTAAAATTCTTATGCACTAAACCTGCATCCCATGCAGCTTGCACTTAGCGTAGTGAAGGATTGTTGGTTATATGAATGTCATCAGTTGAAGGGATAAGAAAAGCAATTGTTAATGCATACTTAGAACATGTCATTAAGGCAAGTTTATTGAGGTATAATTTACATAGATAAAATTCAGCTTTTCTGGGAGCATTCTTCTAGGAACTTTGTCAAATGTATACAATCATATAAACACTACTACAGAGAAGATATAGAATTATTTCTATCACCTCCAGAGTTCCCTCATGCTTCTTTGTAGTCTACTCCCTCTCCTTCCACCCTACAAACCACTACTCTGTTTTCTTTCCCAACATTTCTGCCTTTTCCAAAATGTCTTATTAATGAAATCGTATCGTATGTAGCTTCTTTACCCAGCACAATGCTTTTGGTATGAAATGTATACTATTGCTTACAGTTTATTCACATTTAATGCTGGGTACTTTAATGTATGGAGGTATCTCAATAAGTTTAATAAAGCTGGGCAAAACGTCTGCATATGCCTTTTAAAAAATGGACATACAGTATACTGCATACATTTAAGAAATACAATTAAATATATTTACCACTTGTATACACTCATGAAAACATTCCCAGTTGAGATTATGAATGTACATGTGACCCTCAAAAATTTCCCCAAGCTCCTTTGTAATACCTCTCTCCTGCCTCTACGTCACCTTCAAGCAATAACTATTTGCTATCTCTTACTACAGAAAAGGCTTCACTTTCAAGAATCTTGTATAAGTGGAAGCACAGAGTATGTAGTCTTTTTTAACTGGTATCTTTCACTCAGCGTAATTATTTTTAAATTCATCCATGTTGTTGAATATGTGGTTCATTACTTTTATTTTATTTTATTGTATATTTCAATCTAGATATTTTAATGATTAACATTAGATAAACATCAGAACATTATTCCATATAGCTGTAACCTGTATGTGGAAAGATATATTTGATAGATTACATGAATTAATGGAAGTAATTTTATAAAAATGGCATCACTGTACAATCTACTGTTTTAGGGCTAAATTTAATTTTAATTTAATAACATAACAGTAAATTTGAAGGAACTGTAGAATATTAATTTTTCTTTACCACAAACAATACCAGTTTTCTGGGTTAGGGAAAAAACTATGAAAAACTAAGAAGTTATTGCTTTTAAACTACATTTTAATTTTTTTTTTTTTTTTTTGGCTTAAAACAATAGAGACTTATTCTCTCACAGTTCTGGAGGCCAGAATTCCAAAATCAAGGTGTTGGCAGAGCCATGTCCCCTCTCAAAGATATGGTCAGAATCCTCCCTTTTCTCTTCCTGCTTCTAGGGGCACCTGACAATTCTTAGCATTTCTTGGCTTATAGTGGCATCACTCTAATCTCTTCTAGTCAAAATGTTGGAGACAATGAGGAGAAATGGGAACCCTCGTACACTGTTGGTGGGAATGTAAACTGGTGCAGCCACTTTGGAAAAGAGCATGGAGAGTTCTCAAAAAAAACTAAAAGCCATATATGACAAACCCATAGCAAACATCATTCTCAGTGGTGAAAAACTGAAAGCATTTCCTCTAAGATCAGTAAAAAGACAAGGAGGTCCACTCTCACCACTATTATTCAACATACTTTTGGAAGTCCTAGCCACGGCAATCAGACAAGAAAAAGAAATAAAAGGAATACAAATGGGAAAAGAAGAAGTAAAACTGTCTCTGTTTGCAGATGACATGATACTATACATAGAGAATCCTAAAGATGCCACCAGAAAACTACTAGAGCTAATCAATGAATTTGGTAAAATAGCAGGATACAAAATTAATGCACAGAAATCTCTTGCATTCCTATACACTAACAACGAAAATTCAGAAAGAGAAATTAAGGAAACAGTCCCATTCACCACTGCAACAAAAAGAATTAAAATACCTAGGAATAAACCTACCTAGGGAGACAAAAGACCTGTATGCAGAAAACTATAAGACACTGATGAAAGAAATTAGAGATGACACAAACATATGGAGAGATATACCATATTCTTGGATTGGAATTATCAATATTGTAAAAATGACTATACTACTCAAAGCAATCTACAGATTCAATGCAATCCCTATCAAATTACCAATGGCACTTTTTACAGAGCTAGAACAAAAAATCTTAAAATTTTTATGGAGACACAAAAGACCCCGAATTGCCAAAGCAGTCCTGAGGGAGAAAATGGAGCTGGAGGAATCAGACTCCCTGACTTCACACTATACTACAAAGCTACAGTAATCAAGACAGTATGGTACTGGCACAAAAACAGAAATATAGATCAATGGAACAGGAAAGAAAGCCCAAAGATAAACCCACGCACCTATGGTCAACTAATCTATGACAAAGGAGGCAAGGATATACAATGGAGAAAAGACAGTCTCTTCAATAAGTGGTGCTGGGAAAACTGGACAGGTACATGTAAAAGAATGAAATTAGAACACTCCCTAACACCATACCCCAAAATAAACTCAAAATGGATTAGAGATCTAAATGTAAGATTGGACAGTATAAAACTCTTAGAGGAAATCATAGGAAGAACACTGACATAAATCACAGCAAGATCTTCTTTGACCCACCTCCTAGAGTAATGGAAATGAAAACAAAAATGAGCAAATGGGACCTATTGAAACTTAAAAGCTCTTGCAAAGCAAAGGAAACTACAGACAAGATGAAAGATAACCTTGGGAATAGGAGAAAATATTTGCAAACAAATCAACGGACAAAGGATTAACCTCCAAAATATATAAACAGCTCATGCAGCTCAATATTAAAAAAACAAACAACCCATCAAAAAATGGGCAGAAGACCTAAATAGACATTGCTCCAAAGAAGACATACAGGTGGCCAAGAGGCACATGAAAAGCTGCTCAACATCACTAATTATTAGAGAAATGCAAATCAAAACTACAATGAGGTATCACCTCACACCAGTTAGAATGGGCATTATCAGAAAATCTACAAACAACAAATGCTGGAGAGGGTGTGGAGAAAAGGGAATCCTCTTGCACTGTTGGTGGGAATGTAAATTGATACTGCCACTATAGAGAACAGTATGGAGCTTCCTTAAAAAAACTGAAAATAGGGCCTCCCTGGTGGCGCAAGTGGTTGAGAGTCCGCCTGCCGATGCAGGGGATACGGGTTCGTGCCCCGGTCTGGGAGGATCCCATATGCCGCGGAGCGGCTGGGCCCGTGAGCCATGGCCGCTGGGCCTGCGCATCCGGAGCCTGTGCTCCGCAACGGGGGAGGCCACAACAGTGAGAGGCCCGCATACCGCAAAAAGAAAAAAAAAAAAAAAAAAAAAAACTGAAAATAGGACTTCCCTGGTGGCGCAGTGGTTGAGAGTCCGCCTGCTGATGCAGGGGACACGGGTTCGTGCCCCGGTCCGGGAAGATCCCACATGCCGCAGAGCGGCTGGGCCCGTGAGCCATGGCCGCTGAGCCTGCACGTCCGGAGCCTGTGCTCCACAACGGGAGAGGCCACAACAGTGAGAGGCCTGTGAACCGCAAAAAAAAAAAAAAAAAAAACAACTGAAAATAGAACTACTATATGACCCAGCAATCCCACTACTGGGCATATACCTTGAGAAAACAATTATTCAAAAAGAGTCATGTAGGGCCTCCCTGGTGGCACAGTGGTTGAGAGTCCGCCTGCCGATGCAGGGGATACGGGTTCGTGCCCCGGTCTGGGAGGATCCCATATGCCGCGGAGCGGCTGGGCACGTGAGCCATGGCCGCTGGGCCTGCGCATCCGGAGCCTGTGCTCCGCAACGGGAGAGGCCACAACAGTGAGAGGCCCGCATACCGCAAAAAAAAAAAAAAAAAAAGAGTCATGTAGCACAATGTTCATTGCAGCACTATTTACAATAGCCAGGACATGGAAGCAACCTAAATGCCCATCGACAGACAAATGGATAAAGAAGATGTGTTACATATATACAATGTGATATTACTCAGCCATAATAAGGAATGAAATTGGGTCATTTGTAGAGATGTGGATGTATCTAGAGCTTTCATACAGAGTGAAGTAAGTCAGAAAGAGAAAAACAAATATTGTATACTAACGCATATAGTGGAACCTAGAAAGATGGTACAGATGAACTGGTTTGCAGGGCAGAAATAGTGACACAGATGTAGAGAACAAATGTATGGACACCAAGGGGGGAAAGTGGCAGGGGGGTGGGGGTGGGATGAATTGGGCGATTGGGATTGACAAGTATACACTGATATGTATAAAATGGATAACTAATAAGAACCTGCTCTATAAAAAAATGAATAAAAATTCAAAAAAAAAAGAAAAGAAACACACGTTTTGGGCTCAAGGATTTGGCAACAGTAACAATATGGATCTCCTTGGTTTTCCTGAAGTAACTCAAATCATTTGAAATTAAAGATGATCATATAGACATCTGTAAACAGTGATAAAATATGCATTGCTGTTTTACTTCTACTTCTGTCATCATGATTTCTGTGTTAAGTGTCCTTTAGTGATTTAATAATGTAGTACTACAGCTTCCAGAAAAATAGTCACTCCACGTATTTCTGGAGAAGCATGGGTTCCTTTTAATGAACATACTTTTATTTCACTTCTGACCTCATTCAACATTTGTATTTTGATGACTGTGACTATTGGCTACACAGTCTCTTTCCAGTTTCCATACAGTAGACCTGCCTGGGTGTGAAGTGTCCAGATCATTTATTTCCCTTCCCCCCCCCTTTGCTGTTTCTGATGAATCTTAAATAGTGCTGTTTGAACCTCAACTTTTTTAGCAATCTTTTAAATGAAGTGCCTATTTTTGTCTTTTCCTCCTTAACTAGGCATTTCTCTACCACCAAATAACTCATACATTATTCCATAGAGATCTGTGCAAGGAGCTTCTTCAAACAAGAAGGTGACATTTTTAGATGTCCCCTCTGACAGGTAGACGATGTCTTTGCTGTTACTTTAAAGTTTTCCTGGACTGGGTGTTCTCAGCATCATTTTCTTCTCAGGAGCCTTAGTCCATGCTCAAGTAGATTTGTTTGACTTTATCCACCAGTTTTCTAGAGGTTGCTGATCTTTAGGACTAGAAATAATGTAGGGTCAATACAAATACAAATAACAAACTCAGAGAGATAATTTCATTGTATGGATATATATGTATATGTATATGTTTACATTAGAGCCCAGTTAAAGCCTAGTTGTGCATTGAGGCCACTTAGTCTGTTGACATGTAAAATGCATGCCTGAGAGCCACCAGTTTATGAAAAGTGTCTTAGAGAAAATGACTCTACATCAGGCCATTATAATGAGGACTAAAATATTCTAAAACATTAACTCAAGAACTTTGAGAAGTGACGGAAATTGGTGGAACAAGCACCAGGCTTCAGCTGGTCAGAAGATTTTTGATCCTGAATCTTGGTTCTGAACATAAATTATTTTATCACTTTTAGAAATTGGCAACATTTCTGGGTCTAAGCCTCCTCACCTAAAAAAGAATAACCCAACATGCATAATCTTCTCATAGGAATAATAAATAGAAAATACAAGTTAGAAGTTCTCTGTTAAGGGGAGGTGAAATTTTCCTTGTAACAATTGCATAATACTAATGCATTGGTATCAATATACTAATATATGAACTAATATTAAAATGCAATTACATTATCTAATACTTAATATACATTTTATTAAATAATCATAATTTATATGAGGTTATAATAAAATGAATATTTTAGCACAGGTTACTGTGCTAGTGCAAGTTTTGATCTCAGAAAATAAAGACAGGGCTTCCCTGGTGGTGCAGTGGTTGAGAGTCCGCCTGCTGATGCTGGGGACACGGGTTCATGCCCCGGTCCGGGAAGATCCCACATGCCGCGGAGCAGCTGCGCCCATGAGCCATGGCCGCTGAGCCTGCGTGTCTGGAGCCTGTGCTCCACAACGGCAGAGGCCACAACAGTGAAAGGCCCGCGTACCGCAAAAAAAAAAAAAAAAAGAAAAAAAAGAAAAGAAAGACAGTATTAAAGGCTAAGTGGAGAATAGCTGGAATCTGAATGAGGAAAGTAACCATAATAATATGTTTAACAGCAAGTCCCTGTCACACCACTGCCTTAACTCTTGGCAGATAAGCACCTCCTTTTTCTACATTTCTATACTTTTCGTCCTTATGAATATATTACCACTTACCTAGACCTCATTTTCCTCAATTGTAAAATATAGGCAATTGGATTCCATCTTAAAGCCCTAAAGTATTTCTAAGAAATTCTGATATTATAAGATATTTGGGAAATAAAAGTAGTCTTTGTTAAACAGTTTGATAATATGCCCCTATCTTAAAGCTACAATGTACATTTACATTCACATGCTAACAGACATGAGAAGACTTGGAGTAAAAAAAAAAAAAAAATGCCCTACTTTGTTTGCTTAACCTACCTTTTATCAAAGTAATGTCTAAGTATTTAAAGTCTTTCATCCACCCAGATCCCCTTCCTCTTACTATTTCAGTACAAATCTGCCTAACTTCAATCTGTCAGTACTTGCTTCATTTTGCCTGAGGGATTTTCCCTGTCCCTCCCACCAGTGTTTTGCGTGCCCATAAGGGGACCAGAAATACTGATAAATTAGCTCCACCCACACCCCAGCATCCCTCTGCAGGAGTTGATGTGCTGAGGTACTCTGGTTTCTCACACTCTGAGGTATAACACTGGCTTTTAGTTTCCCCAAGGACAAAGCTTAGAATCTGGTACCATAATGTACCCTTTTTGCTGACATTCTTCCTTGCCTTCTTTTCTGATGTTTGCTTTGCATCCCAAATAAGCTATTTCCTTCCACTCAGGGTCTTTTTGTAGGAAGGGGAGAATCTAAGTTAAGACACATATTTGGAAATTAGTGTGCTACAATATCTTAATGATTATTCCCAGCTCCATTTTTCAATGACCGAAATATACTGAGATTATTTCTGACAGATTCAGGACACAAGTTTCCAGTACCTGGCTTCTATGAGTCACTTACTAAACGTTTCCTGAATAAATCAATTTCTCCAGAGGGCAATACCATAGGTCTTTGCAAAGGAAAAAGCATGAACTCAGAGGACAGCACTTTTTAACCTTCCTATCTTTTGGGAGACAACGGACATACAGGCTCTGTCCTGGCTGTTTTTCCACTGCCTCCCTGATCTGCCAGTATCACTGAACTCTGTCTGTCCTGTAGCACTTATCTCCAGTAATGCAATATCTCAGTACCCTTTCCTTCCCTCTTCACATTTTCAGCTTGTTGAATAAGAAATTCTTCTTCCCTCTATGTTCTTGCAATTTATCTTTGACAAATGGTGGAGAAGGAACTCTTTAAGTCCAATATTAATGCCCTTTTTTAAGAGCCTACTATGTACACTATGGTAGACTATATCCATATGGTGCTTTCATTAGATCAATTAACTATTGATATGTGAAATAAAATCATATGTTATGGTAAGAAAAGAAATATTTAAACATAAAAACTTTCTCTGCCCTTTGGCTTCCTCTCTTCCCCCCACTGGGCATTGTGTTTCTGCATTATGTATCCACCAAACCTCCTCCATTGGCAGAAATACCTGCTCGACCAAAAACAGCAACATTCTCCTAGCATCAACAAGACAACTCCTTAACAGATAACACTCCTTCTTAATCTTGTAGGGGGCCAAATGACACGTATCTGGATTGTGTAGACTGTCAGTAATATGTCTAAAATAACTGTCTCTAATCTGTCTCAAAAAACTTATATAACTGTGTTTTGACTTATAACAGGTGGAATGATTCTCAGAACTGAGATATTGTTTCTGGGTTATACTCCTCAAATTTGACTTGAAAAAATCTCTCCATTTATTTCTTAGATTGACTGATTAATTTTTCATCAACAGATGTATATGATTTCATCAAATCTTCAAAGAAGCCATAGTAAATATTGGTAGGCCATTTTGAAGATGAAGAAATGGACTTCCAGGGAGCTTAGGTAACTCTTCTCAAAGTCATACAGCTATGTAGGGGCAGAGCTAAGTTTCTAAATAAAGCATGTAGGATGCCAAAGTTCATTTCATAATCTCAATACTGTATTGCTTCCTGAGGAGTTTAGTTTTTAGGGTTTTATTTTTTGTTTTGTTTTTTGCATTTTACACAACATTTATTAGTGTACTTTTAATAAAAAAAGAATAAGAACAAAAATGACTCACATTTTTATTCCCTATATAACCCTAATTTCCTTTTACATTCTTTTTTTAGTTTTTATTTTTATTTATTTATTTTTTTACATCTTTATTGGAGTACAATTGCTTAACCATGGTGTGTTAGTTTCTGCTTTATAACAAAATGAATCAGTTATACATATACATATGTTCCCATATCCCCTCCCTCTTGTGTCTCCCTCCCACCCTCCCTATACCACCCCTCCAGGTGTTCACAAAGCACCGAGCTGATGTCCCTGTGCTATGCGGCTGCTTCCCACTAGCTATCTACCTTATGTTTGGTACTGTATATATGTCCATGCTTCTCTTTTGCTTTGTCAGAGCTTACCCTTCCCCCTCCCCATATCCTCAAGTCCATTCTCTAGTAGGTCTGTGTCTTTATTCCTGTCTTACCCCTAGGTTCTTCATGACATTTTTTTCTTCTTAAATTCCATATATATGTGTTAGCATACGATATTTGTCTTTCTCTTTCTGACTTACTTCACTCTATATGACACACTCTAGGTCCAGCCACCTCATTACAAATAGCTCAATTTCGTTTCTTTTTATGGGTGAGTAATATTCCATTGTATATATGTGCCACATCTTCTTTATCCATTCGTCTGTCAATGGTCATTCAGGTGGCTTCCATGACCTGGCTATTGTAAATAGTGCTGCAATGAACATTGTGGTGCATGTGTCTTTTTGAATTATGGCTTTCTCTGGGTATATGCCCAGTAGTGGGACTGCTCGATCATATGGTAATTCCATTTTTAGTTTTTGAAGGAACCTCCATACTGTTCTCCATAGTGGCTGTACCAATTCACATTCCCACCAGCAGTGCAAGAGTGTTCCCTTTTCTCCACACCATCTCCAGCATTTATTGTTTCTAGATTTTTTGATGATGGCCATTCTGTCTGGTGTGAGATGATATCTCATTGTAGTGTTGATTTGCGTTTCTCTAATGATTAATGTTGTTGAGCATTCTTTCATGTGTTTGTTGGCAAGCTGTATATCTTCT
Source organism: Mesoplodon mirus (assembly GCF_964341445.2). NCBI lineage: Eukaryota > Metazoa > Chordata > Mammalia > Artiodactyla > Ziphiidae > Mesoplodon > Mesoplodon mirus. The sequence continues at coordinate 33,996,951 of NC_138983.1, forward strand.
GTGGAGAAATGTCTGTTTAGGTCTTCTGCCCATTTTTGGATTGGGTTTTTTGTTTTTTTGTTATTGAGCTGCATGAGCTGCTTATAAATTTTGGAGATTAATCCTTTGTCAGATGCTTCATTTGCAAATACTTACTCCCATTCTGAGGGTTGTCTTTTGGTCTTGTTTATGGTTTCCTTTGCTGTGCAAAAGCTTTTGAGTTTCATTAGGTCCCATGTGTTTATTTTTGTCTTTATTTCCTCTCTAGGAGGTGGGTCAAAAAGGATCTTGCTGTGATTTGTGTCATAGAGTGTTCTGCCTATGTTTTCCTCTAAGAGTTTGATAGTTTCTGGCCTTACATTTAGGTCTTTAATTCATTTTGAGCTTGTTTTTGTGTATGGTGTTAGGGAGTGATCTAATCTCATACTTTTACATTTCCCTGTCCAGTTTTCCCAGCACCACTTATTGAAGAGACTGTCCTTTCTCTACTGTACATTCCTGCCTCCTTTATCAAAGATAAGGTGACCATATGTGTGTGGGTTTATCTCTGGGCTTTCTATCCTGTTCCATTGATCTATCCTTCTGTTTTTGTGCCAGTACCATACTGTCTTGATCACTGTAGCTTTGTAGTATAGTCTGAAGTCAGGGAGCCTGATTCCTCCAGCTCCATTTCTCGTTCTCAAGATTGCTTTGGCTATTCGGGGTCTTTTGTGTTTCCATACAAACTTTGAAATTTTTTGTTCTAGTTCTGTGAAAAATGCCAGTGGTAGTTTGATAGGGATTGCATTGAATCTATAGATTGCTTTGGGTAGTAGAGTCATTTTCACAATGTTGATTCTTCCAATCCAAGAACATGGTATATCTCTCCATCTATTTGTATCATCTTTAATTTCTTTCAGCAGTGTCTTACAATTTTCTGCATACAGGTCTTTTGTCTCCTTAGGTAGGTTTATTCCTAGATATTTTATTCTTTTTGTTGCAGTGGTAAATGGGAGTGTTTTCTTGATTTCACTTTCAGATTTTTCATCATTAGTGTACAGGAATGCCAGAGATTTCTGTGCATTAATTTTGTATCCTGCTACTTTACCAAATTCATTGATTAGCTCTAGTAGTTTTCTGGTAGCATCTTTAGGATTCTCTATGTATAGTATCATGTCATCTGCAAACAGTGACAGCTTTACTTCTTCTTTTCCGATTTGGATTCCCTTTATTTCCTTTTCTTCTCTGATTGCTGTGGCTAAAACTTCCAAAACTATATTGAATAAGAGTGGTGAGAGTGGGCAACCTTGTCTTGTTCCTGATCTTAGTGGAAATGGTTTCAGTTTTTCACCATTGAGGACAATGCTGGCTGTGGGTTTCTCATATATGGCCTTTATTATGTTGAGGAAAGTTCCCTCTATGCCTACTTTCTACAGGGTTTTTATCATAAATGGGTGTTGAATTTTGTCGAAAGCCTTCTCTGCATCTATTGAGATGATCATATGGTTTTTCACCTTCAATTTGTTAATATGGTGTATCACGTTGATTGATTTGCATATATTGAAGAATCCTTGCATTCCTGGAATAAACCCCACTTGATCATGGTGTATGATCCTTTTAATGTGCTGTTGGATTCTGTTTGCTAGTATTTTGTTGAGGATTTTTGCATCTATGTTCATCAGTGATATTGGCCTGTAGTTTTCTTTCTTTGTGACATCCTTGCCTGGTTTTGGTATTAAGGTGATGGTGGCCTCGTAGAATGAGTTTGGGAGTGTTCCTCCCTCTGCTATATTTTGGAAGAGTTTGAGAAGGATGGGTGTTAGCTCTTCTCTAAATGTTTGATAGAATTCGCCTGTGAAGCCATCTGGTCCTGGGCTTTTGTTTGTTGGAAGATTTTTAATCACAGTTTCAATTTCAGTGCTCGTGATTAGTCTTTTCATATTTTCTGTTTCTTCCTGAGTCAGTCTTGGCAGGTTGTGCATTTCTAAGAATTTGTCCATTTGTTCCAGGTTGTCCATTTTATTGGCATCGAGTTTCTTGTAGTAATCTCTCATGATCTTTTGTATTTCTGCAGTGTCAGTTGTTACTTCTTTTTCATTTCTAATTCTATTGATTTGAGTCTTCTCCCTTTTTTTCTTGATGAGTCTGGCTAATGGTTTATCAATTTTGTTTATCTTCTCAAAGAACCAGCTTTTAATTTTATTGATCTTTGCTATTGTTTCCTTCATTTCTTTTTCATTTATTTCTGATCTCTTTTTTATTATTTCTTTCCTTCTGCTAACTTTGGGGTGTTTTTGTTCTTCTTTCTCTAATTGCTTTAGGTGCAAGGTTAGGTTGTTTATTCGAGATGTTTCCTGTTTCTTAAGGTAGGATTGTAATGCTATAAACTTCCCTCTTAGAACTGCTTTTGCTGCATCCCATATGTTTTGGGTCATCGTGTCTCCATTGTCATTTGTTTCTAGGTATTTTTTGATTTCCTCTTTGATTTCTTCAGTGAACACTTCGTTATTAAGTAGTGTATTGTTTAGCTTTAATGTGTTTGTATTTTTTACAGATCTTTTCCTGTAATTGATATCTAGTCTCATAGCGTTGTGGTCGGAAAAGATACTTGATACAATTTCAATTTTCTTAAATTTACCAAGGCTTGATTTGTGACCCAAGATATGATCTATCCTGGAGAATGTTCCATGAGTACTTGAGAAAAATGTGTATTCTGTGGTTTTTGAATGGAATGTCCTATAAATATCAATTAAGTCCATCTTGTTTAATGTATCATTTAAAGCTTGTGTTTCCTTATTTATTTTCATTTTGGATGATCTGTCCATTGGTGAAAGTGGGGTGTTAAAGTCCGCTGCTATGAATGTGTTACTTTCGATTTCCCCTTTTATGGCTGTTAGTATTTGCCTTATGTATTGAGGTGCTCCTATGTTGGGTGCATAAATATTTACAATTGTTATATCTTCTTCTTGGATCGATCCCCTGATCATTACATAGTGTTCTTCTTTGTGTCTTCTAGTAGTCCTTATTTTAAAGTCTATTTTGTCTGATATGAGAATTGCTACTCCAGCTTTCTTTTGGTTTCCGTTTGCATGGAATATCTGTTTCCATCCCCTTACTTTCAATCTGTATGTGTCTCTAGGTCTGAAGTGGGTCTCTTGTAGACAGCATATATATGGGTCTTGTTTTTGTATCCATTCAGCCAATCTGTGTCTTTTGGTGGGAGCATTTAGTCCATTTACATTTAAGGTAATTATTGATATGTATGTTCCTATTCCCATTTCCTTAATTGCTTGGGTTCGTTATTGTAGGTGTATTCCTTCTGTTGTGTTTCTTGCCTAGAGAAGTTCCTTTAGCATTTGTTGTAAAGCTGGTTTGGTGTTTCTGAACTCTCTGAGCTTTTGCTTGTCTGTAAACCTTTTAATTTCTCCATCAAATCTGAATGAGATCCTTGCTGGGTAGAGTAATCTTGGTTGCAGATTTTTCTCCTTCATCACTTTAAATACGTCCTGCCTGTCCCTTCTGGCTTGCAGAGTTTCTGCTGAAAGATCAGCTGTTAACCTTATGGGGATTCCCTTGTGTGTTATTTGTTGTTTTTCCCTTGCTGCTTTTAATATGTTTTCTTTGTATTTAATTTTTGACAGTTTGATTAATATGTGTCTTGGCATATTTCTCCTTGGATTTATCCTGTATGGGACTCTCTGTGCCTCCTGGACTTGATTAACTATTTCCTTTCGAACATTAGGGAAGTTTTCAACTATAATCTCTTCAAATATTTTCTCAGTCCCTTTCTTTTTCGCTTCTTCTTCTGGAACCCCTATTATTCGAATGTTGGTGCGTTTAATGTTGTCCCAGAGGTCTCTGAGACTGTCCTCAGTTCTTTTCATTCTTTTTTCTTTCTTCTGCTCTGCAGTAGTTATTTCCACTATTTTATCTTCCACCTCACTTATCTGTTCTTCTGCCTCAGTTATTCTGCTATTGATCCCATCTAGAGTATTTTTAATTTCATTTATTGTGTTTCTAATTGTTGCTTGATTCATCTTTAGTTCTTCTACGTCCTTGTTAATTGTTTTTTGCATTTTGTCTATTCTATTTCCAAGATTTGGGCTCATCTTTACTATCATTATTCTGAATTCTTTTTTAGGTAGACTGCCTATTTCCTCTTCATTTGTTAGGTCTGGTGTGTTTTTACCTTGCTCCTTCATCTGCTGTGTGTTTTTCTGTCTTCTCATTTTGCTTATCTTACTGTGTTTAGGGTCTCCTTTTTGCAGGGTGCAGGTTCATAGTTCTCATTGGTTTTAGTGTCTTTTCCCAGTGGCTAAGGTTGGTTCAGTAGGTTTTGTAGGCTTCCTGTTGAAGGGGACTAGTGCCTGTGTTCTGGTGGATGAGGCTGGATCTTGTCTTTCTGGTGTGCAGGTCCACGTCTGGTGGTGTGTTTTGGGGTGTCTGTGGAGTTTTTATGATTTTAGGCAGCCTCTCTGCTAATAGGTGGCATTGTGTCCCTGTCTTGCTAGTTGTTTGTCATAGGGTGTCCAGCACTGTAGCTTGCTTGTCGTTGAGTGAAGCTGGGTGCTGGTGTTGAGATGGAGATCTCTGGAAAATTTTCATTGTTTGATATTATGTGGAGCTGGGAGGTCTCTTGTGGACCAGTGTCCTGAAGTTGGCTCTCCCACCTCAGAGGCACAGCACTGACTTCTGGCTGCAGCACCAGGAACCTTTCATCCACACGGCTCAGAATATAAATGAGAAAAAGTAGAAAGAAAAAATTAGTAGAAGAAAGAAAGAAAGAAAGGAAGGAAGGAAGAAAGAAAGGAGCGAGGAAGTGCGGGAGTGAGGAAGGAGGGAAGGAAAGAGGGAAGGAAGGAAAAAAGGAAAGAAGATAAAGTAAAATAAAATTAAGTATGATAAAATATAATAAAGTTATTAAAATAAAAAGTAATTTTTAAGAAAAAATATAACGGATGGATAGAACCCTGGGACAAATGGTGGAAGCAAAGCTATACAGACAAAATCTCATACAGAAGCATACACATACACACTCAGAAAAAAGAGGAAAAGGGGAAAAAATCATTAATCTTGCTCTCAAAGTCCACCTCCTCAATTTGGGATGATTTGTTGTCTAAAGGAGGGAAGGAAGGAAAGGAAGAAGGAAGATAAATTAAAATAAAATAAAGTGAAATAGAATAAAATAAAGTTATTAAAATAAAAAATAATTAAGAAAAAAAATTAAAAAAAATAAACACGGACAGACAGAACCCTAGGGCAAATGGTGGAAGCCATGCTGTACAGACAAAATCTCACACAGAAGCATACACATACACACAAAAAGAGGGAAAGGGGAAAAAATCATAAATCTTGCTCTCAAAGCCCACCTCCTCAATTTGGGATGATTCGTTGTCTATTCATGTATTCCATAAATGCAGGGTACATCAAGTTGGTTGTGCAGCTTTATTCCACTGCTTCTGAGGCTGCTGGGAGAGATTTCCCTTTCTCTTCTTTGTTCGCACAGCTCCCGGGGTTCAGCTTTCGAGTTGGCCCCGCCTCTGCGTGTAGGTCGCCGGAGGGCGTCTGTTCTTCGCTCAGACAGGACGGGGTTAAAGGAGCAGCCGCTTCGGGGACTCTGGCTCACTCAGGCCGGGGGGCAGGGAGGGGCACGGAGTGCGGGGCGAGCCTGTGGTGGCAGAGGATAGCGTGACGTTGCACCAGCCCAAGGCGCCCTGTGTGCTCTCCCAGGGAAGCCGTCCCTGGATCCCGGGACCCCAGCAGTGGCGGGCTGCACAGGCTCCCCATCAGGTGGGCATGTACAGTGACCTGCGCTCGCACACAGGCCTCTTGGTGGCGGCAGCAGCAGCCCCAGCGTCCCACGCCCGTCTCTGGGGTCCGTGCTTTCTGCCGCGGCTCGCACCCCTCTCTGGAGCTCCTTTAAGCAGCGCTCTTAATCCCCTCTCCTCACGCACAAGGAAACAAAGAGGGAAGAAAAAGTCTCTTGCCTCTTCAGCAGGTCCAGACTTTTTCCCAGACTGCCTCCCGGCTAGCTGTGGCGCATTAGCCCCTTCAGGCTGTGTTCACACCGCCAACCCCAGTCCTCTCCCTGTGCTCCGAATGAAGCCTCAGCCTCAGCCTCAGCTCCCAGCACCGCCCGCCCCAGCGGCCGAGCAGACAAGCCTCTCGGGCTGGTGAGTGCTGGTCGGCACCGATCCTCTGTGCGGGAATCTCTCCACTTTGCCCTCCACACCCCTGTTGCTGTGCTCTCCTCCACGACTCGGAAGCTTTCCCCCTCCGCCACCCACAGTCTCCGCCCGAGAAGGGGCTTCCTAGTGTGTGGAAACCTTTCCTCCTTCACGGCTCCCTCCCAGTGGTGCAGGTCCCGTCCCTATCCTTTTGTCTCTGTTTATTCTTGTTTCTTTTGCCCTACCCAGGTATGTGAGGAGTTTCTTTTCTTTTGGGAAGTCTGAGGTCTTCTGCCAGTGTTCAGTAGGTGTTCTGTAGGAGTTTTCCCACGTGTAGCTGTATTTCTGGTGTATCTATGGGGAGGAAGGTGATCTCCGCGTCTTACTCTTCTGCCATCTTCCCTGGAAGTCCTCCTTTTACATTTTTTTAAACTTCAGATTTTTAAAGATATAATTGTATACAATAAAACTGTCCCTTTTTAAGTGTACTATCCAGGGAGTTTTTTTTTTTTAAATATTAACATATGTCGTGAATTGTTTATTTATTTATTTTGGGCTGTGTTGGGTCTTCATTTCTGTGCGAGGGCTTTCTCTAGTTGCGGCAAGCGGGGGCCACTCCTCATCACGGTGCGCGGACCTCTCACTGTCGCGGCCTCTTGTTGCGGAGCACAGGCTCCAGACGTGCAGGCTCAGTAGTTGTGGCTCACGGGCCCAGTTGCTCCGTGGCATGTGGGATCCTCCCAGACCACGGCTCGACCCCGTGTCCCCTGCATTGGTAGGCAGATTCTCAACCACTGTGCCAACAGGGAAGCCCTCAAGGGATTTTGATAAGTGGCTTAGATGCTGATTAGAAAAAGCAGAAGTGGCTTCAAATATTAGGTCTGTCACTTACTAGCTTTATGACTATGGTAAAATATCAAAGATATAAGCATGTTTGCTCATTCTTGGAATGATGAAAACAATAATATCTATTTTATAGTTGTTACTAAGCAGAGTTCCTGGCAAAGGAACTTAGGATACCAAAATAATGCTTCTGTAGACATTTTGTGTGTGTGTGCCCGGAAAGAGTTAGTAAAAATTTCATGTTCTCCATAGTTAAGGCACTAGGACAGCCGTGATGATTGATTGATTGCTACAAAGTGACTTTTAGTTGAAGTCCTTAGTTAATTTAGCAAATGAGCTAAACAATGCTATGTGTCATGGAAAGTGAGGAAGAACAAGAATTCTGATTTTTCAGTACCCCTAGTTCTGCTCCACAGAACCAAGACTTCCTTTTTTCCCCCTGTTTCTCACTTTACATAACTTTGTCTCCTGTTTTGTTTTCCTCCTTATAGAAAGAAGGGACTTTGCCAGGGTTGGGGTCTTATCCACCGCTGCTATGAAAATATTGTTTCCCCAGTCTAGGACTACCTTTCTCCCAACTCTACTCCTTTGTGCTTTTGACATCTCCTTGCCATGCCCCTGGGGATATATTTTAATCAAATCTTAGGTTTTAAAATGTTTACTAATAAATATAGTTGCCAGTTATTGCTTTTTTATTTTGGGTCAGCCAATGAAGTATAGGATATATTTCTTTAGTATGAGTATGAATATGTCCTATACTTTGGGACATGCTCATATTAAAAAAATATTGTTCATCTGAAATTCAAATTTAACTGGGTGTCCTCTATTTTTATTTGTTAAATCTGGCAACTCTAGCTATGTTAAGTTCCAGAAACAGTGTCAACCACTTCAAATGAGTGATTTCTTTTGATATTTATGATGACATTAAGAAGTAAGTACAGTTATCCTCATTTTGTAAATGAGGATTAGAGATGTTAAGAAAGAGGTTCAGGTCATACAGGTGCCTGAGAACAGACTGGGCAACACAACACCACCTCACAAGGGAAGACTGGACAAGTGCTTCCTAGGATGTTCATCATAAGTACTGACTATGATAGGTTAGCAAATGTTCCTTAATTTTATTTTTAAGAATATGTGAAGTTATGCAATGTAATGAGAAGAGTCTGGGTTTAGTGATATAAAGGTTAAATTTTACTTTACAGTTTTTTAAAAAAAGGATTTGTTGACATTTTTAACTTTCTATTTTGAAATAATTTTGACATAAAATTTGCAAAAGTTGTAAAAAAAATTATTGAATACATATCACCCAGCTTCACCAAATGTTAACTTTTAATAATTACAGAAAAATTATCAAAACTGGAAATTAACATTGATAAAAATTATTCAGTTTTTGCCAATTACTCTACCTATGTCTCTTCTTTTGTTGTTGTTAGAATTCAATACAGAATCATACATACTTAAGCTCTCATGTCTCATTAGTCTACCCCAATTTGGAACACCTTAGTTTTTCTTTGTGTTTCATGACCTTGGCACACTTGTAGAATAACAGCAGCTATTTTATATGATGTCCGTAGAATAAAATAAATGTGTATGACCCCATTCTGTTATAAGTATTGGGTAGTGTTCTGCTTAATAGTGTAATTCCAAATAACAAGTACAGAAAAATGGTGACAATAGAAAACCAGTAATTGGCAAAGACTACAGTAATAATTATTTTAGGTCAATAATCATCAATGGATGCTAAAATTAGTGGGAAAAAGGATGATGAGAAACAGGATATTTTTATAGTTTCCAGCTATTTCCCACAGATAGTTGTAAGTTACAAAGGGGAGGATCATTTTATAGTGGAGAAGCCTGGCAGACACCATTTTAACCAGGTGATCAAAGTTAATATTAACAATAATGAGACATTGCAACACGTCTCTTGGTACGATGCATTGAGAAGGGGCTAACACCATTTCAGTGCTATTTTTGTCAAAAATTTATAACCTGAATTTAATGCTGAGGAAACATCATGAGTCCAGCCCATTTTTTAAAAATTATTTAGTTAGTTTTAAATTTTTAAATTTATTTTTGGCCACCTTAGGTCTTCGTTGCTTCACCCAGGCTTTCTCTAGTTGCGGCGAATGGGGGCTACTCTTTGTTGGGGTGTGAGGGCTTTTCATTGAGGTGGCTTCTCTTGTTGCAGAGCAGGGGATCTAGGTTCGCGGGCTTCAGTATTTGCAGCACGCGGGCTCAGTAGTTGTGGCACACGGGCTTAGTTGCTCCGTGGCATGTGGGATCTTCCCCGACCAGGGCTTGAACCCATGTCCCCTGCATTGTCAGGCTGATTCTTAACCACTGCACCACCAGGGAAGTCCCGAGACCAATCCATATTGAGGGACATCCCACAAAATAGCTGGTTAGTTCACTATATAGATTTAAAACATTTCAAATGTAGAGAAAGATACAAAAATGATACCCAGATACTTATGTATAACACACCATGGTTAGGTAGATGCAAACATTTTGTTCAATTTACACTGACATTTTTGTAATTAAAATAAATGTGTTTCAAAAAATGGTAAAGCCCCACCTATCTATGTTTTCCCTCCCTTCCCAGATTTTACCATTCTGAAGTTGACAAGTATCAGTCCCATGCATATTTTTGTATTTTTATCACTTGTGTATATATATACATAAACTATACATACTATGGTAGTCTGACTAATCATCCTCCAAATGTCCACAGCCTAATCCCCAGTTTGGATTGTTTGAATGTGAATGTTACCTTACATGGCAAAAAAGAGATTTTGCAGGTGTGACTAAGTTAAAGATCTTGAGATGGGGAGATTATCCTAGATTATCATGATGCCCAAACTGTTATCACAAACGTCCTTATAAAAGAGAGACAGAAGATTTGAAAACAGAAGATTTGAATACAGTATAGGAGAAAGTAATGTGACCACAGGAGCAGAGATTGAAATGATGTGAGTAGGAGCCAAGGAGCCTCTAGAAGAAAAAAAAGAGAAAGAGCATGTTCTTCTCTGGAAGGCTGAGGAGGAGGAAGGCTGAGGAGGAGAAAGCTCTGTTGATACCTTGATTGTAGCCCCATAAAACTCATTTTGGGCTCTTGACCTCTAGAACTGGAAAAGAATAACTTTATGTTGTTTTAAGTAGCTGAATGTGCGTTACATTTGTTATAGCATCATAGGATACTAATTACATATATTATGGGTTTGTGTTAAGATTTGCGTAATTCAAATATGTAAATAGTTTGTATAAACTATTAAATTCAAATTTACATTTTTGAGATTCACTAATGTTTCTACTGAGTCAAAGCAGTCATTGTAACTGTTGCATTATCATTCCAGTGAGTGAAGAATCATCATCTTCACTAATCCATTCTTAGGATGACTGCATAGTACTCTTTCATGCCTGCTTTCCTGGTGTACCATCACCCTCCAATCACCATCTATTTTCTCCTAATAAACTAAGTAAGCTTTGGTTTTTTACCTGAAAATTTCCTCCAAATTCTCTCCATCAAAATCACTATTCTATCACAGATGATTTACCTCTTTCAACCACTCTTGCTAGTACGTTTCTTTCTATGTTTTGCTATCACAGGCAAGAAAGCATTGAACTTTTTTGCACAGGTCTTCTTGTGCACAAGTATAAAGATAAGTTTCAAGAGGAGACTCAAGGTGTAGAATTGCTGGATGATACAAGAATGGGAATCGCCAGCTTTACTAGTTTTTGCCAGATTGCTCCCCAGAGTGATTATTCCTGTTTATACTCTTTGCCCATATTTTCATCAACACTTTATTCTAGTGGGTGTTTTTTTTTTCCCTGATTGAATGAGTGTGAGATGACATCTGTATTATCTAGGGAAGACCCTAGGTTTTCCTGACAAATAAACCAAAAACATAGTGGTTTAAATAAAATGGAAATTTATTTATCTCTAGTGTCCAAAACAGAGTGGCCCAGGGTGAGAGATTAGCTTTGCCAAACTGAGCTCATTACTTTAAGGTTGTTCTAGTCTTTGGCATATCCTATATGGCTGAGGGGGCTGGGAGGATGGGGTGAAAAAGTTCAAGGAAAGAGTTTGAATATTTAAGGAGATGAGCATAAAATCGTACACTTCATTTTTTCTCGGATTCTGTCTGTGGACCCATAGTCACATAGCCTCAATTTACTGAAAAGGGAGACTGGGAATGCTGTATCTCGCTGGGTGATTGAACTTGGGGGTATGCGCTCCTACTAGTTAAGGAAAGGAGAAAATAGTGGAAGTCAATTAATAATATCTGTCGGAATCTACCCCACTGGATTCCTAGGTATCCATGTACACATATGGGACCAATACAGTTCTGCATGAGCTCTAATTACAAGAATTTGGGATGACGAGCAGTCCTCTCCATAGAAAGTTTAACCTCCCCATATGTAATGGCAGAGTGGAAGCATCATAACTACAGTAAAGAACTCCCACATAAAATGGATGGTGGGGGTGGGGAACATACAGTAGTCACTGCATGGTAGCAATGAAGGAATCCTGATAGACAGGAGTTGTTAAGACCCCTACCCTTGATTATATATTCTCCCCAATTACCACCCCTATCTCCCCTTCAGGCTTATTTGCCTCCAGAAATATCCAGATAAAGTAGTTATGTTCAAATAACTTTTTTAAGTCATAACTTTAAAACTCAGATTCTCCTCACCCTTCTCCCTGTAATTTGAGACTTCTCTGCTTACTTATTCCTTCTTCCCTTTGCTAGTGACAGTCGTCTACACATTTTCTGAGATGATGTTTAAGTGAGAAGGCAATTGGCCTAAGAACTAGCTTAGCTGGTCAAGCTAGAAATATTAACCAGAAGACTTTGAAAGAAATGCTGAGAAACCATCTTATACATTTTGTTTGGGATAAACGAATAGTTAACTTTTCCAACCCTTGAAAGCACTGAAGTTCAGCACCCTAAGTCCGATGGCCACAGGGTAATCATCTACCTGTTTCCAAATTTTGTATTTTTTTTCTGATAAAGCAATTATATAAGTAAATTGTGACTTTAATTAAGAAAGAATCTATTTGTACCATAAGAAAACCCTCTGCTAATAATTAGGTTTTTCAGTGGAAATTGACATGAAATTTGCATATTTAGAGGAACTTTATAGCACTTCCTACAAGCTCAGTTGGTGAATGGTGCCAAGTAGTTCTGGCGAAATGTTTTTTTTCAGCTCAGTGCTCAGTTTGACTTTATATCGACTTGGCAATTTACAACTCTGTAGGGGCAGAGATTTACTTGCTGCTTTTTGTCTGTTGGAGATACAAATAATTTCTGTCCACTAGAACAGATAACCACAGATATTGTATTTCATAACACTATTAGACATTAAACTTTTTTGTATCTAACTCAGCATTCTTATCTTGTTTTTTAAATTGTCTCTATGGGCCTAAGTTTTTAGGTGGACTTTAGACTTGCTGAACATCTTAATGCCTCTCATTTATTAATGAATTAACTAAAATTATTTTATATTCAAATGAGAGTCTTGATTTTACCTCTTAAAATTATAAGTTAACCTCTTATATTAATCTGTTTATTTACTAGTGCAAATTATTTCCACCAAATTCTTATAAATTGCTCATGTTCAATATCAATTGTTCCTATTGAACAACTAATTTTAATGAAAAGTTTAATAAAAACATAATGTAAGGTCAAAATTTTGCTCACTTCATTTTGAAACAGATGGTTACTGTTTCTATGAGAATGCAATACTCAAATATTCAGAGCTTTAAAGTATATCTAGATAATTTCAAAAGTATTAGCATTTTAGAACTATTGGCCTAGATAGAATTCCAGCAGGTTTTAACCCTACTGAAAAAATACTCTTAGAAAATGGTTATAAAATAAGCTTCAGAAAGATAATACTTAGTTTTTCACTTTGAAAAAGAATGGGAAAACATAGTGCGTCTTTATTCTTAATGAAAGTCAAAAGTTAAAACTGAACCTTACTTTAAGACAAATTATGTTTCATTTAGAACAAGAAAAGCCATTAACATAATCTGAACCAGTGAAATGCATCAAGTGCACTTCGATATATTTAAATACTCTCTTTGGCCACACATGACAGCACATTTGCTTTGGAAGTCTATAAAGGTTTTCTATTGGGGACATAGGTTTCGATAGATTTGCCACTTTGCTCATTTGCTTAGGGGGGAAAAGTGCAGATCTCAGGAAATAATATTTGTGAACAGAATTAGGTTAAAACAAGTTTCCTGCCTTTTAAAAAATTCTTTTTCTATATTTTATGATATACCATCTAACACCATCTTTATGTTTATTATAATGTTTATCTACCGATTTACTGATAAAATTGGTGGGTGTTTAAAACATTTTTGCATAAATCATACATACTTTTTTTTCTTTCAAAGAACTAAAGGCATAATGATCTAATAATAATAATGATAATTAATAATAAATTCTAAGAAATAATACAGAAAAGTTTTTAATATCTTTATCAGAAATAGAATTAAAGTGTTCTTAATTAATATTTAGATGATCAAATTGAGATAATTATTTTATAACCACTAAAGAAATGCTCTGTTTTTAATTGAAAAATTAACTATTATATAAGATAGGAAAGAAGACTTATTCTAATTCATATGTGTACATATGGTGTGCATTCTTGTTACACACCATAACATCCTACATATTTGAAAAACAATTCTGCTGTTAGAAGAGCGGCCACTTTTAAAAGTCTTTGTTAGCATCTCAAAGTGTGGAAACCATAGCTTCTTGATATTTTCTTTCCTTCCATTTTCATACTTTTCTGCGCTATCAATTATTCTCTTCATCCGTGATTTGCAACAGGCTGTCTCTCTTTTTCTTCTGTGTAATGTTCTTATATATGCCTATGCCCCTGTTTATCTACTTCTTTCTAAATGGACATTTGGGTTGTTTTCACATTGGGATACTTAAGAAAAAGTTCTCATAAACGTTAATATAATAAGCTTTTTGTGGACATTTGCACTGTTTCTTTCGAATGTTTACCTAGGAGTAGTATCACTTGGTTACTAGATACATGTAAGTTTAATTTTTTTATGAAGTAACATAGAATAGTCCCAAGCATTTGCACCATATTGCACTCCCACTTGCAATGTATAGAGGTCCCAGTTGCTCCATATCTTTATTATCACTTGGATTTGTTATATGTTAAAGTTTAGCCATTCTGGGAGATACGTAATAGTAGTTACTTGTGATTTTAGTTTGCATTTCCTTGATGAGTAGGGGTGCTTGGCACATTTTCATATGCTTCATGGCCATTTGGATATATTTTGTGAAATGCCAGTTGAAGTTGTTTGCTTATCATTGTATTGGGATGTTTGTCTTTTTCTTATTCTGCTGTACAAGATATTCATACTTGAAGGATACAAGGCTTTTGTTGCATATATGTATTGAAAATATATTCTTCCAGTTGTGACTTTGATTTGTTTATTGATATCATTTGATGAGTGGAAGTTTTAAGTTTACATATCTATATACCTGTATCTATCTGTTTTCTCTATATGTATACTATATATATAGACATTCTGCAATAAATTGCCTTTTTTGTGCTTTAAACAGCCAATAGTCTTTTACTTTTTAATATTCTTTATATTTCCTCACATAGTTTTTGTTTCTAGTAATGTTTATTCTTCCTATGATTCCCTACTTTCATGTAGATTTATTTTTATCTTCCTGAAGAATTTCTCTCAATATTTATTGAATAGAAGAAATACTATTGATAAATTCTTTCTGCTTCTCCTTGTCTTCAAAAAAATATAATTCCTTCTCAGATATCTTTTTGTTTGAGCTGACTTTGAATGACCTCTGGAAGAGACTTAATTGATTCCTTACTTTAATAGAAAAGAGAGAAAAGAAGAGAGGCACAATTAATATAATAAGACTAGAGAGCTATTACCATTGACTGCATACCGGGGTGTGAAGTTACCAGCTAGAAAAAAATTACTCAAGCCTTGCTAATAGAATAAAATCTCTGTTCCCCTCTGCTGCTCCTGACTGATTAATTCCTGCTTTCTCGGAGCTAAGAGGTAACAAAAATTCTTTATGAGGCCTGAGTCTTTGTGAAAATTAAGAAAGAAATGTTCTCTATTTGAACTTTAGAGTGGCCTTTTTGACAGGGGACACAGTAAAGAAGCATATGTCAGAAGCACTTTTCCCCTTTGAGTTACAATGTTCTTATAAGCCTGGGCTTTGCTTCACTTGTTGAAAATGGGAAAAAAAATCCACCAAATATTCTTTGCTCTACAAGTTTGCCGTTTACAACAGATGCTTTCACAAGTAACTTTTTGTTTAAAATAGAAAACTATATCACTATTTTTATGACACTTTTTATGTGTCATAACCTTACTGAAAAAGAAAAAAGGTAGCCCTGATTGCTGTCAGCTTGGCAATAATCTGGCTGTAATGACTATGCCATACAAAACCTAATCAATGTCAGAGAACTTCAACATAAGACATAGCCATTCTCTGACTGTAACAGACGGAGACAAAAACAAGACCATTCTGTAATTATGTCTGAACACAGACAAAAATAAGAACAAAATATGTGAGGGAGATTAAGAGGTACAAACTTCCAGTTACAGAATAAAGGAGTCATGGGTGTGAAATGTACAGGGTGAGGAATACAGTCACTAACTATGTAATATCTTTGTAAGGATGATGACAGATGGTAACTACACATACCATGGTGATCAGTTTGATATGTATAGAAGTATCGAATCATTGTGTTGTGTAACAGGAACTAACATAGTGTTGTAGGTCAATTATACTTCAAAAACAAACAAACGAACTCATAGAAAAACAGATCAGATTTGTGGTTACCGGAGGCAATAGGTGGAGAGAGAGGGAATTCAAAAATGTAGTCAAAACGTATAAACTTCCAGGTATAAGATAAATAATACTAGAGATGCAATGTACAACATGACAGGTATTGTACAACATGTTATGTGTGAAAGTTAAGAGAGTAAATCCTAGGAGTTCTCATCACAAGGAAATTTTTTTTCTTTTTCTTTTATTTTGTATGTGTGTGAGATGATGTATGTTCACTAAATGTATGGTGATAATCATTTCATGATGCATGTAAGTCAAGTCATTATGCTCTACAACTTAAGCTTATACAGTACTGTATGTCAATTATATCTTAATAAAGCCAGAAGGAAGCAAATAATTATTGATAAGGAAACAAACAAAAAACAAGGATATGTTTTAAAAAGACATCACTGAGAAAAGAAGAAAAGGAAACAAAATGAAAAATATAAAAGTCAACAAGTATAAAAGAATAGAAACAGATGTGCTAAACTCCAAATAATAGAAATCACAGAAAAAAAGAAAATTTAAAAAGAGAGGTAAATATCTGAAGAAATAATATAGACTAATGTCCCAGATTTCTTAAAAGGTAACAGGCCTAAGATTGAAAGTGCCTACAATACCAAAGAGGAGAAAGAAAGAAAAATCCACACATTATACTAAAATATAAGAATAAAAAAAGAGAAAATTCTAAATGCTAAGAAAAAGGGATAAGAATCAAATAATTCAGAAAAAAAAAAGAAAAGAAACTCTAATTTTTGTTAGAATGCCCTCTCTAGTTCTCAGGAGACATGGACATTGGGTTTCTGTTTCCAGTGCCATGGAGTCAGCTCCTAACACATGACTCTCCCCAAAGTAATTACTATAAACTCTGAGCAAATGCAGAGTCTCTGGAGGATGAACAAGAGCAGTCAGATTTTGGCAGTGAGTCAAAACTTGGAATAGGGACTGGCACTGCATAAATTTTTCAATTTTCTAGCTTTAGCTTGAAGGGCAACTGCATTTGCAGTGCAGTGCAGCTATATTCCTGATGGAAAACTCATCTTTGTGGTCTGAAGAATGAGAGAAGAGAGCTCAGGACAACCACAATTATTCTGTGTATAAACATTAATTCTATGTATAAGCTCTACATAATTGACAGGCTGATTCCTGAAACATGCATATACTGGGCAGTCTCAATGCAACTTGTAATTAAGACCAAAAGAAATAAACAGATTAGAAATGTTATTCAATGCAGATAATACAGAGTTAGCAGTTGGAGTGTACCCTGATAAAACAAAATTATCAACACTCTTTGGAAAAATATAACAGAACAAAGAATCTCAACAACAAAATATAAAACATGTCCAGAAATTGTCATTTTATTTATTTTTTTATTGAAGTATAGTTGATTTACAATATTATATTAGTTTCAGTTATAAAACATAGTGATTAAATATTTTTATAGATTATGATTAACACATTGTACTGACTAGATGAAGTTAAATTTCTATAAAAATTTTATTTATTTATTTTATTTAGTAGCATCTTACTTGGTTAGACTTAAACTCCAATCCCTCTCTCACTTATGCCAGGAAACATCTGAAATCTTTGCTCACTTCTCTCAGCTTCCAGCTGCTGTCTTTGCCCAGTGCTCTGGAGTATCTTCCATGCATATGTAGGTCAGTGTTTAGGGAAGCATTTGGAAAGGTTTACGTACAAATTCTGAAGCTTACACTCCCTGAGACTCCCTCCTTTCTAGGACTCTACTTTATGATTTTCTACAGATATACTAGTCCAGAAAATTGTCTTCTGACATATCCAGCCAGTAAAAATTAAGTTTTCAATATCACCCTCAGACAAAAAACCAGAAATATTCAAATCTCACCCAGTGTCATTCCCATCTTTAAGAGTTGATTTCCTTCTAGTTTCTGAGTACTTTTGGTAAATCTACATTCCATTAGTTTGTAAAAAATAACATTTTATCTAAACTTCATAATTTTTATCTGTGTGAGTGTTAATTCAGCCAAGCTGCTTCACAACTACAGGATGCTAAATTCTCATTGCTCGAATTGTGGTACCATTATATATATTCCATTGCAGTCAGTGTAATTTTTTATACCTGTGGATAGGCAGACACTTATTAGGGTCTATCTGACTGAGGTATATAGAGGAAAGTACAGTAGAAAACCAGGATATCAAACTATATTCAATAATTTTACTAGAATTTGTTTATTATACATTTATATATTCAGTGGTCTTGTGAACTTTCAGATTCTCATTGAAGACTAGAAAGCATCAAAAAATTCTTTATATGTGGCTCAAACAATATGGAATTTTTTAAAAACTCTTTTTAACTGTTGTCCATGACTTTCTGTCTCCATAACTGTGGTGTGTTTCACAGTTTATCTTGGAAAAATAAAAATTTATAATTTCATAGCCACTATGGCAAGCAGATCTGGGTTTAGGGATTAGGAAGACAGAATAAAAACATAGGAAAGGGCTTCCCTGGTGGCGCAGTGGTTGAGAGTCCACCTGCCGATGCAGGGGACACGGGTTCATGCCCCGGTCCGGGAAGATTCCACATGCCGCGGAGCGGCTGGGCCCGTGAACCATGGCCGCTGAGCCTGCACGTCCGGAGCCTGTGCTCCACAATGGGAGAGGCCACAACAGTGAGAGGCCCGCATACTTAAAAAAAAAAAAAAAAAAAAAGGAGAAGGAAAAGGGCTGCGTAATTCTAGATTTTAGAAGATTTTGGACATTACTGTTGGTTGTTTCCTTGTGGTTTTCCGAAGACTTTTAAAAAAAGTGGAGGTGGGGTGAGGAAGAGATTTTCTTTGGTGAAAATGGAGGCTTATACTACTTTTAGCTCTATGGACCATGATATGCCAGCACTTACTCTCAGAAACAGTAATGTGCAAACAAACTGTGCTAGCAGGTACAGCTCTAAGAACACACACAGAAATTTATGACACCAACTGATGCACTTCAGTGTATCTAGGTTTCTTTTTATAACAGAATATAAAAATAGTATCTCTTCTCTCTCTTTGAAGTCTTCCTGTGCTCTCTAAAGATATGATAATACGGTGTCAGTCTTAGTTTCTACAAATACAAGGGTGAATAAATAGTGCCCCTACATAAACCCAAACATTAGACAGGTCATGATCAAAGAAGTCAAAAATAAGTAGCTGTTTGGTCCTTTCTATTTATTATTTATGATTTATGCATTAAGTCCACAGGAATCTGGAATCCATGTTTTAAAAAAATTAGTCTGTAAAGATAGAGTACTAAGAAATACTGTTAATATAATACCTTAATCAGTAATTATTTAATCTGAAAAAACCAATATTAGCAGACAATGATTTAAACATAAAAAATCACCAATCCTTTTCTATGGGAGCCAGCCTCTAAAAGGACTACCAATGATCCCCATCTCTTAATATGCATTCCCTTGTGTATATAATTCCCACACTTGGAATGTGGGCTGGACCTACTGACTTCTGTTCAATATAGAATATAGCACAAGTAATGAGATGTCACTTCTGAGATTGTGACATTTTGTGTGCACGTCTCTCTTTTTCTCTCCGGAAATCCTCACTCTGAGAGTTAACAGGCTAACTTAGCTACTGTGTGGAGGGACCCATGTGACATGAAACTTATGTCTCTGCCAATAGCCTATGAGAATCTCGAATGAGCTTGGAGGTAAATCTTCCCATATCATACCTTAAGACTATTGTAACTTTGGCTGACACTTTAGTTGCAGTTTTGTGAGTAACCCTGATCCAGGATTACAGCTAAGCCACACTCAGATTCCTGACCCAGAGAAACAATAATAAATGTTGTTTTAAGCCACAATATTTTGGGATATTTGTTATATAGCAAATGCACTGTCTTACCAAGCATTCTCTAAGAGGTTTGTTAGTTGAACACTCCAGTTCTCATAACTATCAATTTCCATTACATTATTATTTCTATTATATTAGAAGTTGAAAACTGAGATAGTGTAGTATGCTGAGACGTGTAGGGATAGTGGCAATAGAAAGGAAACAAACTCTTATTTAAAGCCTGTCTCTGAAACTGACTCACTCTGTGTCACTGGGGAAATCACTATACCTTTTTGGATGTCAGTGTCTTCACCTCTAACACGAGGATAACAATAATAGCCTTTCTGTGACAATTGCATGTATTATATCAGTGAAGTACCTATCAAAGGGTCTTGTATATATTTAACAAATTAAAGATGTTGGTACCTTCATTACTATCATCCCATGAATGCAAAGACAACTAAGGAGAATGTGGAAAATGGTAAATGATGGTGACTGCTGTGGTTCAAACCCAGTTTATCGCAAGTTAAAATTAGAGATTCTGAAGTCAGACTGAGTTTAATTTCTTTTTTTATCTCTATGTAATTCAACAAGTGACTTGTCCAATTTAAACCTGTTTTCTCACCAATAACTTGGTAGAAAATCATAATAGTATATACTTTTTAAATTTGTCATTAGAATTAAATGAAATAATGGATGACAAAACTCTTAGGACAACAGTAACTTCTTAAAAAATATTAGTTATTTTGAACGTGATATATTGCATCAGATATTTGCTAGCCCTTGGCTTTTTTTTTTTTTAACCTGAAACTTTACTTATTACAAGCAATTACTTTCATCATCATAATTATCCCTGGCATTTTTAGTAGAATCTAGATCATTGTATGCCTTAATTGACTATGGGGTTTTCTTATTCTTTCTCCTAAAAATAGTTTAAAATAAAGTAAGTTTAAAACAAAACCATGTAATCCCATAGTAGCCACCTAATAAAGAAAAGATATAATCACTATCTCTAAGGAGTTTGGCATGCTTCACAGCTTTTTTTACGGAATTAAAAGAAGCTGTGTCTACCAATGTTTTAAAAGGTATCTGGGATTTTGTTTTTATTTGTGTATGGTGACTCCAACAGAACAGAAGAAAAGATAATTTATTACTCACAGTTTCTAAGAGAAAGGGGCACAACATGGCCACGCAGAGCCTCACAAGAGAACACTGAGCCCAGTCAAAGGTGGAAAGTGATCCAGGGGAACTGCAAAAAAGCCTTTGTTGTGATTTTTATGGGAAGAAATGGGTGAGGTAGGGTAAGTGAGCTGGCAGGTTTTAGGAATGGTTAGTTTGAATAATTTCAGTGGACTGTGTGGTGTAGGGGCAGCCCCTAATTGCCTGATGCTTGGCCCCAGAGTGATTATGGAAGAAGAATTGTGTCTCCTGAGTTTAAGAGCCTGATAACACAGGAGAGTGGGGGTTAGTTTGCATATTAGGAGAGTTGTTTGCTATCTCTATGAAACTGCTAACCCTGGGAAAGGCAGTCCTTCCCTACTCAGCAAGACCTCAGATGCCAAAACATCAGATACAGAAACTAGAAAATGTGGTTAATACAGCCAAATGCTGTAGTACTGACTAATAAATGCACCCCATTACCATCTACAATGAGTTTCTATTAGAATTCCTTCTTCTCACCTTTCTTGATGTAGGTCTCTGAAACTGATCACATCTATCTCCTTTGAGAGGACCTGGAATGGTTCATTGCTAAGAACCACAGTATTTCTTCCTGACGTACTTTCCACTGACTAAGAGTAATCAGCCAGTAATCAGACTGTTATTAATGCTTCCAGGTTTCCTTTCAATCTTATTAGCAAAGTCACATAATAAATGGGGAAGCACATTTTCATTTTCTTCCAATTGTACAACTTCAGTTCGTGCCCCAGTTTATTTATCCCAAATGTCTGTGACAATAAGTACATCTCCAAAGTTATTTTAAGTGATTGTAATTTATTATAAAGGTGAATGTAATTTACTGAACACATACTATGTGCTACATCATATTCTTATTACATTAGCACACTAATTCATTTAATCTTCAAAACAACTCTGTGAGGTAAGATTAACATTAGTTTTGTCCTACAGTTGAGAAATTTGAAGCACAGGGAGAATGTTACCCACCCAAGATAACACTTCTAGCAATAGTGGTATCTCAGAATTGAACCCAGACAATGGTTTGTTCTAGCTTGATTTTCCCATTTGACTCTATCAAAAGTGAGTACAGATGAAATTCATATAAGGAAAGTGGAAATGGACCCCAGATAACCCCAATAAAAGTAAATTGGGTGCAATTTGGTGACCCAATACACATATAACTCCTCTCCAGAGGTAGACCAAGAACATTTATGTGAAGCCTTATTGTCCAGCTGCATGGAGATGTAATTGAGGGTAAATATATAAATACAAATGAAAGTCCCATTGGCATATAATATTTTTGGTTGCATGCCATTGTTCCAAAAGGCGTGAACCTGATAGTTTCAATGAGAACAATACATGTAAAGGTTTGGTCTGTAAAGGCCAAATTTTGCCAGATGCCTTGTTGGGATTTTAAGTGCTGCTTTGGTAGGGATACTACTGAAGCCAACTGAAAGGCAATGCTAAAGTCTCACCATGATGAAAAAGGCTTGCTAATCTATCCAAATAGTGATGCTAATAAGAACTCTCTTCCAGAAGAGTGATTGTGGCTATCAATCAGCCTGGGAGGTCAGTAAAGGTATAAGTAACTTGGCTAATCAAGTAATTACTTCAGTCAGTAACCCTGGGAGAGGACTCGTCCTTTCACCAAAGGCTACTCGAATGCTTTGGGAGCATGTCCTTCTGCCGCAAAGAGTCTGAAAATATATTCAAAATGCAGACACAGAATAATCAATGCTGATTTTCTCTAAAAAGTAGTTTAAAATTGTGTATGTTTGTATTATTAAAGTAATACAAGGAGGCCATTAGACTGAGGTGGCTCGAATGCTTTGGGAGCCTATAAAAGCACATGGAAAACTAAGCTAGAGTCAGTTCCTATAAGTGCACTCATATCCAAGAAAGCAGAATTTAAGAACAACCAGTTACATACAGTCAACTAGGCTTCCTCAAATAAGGGAACTGCTTAAGCCATAGCCAATCATATAATTTCCTTTCTTTGCTTCTACATAAGCTCTAGAAAAGCCTTTCCTCTAGCTTCTGTTGGTGAAGTGCTCCTAACCACTTTTGCTTTGGCAATGCACAATTCAAATTGATGTTTGCTCAAATAAACTAAGACTCTGGAAAATTTTAATGTGCCTTAGTTTATCTTTTAAGTTTCTATGTATTACCCTAAAGATAGCATGAAAAGACATAAAATTAATATTATTTCAAAGGCTACCACAAAATGTTATAATACAGACATTTTCAAGCATTTTATAAAAATTTTGGCAATTCTAAAAAAAGTATTTTATGACAGTCATGTATAATAGAAACTGTTTCATATATTTGGTCATAACTATCTCAAATGTAAGTAGTGTACCCATTCTACAAACAGGAAAAATGAGGTTCAGTAATTTTAATTTCTCCAACTTCACACAGGGAATAAATTGTGGAGGTAATAATCTTCAGATCAAGATTTCTCTGGTGCCAATTTAATGCATTATGCTACTTTCCTAAAATAAAAGGATAAGCAGTATTTTCTGAGTTCCCCTTTATTTAAAGATCTGTGAAAATATAATGGTACAAAGTTAGTGAGAGAAAATTTTAGGTATTACAAGTGTTGTATTAAACAATCTGGTAACATATTTTAAAATTAAAACTGTTAGTATCCTTTTGGCACCAATCCCATTCTTGGGAATCTATCCAATAGAAAGAGGAGTCCTGCATATATACACTACCAAACGTGAGGTAGATAGCTAGTGGGAAGCAGCCGCATAGCACAGGGAGATCAGCTCGGTACTTTGTGACCGCCTGGAGGGGTGGGATAGGGAGGGTGGGAGGGAGACGCAAAAGTGAGGGGATATGGAAACATATGTATATGTATAACTGATTAAATTTGTTATAAAGCAAAAAAAAAAAAAAAAAAAAAAAAAAAAGAAAGAGGAGTCCTGACACTTAAGAAAATAAAGGTATACAGCACTTTTCACAGCTGCCTTTAATTAAATTAGCTTATAAAGGTAAAATGGAGAAAATATAGAAATATAAATAACAAAATACAAAAATGATGGAAGTATGACAGTAGAGGAAATGTCTTTCTATTTGAAAGATCATGAATAATTTCATTCAAAAAAATCCATCTGAGATGGGCCTTGAATGGTGCACAAGATTACATTTGCTAAGAGGAAAAGGGACTTCCAATAAGGGAGCATGTTTGAATTTGTGTGTGTGCGAGTGTGTGTATGCATGTGGGTATCAGATATGTATAAGAATTTTTACCAAGATATATTAAAAAGTAGAAATATGAATTACTCTTCCCTTTGCTTACAAAGACTATTTCTTTCAAATTGCTGATTATTTCTCATTTATTCATTGGCAAAAGAATGGATATGAGTGACTTTCATTTATTGGTTTGTCCAAGGTAATGAAATAGTGACCATAAGAATCTATTTCCACCCAATCCAAAAATGGGCAGAAGACTTAAATAGGCATTTCTCCAAAGAAGATATACAGACTGCCAACAAACACATGAAAGAATGCTCAACATCATTAATTATTAGAGAAATGCAAATCAAAACTACAATGAGATATCATCTCACACCAGTCAGAATGGCCATCATCAAAAAATCTAGAAACAATAAATGCTGGAGAGGGTGTGGAGAAAAGGGAACACTCTTGCACTGCTGGTGGGAATGTGAATTGGTACAGCCACTATGGAGAACAGTATGGAGGTTCCTTAAAAAACTACAAATAGAACTACCATATGACCCTGCAATCCCACTACTGGGCATATACCCTGAGAAAACCATAATTCAAAAGGAGTCATGTACCAGAATGTTCATTGCAGCTCTATTCACAATAGCCCGGAGCTGGAAGCAACCTAAGTGTCCATCATCAGATGAATGGGTAAAGAAGATGTGGCACATATATACAATGGAATATTACTCAGCCAGAAAAAGAAACGAAACTGAGCTATTTGTAATGAGGTGGATAGACCTAGAGTCTGTCATACAGAGTGAAGTAAGTCAGAAAGAGAAAGACAAATACCGTATGCTAACACATATATATGGAATTTTTTAAAAAATGTCATGAAGAACCAGGGGTAAAACGGGAATAAAGACACAGACCTACTTGAGAATGGACTTGAGGATATGGGGAGGGGGAAGGGTAAGCTGTGACAAAGGGAAAGAGAGGCATGGACATATATACACTACCAAACGTAAGGTAGATAGATAGTGGGAAGCAGCCGCAGAGCACAGGGAGATCAGCTCGGTGCTTTGTGACCGCCTGGATGGGTGGGATGGGGAGGGTGGGAGGGAGGGAGATGCATGAGGGAAGGGATGTGGGAACAGATGTATATGTATGACTGATTCACTTTGTTATAAAGCAGAAACTAATAAAAAAATAAAAAAATAAATAAAAAATTAAAAAAAAATAAAGAATCTATTTCCTGGGAAATAGTTGTAATATCTGCCCTTAATCAAACTCATCACAACAGTAAAGTTTTGTACCTACTGTTTACTTTATATGATGTGAAAAGATACATGATTTATCACTGGTTACATTATTGATTGCTTGTTAAATGATATCAGCCAGATTTCTCCAGTGTGAAGTTACTATTAGCTTCCATACTCTATTCTTTGGAAATATATCACTAAGTTCAGCCTATACTCAATGGGGGAGGGGGGATTAGCCTTCACCACCTGAATGGGTGTGTATCTGCAGTTATGCTTTGAGAGTCTTCTGTAAGGAAGACTTGTCCCTTATCCATCCTTTGTACAATCAATTATTTATTTATATCAGTATAGGTTCATATTTCTGTTCTTTGATTATAATCCAATATTATCATCATTTTTTGTTGCTCAGATAATTCCAGTTTTGACTATTGGGAGCTCTTTCAGGTTGGCTCTGTGTGCTTTTGACATGGCTCAATCTAAAGTGTTATTTTTATTTTACTGACTGCTATGGACTGAACTGTGTTCGCTCCAATATTTACATGCTGAAGTCCCAGCTTCCAATATGAATGTATTTGGAGAAACCAGGTAACAAAGGTAGAATGAGGTCATAAGTGTGGGCCCCTAATCCAGTTGAACTAATATACTTATAAAAAGAAGAGCCACCAGAGGGAGGGAGATGCAAGAGGGAAGAGATATGGGAACATACGTATATGTATGACTGATTCACTGTTATGAAGCAGAAACTAACACACCATTGTAAAGCAATTATACTCCAATAAAGATGTAAAATAATTAATTAAAAAAATAATAATGAAAACATACCAACAAACAAACTAAAACAAAAAACAAAACCTGGCCAGTTGAAGTCCTTTAAATATTTAGAGTCTTTCTAGATGAGTTTCAAAAGGTAAATCACAGTTTGATTCATCTGATAGCTACTAATAAGGAGGTGTAAATACAATTTACGTATATGTTATTTATATATTTAGACATGTTTATACCTTTTGGCATCAAACACAGTCAGAGAGGGGGAAAAGAGAAGGGTAGAAGAATTTAAGTCAGACTTCTGTTCAGCAACAAATTGAGTTTCCTAGAGGAGCTCATGGATTAAATAGCTGCTGTGGTGTCTGGCTTCTCTCAGCTGCTGGTTTAATCAGACCCTAGGTCATGAGACAATTCCAGTAACCATGTGCCAGAGTCTGATCTCTAGTTAAACGTTCCCACCTTGGGAAGTAATACAAATTCATTCCTCTGGCGAGAACAATTTTCTTTGCCCCCAGGTTAACTGTTATTATCATTTGCTTGGTCCAGACCCACTTAACACTTTAACAGGCCAATGTCAGTGACTTCATGAGCAATTGTGAGTATCAGTGGGAAGCCATTTCTGAACCACTCAGCTCCTGAACAAAATGATTTATGTATATGAAAAGTGATGGTTTCATTACTATAAAGGTGGCTTTGAAGATTTCCACATGTACAAGCAGAGGGATCATGCAGGCCTTACGCCTTTCATTTTCTCATTTAGTCTTTTCCTAACCAGATATGAGGTGCAGAATGACAGATCTGAAAACCACACAGCATACCAGGATTGCTGAATCAATATAGCTCTATCAGTCACATACATGCTGCAGAAGGTTTATTTTATAAATCAAACAGTCATGGGTACATCCTCTACTAGTGAAATGTGTTTTTTATATAAACTTACAAAGTTAATCAGAAGGCAACACATTTTGCAAAATTTATTTTCTCACTTTGCTTATATATCAAGACAAGAGTTGCTATGGACTGTGTGTGCCCCCTAAAATCCAGTGTCGAAGCCCTAATTCCCAATATGATTATATTTGGGGATAAAATATAATTAAGGTTAGGTGAAATGATAAGAGTGGGGCCCTGATCTGATGGGGCTAGTGCCCTTATAAGAAGAGAAAAAGGCAGCAGAGCTTTTTCTCTTTACAATGTGAGGACACAGCAAGAAGGCAGCCATCCACAAACCCTACTGGTAACTTGGTCTTGGACTTTCCAAGCTCCACAACTGTGAGAACATAAATTTATATTTTTGAAGCCACCCAATTTCTAGTATTCGGTTATGGCAGCTCAAGCAGACTAAGAAAGAAGTAGATACAGTAATAGGGGAAGATAGAAGAGAAGAGACACATAAGTTCTCTGTATTCATGGTCTCTGTATCTATCTTCACTCTGAAACAGAAGTGTTCAACATATACCTGGTAAAAAGCTTATGATGCAGTTAGGGTGGGAATTCAATAAGGGTGTGTGATGAGAAACAACAATAGGAAACAACCACGGCTGCCTCTTCCATTTTATCTTTAAGTATAACATACTCCTTTACAAAATGTACACCAAAATCTTTATATGAGGATCTCACAGTTTTTCTTACTTTCTGGTAATTTCCTTAACTGTCCATTATATATACATATTTTTTTTAATTTTATTTTATTTATTTTTTTATACAGCAGGTTCTTATTAGTTATTTTATACATATTAGTGTATATATGTCAATCCCAATCTCCTAATTCATCCCACCACCACGCTGCCCCCCGCCATTTTCCCCCCTTTGTGTCCATACGTTTGTTCTCTACATCTGTGTCTCTATTTCTGTTAAAAATTATATATTTTTAACAACAAACATACCTCCTAATAGTCAAAGGTCATTTATGAACTTAATTGTAACATTTTGTAAAATATATTCTTTCCTCCCACAACTCCTCAAATGTTATTTACTTGAAGACCTAATAATGCAGTACCTGATAATTATATCCAAGGTGATAAAAAATGTTATATCCAAAATGACTTAATTAAAATGCTTTCAGACTACCTCCAGCAGAGATAGCACAGAAATAAAACGTGAGACTTTCCAAGGTATCTTCTGAAAGAATATATAGGTTTCAAAGCACAAGTGTTTGCACAGGAGTTGTTTAAACAGGGAGATAATAAATGCCTAACAGATTCAACAAAAGACCTGTAGGCAAAGATATTAATTGATAAAGTATCCTACACATACTTTATAAATTTTCCTGCAAATATATATATGTCCATTTAAAATATCACATCTGTTTGAAAACACTCTTTTAGATACTTGAATTATTGGAACCTCTGATATAACTGTATAGAGTTTGATTTTATACCTAATAGTTTGTACATCTTACCCCCCTATCCCTATATTGTCCCCCCCTTCCGTCTCCCCACTGGTAACCACTAGTTTGTTCTCTGTATCTGTGAGTCTGTTCTTTTATGTGAGTGCTACCATACAGTATTTATCTTACTCTGTCTGACTTATTTCATTTAGCATAATGCCCTCCAAGTCCATCCATGTTGCTGCAAATGGCAAAAATTCATTTTTTTAAATATATAGATATATTAAATCTATATATATATGTCATCTGTTGATGGACACTTAGCTTGCTTCCATATCTTAGCAATTGTAAATAATGCTGCTATGAACATTGGGGTGCATGTATCTTTTAGAATTAGTGTTTTCATTTTTTTTTTTTGGATATATATCCAGGAGTGGAATTGCTGGGTCATGTGATAGTTCTATTTTTAGTTTTTTGAGAAACTACCATACTGTTTTCCCTAGTAGTTGTACCAATTTACATTCCCACCAGCAGTGTACAAGGGTTCCCTTTTCTCCATGTCCTCGCCAACATTTGTCATTTGTGTCCTTTTTGATGATAGCAATTTGGACAGGTGTGAGGTAATATCTCATTGTGGTTTTGATTTGCATTTCCCTGATAATTATTGATGTTGAGCATCTATTCATGTGCCTGTTGTCCATCTGCATTTCCTCTTTGAAAAAAATATCTATTCAGTTCTTCTGCCCACTTTTTAATTGAGATATATTTTTTTGATGTTGAGTTGTACAAGCTGTTTATATATGTTGGATATTACCCCCTTATCAGTCAGATCATTTGCATATCATTTTCTCCCATTCAGTAGGTTGTTTACTTAGAGCCTTTCTTCTTGTTTTGCTAAAGTTTATTTAACATTCATTGCCTTATTGGCCTCAAGTCTCCGTATTTCTTTGGTACTTACTACCATCTTAGATACCAAGAAGCTTTCCTGAATTCCAGTTGATGTCATTGAATCTGCTTGTTCTAACTGTTGGACTAAATGCTGGCTATGTCCTAAAGGACTAAATGCAATATATATATATATAGATATAGATATAGATATAGATATATATGTATGTATATATAGATATATAGATATATCTAAAACAATGTCATAAAGCAAACAAAACATCCAGGGCAAGTGTCCATACCAACAGGCATACTGATGTATATACAAACTCTAACTCTCACCAGCTATGTGACTTGGACAGGCTAATTAATCTCTGAGTCTCAGTATTCTTATTTTAAAAGTGAGACTATAAACACCTTTTTTGAATAAAATTTACATTTGTAATGCAAAATACCTTTTAGATAAAGATTTTGTGTTTGTTCTTTTAGTTAGTAAAATACATTGGTCATTTTTTTGTACTTTTTCTAAAAATTGGGGCATATTTGCTTTACAATGTTGTGCTAGTTTCTGCTGTACAACGAAGTGAATCAGCTGTATGTATACATATATCCCCTCCCTCTTGGACCTCCCTCCCATCCCCCCCCATCCCAAACATCTAGGTCACCACAGAACACCAAGCTGAGCTCCCTGCTATATAGCAGGTCTCCACTAGCTATCTGTTCTACACATGGTAGTGTATATATGTCAATCCCAATCTCCCAATTCATCCCACCCTCCCCTTCCCGCCCCACATCCACACGTCTGTTCTCTACGTCTGCATCTCTATTGGTGCCCTGCAAATAGGTTCATCAGTACCATTTTTCTAGATTCCACGTATATGCATTGACATACAATATTTGTTTTTCTCTTTCTGACTTACTTCACTCTGTATGACAGTCTCTAAGTCCATCCACATCTCTACAAATGACCCAATTTTGTTCCTTTTTTTTATGGCTGAGTAATAATTCCATTGTATATATGTACCACATCTTATTTATCCATTCATCTGTCAATGGACATTTTGGTTGCTTCCATGTCCTGGCTATTGTAAACAGTGCTGCAATGACCATTGGGGTGCATGTGTCTTTGAATTATGGCTTTCTCAGGTTATGTGCCCAGTAGTGAAATTGCTGGGTCATATGGTAGTTCTATTTTTGTTTTTTTTAAGGAACCTCCATAGGTCATTTTTGTGTAAATGTATACGTTGAATCTCAAGATGTGGAAGCTGATGAATAAATAAATGGATGGCTGATTTGATCTGTGAAAGAAGTAAGAAGAATTATATTTCTGTGAGGGAAGACAGGGAAAGTGAGGCACACCCTAAAGAGGTAGTATTGGATAGGGGTGGAAAGAAGGAGAAAGGGAAGAGTTGTAAGGAGGGAGAGAGACAACTCAACAAGCGGCAGAAGAGCAGGGCCAGGCAGAAAACTTGGGCAATGCAAAATTGCCTATAAGAGGAAGGGCTAATAAACATTCAGGTGCAAATATATCTTTTAAGCTATTAAATTTTACATGAGTTTCTGAACTATGCTGTTCCCTGATTATCGAATATTTCAGTAATTGTCATGTGTCTGTTGAGTGTTGGGAGCCATAAAAGGAAAGGGAGAGCTTCACTTTACTTTGGGGTTCATATGAGATATAGATAAAAGAATGACAAGAAAAGTAACACAGAGGAGAGCAATCAAGCATAAATGGAAGTAAGAAATCTAAGCAGGAGTTTCTTAGGACAAAAGGAAGAGCTCAGAAAATTCTTAACGTTACTGATAAGAGGACACTAGATTTTTGTCTGCATATTACATGGGATTGGGGATCAAGACAGTTTTAAAAATAAATTTTTAAAAAAGAAATTTGGATTATTGGGGATACCCAAGCTATATTTCTCTTAAAGAAATCACGTATGTGAAAATCACTTGGCATTCAGTAAATATTTTTTCAGCTCTTTTTATATTTCCCTCTCAATATATAAAAATATATGGTAATTTTTAAAAGGATTGTCATCATCATTTCATTGTCAACATCACTGTCATATCATTTTAACACAAACATTGAACATAACAGACACATGAGCCATATAGTCAAGTTTTGGGGGCCTCAAAATATGACTATTTCTTCACCCATCTGAAAAGGGTTTGTCAAGGATAATTGGCTGTATGACTCACAAGGAAAAGGTCCCCGTGGCTTTAGGAGGTAGTCTCACCCTGAAGGTTATATGCTCTGGTCCACCTGTCCCTCAGTACTTTCTAAAAAGGCCATCAGTAGCCTCAGGACACTTATTTATCTATTTATTTATTTTAGTATTGTTAGCACATGTTTCAGTTTAAAAGATTTTTGGAATGTTAACTAGGAAGTTTATCATATTCCCATGTGCATATGTCATATTTATTTGGAATTATGCATCAATATGATAAATTATTGAATATATGTATGCACCGATTACATTAATAGCCACACTAAAAACATAAAAGATCCTTTTTTAAAGGTCCAGGTGGCATAACAAACACCTATTAATCAAGGTGAACAGTAGTAGCAGTTGACATTATTTCAATCAGTGGAGGCCATCTGCAACATTTTAGTTGTAATTGTTTAGCTTCAGTCCCAAACTTGTTGTTTTAAAAATGAGCAATTCAGGGCTTCCCTGGTGGCGCAGTGGTTGAGAGTCCGCCTGCCGATGCAGGGGATACGGGTTCGTGCCCTGGTCTGGGAGGATCCCACATGCCGCGGAGCGGCTGGGCCCGTGAGCCATGGCCGCTGAGCCTGAGCATCCGGAGCCTGTGCTCCGCAACGGGAGAGGCCACAACAGTGAGAGGCCCTTGTACTGCAAAAAAAAAAAAAAAAAAAATGAGCAATTCACATGTTGTCTTGTTATCAGGTTGCTACCTTCAAATGGTGTCCAACAGGCACAGCTGTTTATTACCATCCACAATGAATATCTGCTGAAGAATTTACTTTCAGTACATACTGAAACCTAGAGCTTCACAATTGTTTAGCTTCATATCTTCAGAGAACACTCTGCCTAGTTCTGGATGTCCTAAATTTTGTAAACTGGCCCATTGGTCTTCAAATCCAGGTTGGGTTTGTTCTGGCAAATAATGACATGTTAGCTATAAAGAGATGGATTTTATAAAGAGATGGAGAACTGTTAGGGAAAATAAAACATGACTAAGATCCCTCCCACAAATCCTCTTAAGATTTTTTTCTCCTAGTCCTTTCTTTCATCATCTCTTCCACTGTTTTATTATATTCAAGGAAAAAGCATAACCTTTAACTATAAAAGTTTAGGCAGAAGGAAATATATTTTTTAAAAAATATAAAGTTTTAAAGTAATCCTTGGGGTCTCCCTGGTGGTGCAGTGGTTGGGAGTCCGCTTGCCGATGCGGGGGGCGCGGGTTTGCGCCCCGGTCTGGGAGGATCCCGCGTGCCGTGGAGCGGCTGGGCCCGTGGGCCATGGCCGCTGGGCCTGTGCGTCCGGATCCTGTGCTCCGCGGCGGGAGAGGCCGCAGCAGTGAGAGCCCTGCGTATCGCAAAATAAATAAATAAATAAATAAAGTAGTCCTTGCCCTTGAAAATTAAAGCTTGGATGGGTGGCTTATATCAAAACTAAATTGATTTCACTTTTTCCTTCACAGAGGGAAGAAGTTAAAAACCTTACATTTTCTGAATATACAGTGATAACTTGTAAGTTCCATAGTGCAAATAAAACCTCACTATGGCTACTATGTCAGAATAATTACCAACACGTGGAATTACTGTGGTAGAGGTGTGCCCATTTAGAATTTTATACATACTGCCCAATTACCCTCTCTAAGTTCTGTATTACATTACCAGCAAACCAGAAGTGTTTGCAAGTTTCTATTTCTCCCAGCTTTTTAACCATAACTGGCTTCCAGTCCTCTTAAATTTGGCTAATCTGATCAGTAAAAAGCATATATGATTTATACTTTATTTTATACTATAATAATCAGTGAGTTCAAGTATTTATCATATATCTAATGCCCATTTGTGCTCATTTGCCATTTGCGTTTTTATTTTTATTTATGTGTACTCATCTAACATTCTCACTACAATTTCAATTGAAAAGTAAATGTATCTTTTGTCTCTGTTTTGTCACATTAAAAGTCAAAGTAAACTATAAATATAGTGCATGAAAATTGTGCATTTGATAAAAGAGCAAATAAGTTTAAGCCCTATTATTAGCTTAATTCAAAATTATCTCTTTCATAGAAATATTATTATTCAACTTTTATTTTATAAGAAAATGCATATTATTTATGACTTTTATCAATATAAAGTTTATTCTTTCCATGTCAAACAATGATCATATACTTCATTTAAGATGAAACATGAAATAATGTTATAACATGCAGAAAAAGTATATTGTAGAGATTAAGACTCAGACATTAAGATGTTCCCATTTCTACATCTGTGACTCCTTTTTCTGTTTTTGGAGATAAATTCATTTGTACCTTTTTTTAGATTCCACATATAAATGATATCATATGATATTTGTCTTTCACTGTCTGACTTACTTCGCTCAGTATGACAGTCTCTAGGTCTGTCCATGTTGCTGCACAGCTGTAGGAAACAAACTCATGGTTACCAGGGAGAAAGGGGAGGAGGGATAAATTGGGATATTGGGATTGACATATACACACTACTATATATAAAATAGGTGGGCTTCCCTTGTGGCACAGTGGTTGAGAGTCTGCCTGCCGATTCAGGGGACACGGGTTCGTGCCCCGGTTCGGGAAGATCCCACATGCCGTGGAGCAGCTGGGCCCGTGAGCCATGGCCACTGAGCCTGTGCGTCCGGAGCCTGTGCTCCACAACGGGAGAGGCCACAACAGTGAGAGGCCCACGTAATGCAGAAAAAAAAAAAAAAGGTTACTAATAAGAACTTATTCTATAGCACAGGGAACTCTATTCAATACTCTGTAATGGCCTATACGAGAAAGGAATCTAAAAAAGAGTGGATATATGTATATGTATAACTGATTCACTTTGCTGTACCTGAAACTAACACAACATTGTAAATCAACTATACCCCAATAAAATTTTTTTTAAAAGGTGTTACCATTTTTGGTTGTGTAAAGAGTGATACAGTGAATATGAAAGTCAAATTTCTGTTTGTGTTGTTTCATTTTCATGGTCAACGACAGCACAAAACATCAAGGAGCAGTCAACAATAAAATGCTTGAAGCCAACTTATAGTACTTTGTACTTCTGCTTGAGAGCCTTGAGATGAAAATAGTTTAGTAACTTGTATAGTGTGGGCTAAAAACTGTAGATCCACTACTAAAAATTTTCTAATTTTTCAAGAAGAGTAGATTGTCCTGAGATTCTATCAACTCTGAAAGGAGATATTGAAGAAATCACTGGGTTCAAGTAAAGATAGAGACCACAAGGGAAAACAAAAGGCTTCTGAAGTAAGTGTGTATGGCTATAAATTTTTTTTCATGTATCAATTCTTTCTAAGATTCTTTTCCCATTTAGGTTATTACAGAATATTTAGTAGAGTTCCCTGTGCTATACAGTAGGTCCTTGTTGATTATCTATTTTATATATAGTAGTGTATATATATGTATACCACATCTTCTTTACCCATTCATCTGTCAATGGACATTTAGGTTGCTTCCATGTCTTGCCTATTGTAAATAGCGCTGCAATGAACATTGGCGTGCATGTAGCTTTTCATTTTATGGTTTTCTCTGGATATATGCCCAGTGGGATTGCTGGATCATATTGTAGCTCTGTTTTTAGTTTTTTAAGGAACCTGCATACTGTTCTCCATAGTGGCTGCATCAATTTACATTCCACCAACAGTGCAGGAGGGTTCCCTTTTCTTCACACCCTCTCCAGCCTTTATTGTTTATAGACTTTTTGATGATGACCATCCTGACCAGTGTGAGGTGATACCTCGCAGTAGTTTTATTTGAATTTCTCTAATAATCAGCAATGCTGAGCATCTTTTCATGTGCTTTTTGGCCACCTGTATGTCTTCTTTGGAGAACTGTCTATTTAGATCTTTTGCCTATTTTTTTATTGGTTTCTTTTTTTTTTATTGTGCTGCATGAGCTATTTGTGTATTTTGAATATTAATTCCTTGTTGGTCGCATCATTTGCAAATATTTTCTCCCATTCTGTGGGTTGCCTTTTTGTTTTGTTTATGTTTTCCTTTGCTGTGCAAAAAATTTTAAGTTTAATTAAGTATCTTCTGTTTATTTTTGTTTTATTTTCGTTGCTCTAGGAGGTGGATCCTATAAAATATCTTGTGTGATTTATAACAGTGTTCTGCCTATGTTTTCCTCTAAGAGTTTTATAGTGTCCAGTCTTACATTTAGGTCTTTAATCCATTTTGAGTTTATTTTTGTGTATGGTATTAAGGAGTGTTCTAATTTCATTATTTTACATGTAGCTGTCCAGTTTTCCCAGCATCACTTGTTGAACAGACTGTCTTTTCTCCACTGTATATTCTTGCCTCCTTTATCATAGATTAATTGACCATAGGCACATGGATTTATTTCTGGGCTTTCTGTGCTTTTCCATTGATCTATAAGTCTCTTTTTGTGCCATTACCAGTATAAATTATGTTTAAATGACCTGATTAACATAATTTTACTGAAAATTTCAGAAGGTGCAATATATTGTTTTTCCTGTATATGATAATATTTTAATTGATGTGATAGAATTATTGTTCTAAAATCAACCCGTGGAATCAATCTTTGTGTTCTCAATTCCTGTTACTAGTATACATCATGGTTCCTGGGAAACCATAATCAAGAGAAAGTCCCATTTGGCTGGCTGAATTTCACTGGGCTTTATTGGTCCATGGAATACTCCATGCCATTGATAACAAGTTATGTGCTACTTGAGGAAGCCCAACACAGAGAGATATTTTCTTACAAATTTATAAGCTCCAAAATTAGAACTTCCCAAGTCTGTATCCACTGTTTCCAATTTTTCCTTCTATGTAAGTGAAAACTGTTCCCTTTTATCTAAGAGGAGTTACCTTGTTCTTCAGTGTGTCTATAATGACAAGGCACTTTCTTGCCCCTTGCTAATCCACAAGGAAGGAAACTGTATACTTTATCTTCCATTTTCTCCTTTAGGAGCAGATCCAGATTTATAGACCTGAAACTTTTACAACTGCTCATTCTCTTCTTAAGGAATTTTATGAATACTAAATAAAATATATTTTTAAATGAGAAATGCCAAAACTATTACAATATTCAGAAAAACATGACATATTATTTTATTAATAAATTACCTGACATACCTCTTATACTAATCACATTGATTTATTGATGAATATGCACAGGAGCTTATCCCAGGAACACTTCAATTTAGGTTATTTCACTACACCCTGGTAATATTGCCTGCCTTTTTACTAGAATCACTCTATTTTATCAGGACAAGATGCATCAGATACTGTAAGATGAACTGGATAAAATACCACTTCACACACAGGTACACACACTGTGTATTGCAAGAAATACAGGGATTCTGATTAATTTTGTTTCAGGGTATTCCAACCAAAGTATACTATGTTTATAATTGTATATGCTTCATCATCATCACTGGATATATTCTTAGCAAACCTGAACTTCCATGTTGAACAGGCCACCATGTGAATTAAGTCCTCTGCTTCAAAGTTCACACTCTGGATGCTTATGGAATTTTCCATGTACCAGATTCTCTTTCTGTATATTTCAAACATTATTTCTTTTCTACTGCCCTCATATTTCCTGTGTTCAGACCTCTGAACCTGCACTTCAGGCCATGACACCAGGTGAGTTGACACCATGGACAATGGAACTCTGGTTCTGCTTCTATCTCTATCTCCATTTCTCACCTCAGGCCAGACCCTAGCATCTCTCTGTCTCCAGTTATTTATGTGTAAGATGAAAAGTCTAGACTAGATATTCTTTAACATTAATCACTCTAATTACTGAAGTTTCTAAAATACTGGGAAGAAATTTATTAAGGGGGTCAAGAAGTAGATATTTGGCTAAATTAGCTATAGTGGGACTCCTCTAATCCTCAGTTTCCTCATCTATAAAATAGTATCTCCAGGAACATTGTGAACATTAGAGGAATTAATATATATTAAATATGTAAACTGCTAGAGAGTGCCCAAAATACAGTAAAAGTTAGCTTTCTTACCAGATTTATTGCAACTTTTTATAGTGATTATTAATCTTCTGAATCTCACAGACAAGTAAACATCTCCAAAATAGTTTTCTGGGGAGAAAAACAAGCTTTTTAAATTTTGATTTTTTCCAAGTAAAGACATTTAAAATTTATTAACTCCCATCTATTGTCATCATCATTTCATAGGACAAAGGATATTTTAACACAAAGAGTGTAGGAGAAGACATTATCTCAGAATGAAAGGACTTCCATTAAATTGACAAATGAGCTTAACTGAAGACTGTGGTGTACATTGTTTTTCTTTTCTTTTCTTTATTTTTTCTCAGACACATTAAACCCTCATCATAGAACAATTTATGAGGCACAACCCAGTGGATCCTTTGGCCATGCAAGTGTTAATATGTTAATAAAACTTATTTTGTGAAGTTTCAAAGTTTGATCTCCATGTCTAGTTCCTTGACATTTCTATGGAGGACAAAAGGAACAGCAAGACTAGGGTCAGGCCATCAGCATAAAAACATCAAGGGCTCCAGCTGTGATGTAAGGAGATTGAAACCCAGATATATTAGGGAGAATTAACAAGTGTCTACCTAACAGAAGCAGAATTTTGGATGTCACTGTGCTCATAAGCACTGGACCATCATATTACTGCCAAAAGAGCTAGAAGCCAGCATTTGGGAAGCCAAACTCCTAAGAAGTATTGGATTGTTTCCTGTAGATACCAGATGAGATGCTATTTGTATGAGCCTCTAGAACAAATTCAATGGGAGGAAAATGCAAATGTATGTTGGACAGATGCACTTAGATCTCTGAGTGGAAAAATGATTTTGTAAAGCATATTTGCTGGGATGTGTAACTTTACGAAGGGGAAAGGGACTTCATAGAACATACTAAACTTCTTTCCCAGTACATCCTATAGCTAGCTTGGGAACATTCCAAAGCTGCCTTTTAATTGTTTATGTTGAAACAAATGTCTAGGGAGCAACTGTTCCAAGCACTAAATGATACCACTGTTAAGCAGAGAATATGGCTTTGTGAAGGGAAATTAAAAGCTGCAACAATAAGTTATTCAAATGACAATGAAATCAACTCAGTGAATTATCACTTTGCAAACCACACTTTTTTTCTTCCCAAATGTTGCTAAAAACCTAACTTCCTATGTTTTATAAAGCAACTTTTCACACTTGCTTATTTCATAGTGAAAACAAAGGCATAAGATGATGTTTGCCAATCTCAGTAACCATTAGTATGATCGATTTACCTACTATTTCAATATTATGATGCCAATTTTAAAAATGTCAGGAGTGAATAGTACATATATGATAATGTCAACCAAACATGAGAGAATAAGTCCTCACATTCTGTTCAAGTATGAAATAGTATAGTATAATACATGCTTTAATTCTCTTTCACAAATATTTGGGAATAGGTCATCAAAGTGCTTTCGGTGGTCCCATCTATTAGGCAAATCAAAACCCTAATAACCGTTCATTCAAAAACATGTATTGATTGTCTATTCTCTGCTAGGTAGGAACTGAGGAGTCACATCAATAAAATTAAAAACATAGTTTCATCTCCCAGGGACAATCACAGTCTACATTATTTAACAGAATATAAGCAAGAAGACATTAATTAGAGTTGATGCATGACCAGGGCACTACGGGTACAGAGAGAATAGATAGTTAAGCAGAGTCAGAATGGGTAGGTGATCAGGAAAGTCTTTTAGGAGATGATATTTGAGCTGGTTACAACATGAGAAAGGAGACGGTATATCATGTTACAGGTAGAAGGCAAGGCAATTGTAAATGCACAGAGGAAAGAAAGCATGATGCTTTCAGGAAAATGCAGCCATTTTAGTATTCACTGTAGGAAGGCCATATGAGAGGGTTGCTGAGAGAAGAAAAGAGTTGATAGGTAGGTGGATGCTGGATCATGAAGGACTAGGGAACTTGAATTCTATTGTGAGAATGTTGGGTACCTGCTTACCCTGCCCATGGTCCCATCTGGACGACAGTCTACAAAGGCTAAATTTATACTTAGAGGAAAATGTGAGGAATTTTATTTTTGAGAGGGTTGGTAAGGCTTAGAGAACAGAGATGTCAGATTAACTTAGATATGGTCTCAGAAATGCAACACGAGGCCAGGTTACTAGGAACAAAGGTATTCAATAAATCATTTGTGGAGCCTCGAAAAGATAATTTGATATGTGTTTTAGTCCATCCAGGCTGCTACAACAAAATACCACGGGCTAGGTAGCTTATAAACAACAGAAATTTATTTCTTACAGCTCTAGAAGCTGGGAAATCCAAGATCAAGGTTCCAGTCCTCACCAGTCGCACTCTGGTGAGAACTCTCTTCATAGCCAGGGCCCTCTTGCTGTGTCCTCATGGTGAAAGGGGACTAGGGAGGTCTTTTATGAGAGCACTAATCCCCTTCACAAAGGATCTTTTATGAGAGCACTAATGGGGTCTTTTATGAGAGCACTAATCCCCTTCACAAGGGATCCATTCTCAAGATCTAAGCACCTCACAAAGGCCCCATCTCCTCATACCATCACATGAGCATTAAGATTTCAACATATGCATTTTGGGGGGACACAAGTATTCAAACTATAGCAATATGTCATTTAATTAAATATGCTATTATTTCTTATTTCAATAATCCTTTGAAACTTCAGTAACATAATGCTTTATGGAAGGGAAACTTTGGGAAATAGGCAGTTAAGGGAAAAGTAACTGTTTTATTTGGGTTAATCTGGGTCTGAGAAAAGAGAACAGCTAAAGTAAAAGGATGAGACAACAGAGCAAGGTTGAATAAGAAAACATAAGCCCTTAGAACCCCGGAAATACTGTGGGAGATGGTGGTTAGATTCAGATGTAAGGTTGTGGAACATTTCTTTTTTGGTTGTTTATTTTTCCTATAGGCAACAAGGAGCAGATGAAAGGATGAGAGCAAAACTAAGCTTCAGAAAGATGAGTTTGGTAATCATGTTTAGGATGGGTTGAAAGGGAGAAAAAATTAGAGAAAGGAAAGAGATTTAGGAGGCATTTCAAGAATCACAAAGTTTTGATGATTTACTTTAGACAAAAAGTCAGTGGAAAGAGAGAAGAGGAGAAGGTAGGAGAAATATTAGGAAGGTAGAATTTCTGGGACTTGAAGTTTGGCTGTAGAAAACATATCAAAAAAAAGAAAAAAGGGATGAGGCATGACTCCCTAATGTTATTGCCAGTTGAAATCAAGAATTTAAAGTACTAATCTTGGCACGGAATGGGGGTGACAATAAAGGGATGATGGGTCTTCTTTTGGATGAATTGACTTTTAAATGTTACTTGAAAATCCAGAAAAATAATACACATGCCAAGAAAGGTCAAATTTCAGTTGGCGTAAGGTGGGTCATGTTAGACCTACTGAAAGAAATGAAATGGTTTACCTAAAGGAGAATAGTGAACAAAGTTGGCATTGCTGGTCAGGTAAGGTATGTGTCTGAGGAAAGCAGATGCCAGTGGGGAAAAATGAATAATATGTAAATAAGAAAAGACAAACCAATCTCTTTCTAACTAGAGCCAACAGAATGTATTATGCAGTACTGAGAGATGAAGCCCAGTTCCATAGAAATGCACCACTATTACAGAAAAATATCTGATAGCAGAAAAAAGGGCAATTCAATTTCCATGAATTGTATGGCTTGGCACCACTGAGCATTCCTAACAATAGATAACTGTGATATTGGGTTGACCAAAAATTTCGTTTGGGTTTTTCCATAAGATGTTATGGATACAATGGTTGGCCTGAAGTAGAGAAACAAGAAAAAAGGAAAAGGAAAGAGGAACCAGGAAAAGAAGAGAAGACATAAAAGAAATTTAATAGTGCCAGATGAAATTCTTTCCTCAAGCCATGCAAAAGGGAGGTGAAGATTCCCTGATGTCCTTATGGCAGAAAAGGATCAAGGCTC
This sequence comes from Mesoplodon mirus, assembly GCF_964341445.2. Lineage (NCBI taxonomy): Eukaryota > Metazoa > Chordata > Mammalia > Artiodactyla > Ziphiidae > Mesoplodon > Mesoplodon mirus. The sequence goes on from NC_138983.1 coordinate 34,038,287, forward strand.
ATTATTTCCACATTTCTAAAGCTGCTTCCAGCTTCCCTGTGCTGCTTATAAAGCAGCACTAAACTTGCTTAGAAGGCAAACATGTCAGATAGTTTTAAATCTTAAAAATGAATATCCCTTGATCATTATGTAATGTCCTTCTTTGTCTGTTATAATAGTCTTTGTTTTAAAGTCTATCTTGTCTGATATGAAAATTGCTGCTCCAGCTTTCTTTTGATTTCCATTTGTATGGAATGTCTTTTTCCATCCCCTCACTTTCAGTCTGTATGTGTCCCTAGGTCTGAAGTGGCTCCCTTTTAGACAGCATATATGCAGGTCTTGTTTTGGGATCCATTCAGCCAGTCTATGTCTTTTGGTTGGAGCATTTAATCCATTTACATTTAAGGTAATTATCAATATGTATGTTCCTATTACCATTTTCTTAATTGTTTTGGGTTTGGTTTTGTAGGTCTTTTCCTTGTCTTGTGTTTCCTGCCTAGAGAAGTTCCTTTAACATTTGTTGTAAAGCTGGGTTGGTGGTGCTGAATTCTCTTAGCTTTTGCTTGTCTGTAAAGGTTTTAATTTCTCCGTGGAATCTGAATGAGATCCTTGCTAGGTAGAGTAATCTTGACTGTAGATTTTTCCCTTTAATCACTTTAAATATGTCCTGCCACCCCCTTCAGGCTTGCAGAGTTTCTGCTGAAAGATCAGCTGTTTAACCTTATGGGGATTCCCTTGAATGTTATTTGTTGCTTTTCCCTTGCTGCTTTTAATATTTTTTCTTTGTATTTAATTTTTGATACTTTAATCAATATGAGTCTTGGAATGTTTCTCCTTGGATTTATCCTGTATGGGATTCTCTGCACTTCCTGTACTTGACTGGCTATTTCCTTTCCCATATTAGGGAAGTTTTCAACTATAATCTCTTCAAATATTTTCTCAGTCCCTTTCTTTTTCTCTTCTTCTTCTGGGACCCCTATAATTCGAATGTTGGTGCATTTACTCTTGTCCCAGAGGTCTCTGAGACTGTCCTCAATTCTTTTCATTCTTTTTTCTTTATTCTGCTCTGTGGTAGTTATTTCCACTATTTTATCTTCCAGGTCACTTATCGGTTCTTGTGCCTCAGTTATTCTGCTCTTGATTCCTTCTAGAGAGTTTTTAATTTCATTTATTGTGTTGGTCATCATTGTTTGTTTGCTCTTTAGTTCTTCTAGGTCCTTGTTAAACGTTTCTTGTATTTTCTCTATTCTATTTCCAAGATTTTGGATCATCTTTACTCTCATTACTCTGAATTCTTTTTCAGGTAAACTGCCTATTTCCTTCTCATTTCTTTGGTCTGGTGGGTTTTTACCTTGCTCCTTCATCTGCTGCATATTTCTCTGTCTTCTCATTTTGTTTAACTTACTGTGTTTGGGGTCTCCTTTTCACAGGCTGCAGGTTCGTAGTTCCTGTTATTTTTGGTGTCTGCCCCCAGTGGGTGAGGTCAGTTTAGTGACTTGTATAGGCTTCCTGGTGGAGGGAACTGGTGCCTGTGTTCTGGTAGGTGGGGCTGGATCTTGTCTTTCTGGTGGGCAGGGCCGCATCTGGTGGTGTGTTTTGGGGTGTTTGTGAACTTAGTATGACTTTAAGCAGCCTCTCTGCTAATGGGTGGGGTTGTGTTCCTGTCTTACTAGTTGTTTGGCATGGGGCGTCCAGCACTGGAGCTTGCTGGCCATTAGGTGGAGCTGAGTCTTAGTGCTGAGATGGAGTTTTCTGGGAGAGCTCTTGCTGATTGATATTACGTGGGGCTGGGAGGTCTCTGGTGGTCCAATGTCCTGAACTCGACTCTCCCACCTCAGAGGTTCAGGCCTGACACCAGGCCGGAGCACCAAGACCCTGTCAGCCACACAGCTCAGAAGAAAAGGGGGGAAAAGAGAAAGAAAACATAATAATAATAAAATAAATTTTAAAAATATATTAAATTAAAAAATAATAATAATAAAAGAAGAGAACAACCCAACCAACAAACAAATCCACCAGTGATAAAAAGCGCTAAAAACTAAACTAAGATAAGCATTAAACATCAGAAAAAAATCAGTCACAGACAGCAAACCCCAAGTCAACAGTTGCTCCCAAAGTTCACCACCTCAATTTTGGGACAATTCTTTGTCTAATCAGATATTCCACAGATGCAGGGTACATCAAGTTGATTGTGGGGATTTAATCCACTGCTCCTGAGGCTGCACGGAGAAACTTCCCTTTCTCTTCTTTGTTTGCACAGCTCCTGGGGTTCAGCTTTGGTTTTGGCCCCACCTCTGCATGTAGATCACCCTCAGGCATCTGTTCCTTTTGGGAGGTCTGAGGTCTTCTGCCAGTGTTCAGTAGGTGTTCTGTAGGAGTTGTTCCACATGTAGATGTATTTTTGATGTATTTGTGGGGAGGAAGGTGATTTCCACATCTTATTCCTCTGCCATCTTGAAGGTCCCCCCAAGGCACTCTTATCACTTAAGATTTTTGGTTGTTCATTAATATTTTTCAGTTTTTCTCAGCCCGATGCCATCTTCGATTTTGACATTAGTTTCCTCTAATTTGTATGACTCTATGGGATTGCTTTTTGATATTGGTGTTATTATTGTTTATTTTCCTCTTTAGAACATTTTCCCCCTGCCATTATTACTTTCTTTTTAAATTAGTTATTAATGCTTTGCAGATGTCCTCTAAACTCACCTATTATATAGTTTAACCAGAGTTGCTGACTGGCAATATTACAGCTCGAAAATCCTGAAGTACATCAGAAGACTGCAGTTTTAGGGCTCATGGATTGCTGAAAGGCCAATTCTAGTCTGCCAACTCATTTGGGAACATTTTCAAAGTCATGGTGACAAACAGGGTCACAAAATCTGAACTTCTCGTATGGTATATTTTATATTTTTGACTAAATTTATTTATCACCTACTGTGTTTGTTCACTTGGCCCCCACACAGGTCCTTAGATTGTTGAGGTTAATTGTTCTTGGGACCTTGGACTGCAGGGGAGGGAGCAAATCAAGAAATCTGGTGACAGCAATTGAATCCTTTAAAGATATATGCACTCTCTGTCTTCTCAGCCTTCACCAATTCTCCCCTCTCCCCAAGAAAATACCTACTACAATTTCGTTAACTTAGTAGGCATTCAATAAATACACTTTTTTTTCCATTCAAGCAGCACTTATATATTTGGGGGTGGGGAGCTGAGAGATATGTGTTTATTTGGGGAAAAAAAACATGAATAAATAAGGAACTCCTCTTGGTCAGTGTTCATAATGACATTCAATATATTTATGGTACCTTGCAATTTTCAAAACAGACTTCCATAATTTACCTCCTTTTATCTCTACAAAAACTCCATATAAGGCCAGCTGAGGGGACTCAAAAGAGAGGTTAAGTGATTTTTATAAAGCCCTAAAAAAAGTGAGTATTGGAATAAAGGGCCTGAAACACTGTCTTAAGATATTGGCTCAAATATTTTTTTCTACTGTGTTCTGCTCCTTTCCCAAATTTCTTAACAGAATACTTCTGGCTTCTTCATTAATTTTTTCATCCAGTATTTAGGATTTATATTAAAAAGAATTTTGGCTTCCAAACTTAGAAAGTAAGGGATTTTCTTTTTTGAAAATAAATCCTTCTCCTACATCTACTTCACTAATCATTCATTCAGATGGGAATCTATATCTGAGTGTAAACTTTCTTCTAGGTCGTAAGAACAGATATCTTTATATAACTTTCTCTTTATTTCATCAGATTTGTATATAATGCTGGAAATTAAATCATCTCAGAAAAGTACCAACATCCTTTTTAGCTTTATGTTTGAATGTAAAATACAGTGATTGATTTCAATGAATTTTCAACTGTTCCTCTCTTTCTTTCTTTGCCTGAGGGGAAAAGTACCAACACAAAAGTGGTTTTCCATTTGGAAATTTACATGTCTCTGAAATAAATTTGTTCTGGATTACTTATGCTTTTCATAGCTCTTTTGGTTAAAAAAAAAAATGACTTGGTGCTGGTGCGTTTGGGTCCAGTAGACACTCTTGGGTTGGAACAATGCTTATGGAGATTGTTTTTCTCCCTACAGCTCCAATCCCCATTTATGGGTCTCCTCTTTTTATGATATCACTGATAAATTTGAAAGATATATACAATGAACTCATGAAAGCCCTTTATCTATTGTCTCTAATTGTTAATATTTTGCCTTATTTGAGAAAGTATTATTTTTCATGAGCTCTGTTACTGAGATATGTAAGTACAGAGTCCCAGGAGAGTGTGAACCAGTCACATCAGCCCAAGAAAAAAGGCTGATGGTCTGTCTGCATATGGTGAGATTTCAACCCCAAAGAAAACCGAGCTCAGTGGAATCATCAACACCATAACCTCAAACTCAGTGTACTGAAAAGAACAGCTGTGCCAACAAGGAGAGACGAATGGAGCAGAAATGTGATTGTTGACTCAACAGCCCCAGCTGTGTAAGGTGACATCTGATCCAAGCATCTGTTTGTAGCTCATTAAACAGGCAGGGCCCGCAGAAAACCAAGAAAAGACACAAATTATTTCAAAAAGGCAGCAGGTGTTGCTTCTAACTTGCAGCAATCATCAGGAAGTTTCATTTAAATTCATATACCAACATGTGCAAGATTTTTCTCCTAATAGGTGATCACTTGACAATGAAGCAGAGTAGCTCAAGCTTAAATTTACCTGGGATTCAATATTCAGTATTGTCTACAGATTAGCAAGATTTGCTGAAAGATTAAGGTAACAAAGAATATTTCATTTTTAGTGTATCACAGCATCAAATTCTTCTGTTAGGTCATTCAAAAATCTGAAACGAAGTAAATTTTTATGATTTTATAACATGTAAAAATATGACTTGGTGATTAAGATCTGTGCTATCTCGTAGATTCATATTTTTTCCCTTGAGGAGTTATGAATTCAATGCTTTAATTAAAATATGTGATTGTGAAAAAGAAACTGTGTCAGAACAACAATGCAAGTATAATCTATGAAAAATAAGTTTTTATTTGTCATAGCCTAAAAGAGTAGAACTTACTTCTATAACATAAAAGAATATAGAAATTACCAGGAACATATTTAGGTTTCTGATAAAATTTTCTATTCATGATCCCTGGTAAATTAGGTTCTTGGAGCCAATTTCAATGTTGGGGTTGGGGGAGTCTCCACACAAACAGCAAGAAATTCTCAGTACATCAGTAGGGTGTTCAAGAATTCAACTCAGTTCTGACAGTATCTACACAGAGATAGCATCAGATTCCATAGGTTAAGGGTTCAGTCCACAAGACTGCCCCCCACCTCCGCTTCACATCCTTGTCACAAGTCCAAGTTATTATCTGTTCTTCTAACCAGCAGACTACAAATCAGAGGTACCAAAGACCACTCCCCCCACCTCAGGATGCCAACTACAAGCCCAGGTTGTTTGTTACCTGTACTTCTGACCAACTAGCTACAGGTCAGAGGCTCCCATGACCCCTTCCTTAAGTTTGATTAATTTGTTAGAATTGGCTCACAGAATGCAGAGAAATAGATTACTTGTTTATTATAAAAGGATACAACTCAGGAAAGGCAGATGGAAGACATGCACAGAGCAATATATGAGGAAATGGCTCAGAGCTACTATGCTCGCTCTGAGCCACTCTCCCCAAATCTCCAACTGTTCACCAATTTGGAAGCTCTCAAAACATCCCCCTTTGGGTTTTTATACAAGTTTTATTACATAGACAAGATTAAATAATCGGTCATTGGTGACTGATTTAACCTCTAGCCCCTCTCCCCTTCCAGGAAATCAACAGGTGGAACTTAAAGTTCTACCTCTCTATTCATTGTTGGTTTCCCTGGCAACCAGGCCCACCCTTAAATGCTCTCCAAAAGTCACCTTCCCTCATTAACATAAACTCAGTCATGGAAAGGACTTAAGAGTAACACATTATCCATTTCATTTTTATGGCTCTGAAGCAGATTTTAGAAGCTGAGAATAAGACTATATATTATGACAAAGAATGCTTCCATTGCTCTTACCACTCAGGAAATTCTAAGGGTTTTAAAAGCTGTGAGCCAGGAAATGCAGAAGAGGACCAAGTATATACGTCCTATAAATAACAATATCACACCTGGTTGTATGGATTTTCAATTCAGGTCTTCATTTAAACAGTACAGTTGCATGTCTCTCATCATAAGCTTAAATAACCCTAATCTCTTTTTGAAAATAGTCTGAGGAAAAATAATGAAACTTGGAATCATAATGTCGATGTTCTAGTGGTATTAAAAAGCAGAGTAAACATGTACTAACTGAAATTGCTGCCTTCTTTAATTGATTTTTTTCTGGCTAACTGACAAAGTAAGACCATTTCAGTTACAATTTACGCAGTGTGTACAGAATGTTAGTGAAACTTCTTACTTTACCACAGCACTCAAGAACACACTTTTTTTTTTTACATCTTTATTGGTGTATAATTGCTTTACAAGGGTGTGTTAGTTTCTGCTTTATAACAAAGTGAATCAGTCATACATATCCATATATTCCCATATCTCTTCCCTCTTGCATTTCTCTCCCTCCCACTCTCTCTATCCCACCCCTCTAGGTGGTCACAAAGCACCGAGCTGATCTCCCTGTGCTATGCAGCTGCTTCCCACTAGCTATCAATTTTACGTTTGGTAGTGTATATATGTCCATGCCTCTCTCACACTTTTTTTTTTTTTTCTTTTTTTTTTTTATGTTCCCATATCCCTTCCCTTTTGCGTCTCCCTCCCACCCTCCCTATCCCACCCCTCCAGGTGGTCACAAAGCACCGAGCTGATCTCCCTGTGCTATGCAGCTGCTTCCCACTAGCTATCTACCTTACGTTTGGTAGTGTATATATGTCCATGCCACTCTCACACTTTGTCCCAGCTTACCCTTCCCACTCCCCATATCTTCAAGCCCATTCTCTAGTAGGTCTGTGTCTTTATTCCTGTCTTACCCCTAGGTTCTTCTTGACTTTTTTTTTTCTTAAATTCCATATATATGTGTTAGCATACGGTATTTGTCTTTCTCTTTCTGACTTACTTCACTCTGTATGACAGACTCTGGGTCCATCCACCTCACTACAGATAACTCAATTTTGTTTCTTTTTATGGCTGAGTAATATTCCATTGTATATATGTGCCACATCTTCTTTATCCATTCATCCGATGATGGACACTTAGGTTGTTTCCATCTCCTGGCTATTGTAAATAAAGCTGCAATGAACATTCTGGTACATGACTCCTTTTGAATTATGGTTTTCTCAGGGTATATGCCCAGTAGAGGGATTGCTGGGTCATATGGTAGTTCTATTTGTAGTTTTTAAAGGAAACTCCATACTGTTCTCCATAGTGGCTGTACCAATTCACATAACCACCAGCAGTGCAAGAGTATTCCCTTTTCTCCACACCCTCTCCAGCATTTATTGTTTCTAGATTTTTTGATGATGGCCATTCTGACTGGTGTGAGATGATATCTCATTGTAGTTTTGATTTGCATTTCTCTAATGATTAATGATGTTGAGCATTCTTTCATGTGTCTGTTGGCAGTCTGTATATCTTCTTTGGAGAAATGTCTATTTACGTCTTCTACCCATTTTTGGATTGGGTTGTTTGTTTTTTTGTTATTGAGCTGCATGAGCTGCCTGTAAATTTTGGAGATTAATCCTTTGTCAGTTGCTTCATTTGCAAATATGTTCTCCCATTCTGAGGGTTGTCTTTTGGTCTTGTTTATGGTTTCCTTTGCTGTGCAAAAGCTTTTAAGTTTCATTAGGTCCCATGTGTTTATTTTTGTTTTTATTTCCATTTCTCTAGGAGGTGGGTCAAAAAGAATCTTGCTGTGATTTATGTCATAGAGTGCTCTGCCTATGTTTTCCTCTAAGACTTTGATAGTTTCTGGCCTTACATTTAGGTCTTTAATCCATTTTGAGCTTATTTTTGTGTATGGTGTTAGGGAATGATCTAATCTCATACTTTTACATGTACCTGTCCAGTATTCCCATCACCACTTATTGAAGAGGCTGTCCTTTCTCCACTGTACATTCCTGCCTCCTTTATCAAAGATAAGGTGACCCTATGTGCGTGGGTTTATCTCTGGGCTTTCTATCCTATTCCAATGATCTTTCTCTTTTTGTGCCAGTACCATACTGTCTTGATTACTGTAACTTTGTAGTATAGTCTGAAGTCAGGGAGCCTGATTCCTCCAGCTCTGTTTTTCGTTCTCAAGATTGCTTTGGCCATTCAGGGTATTTTGTGTTTCCCTACAAATTGTGAATTTTTTTGCTCTGGTTCTGTGAAAAATGCCAGTGGTAGTTTGATAGGTATTGCATTGAATCTATAGATTGCTTTGGGTAGTAGAGTCATTTTCACAATGTTGATTCTTCCAATCCAAGAACATGGTATATCTCTCCATCTATTTGTATCATCTTTAATTTCTTTCAGCAGTGTCTTACAATTTTCTGCATGCAGGTCTTTTGTCTCCTTAGGTAAGTTTATTCCTAGATATTTTATTCTTTTTCTTCCAGTGGTAAATGGGAGTGTTTTCTTGATTTCACTTTCAGATTTTTCATCATTAGTGTACAGGAATGCCAGAGATTTCTCTGCATTAATTTTGTATCCTGCTACTTTACCAAATTCATTGATTAGCTCTAGTAGTTTTCTGGTAGCATCTTTAGGATTCTCTATGTATAGTATCATGTCATCTGCAAACAGTGACAGCTTTACTTCTTCTTTTCTGATTTGGATGCCTTTTATTTCTTTTTCTTCTCTGATTGCTGTGGCTAAAACTTCCAAAACTAAGTTGAAAAAGAGTGGTGAGAGTGGGCAACCTTGTCTTGTTCCTGATCTCAGTGGAAATGCTTTCAGTTTTTCACAATTGAGGATAATGTTGGCTGTGGGTTTGTCATATATGGCCTTTATTATGTTGAGGAATGTTCCCTCTATGCCTACTTTCTGCAGGGTTTTTATCATAAATGGGTGTTGAATATTGTCTAAAGCTTTCTCTGCATCTGTTGAGGTGACATATATTTTTTCTCCTTCAGTCTGTTAATATGGTGTATCACATTGATTGATTTGCGTATATTGAAGAATCCTTGCATTCCTGGAATAAACCCCACTTGATCATGGTGCATGATCCTTTTAATGTGCTGTTGGCTTCTGTTTGCTAGTATTTTGTTGAGGATTTTTGCATCTATGTTCATCAGTGGTATTGGCCTGTAGTTTTCTTTCTTTGTGACATCCTTGTCTGGTTTTGGTATCAGGGTGATGGTGTACTCATAGAATGAGTTTGGGAGTGTTCCTCCCTCTGCTATATTTTGGAAGAGTTTGAGAAGGATAGGTGTTAGCTCTTCTCTAAATGTTTTATAGAATTTGCCTGTGAAGCCATCTGGTCCTGGGCTTTCATTTGTTGGATGATTTTTAATCACAGTTTCAATTTCAGTGCTTGTGATTGCTCTGTTCCTATTTCCTATTTCTTCCTGATTCAGTCTTGGCAGGTTGTGCATTTCTAAGAATTTGTCCATTTGTTCCAGGTTGTCCATTTTATTGGCATAGAGTTTCTTGTAGTAATCTCTCATGATCTTTTGTATTTCTTTTTTTTTCAATAATTTTTTTATTAGTTTCTGCTTTATAACAAAGTGAATCAGTCATACATATACATCTGTTCCCACATCCCCTCCCTCATGCATTTCCCGATCTTTTGTATTTCTGCAGTGTCAGTTTTTACTTTTCCTTTTTCATTTCTAATTCTATTGATTTGTCTTCTCCCTTTTTTTCTTGATGAGTCTGGCTAATGGTTTATCAATTTTGTTTATCTTCTCAAAGAACCAGCGTTTAGTTTTATTGATCTTTGCTATTGTTTCCTTCATTTCTTTTTCATTTATTTCTGATCTGATCTTTATGATTTCTTTCATTCTGCTAACTTTGGGGGTTTTTTTGTTCTTCTTTCTCTAATTGCTTTCGGTTCAAGGTTAGGTTGTTTATTCGAGATGTTTCCTGTTTCTTAAAGTAGGATTGTATTTCTATAAACTTCCCTCTTAGAACTGCTTTTCCTGTATCTCATAGGTTTTGGGTCATCGTGTCTCCATTGTCATTTGTTTCTAGGTATTTTTTATTTCCTCTTTGATTTCTTCAGTGAACACTTCGTTATTAAGTAGTGTATTGTTTAGCCTCCATGTGTTTGTATTTTTTACAGATCTTTTCCTGTAATTGATTGTCATAGCCTTGTGGTTGCAAAAGATACCTGATACAATTTCAATTTTCTTAAATTTACCAAGGCTTGATTTGTGACCCAAGATATGATCTAACCTGGAGAATGTTCCATGAGCACTTAAGAAAAATGTGTATTCTGTTGTTTTTGGATGGAATATCCTATAAATATCAATTAAGTCCATCTTGTTTAATGTATCGTTTAAGGCTTGTGTTTCCTTATTTATTTCCATTTTGGATGATCTGTCCATTGGTGAAAGTGGGGTGTTAAAGTCCCCTACTATGAGTGTGTTACTGTCAATTTCCCCTTTTATGGCTGTTAGTATTTGCCTTATGTATTGAGGTGCTCCTATGTTGGGTGCATAAATATTTACAATTGTTATATCTTCTTCTTGGATCAATCCCTTGATCATTATGTAGTATCCTTCTTTGTCTCTTCTAATAGTCTTTATTTTAAAGTCTATTTTGTCTGATATGAGAATTGCTACCCCAACTTTCTTTTGGTTTCCATTTGCATGGAATATCTGTTTCCATCCCCTTACTTTCAGTCTGTATGTGTCTCTAGGTCTGAAGTGGTTCTCTTGTAGACAGCATATATATGGGTCTTGTTTTTGTATCCATTCAGCAAGTCTCTGTCTTTTGGTGGGAGCATTTAGTCCATTTACATTTAAGGTAATTATCGATATGTATGTTCCTATTCCCATTTTTTTAATTGTTTGGGGTTTGTTATTATAGGTCTTTTCCTTCTGTTGTGTTTCTTGCCTAGATAAGATCCTTTAGCATTTGTTGTAAAGCTGGTTTGGTGGTGCTGAACTCTCTCAGCTTTTGCTTGTCTGTAAAGGTTTTAATTTCTCCATCAAATCTGAATGAGATCCTTGCTGGCTAGAGTAATCTTGGTTGCTAGTTTTTCTCCTTCATCACTTTAAATATGTCCTGCCTGTCCCTTCTGGCTTGCAGAGTTTTTGCTGAAAGTTCAGCTGTTAACCTTATGGGGATTCCCTTGTGTGTTATTTGTTGTTTTTCCCTTGCTGCTTTTAATATGTTTTCTTTGTATTTAATTTTTGACAGTTTGATTAATATGTGTCTTGGCATGTTTCTCCTTGGATTTACACTGTATGGGACTCTCTGTGCTTCCTGGACCTGATTAACTATTTCCTTTCCCATATTAAGGAAATTTTCAACTATAATCTCTTCACATATTTCCTCAGTCCCTTTCTTTTTCTCTTCTTCTTTTGGGACCCCTATAATTTGAATGTTGATGCGTTTAGTGTTGTCCCAGAGTTCTCTGGGACTGTCCTCAGTAGTTTTCATTCTTTTTTCTTTATTCTTCTCTGCAGTAGTTATTTCCACTACTTTATCTTCCAGGTCACTTATCCGTTCTTCTGCCTCAGTTATTCTGCTATTGATCCCTTCTAGAGTATTTTTAATTTCATTTGTTGTGTTGTTCATCACTGCTTGTTTCATCTTTAGTTCTTGTAGGTCCTTGTTAAATGTTTCTTGCATTTTGTCTATTCTATTCCCAAGATTTTGGATCATCTTTACTATTATTATTCTAAATTCTTTTTCAGATAGACTGCCTGTTTCCTCTTCGTTTGTTAGCTCTGGTGGGTTTTTATCTTGCTCCTTCATCTGCTGTGTGTTTTTCTGTCTTCTCATTTTGCTTATCTTTCTGTGTTTGGGGTCTCCTTTTTGCAGGCTGCAGGTTCGTAGTTCCCGTTGTTTTTGGTGTCTGTCCCCAGTGGCTAAATTTGTTTCAGTGGGTTGTGTAGGCTTCCTATTGGAGGGGACTAGTGCCTGTGTTCTGGTGGATGAAGTTGGATCTTGTCTTTCTGTTGGGCAGGTCCATGTCTGGTGGTGTGTTTTGGGGTGTCTATCGACTTTTTATGATTTTAGTCAGTCTCTCTGCTAATGGGTGGCATTGTCTTCCTCTCTTGCTAGTTGTTTGGCATAGGATGTCCAGCACTGTAGCTTGCTGGTCGTTGAGTGTAGCTGGGTGTTGGTGTTGAGATGGAGATCTCTTGGAGATTTTCACTGTTTGATATTGTGTGGATCTGTGAGGTCCCTTGTGGACCAGTGTCCTGAAGTTGGCTCTCCCACCTCAGGGGCACAGCACTGACTCCTGGCTGCAGCACCAAGATCCTTTCATTCACATGGCTCAGAATAAAAGGGAGAAAAAGTAGAAAGAAAGAATGAAAAGAAAGAAAGAAAGAAAGGGAAAGAGGATAAAAGAAAATAAAGTAAGGTAAAATACTATAAAGTTATTAAAATAAAAAAATAATTATTAAAAAAATATTTAGTAAAAAAAACAAACAAAAGAAAAACAGATGGATAGAACCCTAGGACAAATGGTGAAAGCAAAGCTATATAGACAAAATCTCACACAGCAGCATACACATACACACTCACAAAAAGAGGAAAAGGGTAAAAAATAATAAATCTTGCTCTCACAGTCCACCTCCTCAATTTGGGATGATTCGTTGTCTATTCATATATTCCACAGATGCAGGGTACATCAAGTTGATTGTGGAGACTTAACCCACTGATCCTGAGGCTGCTGGGAGCGATTTACCTTTCTCTTCTTTGTTCGCACAGCTCCTGGGGTTCAGCTTTGGATTTGGCCCCGCCTCTGCGTGTAGGTCGCCAGAGGGTGTCTGTTCTTCGCTCAGACAGGACAGGGTTAAAGCAGCAGCTGATTCGGGGACTCTGGCTCACCCAGTCTGGGGGGAGGGAGGGGTGCGGATGAGGGGCAGGCCTGCGGCAGCAGAGGCCGGTGTGATGTTGCACCAGCCTGTGGCACGCCGTGTGTTCTCCCGGGGAAGTTGTCCCTGGATCCCGGGACCCCGGCAGTGACAGGCTGCACAGGCTCCCGGGAGGGGAGGTGTGGAGAGTGACCTGTGCTCGCACACAGGCTTCTGGGTGGCGGCAACAGCAGCCTTAGCGTCTCATGCCCATCTCTGGGGTCCGCGCTGTTAGCCGCGGCTCGCGCCAGTCTCTGGAGCTCCTTTAAGCAGAGCTCTTAATCCCCTCTCCTCGCACACCAGGAAACAAAGAGGGAAGAAAAGTCTCTTGCCTCTTCGGCAGCTCCAGACTTTTTCCCGGACTCCCTCCCAGCTAGCTGTGGTGCACTAACCCCTTCAGGCTGTGTTTACGCAGCCAACCCCAGTCCTCTCCGTGCGCTCCAACCGAAGCCGGATCCTCAGCTCCCAGCCCCGCCTGCCCCGGCGGGTGAGCAGACAAGCCTCTCGGGCTGGTGAGTGCTGGTCAGCCGCAATCTCTGTGCGAGAATCTCTCCGCTTTGCCCTCTGCACCCCTGTTGGTGTGCTCTCCTCCGTGGCCCTGAAGCTCCCCCACTCCACCACCCGCAGTCTCTGCCCACGAAGGGGTTTCTAGTGTGTGGAAACCTTTCCTCCTTCACAGCTCCCTCCCACTGGTGCAGGTCCCATCCCTATTGTTTTGTCTCTGTTTATTTTTTTTTTTTTTTGCCCTACCCAGGTACGTGGGGAGTTTCTTGCCTTTAGGGAGGTCTGAGGTCTTCTGCCAGTGTTCAGTAGGTGTTCTGTAGGAGTTGTTCCACGTGTAGATGTATTTCTGATGTACCTGTTTAGAGGAAGGTGATCTCCACATCTTACTCTTCCTCTGTCTTTCCCCTCCCCAAGAACGGATGTTCTTAACACAGGATCCTTGCATAAGAATCAGGAGAACCATGAATTCGGATAAAGATATTTTTATATCTTTATTTTTACTAACCTTTGATTCATATTTATAATTTCCTTCCATTAGTACAGCAAAAATCACAACTGCATGAGCAGTATTATGATTCTATCCTCAATAGAAATCAGAGAAATTCTCATATAAAATATCTTTGTTGTAGCAGACACCTCAAAGTATCTTTTTTACATGTCATAACTTTGGAATTATAGTATTGATTCCATTGCTAGGTCTTCTTAATTAAAGTACTTTTTATAACTTCTGAAAGGGTTCTGCACCCAATTTCCAATGCCTGAGGGAGGTTTCTCCATCACCAACAATTTTTCACACCAGCTGGGTGTCCTACAATTCAACTCAATTCTGATACTATTTACCCAATGAAAGGCTCAGTGGCGCAAGACTGCCCTCCAGTTCAGACCCCAACCACAAGCCCAGGTTTTTACCTGTACTTCTGAATGACTGACTATAAATCAGAGGTTCCCATGGCTTCCTCCTCAGTTTTGATTAATTTGGTAGAGCAGCTCACAGAACTCAGAGAAACATTTTACTTACTAGATTACCAGTTTATTAAAAAGACCATTAAAGGATACAATCATGAACAGATATGTAGGGAAAGGTCCTAAATAAAGAAGTTTCTGTCCTCATGGAGTTTTGGGGCCCAGTGCAGTGCTATATGGCTGTTTCCGCATCCTGGAAGCTCTCCAAATCCCCTCCTTTTAGGAATAATTAGAACCAGTAAGACTATTTTGGATTATGATCTGGAAATGAATTGAGAGTGATGGATTGCAAGGTAGTGTTGAAATTCGGGTCCTACAGATCATAATTGCCTTAGACTGGAGATACTTAAGAAAGCATTATAAAAGGCAATAGTATAAAAATTGATAAAATGAAAGGTAAAATATTAGGCTTTCAAAGATGACTCTAAGAAAATGAGTGCAGAGTTTGTATGTTATGTGGGAAATCCCAAGAGGAAACATGCCTCTGTGCAGTGTCAAAAGGAAAGATTCAGTGTTTGAAATTTAGTCACTAGTGTTGGCTCTTCTAAATTTTTTTTACCTTGTAACTTTAAAGTTTCATCTGTTTTCTTAGAGGTCTCAGAAAAAGACTTTTGAATCTATATTTTTTTAGGATCTTCTAGTTGTTAGGCACCCTCTAGTTTAGCTCTTTGTATGATCTAACCCCTAGTCATATGTCTAGTTAGAAATTATACCCCAGTCTTGAAGGCTAAATGGTTTTCTCACATCCACAATATAGGATCTTAATTATACCTTAATTATATCTGCAAAATTCTGAGGATTGTAAGAGCAGCTTATGGGCAACAACTTGATGACCTTGAAGGATCTGCTCTCCTCTTTGCAAAGCACTTTCCCTAAGTCAGTGGAGGTTAAAACCTGTCTATTGTTTTTAAATTAGGGGAGGTAAATGTACAAAGTAAAATTTTAAATTTAATACCTTGCCATATCTATTTTTAGTAAAGCTTTAAATCCAGCAAAGGAAATACATTTTCTAGCCTGGTACCTTAACTCTTTCCATAACTGTGTCACATGAGTTGATGGATGGCATTCAGGTCTGGGACAGAGATTTACAGGTCATTATCTTAGATGAGATGAGTGAAACTAAAACTATGGAACTTGTGCTGGGGAAGCAGCATAGACAAGAATGGATTCTTGCAGAAAAAGTCTGGCACAAAACGTAGGAAACAAAATATTAAAACAATAAGACCTTAATGAGCATCAAAGAAAATGAGGACAATTACTTTGATCATGACCTTAAAGCAATTGCTTTATTAAAGCGTTGGGTGGAAGGGAAGGAGGTTCACAGCACTTCAACCACAGGGTTCTAAGGAAAGGATAAGTGATATAAAAATAGATATTTTTTCCTTTGAGAGTTTGGCTGAGAGAAAGAGTTCAAACCATAGTTGTAAATGTTAATGAGATTTTAATACAGCCAGTATCTCAGAAATAATGAGATAATAATGATGGGAACCATTTTCCTTGAAATAAAGTACAGAAAACAAAGAAGCAGATCAATAAGCATTCTGAAATCAGTAAAGAAATTCAAAAAGTTAAATAAGAATATGACACAGATTTAAAGTACTGTTAATTTTGCTTCTCACCAATAGATTTCTAAGTGGTATTCAATCACTAAAATGTTGGCATAGTATTACAGAACCATCATATTAAGTTTGAAAACAATTGAATTTCAAATAAAAATTCAAAAAGAAAAGAATTAACATTATTAATATTTATTTTGTTTTATTATATTTATGTTGAATAATGTATCCAAAAAATTTAAAATGCAGACCTACCAGCTAAAATATATATTATATTTTATAAAGTAAATCAAATGTTTTAAGTCACTGCTGTGCAATAGAAATATAATGTGAGGAACATGTATAATTGTAGATTTTCTAGTAACCACATATTAACAGTATAAAAAAATGAGGTGAAATTAATTTTAATATATGTACTTAACCTGATATATCAAAACACTATCATTTCAATATTTAATCAACATAAAAGTGTTTAATGAGATATTTTTTGTCCTTTTTTTCATAGGCTTTTGAAATCTATTGTGTATTTTACACTTATAAGACATCTCATTTCAGACCAGCCACAGTTCAGCTGCTTAGTAGCCATGTGTAGTTCTGTACTGGGAAGTACAGATTTAGATAATTTTTCATCTCAAATGGAATATTTTATTTCAAAGTGACCATTCTATAAGGTTCTGAAGAATTTTAAAAGAAGTCACAATTAGCTATGTGATTCATTATTACATGGTTTAACTCTTTGCTATAATAATTCTCTCTTTATTCTCTTCCTTTCTCCTGGCCTCCAATTGAGTTATTCTATTTCTTTAGACTGTTGAGATTTAGACCATTTTTATTTTCCTCTATAAACATATTTCTCCAACAATATATTATTTTCTTTGTTTTACATGTAAATGTGTTAAATGTTCACACCATTCTTTATAAACCAGTTCCTCCAAACAAAATTCTTAACATAAGTGTATTGTTCTTTGGACTTAACCAAAACCTCATCCTCGATGCCCATTAGGAAGGGATCAGAGGAGTTGCAGTCCTTGATTTATCACATTCCTTCTTCTTAATTGACTATGGCAGGTACAAAATGGTTGCCACACTTTGTCTCAGCTATTGAGATATTGGTCTTTGGCTTCTCCCTCTGAATATAGTTAGGCTTTTGATTGTAGGTTTTTCACTGTCTATTGGCTGGATTTTGTCACTAAGTCAATTTTGGAGGTTGCTTTGAAATCTACAAATGCTCATCTGTTGTCTTTATACAACAGATATAATACAAGTACAATATAGAGATGTAACAAGTATTACAGACACATACAACAGGTTTAATGTCATCAGGATGCTCTTTGTACCCGACTCAGAATGCTGTAGACATTTCTACTATCTATAGTCATTACACGTTGCTGTGTTAGAAGTGAAAGTCCAGCCATGTTTTCTTCCTCATTACAGTTGATTAAATTGTACTTCTTTGGTTCTTTTCTGTTTGTTTTTCTTTTATGTTTGACATTCAACAATGTAACAAAGCATGGCTTGATTTTTTCATTCTGGATAATTTTTTTCTGTCTAACACAAGCTAGTCCTTTAAATATTCAGATCCAATTCTTGTTTCAGGAAACCATTTTTTAATCATAATATCTTATCTTTCTAATATTATTTTTTATTAATTATATTTCTGTGGGAGTATTTTGGACCATGTATATCTTTCATTCTCTTTTCCACTGTTCTAAGTGAATTTTTTCTTCATTTAATGAAAAAACCAATCTTTTCTTCTACAGAAGAAACATGATTTTCAATCTTGAATTATCTCATCCATTTATATATAAGTTCTTGATATATTTATTTTATTTTTATTTTTATATTTTTTTTTTGCGGTACGCGGACCTCTCACTGTTGTGGCCTCTCCCGTTGCGAGCACAGGCTCCGGACGCGCAGGCTCAGCGGCCATGGCTCACGGGCCCAGCCGCTCCACGGCATGTGGGATCTTTCCAGACCGGGGCACGAACCCGTGTCCCCTGCATCGGCAGGCGAACTCTCAACCACTGCGCCACCAGGGAAGCCCTTGATAGATTTATTTTTTTCATCAACTTGTTTCTTTAGTTCTGCAATTTATATTTCTCTCTGTTGTTTCATCCTCAACTCTTTGAGATCTTGTCATATTGAATTAATTTTCTCAGCAAATTTTTCTACAGCAATTCTTTATGAGTCTGTGAAATGTTATACTCTTCTTAGAGGATTTAATTTTCTGTCTTAGTATTTTTTTACTGTTCTTCTGCATGTAAACTCTACTCCTTTTATTTGTTCCTAATTTTCTTTACCTAGATGATTTTTAAAAGAGATTTAATGTAATCTATTTTCTTTATTTTATTATGTGGAAATCTTCTGTCACTAATTTTACCTTACCTGAAACCTGTTTGTCTTCTTCACCAAACTGTAATCTAAATGTCCTTTGTTTTTGTACGTGGGTGTAACCAAAGAGAGGGAGAACTCGGTAGGAATACTGTGAATACTTTATTGAAGGAAATGGTTCTAGGTTGGTTTGTTTGTTTGTTTTTCTATGACATTTTGGTAGAGGTCTTGTCAAATGTTCTCCATCAAATACAAATTATACATCCCACTTCTATGGGGGGATATTGTTGGAGTTTGCACTATATTCCCAATTCAGCTTGTGGAACCAGGACACGTACTTACTTAAGAAGAAGTCAGAATTTTTTATTCATTTAAAAAATTTACCCTTATAGTATCTGTAATCACAAAAGATCACAAAAACATATGAAGAATTAAAAGAATTACTTTATATAGATTTAATTATTATTACAATATATATATTGCCCATGTTTACAAGGTGAAATTTTACAGTGATTTTGCAAAATAATCCTATGATCCTTGCCAAATTACGCTATATTGAAACAAAACATAATAAGCATAAAATAACTCTTTTGCTTTCAGCCTAAATTCAGTTACTCTGTTATAAAAATAATAATGCAAAGAAAATTTAATGTTATATATGCACATGTGTAAGGAAGAGACATATATCTTCAGAAAGAAATGTTGACTAGATTCTATGATGTTGACATTGCTTACAAATATTATAGATAATGAAGTCAATTAAAAATCAATATTAAAATCAATTAGCATCATTTAGTTCAAAGAAGAAATTAGAAATATTCATTAATTCTTTCAAAAATATACTTACTGATCTTCCATCGCAAGTACAGAACTTTTCTAGATTCAAAGTATACAACAGAAAATGAGACAAAGTCTTACATGCTAGAGGAGGCGATAGACAATATATTGATATAAGTAGACAGATAAATATGCAATACAACTGGAGACTCCATGAAGAAGAATGAGGTAGAACAAAGGATAGATATATTTGGCTAATTGGGTGTGTTGCTTTTCAAAGAGACCTAAATGAAATGATTTGTGCATCTAATATATTTTATGAAATAGCTTGGGGAATGTAGTTCAAGCAAAATATTTCTAGTTTATTTTCATGAGAGTTAGATGTGTTGTGTCTATTCATAGGATTTGGCACTTATACAA
Organism: Mesoplodon mirus; assembly: GCF_964341445.2. Taxonomy (NCBI): domain Eukaryota; kingdom Metazoa; phylum Chordata; class Mammalia; order Artiodactyla; family Ziphiidae; genus Mesoplodon; species Mesoplodon mirus. Next base: position 34,057,784 of record NC_138983.1, read on the forward strand.
GAGAAAATATTTCTGAGTATTTAGATAAATTTTGAATACACTCTCAAATAAGTAATGGAAAATCATAGGACAATTGTATTGATGGTGTAAAAACAATGGCAGAAATTTAAAGGAGTGTCAGCTCATACTTAATCTGCTATTGAAATGTGTTCAGACAGTCATGGGATATTAGGCAGATAAGCATTAGTAAATTAAGGTGATGACAGCATTAACCAAAAACATGTCAAATTATGCCATACAAATGTGAATTGATTAAGTTTTTAAATTGCTGACATTCCAAATTCATTTTTAATGAAACAGGAAGTGGTTTGCAGAATGTCCATTTTTATACTTAATTTCATTGGCTGTCCTGAGGGAAGGTGATGGTACAAATTTTTCTAATGAGACAAGAAATCACTATTTTTTCATGACAAAGAAAATTCATTATTGGAATACTGATCTAACATGATTATACCAACTTGCATGCTTTGCTATTTTTAACAAGCTAAGTAAACTTGATTAGATAATCCTGTGTTGCAAAGATACCACCTTGAATTCAATTCTCATTGATTCAGAATTCAATGAGAAAATTCGAGCAAGGTTTGGGCTCATTTAACGATTTGACTTTTACAATTTTGAGTGCATTAATTTAAAAAATAAGCAATAAAGTCTCAGATTTTTATATTATATTCTTGGGAATGCAAAAATGTTATATGGTATATTTGGAGAGGTACATCCAACATGAAAAATAAACTACAATTGCTGTTAATCTACTCATCAACTCCCTCTAAATGAAAAATTGACTAATTCAAGAAAGTACTTTCTACTTTAATTTTTTTAATAAAATAAAATAAATAAAAAATTTATTTTTATTTTCATATTTCTGGCTCAAGCAAGCTGAGCATTGCTTGCTTAGACATTACATAAGTATTACATTCATAATATTTATGATTAGAATGCATTTTAGTATCCCATTTTACAATGGAAATATGATTCACAATGTCTGGTAATCAAGGTTTTCTAGATAGTATATATCTAATTTAAAATAGAGAAATAAATTGATATAAAATACAACTGTTATCTGGAATAGCCAGTTTAAAAATTTTATTAAAATTAAAATGATTTAAAAGTAAATTAGTAACTAGTTTTATAATAAGCAAATGTTAACATTTTATGGTATATAAACATTTAATTACATAGAAAAATGTCATTATTTAAATATTAGAGTCTCGCATGTAACTGTGTGGAATAAATGATTCCTCAGCTAGAAATTCTGGAAATCACTATTATGAAAAGTATAGAACCACTGAAGGGTTTTGCAAAGGATTATATTTGAATTTAGATAGCTCCTTAAGGCTGCACAGTGAAAAATCTAATAAGGTGGGTACAATGGGAAGCAGGGAGGACAATCAGAACCCTATTATAAAATTGCAGAACATAGTAATTAAAAAGCTAAATTTTGAAGGGTGGTAATAGAGATTGAGAAGAGTGAAATAACCCAGATGGATTCAGAATTATTTCAGGAATGAAATCAAGGTGTTTTTGTTAATTGAAAATGAGGAACAAAAATATATTCTGTTCTATAATGATAAGGCTTCATTATTGCCAAGACTGGTCATATGATTAACCATGGGAAGAACGAGGACTAAGAACATATTCTTCTCACTAAATCGAAAAACGTAGTAGCTGTTAGTCTCCTGGGAGTGGTGCAAGAGTAGTGTTAATATTCCTACCATCTCAGTGAAGATTTTGGTCTCACCTATAATTCTCTTTCTACCTCATGGCAGCAACACAGAGCCTATACAATGTCCCATTGAACTAGGAACACATATGAACTAAACAACCGACCCTGAAGCCTGAGGATTTACTCTAAGGCAAATGGAAGCAGGCCGACTAGGTGTACTGTCCTAACTTCATCATTAGTTGGCTAATTAATGACTAATTATTGGAGGGTACTCATCTAAGACTGAATATGCTCTATATCATTGTGTTGGTGCTTCTTGAATACTTCCCGTAATGGAGAATTCTCTGTTTCCTGTGACTACACACTTTAATTTGGATAATGCTAAACATTAGGATGCTCTCTCTTGATTCAAACTAGAATTACCTTACCTTTCAACAAGTAATGCTGGGTTTATCTACAATCTGGAGCCACACAGAACAAATTATAATTTCTCTTTGATTTTCTACTGCTTCCAAATATGCAGGCAATTTTCATACTTACATCCCTGACTAATAATTACTTCTGTAGATTAAATATCCTTATTTCTAAGTCCCTGCATTGATTTATCACATGACATGATTCTAATCCTGGCAATCATCCCTTGAGTATGCTACAATGTGTCTGCAACTCTCAACTCTTGTAGCGTTTTATGAAAAATTCAGACCTACAGTCCCATGGTGCTTCTAGAGTAGAAGATGTTCCTTGGCTCTGCCTTGTGTTTCTGTCATGTCATTTGCTGGCAGCTGGGCATTCCTGCACAGTATCAAGTTGAAAATTTCAGATGAGGGCTGTAAGAACAGTATGATGGTAGTCACTCGCGGTCGGTTTTCCCTGGGAGCTTCAGTGGAACCCACTCAGGTGTTGCATACAATTGTGCAGTGAAGGGTAAGTGCCACATCAGCTGCCATCCCCTGTTCTCACTGCATCAAGAAGAGTGCACCACCCTCCCTCCCTCACTTGCAAACCTCCTTTTATGCACAGCTACCCAAACCAAATGGGAAAAACTGGAATAAATAGCTAAAATACTAGCATGTTACTTTGTAAACCCACACTCAAGCAGGGTTGAATATGCAACCTTAAAACTCATGCCAGGTTTCAAGACAGCCAGATCAACAAGCACTTGAACACAGAAAACTAACTCAGAAAGGAAAACAGGTGGAAATCTTGGCTAGGTTATGTCACCTGATACATTTCATGATAGTTCTTTTTCATTAGAGTAGCACTAAGATGGTGCTTATCATGAAGCAGCGAGCACCAGGAAGCAGACTTGAAATTCCTTGCATTATCTATGCTCTAAAAGTTAATTATTCTTGAATAGTTTCTCTAATTCCTCAAATCATTGACTGAGCAGGTTGCTCAATACCCAAGAAATGTATTTTAATTTTTTTTCTCTAGAAAAGTCTCATTTAAATGTAAAAAACAAACACTTACTGAACACCCACAAGTACTAAATACTATACTAATACACAGGCTATATTCAAGAACTTTAGCACTAGATCTTGAATATTTACTTGTGTGTTCTAATTTATTTCTCAGTAGTATTTCTATAGGCACCATTACCATTGTTTTATAGATAAAATAAACTGAGGCTGAGAAACCAAGCAATGTGCTCACAGTGAGAAAACCAACCCAGAGAGAACTGGGATTTGACTCTTATCTGACTCAAAGCTGACACCTATGGTCTTGTCCACTTGTGCACTCTATTGTGACTCTGATTTTATACCTCCCATTAAACCACTTTTCTGTCGGTGAAAGGCTACATCAATTTAATGGAACATGTGTTTCTCCATACGTTTCTAACTATACATACAAACAATAAGCGTTCAAGATAAAGTACTAAATTATCAAGTGTTTAAAAAAATTAGGAGTTTCTCTCTTGAATAAAAGAATCATTTTTTATGATACAATGGCTTCCCTCTTCTATATTATCTAACTCCTACACAAGTATGAGGTCAATTTAAATTTCCTCTGGGTCTTGAATACCTAATCCATCTTTGGTTAACACTGAACAATTTAGTGCTGATAGTAACTGATTTTGTTTGGTTCATTTAGCTTTTACTCTACTCTGTTATTTTTTTTGTGGAAAGTAATAGAAAAGAGGTCTGGGCTTCCCTGGTGGCACAGTGGTTGGGAGTCCATCTGCCGATGCAGGGGACACGGGTCCGTGCCCCGGTCCGGGAAGATCCCACATGCCGCGGAGCAGCTGGGCCCATGAGCCATGGCCGCTGAGCCTGCGTGTCCGGAGCCTGTGCTCGCAACGGGAGAGGCCACAACAGTGAGAGGCCCGCGTACCGCAAAAAAAAAAAAAAAAAAGAAAAGAAAAGAAAAGAGGTCTTCCTCTTGAATATCTGACCAAACAAGCATTCAACAGATCCATCTGATCAAGGGGAAAAATAATCCAATTTCTAAAAGATTATTTTCCTTCTCTTGCAATACTCGAGTATTTTAACATTTTTGTGATGCCCCCAGTAGAAAGAGAAGCAGTAATGACATCAACAGGACCTAAGCTGAATTCTGGCTTCAACATTTTCTGGTTGTATAACCTTTAGAAAGTATTTAAACATATATTTTTATTCTATCATCTGTAAACAGAGTTTCTTTCCATCATGAAGTTGAGTTGAAGACAAAGGCAATGACATAAAAAGCAACTAGTATTGTCTCTTATTTGGTTTATTCTTGCCAGAACTAAGGAGTATACTAACTTCAGGAATAAAAACTGCAGATGTTGTCAAATAATTCCTAACAAAAACAAAACACTTCTCACAAAAAAAAAAAAAAAGGACAAAAGTCACCATATCTATTCTTATTGGGCTGACGAGTTAGGAGTGATAAATATTTAAAGAAAGTCAATTTTCATGCCCCTAATTCTAATGCTTTTTTCTATTTTCTCTTCCTTCCCTAAGTATGTTATTGGTCTAAATCTGCTTAGAAAAATGCTTTTGTGTTTGTTCTTCTTTGAGTATAACACTAGCTATTCTGAAGCCTGCTGACATTGTGTACAATAATGATTTGAATACTCAGCTCACTATTTTCCTACCTACCTATTGTCAATTCCATAATGAAAGAAGAAAATATGTTTTCAAAGGAAAAGAAAGTGAGAGAGAGGGTCAGGAGAATGGTGAGAAGCACACAGACAATAGCACTGTGAGGTTTTCAAGCATTTCCTCTTTTTTTCATTAAAGATGAAGAGCATGAGATAGTTCTCTTGAATATATTGGAAGCTATTTAACTCATTTATGTAAAGGCTTCTTATTATCAAATTGTTATTTTCATAATTGTAAGGAGTGGAGCGGAACTGGCCAGACTTCAGCCACTCACATTTCTTTGAAATGCAGATTCTGTAGTTTACAAAATCCTGAAATTAGGACACAGCTCTGGGGGTGGGAAGGAAAGTAAGATGGTGGGAGCTCTAACTCAAGAACATTTGATTGCTGCAGTCGTTATGTTCAGATGTTTCCACAAATATTATTTTTCAAAACAAACAGAAACACACTGTTTTCAATAAATCTAATTAGCAAAGTGCCCGGTAATTGGCCTCTTAACAACTTGTTAGTATTTTCCTTGAAGTAGTCCTCCAAAAAATTTAAAACATGCATTACTTGGCCATTTTAAATTCCATTAGGGATAAATTTTGGCACTTTGGTTACCATTATTTCTCAAGAGAGTATAAAGAAGCTATTATATAGAAAATTATAGACGTATGCATAAACAATGAACTTGACCACCTACAATAAACACATATATTGTCTTAGAAAAAGTCTTTTCCACTTTCCCCTCTTTTTCCATCAATCCTGAGCAAATCAAGTCTTGCACATTACTTAAATTTCAGTCTCTTTAACCTTGTATAACAAAATGGATCATTGATTTTAGGAAATAATATTTCACAGTGATTAAAAGTAGGAGCAAAACATACATGAGTTCAGTACTACATTCTGTACTCATTAGTGGCATACCCTTGGACTAGCTACTTCATAATTTTGAACCTCAGATTCTATCTAGAAACTCTGAAAATTATAACATTGTATTTATTCAATACGAGGTGTCGGGGATAAATGAAGGAGAACTGGCTTTAAGATCTTAGGCAGACACATAGTTAAGAGCTCAATGACTACAGGCCCTTTCTTATTTATCTCCATTAAGCCCAGAGTAACTGGATTGAGCACATGTGTGATGCAGCAAGGACACAGTGTCACCAAAGAAAAAAAGAAAATGAATCTAATATTTCATAGTTGTGTTTCAAATAAGTATCAAAGGTTGTAGCGATTACAAAAGTGTTTATTGTAAGTGAAAAAAGCCCAACCATGAGTGTATTTACATATGAGGGTATCATTTCCTTATATGATATGAGGTAATGAGGTGTGTTACTACTGGCATCAGTGGTTCAGTTTCTCAATGACACCATCAGAGACTCAAGATTTTCTATTTTAAAGTTTCACTATTTTTGGCTTTTAACTTTGCTCCTCTGCATTTAGCCATGGGTGTTATATGACTATTTCTTTTCTAACCACCATATCCATGTTCAATATAGCACTAAGTGGCGTGTGGGTGCTATATGTGGGGGACAAATAATTCTGTTCTGATGATTTCCAATATCTCAGTAAAGACTTTGGCTGATGTTTTATTGTCTACATCTGGCTCAAACTGTTACTTCCAGCAGTAATTGATAGCAAGTTTTTCACTGGGAAAATTGCTACTTTCAACAAATTAAAGCCTTTGTTCACAGGAAAAACATTCTCCACAAAGTGAGTATAGAGACAACATACCTCAAAATAATAAAGGCCATACATGACAAACCTACAGCCAACAACATACTCAGTGGTGAAAAGCTGAAAGCATTCCCTCTAAGATAAGAAACAATACAGGGATGCCCTCTCTCAACATGTTTATTCAACATAGCATTGGAAATTCTAGTCACAGAAATCAGACCAAAAAATAAATAAATAAAATGAATTCCAATTGGAAAGGAAGAAGTAAAACTGTCGCTGTTTTCAGATGACATGATACTATACATAGAAAATCCTAAAGATGTCACCAAAAAAAAAAAAAAACACATTAGAACTAATAAATAAATTCAGTAAAGTTGCAGGATATGAAATTAATATGCAGTAATCTGTTGTTTTTCTATACACTAACAATGGACTATCAGAAAAAGAAATTAAGAAAAAAAATTCCATTTACAATTGCATCAGAAAGAATAAAATACCTAGGAATAAATCTAACCAAAGAGGTAAACAACTTGTACTCAGAAAACTATAAGACATTGACAAAAGAAACTGAAGATGACACAAACAAATGGAAAGATACACCATGCCCATTGGTTGGAAAATTAATCTTGTTAAAATGATCATACTACTTAAGGCAATCTATAGATTCAATGGAATTCTTATCAAAATACTGATGTCAATTTTCATAGCAATAGAACAATTCTAAAATATGTAATGGAACACAAAAGACCCAGAATTGCCAAGATAATCTTGAGAAAGAAGGACAAAGCTAGATTTATTATACTTCCTGATTTCAAACTATACTACAAGGCTAAAATAACCAAAGCAGTATGATACTTGCACAAAAACAGACACAGAGATCAATGGAATAGAATAGAGAGCCCAGAAATAAACCCATACTTTCATGGTTGCTTAATCTGTGACAAAGGAGACAAGAATACACAATGGGGAAAAGACAGCATCTTCAAAAAATGATGTTGGGAAAACTGGAAGGCAACATGCAAAATAATCAAACTGGACTAGTTTCTCACACTATAAACAAGAATAAACTCAAGTGGATTAAAGCCTTAAATGTAAGACCTAAAACCATAAAACTCGTAGACAAGAACATAAGCAACTTGCTCTTGGACATGTCTTAGCATTGTTTTTTTGATGTCTTCTCAGTCAAGGGAAACAAAAGTAAAAATAAACAAATGGGGCTGCATCAGACTAAAAAGCTTTTTCACGGCAAAGAAAACTATCAACACAATTTAAAAGTCATGTACTGAATGGGAGAAGATATTTGTAAATGATATATCTGATAAAAGGTTAATACCCAAAATATAAAAAGAACTCATACAACTCATCATAAACAAACAGACAACTGGATTAAAACATAGGCAGAGGGGGCTTCCCTGGTGGTGCAGTGGTTGAGAATCTGCCTGGTAATGCAGGGGACACGGTTTCGAGCCCTGGTCTGGGAAGATCCCACATGCCATGGAGCAACTAGGCCCATGAGCCACAACTACTGAGCCTGCGCGTCTGGAGCCTGTGCCCTGCAACAAGAGAGGCCACAACAGTGAGAGGCCTGTGCACTGTGATGAAGAGTGGCCCCCACTTGCCACAACTAGAGAAAGCCCTTGCACAGAAACGAAGACCCAACACAGACAGAAATAAAAATAAATAAATTAAAGGAAGGCTCAACATTAAAAAAAAAAAAAGGCAGAGGTCCTGAGTAGATATTTTCCCAAAGAATGCATATAGATGGCCAATAGGTACATGAAAAGATACACAACATAACTAATCACCACAGAACTACAAAATAAAAGCACAATGAGATGCCACCTCATACCTGACACAGTAGCTATCATCAGAAAGACAACAAATAACAAGTATTGGTGAGGATGTGGAGTAAAGGTAACCCTCATGCATTGCTGGTGGGACTATAAATTGATGCAGCCACTATGGAAAAATTATGAAGGTTCTTCAAAAAATTAAAAATAGAACTGCCATATGACTCAGCAATTTTACTTCTGATTATTTACCAGAAGGAAAAAAACCCACTAATTCAAAAAGATATATGCACCCCGATGTTCATTGCAGCATTTACAATAACCAAGATATGAAGCAACCTTAACGTCAATCAACAGACAAATGGATAAAGAAATGGTATATGTATACAATGGCATATTAGCCATAAAAAGGAATGAAATCTTGCCATTTGCAGCAACGTGGATGGACATGAAGGGTATTATGCTAAGTGAAATAAGTCAGAGAAAGACAAATACCACATGATCTCACTTATATGTGAAATCTAAAAAAGAAAGCATACAAACAAAACAGACTGAAAATAGACTCATAGATGCCAAAAACTAATGGGTGGTTGTCAAAGGGAGGGTGGCTGAAGGATTGGCAAAATGGGTGAATGGGACTAAAATTTACAAACCTCCATTTATATAATAAATAAGTCACAGGGATGTAATTACAGCATAAGCAATGGCAACATATATTGTAATAACTTTGAATGAGATAGGTGGTTACTAGGCTTATTATGATGATCATTTCATAATGTGTGCAGATGTCAAATTATCATGTTGCACACCTGAAACTGACCTAACATTGTATATCAACTATATTTCAATTAAAAAAAAAAGAATTACTTCTCCCCCATAAAAGTAACAAAGAAGTGGCATAAACTGTCAGAATTAACTTTTTTGGAACTCTGGAAATTCACCAGTTTTGCAGCAGCCTAGGAATCACTTATTTTTTTAAAAAAGATGAGATTAGAAAGATGTGAAATGACGATGAGAAAAGATGAGAAAGATGAGAAATGGCAGAAACTATGAATAACAACTCATGTATAGAAAATACATGTAGACTAGAAGACGAAGGAGACTGATCAAAAAGGAGAGAATAAGAAGCAGATTTACAGTTACTTATTCCCACATGTGGCAAATCCTGAACATAAGCTCTAAGTAACCACCACTATTGAGGTGTCTCTGATTGCCTTGGAGCAGAAAAAACTGTCAACCGCTATTCACCTGGAATCCTGTGTTTTCAGTTGAGTCTTCCATAAACTCAGCATGATTTCAGTTAACATGAGAAAGCCTAGACAAAATAGCTCAATAATATCTGACTGTGGATGAAGTCAAATAGGATTTAACTCACACAGGACTCAAACAGTATAATGTGTATTTCTAAAGGATTAGCCCATAAATGCATGAGGGTCACATTTAGCTGTTTCACTATAGTGTTAGATTTTTTAGTTTATTTGCTTGATTCTGATTTAAACAAATCTCCAAACCCAGATAAAATTAAGTGATCACTAATGTCTTAACTAGTCATCTCCCAAGACTATGCATCTTCAAGACATTTTATAAAACTTCACCTTACAAGTTACCGTCTTGTAGAGAGAAAAATGAATCATTATTTTTATCTCATCTCATTAAAAACCATATTACGATGAACTTCATAATCTGCCTTATATAGCAACTAGAACAATTAGCTGCTTTTAAAAGTTGATCACCTATCTGTGAAGAATGAAAAAGTTCATTTACTGAGTTTGTTCAAAGTAATTTGTTCCAGTTTCCAGTGACATATCCTACTGAGGAGTTCTAGAAATATCTCATATCATTGAAATAACTCCCCATCTATCGAGGTTGACTAAATTGAAGAACATTCATTTGAATGATGTAAAAAAAAGTTCTGGCTAAAGCCTGTGCCTTTTATTTAATAAAAGGAGGAGTTCAGAAGTTTAAGTGATGATACTGTGTTTTCTCAAGATTTATTTTTACTGTGTCAAAAATTAACTTTAACTAGTTTTGAAACTCTTCTATCATGTCAACCAAACAGTTTATTTTATTATATTGCCTGAATTTAAATGGCAGATCCTCCAAACAAAAATAATATTAAAAGTTAACACATATAGGACACTCTCCATGTCAGTTACAATTTTAAGCCCTTTAATAATTCAAAAAATCCTTATGACATATACAGACAAGATAACTGACACATAAAGTATTAAGTAATTCATTCATGATCACATACCAAGTGAAAAGTGAAGTTGGGAAATTCACAGCTATAAATGCCTATATTAGAAAAGAAGTATCTAATAGCAATAATGTATGCTAACATTTCAGAAAGTAACAAAAAGAAGAGCAAAAAAAAAAAAGAAACACAAAGTAAGTAGGAAAATAATAAATATAAGAGCAAATATCAAAAAAGAAAAGAAATATCTATTTATTTAAAAAGATAATAATATAGAAAATCAATGAAATTAGAAGTCAGTTTTTAAAAAGATCAATTAAATTGATAAACCTTAGCTAGACTGACCAAAGTAAAAAAGAGAACATACAAGTCACTAAAACCAGCAATGAAAAGAGGGCCTTACTAAAATCATTACCAAAATTTCAAAAATTGTAAGAGAATGTTATGAACAACTTCATTTTAACACACGACACTACTTATATAATGGATAAATTCCTAGAAAAACATAACAGCTATCTGAAGAAGAAATAGATATTTTGAATAAAGAAATTAAATTTGTAATTAAAAATCTTCCTACAAATAAGTTTCAAGCCTGGATTGTGTCACTGGTGAATTCTAACAAATATTTAAGGATGAGATAATATGAATCCCATATAAAATATATCAGAAGATTCAGGAGAAACCATTTTTAAAAATTTATATTAAGAGAACATGAAAATCCACAAAATGAGACAAACTACAGACCTATATACTTCATGAACATAGATACAAAAACCCTTAACAAAAATTAGCAGATCAAATCCAGCAACATATAAAAAGGATTACATACTATGACCAAATAAAGTTGATCCCAGGAATGCAAGGTACATTCGACATGTGAATGTCAATTAATATATTGCAACGTATTAATAGAATAAAAGATAGAAAACACATGAAAATCTCAAATGACCCAGAAAAAAATGGAAAAATCTCAACATCCATTCATAATAAATACTAGCAAGCCATTAGGTATAAACAGCAACTTTTTCAAACTAAAAAAAAGAAACATCTACAGCAATCCTACAACTAACATCATGCTTAATAGTGAGAGACTGAATGTTTTCCCTCTAACTTCAGGGACAAAGCAATAATTTCTTCTCTCACAACTCTTGTTGAACGTTAGTACTAGAAGGTCTACCCAGTGATATACGGCCATCAAGTAAAGTTATAGTCATAAAGATTAGAAAGGAAAGGCAAAACACTCTTTATTCAAGGAAGACATAATCTTTTTTTCTTTAACACCTTTATTAGAGTATAATTGCTTTACAATGTTCTGTTAGTTTCTGATGTAAACAAAGTGATGTATACATATATATGTATACATCAGCTATATGTATACATATATCCCCATATCCCTTCCCTCTTGCATCTACCTCCCACCCTCCCTATTCCGCCCCAATAGATGGTCACAAAGCACTGAGCTGATCTCCCTGTGCCATGCAGCTGCTTCCCACTAGCTATCTATTTTACACTTGGTAGTGTATATATGTCAATGCTACCCTCTCACTTCGTCCCAGCTTACCCTTCCCCCTCCCCATGTCCCCAAATCCATTCTCTACGTCTGTGTCTTTAATCCTGTCCTGCCCCTAGGTTCATCAGAACCATCTTTCCTTTTTTAGATTCCATATATATGTGTTAGCATACGGTATTTGTTTTTCTCTTTCTGACTTACTTCACTCTGTATGACAAGACTCTAGGTCCATCCACCTTACTACAAATAACTCAATTTCGTTTCTTTTTATGGCTGAATAAAATTCCATTGAATATATGTGCCACATCTTCTTTATCCATTCCTCTGTCGATGGACACTTAGGTTGCTTCCATGTCCTGGATATTGCAAATAATGTTGCAGTGAACATTCTGGTACATGTCTCTTTTTGAATTATGGTTTTCTCAGGGTATATGCCCAGTACTGGGATTGCTGGGTCATCTGGTAGTTCTATTTTTAGTTTTTTTAAGGAACTTCCATACTGTTCTCCATAGTGGCTGTATCAATTTACATTCCACCAACAATGTAAGAGGGTTTCCTTTTCTCCACACCCTCTCCAGCATTTATTTTTTGTAGATATTTTATGATGGCCATTCTGACTGGTGTGACGTGATACCTCACCGTAGTTTTGATTTGCATTTCTCTAATGATTAGTGATGTTGATTATCCTTTCATATGTTTGTTGGCAATCTGTATATCTTCATTGGAAAAATGTCTATTTAGGTCTTTTGCCCATTTTTGGATAAGGTTTTTTCTTTTTTTTCATTTGAGCTGCATGAGCTGCTTGTATATTTTGGAGGTTAATCCTTTGTCAGTTGCTTCATTTGCAAATATTTTCTCCAATTCTGAGGGTTGTCTTTTCATCTTGTTTATGTTTTCCTTTGCTGTGCAAAAGCTTTTAAGTTTCATTAGGTACCATTTGTTTATTTTTGTTTTATTTTCATTTCTCTAGGAGGTGGGGCAATTAGGATTTTGCTGTGATTTATGTCATAGAGTGTTCTGCCTATGTTTTTCTCTAAGAGTTTGATAGTGTCTGGCCTTACATTTAGGTCTTTAATCCATTTTGAGTTTATTTTTGTGTATGGTGTTAGGAAGTATTCTAATTTCATACTTTTACATGTAGCTGTCCAGTTTTCCCAGCACCACTTATTGAAGAGACTGTTTTTTCTTCATTGTATATTTTGCCTCCTTTACCAAAGATAAGGTGACCATATGTGTGTGAGTTTATCTCTGGGCTTTCTATCCTGTTCCATTGATCTATATATCTGTTTTTGTGTCAGTACCATACTGTCTTGATTACTGTAGCTTTGTAGTATAGTGTGAAGTCAGGGAGCCTGATTCCTCCAGCTACGTTTTTCTTACTCAAGATTGCTTTGGCTATTCGGGGTCTTTTGTGTTTCCATAAAAATTGTGTAATTTTTTGTTCTAGTTCTGTGAAAAATGCCATTGGTAATTTGATAGAGATTGGCTTGAATCTGTAGATTACTTTGGGTAGTATAGACATATCACAATATTGATTCTTCCAATCCTAGAATAGCTCTCCACCTGTTTGTATCATCTTTAATTTCTTTCATCAGTATCTTCTAGTTTTTTGCATACAGGTGTTTTGTCTTCTTAGGTAGGTTTATTCCTAGGTATTTTATTCTTCTTGTTGCAGTGGTAAATGGGAGTGTTTCCTTAATTTCTCTTTCTGATTTTTCATCATTAATGTATAGGAATGCAAGAGATTTCTGTGCATTAATTTTGTTTCCTGCTACTCTACCAAATAAATTGATTAGCTCTAGTAGTTTTCAGGTAGCATCTTTAGGATTCTCTATGTATAGTATCATGTCATCTGCAAACAGTCAGAGTTTTACTTCTTCTTTTACGATTTGGATTCCTTTTATTTCTTTTTCTTTTCTGATTGCCATGGCTAAAACTTCCAAATCTACATTGAATAATAGTAGTGAAAGTAGGCAGCCTTGTCTTGTTCCTGATCTTGGAGAAAATGGTTTCAGTTTTTCACCATTGAGAATGATGTTGGCTGTGGGTTTGTCATATATGACCTTTATTATGTTGAGGTAGGCTTCGTCTATACCTACTTTCTGGAGAGTTTTTATCATAAATGGGTGTTGAACTCTGTCAAAAGCTTTTTCTGCATCTATTAAGATTATCATATGGTATTTATCCTTCAGTTGTTTAATATGGTGTATCACATTGATTGATTTGCATATATTGAAGAATCCTTGCATTCCTGGGATAAACCCCACTTAATCATGGTGTATGATCCATTTAATGTGCTGTTGGATTCTGTTTGCTAGTATTTTGTTGAGGATATTTCATCTATCTTCATCAGGGATACTGGCCTGTAGTTTTCTTATTTTGTGACATCTTTGTCTGGTTTTGGGATCAGAGTGATGGTGACCTCATAGATTGAGTTTGGAAGTATTCCTCCCTCTGCTATATTTTGGAAGAGTTTGAGAAGGATAGGTGTTAGCTCTTCTCTAAATGTTTGATAGAATTGCCTATGAAGCCATCTGGTCCTGGACTTCTGTTTGTTGGAAGATTTTTAATCACAGTTTCAATTTCAGTGCTTGTGATTGGTCTCTTTATATTTTCTATTTCTTCCCGATTCAGTCTTCAGAGGTTGTGTTTTTCTAGGAGTTTGTCCATTTCTTCCAGGTTGTCCATTTTATTGGCATATAGTTGCCTGAAGTAATCTCTCATGATCCTTTATATTTCTTCAGTGTCACTTGTTACCTCCTCTTTTTTATTTCTAATTCTGTTGATTTGAGTCTTCTCCCTTTTTTTCTTGATGAGTCTGGCTAATGGTTTATCAAGTTCGTTTATCTTCTCAAAGAATAAGCTTTTAGTTGTATTGATCTTTGCTATTGTTTCCTTCATTTCTTTTTCATTTATTTGTGATCTGATCTTTATTACTTCTTTTCTGATCCTCTGCTAACTTTGGGGGTTTTTTTGTTCTTTCTCTAATTGCTTTAGATGTAAGTTTAGGTTATTTGCAATTTTCTTTTTTTTTTTTTTTTTGAGGTAAGATTGTATTCCTATAAACTTCCTTCTTAGAACTGCTTTTGCTGCATCCCATAGGTTTTGTGTTATCATGTTATCATTGTCATGTGTGTCTCGGTATTTTTTGATTTCTTCAGTGATCTCTTGGTTACTTAATAGCGTATTGTTTAGCCTCCATGTGTTTGTATTTTTTACAGTTTTTTTCCTGTAATTGATATGTAGTCTCATAGCGTTGTGGTCAGAAAAGATACTTGATACAATTTCAATTTTCTTAAATTTACTAAGGCTTCATTTGTGACCCAAGATATGATCTATCCTAGAGAATGTTCCATGAGCACTTGAGAAGAAAGTGCATTCTGGTTTTTTTGCATGGAATATCCTATTAATAGCAATTATGTCCATCTTGTTTAATGTGTCATTTAATGCTTGTTATTCCTTATTTATTTTAATTTTTGATGATCTGTCCATTGGTGAAAGTGGGGTGTTAAAGTCCCCTGCTATTATTGTGTTACTGTTGATTTCCCCTTTTATGGCTGTTGTCATTTGCTTTATGTATTGAGGTGCTCCTATGTCGGGTGCATAAATATTTTCAATTGTTATATCTTCTTAGATTGATCTCTTAATCATTATGAAGTGTCCTTTGTCTCTTGTAATAGTCTTTATTTTAAAGTCTATTTTGTCTGATATGAGTATTGCTACTCCGGCTTTCTTTTGATTTCCATTTGAATGGAATATCTTTTCCCGTCCCTTCATTTTCAGTCTGTGTGTGTCCCTAGGTCTGAAGTGGGTCTCTTGTAGACAGCTTATATATGGGTCTTGTTTTTGTATCCATTCAGCCAGTCTGTGTCTTTTGGTTGGAGCATTTAATCCATTTACATTTAAGGTAGTTATCTATATGTATGTTCTTATTACATTTTCTTAATTGTTTTGGGTTTGTTTTTTTAGTTCTTTTCCTTCTCTTGTGTTTCCTGCCTAGAGAAGTTCCTTTAGCATTTGTTGTAAAGCTGGTTTGGTGGTGCTGAATTCTCTAGCTGTTGCTTGTCTGTAAAGGTTTTAATTTCTCCATCAAATCTGAATAAGATCCTTGCTAGGTCAAGTAATCTTGGTTGTAGGTTTTTCCCTTTCATCACTTTAATCTGTCATGCCACACCCTTCTGGCTTGCAGAGTTTCTACTGAACCATCAGCTGTTAACCTTATGGGGATTCCCTTGAATGTTATTTGTTGCTTTTCCCTTGCTGCTTTTAATATTTTTTCTTTCTATTTAATTTTTGATAGTTTGATTAATATGTGTCTTGGCGTGTTTCTCCTTGGATTTATCCTGTATGGGACTCTCTGCCCTTCCTGGACTTGACTGACTATTTCCTTTCCCATGTTAGGGAAGTTTTCATCTATAATCTCTTCAAATATTTTCTCAGATACTTTCTTTGTCTCCTCTTCTTCTGTGACTGCTGTAATTAGAATGTTGGTGCATTTAATGTTGTCCCAGAGGTCTCTGAGACTGTCCTCAATTCTTTTCATTCTTTTTTCTTTATTCTGCTCTGTGGTAGTTATTTCCTCTATTTTATCTTCCCGGTCAATTATCCGTTCTTCTGCCTCAGTTATTCTGCTCTTGATTCCTTCTGGAGAGTTTATCATTTCATTTATTGTGTTGTTCATCATTGTTTGTTTGCTCTTTAGTTCTTCTAGGTCCTTGTTAAACGTTTCTTGTATTTTCCCCATTCTATTTCCAAGATTTTGGATCATCTTTACTCTTATTACTCTGAACTCTTTTTCAGGTAAACTGCCTATTTCCTCTTCATTTCTTTGGTCTGGTGGGTTTCTACGTTGCTCCTTCATCTGCTACATATTTCTCTGTCTTCTCATTTTGCTTAACTTACTGTGCTTGGGGTCTCCTTCTCACAGGCTACAGGTTCGTAGTTCCCATTATTTTTGGTGTCTGCCCCCAGTGGGTGAGTTTGGCTCAGTGGCTTATGTAGGCTTCCTGGTGGAGGGGACTAGTACCCGTGTTCTGGTGGGTGGGACTGGATATTGTATTTCTGTTGGGCAGGGCCATGTCTGGTGGTGTGTTTTGGGGTGTTTGTGAACTTAGTATGACTTTAAGCAGCCTCTCTGCTAATGGGTGGGGGTGTGTTCCTGTCTTGCTAGCTCTTTGGCATGGGGCATCCAGCACTGGAGCTTGCTGACCATTAGGTGGAGCTGGGTCTTGGCATTGAGATGGAGATCTCTGGGAGAGCTCTCACCGATTGATATTACGTGAGGCTGGGAGGTCTCTCATGGTCCAATGTCCTGAATTCAGCTCTTTCACCTCAGAGGCTCAGGCCTGACACCAGGCCAGAGCACCAAGATCCTGTCAGCCACATGGCTCAGAAGAAAAGGGAGAAAAAAAGTAAGAAAAAAAATAATAAAATAAATATTAAAAAATTATTAAAATAGGGCTTCCCTGGTGGCGCAGTGGTTGCGATTCCTGCCGATGCGGGGGACACGGGTTCGTGCCCCAGTCTGGGAAGATCCCACATGCCGTGGAGCGGCTAGGCCCGTGAGCCATGGCCGCTGAGCCTGCACGTCCGGAGCCCATGCTCCACAATGGGAGAGGCCACAACAGTGAGAGGCCCGCGTAATGCAAAAAAAAAAAAAAAAAAAAAAATTATTAAAATAAAAAAAATAATAATAAAAGAAGAGAGCACCCAAACCAATAAACAAATCCACCTATGATAACAAGTGCTAAGAATTAAACTAAGATAAACATAAAAATCAGAAACAAATCAGTTGCAGACAGCAAACCCCAAGTCTACATTTGCTCCCAATGTCCACCGCCTCAATTTTGGGATGATTTGCTGTCTATTTAGGTATTCCACAGATGCAAGGTGCACGAAGTTGATTGTGGGGATTTAATCTGCTGCTCCTGAGGCTGCTGGGAGAGATTTCCCTTTGTCTTCTTTGTTTCTACACCTCCTGGGGTTCAGCTTTGGTTTTGGCGCCACCTCTGTGTGTAGGTCGCCCTCAGGCATCTGTTCCCCGTCCAGACAGGAGGGGGTTAAAACAGCGGCTGATTAGAGCTCTTTTGCTCAGTCAGGCCAGGGAGAGGGTGGGATATGGTAGTCCTAACTGGAATGCAGGTTGGCAATGGCAACCGTGATGTTGTAGCAGCCTGAGGTGCGCTGTGAGTTCTCCCAGAGAAGTTGTCCCTGGATCACAGGACCCTGGCAGTGGCAGGCTGCACAGGCTCCCAGGAGGTGAGGTGTGGATAGTGACCTGTGTTTGCACACAGGATTCTTGGTGACAGCAGCAGCATTAGCGTTTCATGCCTGTCTCTGGGGAGCTGATAGCTGTGGCTCATGCCCATCTCTGGACCTCACTTAGGCAGTGCTCTGCCTTCTGTGGGCACACGGGGAAGAAATCCCCTCTCCTTGTGCACACTAAAACAATGGTCTCTTGCCTCTTTGGCAGATCCAGACTTTTTTCCGGGACTCTGGCCTGGCTAGCTATGGTGCAGTAGCCCCCTCAAGCTGTCAAGGAAGTCATAATCTTATAAGCAAAAAATGTTAAGGACTCTACAAGAATATGAATATGTGAGTTTAGTGGTACTGCAGCATAAGAGATCAATATATAAAAATCATTACGTTGTTATGTAACTAGAATAATGCATTCTGAAAATGAAATTAAGAAGACAATTGGATTTGAAATAGCATCAAAACTAGCATAATGCTCAAGAATAAATTTAGCAAATAAAGTGCAAGATTAGTACATGAAAAATTATAAACATTGCTGAGAGAAATTAAACAAGATCTAACTAAACAGAGGTACATCACGTTCATGGATTGTAAGACTCATTGGATAGGGATTTTTGCAATTTGATCTATAAATTCAATGCAATCCCTATGAAAATCCCAAAAGGCTACTTTGTACAAACTGACAAGTTGATCTTAAAATTAGCATATTATCACAGAAGGTGATATCAGTCACACCGAGGGGACATTTGGCAATGTCTACAGGCCTTTTGGCGTTCATGACTAGGTAGAGGCCAGGAATGAACCTAAGCATCCTATAATGTATAGGGTCACCTTCCATAAGAAAGTATTGGTCCCCAAATGCAAATAATGCTGAGTTTGAGAAACCCTGATTTAATAGCAGCAAAAAAATAGATTAATACCCACATTCCTTAAATTGGGGTATACTGTCCCACCAAAGCCAAAAGATCTAGTAATAGAGAAGAAAAAGAGCCTTTTCACCCTTGGAGAGTACCTAATGGATACTGCCAGCTCTGACTACATACAATCCCTCTCTTGCATATATACATGTCTTAAAATTTTTCTTTTTTTCATGGACACTTTCTTCCAATGTTCAATTAACTGATCATGGTCACATCTTGTCAGCATGATAGCCATTTGCCTTTGCTAATAATCTGTCCTAAGGCATTAAATATAATTTTACAGAATAATATTCTCAGATAACAAAATTTTACATATTTCTTATATTTTGAAGGATTTGTCTGTAGCTTCTGTATACTAAAATTTTATATTAGGAACATTTCTAAATAGTTGACTTACTTTAGTATTATTATCTATACAGTGGTGATTTATCATATTTCTCCCTTTATGTTTATTAGGCAACAAATGCCCCAAAGTCTCTAATAGTTATTAATTCAAATCTTTGAACTTCTGCACTCTGTGCTTCTCAGAGACCAGATTGCTTTGGGAAATTGTAGCCTCAGCATGTAATAGTAAAATTGATCAACTGCATCTCAATTAAAAAGTACAAATTTGATTTTCTTGTAAAAAGCTATTATTTGTCTCTGAGGTAAAATAAAACTCATATTTAATGGATGTAGTTTGTACAATGTGTTATTTTACTATTCACATTTAGAAAATGTTGTATCTTAATTTTGGATATTGCAATTCTGACATCTCCAACTTCTGGGTTTTTCCTCATACCACCAAGCAATTCTCCAACACCAGCTGGATGTCTTACAGTTCAACTCAGTTCTGACACTATGTACCTGGAGATAGCCTCAGTTCTCAAAGGTTTAGGGCTCAGTCCCACAAGACTGCCTCCCACCCTCACTTCTGATGCCAGTCACATGTCCAGGTGGTCACCTGTGCTTCTGAACTACCAGTTTTAGATTGGAGGTTCCAACAACCCCCTCTCTGGGTTTGATTAATTTGCTAAAGTGGCTCCAGAACTCAGGAAACCAATTTATTACTAGATTACCAATTTATTACCAAGGGCATAATTCAGGAACAGCCAAATGGAAGCAATAGATGCATTGGGCAAGGTATGTGGGAAGAAGCACAGAGCATCCATCTTCTCTCTGGCCACACTAGTCTCCCTGCATCTCCATGTATTCACCAACCCAGGAGCTCTCTGAACCTTCTCCTTTTGGATTTTTCTGGAGGCTTCATTACATAGACATGATTGATTATATCACTGGCCATTGTCATTGTTGATCTAGTCAACCTCCAGCCTCTCTCCCCTCCTTGGAGGTTGGAGTGGGTCTGAAAGTTCCAACTCTGTAATCACTTGGTTGGTTGGTTTCCTTGGCAACTAGCTCCCATTCTTAAGAGCTTCCAAAAGTCACCTCAGTCACCTCGTTAACATAAACTCAGGTGTGGTTCAAAGGTGTTTGTTATGAATATCAAGAAACCTTTATCACTTTTATCACTTAGGAAATTCCAAGGGTTTTAGGAGCTCTATGCCAGGAACAGGGTATAGAACAGGCATGTATTTCTTATTATAAACCACAGCATTATATATATGAAAAATTCTTGCCTTAGCTGACCAATTAATATTAAGGTCTGTAGCAAAATTTCATTTAGCACATTAAATAATATGATAAGGACTTCCTATGGTCTTTTCACATGTCAACTTGGATTTTAAATCAAGCCTTGAATCTGTGAGCCATAACAAATTAAAATATGTACTCAATACCATAATTTTCAGTTCATTTAAACATTTAGTTTCATTTAGTTCAAATCTAATTAAAATCCATCTTCTCTCCATCTCTATCATGTTATTACCTTGCCATCATTATTATATTAACAGTTGAGTTGTTTCACAATAGTCTTTTCTTTACAAATAATTGAGTAAAATGCAGCAGGTTAGAAATTATGAAACTGGCTGTGCCATTTACAAAACCTGTAAGATTCATTGATTGCTGCTCTCCTGCATCATTCTATAACTGGCTAAAATTTACCTTCATTGATGAAAGTCTACCAGGAGGCATGGCAATAGAAGGTATTGATGAAATGTCTACAGGGAGAAAATGCAATTGTAATTACTGTGAAATTCCACTTGGGAATCTGTTTTAAGCTTCACAGTTGAGAGGTAATTTCATTTTTTTTCTCCTGCTTATAAACCAGTGTTTTAAACCATAGGTAATTGCCACAGGATGCTGCAATGACAGTTTCCAAGTTGCTTTCCACAGATATGATTGGAGCAATATAGACTCTTTCTTGCTACTCCTTATTTTAACTGAAACTTACCTTTCTCCAGGACTGTATCTTTCTATCTTTTCCCAGTCAAGGATAATAATAGAAATAGCTGTCATTTGTTGAGGGATTACCAGTGTCCAGTCCTCTGCTCAGCATTTCATAGAATTGTCTTTTTTATCAGAACCATATCTCCTAATTTTGATATTATTACCCCAATTTTATAGAACCTGATGTTCAGAAGACTTTAATAAGTTGTTTGTTGTTAGATACACAGTGTGTAGGAGCATTTGAGCTGTAATACTTGCTCTTAACTGCTAATTTTTCCTCTCCCTACATAACATAACCCCACTAAGTGGAGGAAACATCAGTATTCGCCAGGCCATTATTACCACTTCCTATTCACTATACCTCTTCCCTCATGTGTAAAAATGATTTTTTGAATGGCATGTCATCCTGCTATGTTTCTGTATATCATTATTTTATCAATATCATCCACAAATCTCCTGGTTTATTTCATTATCTATACTGAGCCTTTGTCCCTGGACTTGGATGATTTCAATATTCATGTTGACCATCTGCCTTATATCTTAATACTAACATCTCTTGATCACTTCTCCAATGCCCTGCACATCCACTCTTGCAAACTATACCCTGGGATGTGCCTAAACGTGGCCATTAACCCAAAATGCTTGGCATAGGAAATATTACACTCCAACATTGTACTCAAAACACAACGAATTTTTCATCTTTATTACTTTTACTACTTCTTTACTTCTTTATTATCCTTCATGTCTCGACTTCTTTATTTTTATCTCAGTCTATTAAATCTGTTATTTTTTCAACCATTATCTAAATATAGCAAAATGATAGCATCAAAAATAAATAATGCCATGTACTATTTTTTAACAACTATGTGCTAGGCACTTTATATGTTATCACAACTGTGGATTATAGAGGTACAGCAAAACACCCAAATTCAAACAGGACATAAATTATATAATTAGAATAGAAAAACATGTCCACCTGTGTGATTCCAAAGTCATGTTCCTTTCACTACACCATATGGCCACAATAACAAAGATACAGTCCTTTAATTATCTGTCACCTTTTTGATCATATTTATTCTCACCTATCTTGCAGAGTTCAACCTCTGAATCATTATTTACTCCAATGAAAATTGGTTCTAGGCGGGGGAGAGAATAGCAAATAATTAGATATTATAATGGTTTTTCACCCTTCAAAAGGTATTATGTATACACAGAGTATATAATAATATTTAAATTTTATCAGGAGGGCAAGTAAAAAAGATCTATAAAAGGCTACTTAGAGGGAGAAGAGAGGTGGAGAAACACTGGCATCAGGTCATGTTTTCAAACTATAGCTATGTATCCAATATTGTGCTTGATCTCTCTGTATTATTCTAGTCAATTCTGTTCTCATTTAAACACTCCAAAGTTTATTATTCCTTCAATTCTTATATTTCTCAGCAAACAAGTAGATATAAGAACACACACATGGATGCACATACATATCAAATGATCTTGTATCCTTCCTCATGGAGAAATTTGAAGTTTCAGGTGAGAGATTTCTCAATAGTCTGCCCCTCCTTACTTGTCAGCCTCTTATATGAACCTATACTCATGCTCACAGTATTCTTTCTTTCTCAGTGGAAAATGTATCTCTCTTCATTTGTATTCTGAAATGACACCTCAGTATCTTGAACCATCAAAGTATTTCTCTATTAATTATATCTTCTTTTTTCTTTTCAGTATCCACTGACTCATTACACATGCTATGTACGCTTTGCCTGCAAGAAACAGAAAACACAACTGTCAGTGACCTAAACAAATAGAGGTTTTCTTTACATAACAGAAATTCTGGAAGTAAGCAGTTGCTGTCATTGGTTTAGTAGCTTAGCAATGTCAAAGGCTGTAGATCCTTAACTGTTTTGGCCTTTGCCTCCTGGTAGATGCTTCAGCTTCATGAACCACATCATTTTAGAAGCCTCCTACAGACGTCTACTTTGGTCATACTGGCTAAAATGTATTGGCCTGATTTGTTTCATGTGGCCACTCATGCTGCTTTAGAGGCTGGAAGGGTGAATATCTAGTTTTTCAGGCCTCAGAGTAGGGGCAGAAAGAAAGAAGAAAGTTGAGAAAGAATATAGAGTTAGCTAACCTATAGTATCTAACGTAGCATTTCTATTTACTCTTGTGTCTTCTGTTTCAAAAAAGAAGGGTTATGCAAAAGAGGACTGTGCCAGATACAAAACTGTGATTTTCCCTGTGTGTTCAACCTCACATTTTTCTCTTCCTTGCATGATATTCAGTCTCTAAGTCTTATCCTCTGCAGAGTTTGCCTGAACAACCCACTTTTCTATTTTCTGGATCCCTCTGTATGAGCATTTCTAGGTCTCTCTCTAAAAGCATTCTGAATATTCCAGAGAGGAATACTTTCTAGATACCTCTGCCCTGATATAGGAATAATTATTTTCCTTCCTATCTTAACAACATCAACAAAAAGAAGTACCTTTAGTACTAAGTAATCTTTCTTTGTTTTCTTTTCAGTTATGAGCATTTGTATATCTTTATCCCTTTAATAATACTTAAATTTATTGTGATAGAGAAGAAATAAAAGTGTGTTCAATATGATATCCTTAACTAGATGTTTTATTAACGTATATTGTTATTATTATTTCATTTATCTGTATCAATCAGGAGATGATGAGTCCTTGAAGGCAGAGACCCTCAATTAATGTTTTTCTTAAGTCTTTAGAAACAAACATGGTAATTAAATAGCATTCACTCAGTTACTGCAAGACGTGAAAGAAAGAAAGAGAATGAGAAAAGAAGGGAGGAAAGGAGGAAGAAAGAAGGGGAAGAGGAAAAAAGGAATGCTTACAGATTGTAATACAAAGGCTTTACTTGGACTTCATAATTGGTATCTTTCAACCTTTGTGAATCATTAAAATATATTTCATCTCTGGCCATTAATTTCCTTCTTGACTAAATTTGAAATGATACTATCTGTTTACTGTATTGCAAATGGTACCTCCAAGATGAAATAAGAAAATGAATATGAGCATGTTTATGAATTGTAAACAGTTACAAAATATTAGGAATTGTTACTTGACAAATTTTGTCCTTTGACAGTTACTATATTGTGGCATTGATATATTGATGAATAAAACCACATTCAATTTCAGTACACTAGGAATGGAGGGGAATGCCTTTAACTTGATAAAGAACATCAAAAAATCCTACAGTTAACCTTATTTTTAATAGTGAGAAACTAAAGGCTTTCTTGCTAAGATCAGGAACAAGACAAGGATGGCCCCTCTCACCACTCCTTTTAAACATCATATTGAAAGTCCTAGCTAATAAGACAAGAAGAGGAAATTAAAGGTATGCTGACTGGGAAGAAGGAAATAAAATTGCTTTTCTTTGCAGATGACATGATTGTCTGTGTAAAAATCTGAAGGGGTCAACAATAATAAGCAATTATAGCAAGGTTGCAGGATATAAGGTTAGTATATAAAATCAAATCCCTTTCCTAAATACCAGCAATGAACAACTGGAAACTGAAATTAAAACCACAAGACCATTTACCTTAATGACTCCCAAAATAGAATGCTTAGGTGTAAATCTAACAAAATATGTGTAAGATCCATATGAAGAAAGCTACAGAACTTTGATGAACAAGGTCAAAGATGACTAAATAAATGGAGAGCTATTTCATGCTCACAAATAGAAGACTCAATATTGTCTGAATGTCAGTTCTTCCCAACTTGATATATAGATTCAAGACAATACCAATCAAAATCCAAGGAGTTATTTTGTGGATATTGGCAAATGGATTCTAAAATATATATAGAGAGGCAAAATACCAAGAATAGCCAACACAATATTGAAGAGCAAAGTTGGAGGGACTAACACTACCGGACCTCAAGACTTACTGTAAAGCTACAGTAATTAAAACAGTGGAGTATTAGGAGAAAGAATAGACAAATAGATTAATGGAACAGAATAGAGAGCTCAGAAATAGACCCACATAAACATAGTCAACTGTTCTCTGACAAAGGAGCAAAGATAATACAATGGAACAAAGACAGTCTTTTCAACAAACAGTGCCAGAACAACTGAGCGTCCACATGCACAAAGGAAAAAAAAAAGAAGATAGACACAGACCATACACATTTTACAAAATTAACTCAAAATAAATCAGAGACCTAAATGGAAACTCCTAGAATATCACATAGACAAAACCTAAATGACCTTGTGTTTGGTGATGGATTTTTAGATTTGACACCAAAAACATTATTCATGAAAAAAAGAATTGATAAGCTGAACTTATTAAAATTAAAATTTTCTGCTTCATAAAAGGCACTGTCAAGTGAATGAAAAGACAAGCCACAGATAAGGAGAAAATATTTGCAAAAGACACATGAGATGAAGAACTATCATCTAAAATATACAAAGAACTCTTACAACTCAATAATAAGAAAATGAGCAACCAGATTAAAAGATGGACCCAAAAGTTTAATAGCCGTCATACCAAAGAAGGTACATAGATGGCAAATAAACATATGGAAATATGCTCCACATCATATGTCAATAGAAAATGAAAATTAAAACAAAAAGATACCACCAGACACTTAATAGAATGGCCAAAACCCAGAACACTGACAACACCAAAGATGTCAAAGATGTCAAATATGTGGAGAAACAGCAATTTCATCCATTGCTGGTGGGAATGCAAAATTCTACAGCCACTTTCAAAGACAGTGTGATAGTTTCTTACAAAATGAAATGTACTCTTATCATATGATCCTGATTGTGCTCCAGAGTATATATGCAAATGAACTGAAAATTTATATCCACAAAATACATGAACATGGATTTTATAGCAGTATTATTTCTAAATAACACTAAATAACACTTCAAAACTTTGAAGTAATCAAGATGCCCTTCAGTAAGTAAATGGATAAATACGCTGTGATACATCCAGAAAATGGAATAGTATTCAGCACTGAAAAGATAGGAGTTATTAGGCTATGAAGAGACATGGAGGAAATTAAATGCATAGCCACTAAGTGAAAGAAGCCAATCTGAATAGGCACATGCTGTATGATTCAAGCTATTTGGCTTTCTGGTAAAGACAAAACTACAGAGAGAGTAAACAGATCAGTGATTTCCAGGGCATAGGGGAAAGGGAAGGTCAAAAAGACCTAGAGTCTGTCCTACAGAGTGAAGTAAGTCAGAAAGAGAAAAACAAATACTGTATGCTAACACATATATATGGAATCTAAAAAAAAAAAAAAGGTTCTGATGAACATTGGGGCAGGACAGGAATAAAGACGCAGACGTAGAGAATGGACTTGAGGATACGGGGAGAGGGAAGGGTAAGCTGGGACGAAGTGAGAGAGTGGCATGGACATATAGACACTACCAAATGTAAAATAGATAGCTGGTGGGAAGCAGCCACATAGCACAGGGAGATCAGTTTGGTGCTTTGTGACCACCTAGAGGGGTGGGATAGGGAGGGTGGGAGGGAGACGCAAGAGGGAGGGGATATGGGGATATATGTATATGTACAGCTGATTCACTTTGTTATAAAGCAGAAACTAACACACACAGACACACAAAAAGACCCCTAAAAAAAAAAAAAGACATAGTACAGAGGAGTTTTAGGGCAGTGAAACTATTCTGTACAATAATATAATGTTATATGCAATCCATTATACATATTTCCAAACTCATGGAATGTACAACACCAAGAGTTAACTCTAATATATTAACTATGGACTTTGAGCGATTATGATGTGTCAGTGTCGGTTTATCAATGTAACAAAGGTCCCACTCTGGTGAGGGATGTTGTTAGTGGAAGGGCTATACGCATGTTGGGGCTGGGAGTATATGGGAAATCTCTATAACTTTCATTTAAGTTTGCTGTGAAACTAAAACTTCCCTAAAAAATAGGTTATTTGAAAGTAATAACAGAAAACAGCATTCACCAAATACTTACCTCTTACCTGCCATGTCCCTGTTTGTGGTGCTGAAGACATAACAGTGATCACACAAACCCATCCTGGACCAAATGACACTCAACTTATGTTATATTCTACTGGAGAGACATTGATTTCTTAATTCATTGTGATACTTTTTACTAAAGACTAACACCTTACATACTGTGCTTTATATGAGTCTGTTACTTACGAAACTGGATGGGGAAAAAAAAAAGAGAGAGCAAAAATCGAACATTTTTAATGCTTGTTAGCATTAGAGTGGCAAAGCCTTAGTCCCCAAACCCTAGCTTTATTAAGTTTAAGTTTGATTAATCTTTTTAAGCTTTATAAATATTTTCCTTCCTGAGTTTTATATTTAAATTTTAATTATTTTACATTTTATATAAAATCTTATGTAGTTTAAATATTATATTTATATGTTGATTATTCCAATATTTCTTAACAATGAGGAAAATAAAGTCTCAGCAAGATTAATAACTTGCCCAAATTCAACATGCAATTTTATAGATCTTGGAATCAACACACTGTCTCCCAATCTGCATGCCTACCTGCTTAATGTGTATGAGGCTTTCTTTATTGTGTTCACAACATGCTTTTCCTTTATAAAAAGTAGGAGAAACTACAACATAATCAGTGAGATCACAAGACACCCTATGCTATTAATTTAATATTTTTTCCCACAGGATTCAGGTTGATAAAGACAAGATAGGGAGACAAATTATGAAGACAGTTTTCTATTAAAGTGCAGAGACTGTAACTCTTCTGCGTGAGCATGAAAATTGTAAACTGTTTTTAAAAAGCTACACCTTTAAAGATTACTGCATAGATGCAGTAAAGAAAAAACGTAAGTGAATATAGAAACACAAAGCTTTCAAGAGTAAGAGTCTCAGAATTTTAACTATTGACAAAGAGAATTTTAACCTTTAAGCCAATTTTGATTTTGATTGCTGAATCCAGTATGCCATTTGTGTTCCAAGAATTCAATATAGGATAAGCTACTTTACAAATGGTTAGACTTTTTTTTCAGATTTCAATGGAGAAAAGCAAACTGGATATTGAGACATACACAAATGCTCAGTGCCTTTAGAAGCTAAATAGAAAAGGATGTATTTGCAAGTCACTAGAAAGGCAGTGTGATATTACTGAAAGAATAATGATATTGGAGTCAGAGAGACTCCAGTTCAAGTCTAGGGATTATGCACTCAAGAAAATTAGTTCATCTCTCTGAATTTTTATTTTTCTTCAAAAGAATGATTTCAAAAGGTAAACTTTATAAAGAACCTATCAGAGGGCCTGATATATACTTTGCCTCCATGTATTAACTATATTTATTCTTTTCTTTGTGACACCATATGCTAAGCACTGGACAACAAACTCCTGCCTAAGAAACATGAATCTAGAAGGAAAGATACACACAAAATTAGGCCATTTCAATGTAGGGTAACAGCGATATAGATGGAAAAAATACATGGTGTTAGGAGAATACACAGGAGTATCTTCCAGATATGCCAGAGTGTCAGTAAAAACTTCCAGGAGGAGGCATGTCTACGCTGGATAAGGATGAAAAGAGTTAGTCAGATGAAGACAAAAAAGCATTCTAAAACTAGAGGAACTGCGAGTAGCCCAGAGTCAAGACATATTGCAGTAGCCCACTACTACTAGCCTCTAAGAGTAGATCCTGGTGGATAAGAGATACAGAAGCTGGAGAGGAGAGGAGAGATCAAATTATCAAGATTAGAACCAACCCAAATCTGATTCATCCATCATCTTTTGCCTCAAAAAGAGTTAGGAAAAGGTGGAAATTATGATATCAATCAATGAGAACAATAGCTGCTTTAGCACTGGAAGAGGGGCCAGGAAGACCCTGCTGGTCTAGGGTCTAATCCTTAGAAGCTGGGTCCTTGGATATTCTAGGAAGGTGGAATCAGGCTATTGTGGTGGGGCTCTTGAGGACTCAGCACCGTAGCTTTATGATGAAAAAATTTCAACATTTAGAAAACTATCATAATCATTCTTTTGTGTACCAGCTAAATATCAGTTCTAGATTTAGGTTTAAAGACTGGTAAATTGGGACTTCCCTCGTGGTCCAGTGGTTGGGAGTCTGCCTTCCAGTGCAGGGGACTTAGGTTCAATCCCTGGTCGGGGAACTAAGATCCCACATGCCACGAGGCAACTAGGCCTGCGCGCTGCAACTTCTGAGCCCGTGCCACAACTAGAGAGAAGCCCATGTGCCACAACAAAGATCCCGCATGCTGCAGCTAAGACTCAACACAGCCAAAAATAAAAATAAATTAATTTAAAAAAAAAAGACTGGTAAATTAAATCACAGCTTAAATTTATTTTTGCTCTGAAGTCATGTTAATGTGGCCTAATATTCTGCTTCTGTTCTGTGTGTGTGTGTGTGTGTGTGTATGATTGTTCCACAGGATATACACTCCAGCTATCAATAAATAGATCAGGTTTTATTTAAAAATTGCTTGTTTATTTGAATCAAACTATAAATGAAATTTACAATTCCAAATTAAATTTATGATATTAAATTGGTGATTCTGGTACCATACAGACTGTGTCATCCAGCTAAATTGACCTACAGATCACAGACAATCACATTTGTATAGAACCTTGCCATTTTTAAAAACACTTTCACACTATCAAATGTAATCCTCACAATATGGGGAAGAAAATGGATTAGGTTTTCAATAATTTACAAACACTCTTCAAGTTAACATTCATTGCTGCAATATTTTCAGAAGCAAAAATGGGCAGGTATTATCAGTATCTCTACTTTGTAAATGAGGAACTTGAAACCTGTGAGATAAAATCTATCTTGACAGCTAAAATGAGTTTGGTATCTCTGGACTGAAATATATGAAGAAATATATACAGGATTAAAATTTTAAAATTAAAGAACTTTCACAAGTGTTCCCATTTCAGTCTTTATGAGTAAGTAAAAACCTAGAAATTACTTTCTTCCATGGTCTCTAAAGCATACAAATTTTGGAACCAGATTCTATCTCAAAAGTGGCTTTTCAGGGCCTCCCTGGTGGTGCAGTTGTTGAGAGTCCGCCTGCCGATGCAGGGGATACGGGTTCGTGCCCCGGTCTGGGAGGATCCCATATGCCGCGGAGCGGCTGGGCCCGTGAGCCATGGCCGCTGAGCCTGTGCGTCCGGAGCCTGTGCTCCGCAACGGGAGAGGCCACAACAGTGAGAGGCCCGCGTACAACAACAACAACAAAAAAAAAGTGGCTTTTCAGTACACCATTTTTACAAAGAGTTGAAGAAATTAGAATTGGGTTTTGGACTCAGGCACTAAAATATGTCTATTTAGTGAAAACTTGAAACTAGAGTTCACAAAAATACTTTCAATATGACAGGAGGCAACAACAAGGTTGCAAATGAGAACAATAGAAGAATACGAGTAAAATAATGACCACTTTTAGTAAAACTTTTTCGAAACATTCTTTCAGTGAAAGTTACTACTAACATTAATTGCACTAAATAATTATTGGCCTGAGGATACAGAAGATACCCTTGTACATACAGAACTATATTTGGTATGGCACATACATATAAAGAAGTATTATGGAAAATATTGTATTTCGGATTAGAACACCTTTAAAAGTAAAAAAAAATAAGAAGATTCACTAAATATGCCTTCTAGTTGAGTACGTTTGGCCAGTTTCTTTGGAGGAATTGGTGCCTACAATACATTACATGTAAAAAAATATGATGTGTTGTAAAAAAGTAGAAATAACACAAGTGAAAAATAGAAGAAAAGGGAGAGAAAAAGAGGAAAGCAGAAAAAACTCATTGATTAGTAAGTAGAAGTTAAATGATTACATTGAAACTGACAAAGCAGTTAGTACATTAAATAAGATAGCAGACAACCAAGGAAATTTTTTTAATGGTATAAATACAAAAATCAGGACTAGAACAAAAATTCCCTAAATATCCCCCCCAAAAGTTTGTAAATTAAATAGCAATGAATACACATTTTCTAGAGAAACATAGCAAATGTAACACAATGCACAAAATTATAAAATATTATGACTGAATTGGGATGAAACATATATGTTACACAAATAAATAATGTAATATACCCATTGAAAGACATATTTTTCCATTGGACTTACAAAGTAAGGTCCAACTCTGCTCTGTACACAAGAGATACATCTAAAACAAAATGATTTAGAAAGTCTAATACTAAAGCTATGGAAAAGGTGAGTGGAAAAAATGAGAAAGCATTGGTAGTGATCTTGATATCAGATACAGTAGAAAGTAGCCTAAATAATATAAGTGGGATAGCTCTTATAGATAAGTCAAACTTTATGCCCTAATAAGAGAGATATAACCTCTTCTTGGGTCCTCATGCAGCACTCACAGAAAATGATCATATAATTGGCCACAAAGGAAATGTTGATTAGTTCCATGAAGTAGATGAATTACAGACAAAACCCAAATGTGAAAAACTTGAAAGTGCTCCTGAAATAACCAAAAGTTGACTTTAACAAATAGTAAAACATCCCTTCCTCTTAGAATGACTTATATTAAGAAGATATCACTTCTCCCTATGCTGACTTATAAATTTAATACAACTTAAAAAAAATAAAGATGTTATGTGCAATAAGATGGCTCAAAAGTTCATGTAGATAAACAGTCAAGAATAGCCAGTAAAACACTGAAAAAAGAAAATCTAAAAATAAGGATATTAAAACAGACAAACCAGATATTAAGACATATTACAGAGACTCTGTGATTAAACAGTGTAGTACTGGTCCATGAATAGAAAAATATACTAATTTCTATTGTATTAGTACAGATCTAATTTTATCTCTTTAAAAAAGGATACCCAGTTGTCTGGCCATCACTTATTTAAAATTCCATCTTTGTTCCTGTGATCTGAAATGTCACCTTTAGTATAGCATACATAAGAATAAATTCAAAATGTGTCAGAGATCTAAATGTTAGAAATTAAAGTCATAAAAGCCCCAGGGGGAAAATATAAGTAAAGACAGTCTTTCTAAACTTGATTTAATTTTCAGAGGCAATGCAATTTTGATAAATATGAATATATAATTTGTTTAATTATATGTGCAGAAGAAGCACTATAAACTATGTCAAAAGACAATTGACAAAGGGAGAAAATCTTTGCAAAATATTTCCAAAAAATTGAGAAATAATGGACAAAAACATGGAAAAATAGAAAAATTCATGAATAGATAATTCACAAAAAAAGGAAATAAAATGGTCCTGACTCACATGAAAAGACATTCAAATTCAGTTAAAGAAATTCAAATCAGAAAACTATTGATACACCATTTCTCACATATCAGATTGGCAAAAATTTTTTAAGTGGCTACATATTCTATTGGAAACCAGTGAGCAAAGGAGCATTCTTATGCACTGCTGTTGGGAATAAAACCTGTTAACAACACTTTCTCATGGGAAATTTAGAAGCTACATATGCACTTGCCACTTGATCCAGCAATCCACTTCTTGGAGTGTATCCTGCAGATTCAACAATACAAACATATATATGTACTATCATTTATTATACAATCCTTTGTAATTGCAAAACTTTGCAAACAGCTAAATGTCCTACATAAGAGAGTGGTTGAGTAAACTATAATACATTTACACAATGGAGTATTATGCAGCTATAAAAATGAAGGAGAAAGATCTCTACAAACTTATGTGAGTGAACTTTAGCATATATTGTTAAATTAAAAAAATCAAAGTGCAAAAGAGTATCTTTAATGTTTCCTTTCATGTAAGGAAGTGCATGTATATGATATATCATGTATATAACATACATGTGTGCAAAAAATTAAATAAACATGTGCAAAAAATTAAATAAATACAAGTAGGAAAACCCAGAAACTAAAAAAATATATTACCTACAGGGCATAGGTTGGAATGGGGTGAAAAAAATGGGGAAATGGAAACAGGGTACATGATATGGGAAAAGTAATGCTTCCCTGATCATACATTTTTATATATGTTTACTTTCAAACCATGATATAATTTGACATACTACCAAAATAATGTACTTAAAACCAACCAGGAAGGAATTGGAAGATAAAATGAAATACAAGTGGCAACAAATAATACTAAATATATTGCATACTTATAACTCACTAGGGGACGGTGGAACAAATGAAGTTAATTTTAGAAACAGGATTTTGACAGAAATTCAAAATAACTACACAAATACTGTGCTCTAGTTGATAAATTTGTTTTTCACAGGAATATAGGTTAACAATTCTGAAACTGTGTATTCTAGGTTTGAAAAACATAAATATATTGTATAGAACTTGCTATTCAGGAAAGAATTTACAAATAAAGAAAGAGGAAGACTTGAATGAACCTCTCAGTGTTGGATTAGAGTCAGAAATATGAGAATGTCATAGATACAGATACAGATATAGAAACAGTAAAAATATGTGTATGAATAGTATAAATATGTGTATTTCCATGTTTATGGTATATTCATTTCCCAGCTATGTTGCTTGAAAGGGTCTAAAAACAATGACATTCCAGTAGCAATGAACTCACAGAGTTTTGATTTCTAAATATCACTGTTATATAAGAGAGAACTCCTTGGGAAAATTGACAGATTGCAGGGTTGGGGCAAGGCAAGTACAACATAAGTCTAAGTATTAATATTTTTGTGGCACAAGAATGTGCTTAAAAAAAATGTTCAGGCTATTTGAATTACACAGAAGCCAGTGGTTGGATCTGGGACAATTTGAGCAAAATTATAAAGTAGAGTAATGATTAAAACCCATTGGATAAAAGAAATATTAGTGAGTCTATACTGGTAATTGAATTAATAAATGAGATAAAAGGACAGCCTTACTGAGAACTCAAACTAATAAATGCAGAACTCAAACTCAAACTAATTAGAACTCAAACTAATAAATGCAGAAGGACTAAAGGAAATTATCATTTGGCAAACACCAGAGTAATATTTATTGTAGAAAATGTTCCTGAATGAATGCCAAAATTAGGGAGCAAACATGATGAGAAAAAGTGTACACTCATAGTTTTAAAGTATCTACTCCAACATATTTGTTCACTACGAGGGAAAAATTGTAACCTTACAGCGGAGAAACCTGATTTACACCACCTCTCTTAAATAAGGGTTCAAAATTAGCATCAAAAAACAAGAAATTTAAATATCATGAATCCTCTGATATTATGCGCTAAGAAGGGTTTAGCATCACTCCCATGACAATCTAGCCCAAAACATATTATCTGAATTTGAACATGCGAAAACATCAGACAAACCCAGATAGGTAGACGTTGTACAAAGTAACTAGTCAGTACTCTTCAAAGATGTCAAGGTTATCAATGCAAACAAAGTCTGAGGACTGTCCCAGACTGAAAAAGACCAGAAAGACATGACAAACTAAATATTATCTGAGATCTTAAATTAGATCCTATATCAGAAAAAAAAGACATTAATGGGACCACTCCTAAATTTGAGTAGGTCTGTAGATTACTTAATGTTACTATTACTTAATATTAGATTACTTAATAGAATTGTATCAAGGTAAGTTTCCTGATTTTGATATTTGTACTCTGGTTGTATAAGTTATAACATTTGGAGAATCTGGGTGATGTATCTAAGATACTTTACTATATTTGCAACTTTTTTCTAAGTCCAAAATTAGTTTTTATATAATAAGTAATAACCAGAAACAAAACAAAAACTTGGAAGAGGATTTACAGATTCACCCATGCTTCATTTTTTATTTATTCAATGAAGAATTATTAAGGCTTATTATATGCTAGGAATTGTTCTCTGCTCTGCAAGTAGAGACATACGTACAATAAATAAAACAACTGCTTTCTTGGAGCTTCTGTACCATTTGAAGGGAGAAATTGTAAAGAAGGAAAATACAAAATACTTTATATGATAAGTAAAAGTCCCTTTTATATTTACAAAGATAAAGAAAATAAAATAGACTGCTGGTGTGATTGCTATTAACACAACAGAGACAAGGAAAAGAGACACCTTTATAGCCAATCATTTGGTATGGCACTTCTGCAAATTAAACCAAACCAGACCACAAAAGGATCTGACAGAAAAGGAAAAATCTACCTCTATGAAGAAAATTAAAATAACAGAACCTACAGCATGGATTTTTCATCTTAAAAGAATGTTTAAGCTATATTATTAGCTTTAAATTAAAAAATGACTTTGCTCTAAGAGCCATAAGATGTCTGTGATAAACTGTTTATATACAGGAAACTCAACATTGCAACATGCTTTTGAAGAAAAATTGGATTAGTTGATGAGGGAAATGCTTATCTAATTTACATGTTTATTTCCAACACAAAATATGTAAGACCCATACTCACCTGGCTGTACATGTTTTACAAACTGTTGATTCCCTTTAAAGGAAAATAAAACTATTTCGTTCACAAGAAAATAATGTTTCCAAGCCAACTTGAGGACTGCATACTAAATTATTTTTCAGAATGGGAAGACCAGTACCAATAGAGTTACTTCAAAGTTAGGTCATATTTAATAGAAAAAATAGCATAACAAAATGATTTCACAGTGACAGCAAGGGTGGATTTGAAGTCAGAAATTTGAAGTCATTTTCCAAAAAAATGAAGCTCAGGAAATGTAATTTTGCTAATGTTCCAAAGTTGCAATTATTATCCTCCATTAAAACCTGTTTCTTCCCTTGCATTCCCTGTGTTTACTGATGGCCCCTCCCTCCGCAATTTGTCCAAGTCAGAAACTTTCTCCTTTTCCTTTTGGCTACTCTTTGACAGAAAATTGATTATCACATCTGCTCTACTATATTTTTAATTTACTAAGACTTAAATTTCTTCTTTTTTCTATTCCCGTAACTGTTCTCCTTGGTTCAAACTCTCATCCTTCTTGTCTTAGACTATTCTTTTCTCCAAGTATATTTCTTTTCCTCAAATATCTTCACTACCTGAATCAATTCTCCATGGAGTGATCTTTTGAAAACAAATGTTGTTTCATGGATTCATCAAAGACTCAATATTTCCACAAGTCTAAATATAATGGCATCACAAAGACTGTACAGTCTAAGACTTTTATATTCTTCATCTACTATTATTATCTTAACATCACAACCATAGTTATTTGCCATTTCCCAAATATGTTATGTCCCTCATAAGAGTCAGTATATTTAATGGTTAAGAGTGTGGGCTCTCTAGGGAGAGACATCCTTGTTTAAATTCTGTTTTGCCACTTATTAGCTGTGTAACTTAGGGTCCTCTTTGTGTGTCT
The DNA here is from genome assembly GCF_964341445.2 of Mesoplodon mirus. Lineage (NCBI taxonomy): Eukaryota > Metazoa > Chordata > Mammalia > Artiodactyla > Ziphiidae > Mesoplodon > Mesoplodon mirus. The sequence continues at coordinate 34,094,441 of NC_138983.1, forward strand.
TCATTTCTTTACCTGTAAAATATTGATAAATATGGTATTGACATCTTCAGCTATTGTAAAGAATAAAAGGGTTCATCCTCCTTAAATATTTAATGACTAACATGAAATACAGTGATCTCTCAATAAATATTAGCTATGATAATGATGATGATGATGATGGTACTGAGACTGATGCAGAAGCAAATCTCAGTATTTTTGTAAATGTTTGTTTTCTTTTCCAGAAACATAATCTTTCCACTCTAGTTCTCTGCTTGGCAAACTCTGAGTCATATTTCATGGCATAGACATTTCACATAAATAAAACAAGTATTGCCTGAGCTTACAAATATCTACTACAGAGCATATCCTATTATATTGTGCATATTTACTTGCCTTTTTATGCATATGATATTTATATAGTATCAATCCATGTATCTGTAAAATGAATATAATATTTTCTACATCATAGGATCTTATGAACACTTAATGAGGTATCTATGTAAATTTCTTCCAAAAGTGCCTGGTACATTATGAGCAACATTCAAGTGTTATTTGTTATTGTTGTTTTATTTTCTGAATTTTGAGTTCCTTGATGTGGAAGCTGTGCCTTACTTATTATCACATCTCCATTTCCCAGAACACAAATGGCACTTAATAAGCATGATCTTACTAATATGTGGAACCTTAAAAAGTCAAACTCATAGAAATAGAGAATAGAATTAATATTATATTAATATTCCCCCGTTAACAGGGATGGGGGTTGTGGGGTTGGAAGGATGTTGGTTAAAGGGTACAAAATTTCAGTTATAAGGTGAACAGATTTTGGAGACCTAATGTGTATCATAGTTAACTATAGTTAATAATAATGTATTTTATATGTGAAATTTGCTGAGAGAGTAGATGTTAAGTGTTCTTAACCATACACGGACACCCACACCCACACACAAGGCAACTATGTGAGGGGATGGTTATGTTAATTAACTTGATTGTGGTAACCATTTTACAATATACAAATATCAAAACATTATGTTGGACACCTTAATCATATACTATTTTACTTCTCAGTCATATCCTAATGAAGCTAGGAAAAAAAGAGTTAAATAACTTATAAATGCATGTTCCAATTGAGCAAGATTTAGAAAATTAAAACAAATTAAGGCTTTTTATTACATATATAGCCCTCCAAAATCAAGATTTATAGACATTGGGGAACTTGTAGGTCAGATAAGGAATATTATTACAAACCATGAAATGCAACAAAATATTATAAAAAAGTATTCATTAGTCCAAGTCCCAATGCCACTATCAGAAGTTAGTCTTCTGGTGTACCTCTTCAAAATACTCTAAAATTCTGAACACTTGAAAGCTCTGAATACAAGAAGACTGTTCCAGCCTGGAAGGAATAGTAACCAACTCAAAAGTCATAAGAAGAATCATTGAATTCTGTGACCTTTGAATAATCTTTATTGGCTACACTACACAAATGTCTCCATCCAAGACAGGATGCCTAGCAACATTCTTTCATTAAACAAATGTCTATTGTGTGCCCACTCTGTGCCAAGCATTGTGCTAGGTGTTGGGACAGTGGCTAACAAAATGAACATACTTGTTTTACAAGGAGATCTGAGTCTCTAGGGAAGATAGACCTTAAATAAGAATAGCTCTTACATCTAAAGTCTTTCTCAAGGAAAGGCACTAAATATCAAGATATTTGTAGAAAGTATATGTTACTATCTGCCCTTTATTACCTTTTAGTTGCTTCCCCATTTTATATTTTATTTCAGTTCCATTTAGTCAAGTTTAGAGTCTTCAACAGAAAGCCATGCCGACAGCCTTTTAAGATGTCCTGTAGTTCCTGGAAATGTACTGTTAGGTGCCTTAGTGATGCTGTTGGTATATCAAATTCTTAATGACCTCTTACTGAACTTAGAGCAACAGGACAGATTTTACAGTGGAGTTCAAGCTCTCCAAACGCTAAGGGCTAATCAATGGTCCTTTAGTAGCTTGTCACAGTGTCAAGACATGGCACACGATAAACTCACTCTCTGTGGTTATACAGTGGCTCAGGCTGAATTTCCCAGGTGTCTGTTTAGAAGTCTGTCATTTGGCTCTGGGAAGCCAAATGGCAGCTGGAAGAAAGAGAATCAGTGAGGCTGAGTAAGCAGGAGCATTTCATAAACGAAAGGTGAGATAAAGCATTTACATCCTCCCTCCATATTTTTATCGATTTCAACTTTAGAGCCTGGGGAGAATTTAAGGGCTGTGGCTAATTATCCTCCTCTAACTTTAACCACAAAATAATAAAGTTCATTTTAAAAATATAATCACCACAATCCTGGAATATTTAAATAAATAAAGCCCCACAGTGTCTAAATCTTTTTTTCTGCTAGGGTAGAGACACATGTTTATGTGGGTTTGTTTGTATGTAACTGTATCTCACATCCCGGAATTACTCTTATGACCAAGAACTCACAGATCTGGCTAAGACACAGGGAAACTGTATTATAACCTTTCAGGTGCTGTCTGTACCTCTGGGATTTTCTAGAAATAAACACAGTTCAAGTTTAGTATTGTGTCCATATTAATATTTAAAATACTATTTGCATTTTTAAGATAGCAGTACCTTAGATTTTTATTGCACAGAGGTATTTTGAAATGAATCCAGAAGAATATTTGTTATGATATATACTTGTTCCTAAATTCAATACCTACTTTCCTTGATTTGCATTTATTTATATCAGCAGAAACAAGGGTATAATCTGTAATAGTGACTTGTGTCATTTATTTTTATGTTTTATTTTTAAAATGTTGTGTTAGTTTCAGGTGTAGAGCAAAGTGATTCTGTTATACCTATGCATGGATCTGTATCATTTAAAGAAAGCAAGATGCGATACAGGGAATTAGGGTTGTGATTTTATTCTTATTTTAGGTAGCTGAATAAACTTGGGCAAGACATTTCAGTTTTATTTTTATTTTTATTTTTTTTGTGCGGTACGTGGGCCTCTCACTGTTGTGGCCTCTCCCGTTGCGGAGCACAGGCTCCGGACACGCAGGCTCAGCGGCCATGGCTCACGGGCCCAGCTGCTCCGTGCCACGTGGGATCTTCCCGGACCGGGGCACGAACCCGTGTCCCCTGCATCGGCAGGCGGACTCTCAACCACTGTGCCACCAGGGAAGCCCAACATTTCAGTTTTGAAGTTCTTATTCCTAGCACTTACTGTCTAGGAAAGAAGCCATTATTTTTAAAGTAGATGTGAATTAGATGTCCTCCCTGCAACATTGTAACACTCATAGAGCATTTCCTATGAACAAGGCACTACCTATTCTTCATATTTTCCAAACACCCTTTCATTTAATATTAACACAATTTTTTGAAAGTGGTCTTCATTTAGTAGATATAAACATTGAGAATTAGGGAAGTTAATAGTTAGTTGAAGGTCACAGAGCTGTGATGTGATAGAACAGGATTTATACATGGATCTCTCTGCAGACTGAGTTTTCTGGTATCTTATGCCAATACTCAAACATCAGGGAAACATTTCATGACAGGTGAAACCTAAAAAGAAAAAGAAGTCCAGTGCATTAACATTTGAATCTCCTCTCCCACGTCTACAAGCATAAACCTATACCTGAGTGTGCAAGTGATTGGGAAAAGATTTGGGTTATTGGTGATGACAATTGCATGAAGACAATACAAGTAAAAGAAACATTTGTATCTTTATTATTTCCCAAATTTAATAGGGTCTCTAAAATACTAAGGGACATTGACACATATTTCAGACTAGGGAAAGTCTCATAAGATCTTGTGTTTTAAGAAAAATATAGAGGAAATGTAGCATATTCTAAATGAGGCCGGTGAAGAGAACACATATGATGTCACATGCAGACCATTTGAAGGGACTGGGAGTTGTTTAGCCTAGGTAGGAAATAACTATGAACTATTTTTGCCATATATGGGCATTGGAAGGGTAAGCAATCAGAAGAATAATTAAGCAATATCTTAAGCAATTAAAATATTAAATGGTAGGTTCAACAGATAATTGCAAGCAAAACATGGAAGAATTTCCTAATGATTAAAGTGGCCTAAAGATGAAATGTGCTATCATCTAAGAGGGAAATAACCAATCACAGAGGTCAGCTGACCATCTGGCACTGAAGATCTGGCATGGATTCACTGATAAATTCAGATCTGGGGTGATGATATTGACATCAGATGTTAATTATAACCTTGGTATTTCTTCCTGGTTCAACTGTAGCACAGGCCTTTGGTGACTCTGTGTGCCTTTCTTTCCACTTGACTGCCTCAAATACAAAGGAGAGACTGTCTCAACATCCTCATTTCTTTGTTGATGGTTGAAAAACATTTCTGTCTTAAATGAGGCTGATAAACCTTAGTTGAGAACCCAAACAGTATAAAACCAAAGAAACTTTGGCTATAAGCTATCTATGTAGATAAACTATTAAAATTTTTTCAAAGACAACAGTGTAGCTTGGATGAATAAAAAACAATCATTTGGCCATTTGTGCAGACTCAAAGTTTTCATTATCATTACTATGACAACTTCTTATTTGTTCCTGACTTTTTTGTACTGGCAACAAGTCTATCTTTGTTATTGTTTCTTTAGAGGCAGAAATATTCCATTGTGCTGTCAACAGCAGCAGCCTTCCCATATCCCATCAAGTTTCATTTTAGATGGGCACAAACCAGATTGCTTCCTTACTGTGGCAAATCTCTTTTTCTGAAGATAGCATAGTAACCCCCCAACACCTACCCGGTGAGTTACCTTTAAAAAGACAACTTTGACTCTAACTCATTTAGCTCATTTTCAGGGACAAAGTGGCAGAATTTATTTTTCCTTCCATCAATGAAGGAGAGACATGTACTTCAACGTCTAGTGTCTATCTGTCCTCACTTCCTCCCAACCCTACCCACATACATGCATACCTTCTTCATCCGAACTATTCCAAAACGTACTTAAATAAGTTACTCAAGCATCATCTTCTCTAGAAGTTATTGATGCCACATTCTGCTTCTCCTTTACTTCTTGGGAGCCCTCTTCTGGGTTCTCATAAATCACTGGAAATAATGGGTCTTATTATAATCACTGAAGTCATCAGTTTACTTGTCTCTTACAAATACTGCCGCTGGGAGGTAGCAACTCTGGTTTTGCTCATTTTATTCTCAGAATCTGGCCAGATACTCCTGTTCCTACAAAAAAGGAGTAGGTACTTGGTGAAAGTTTTTTAGCCAGGCAACAAATGTGTTAATACTGTTTCTTACAGTCTGAACTGTTTTCTGGAGTAAAGGTGGTAGGGAGTGCTAACCAAGTGTATACTACAAGAAAAATATGTTATTTTGCTTCATGCAACATAGGATGTCTTGTCATGAAGCCCAGCCAGTCCTAGAATTCACGTAGTCTGCTGCTTTGACTAGATATGTGCTTTTTGCCAGAAGAAATATCTCCTTTTAGAGGCACATCATATCTCATCCTCTTTTTGAGTCAGTTACTATTTCATTCTTAAATATGCCTGTATTTAAAGATCTTCAAAGCCACACCATCCAACATATTATACATAGAGTCAGAAAGTTTGATACCTCTGAATATATGGTGACCCACAATCTGATTATAGAAAAAGTAAATGATGTTACATCATACCTGGGGGTATTTTGTGGCAATCATGTGGAAAATTATGCAAGATATTCCCTTTGTGCAGTAAACACACTCTTAGTCTAATGCATCACGATGAAGTTTAACAAAACACTTCAAGAACACCTTCATTAATTACAGATTATAAAAAATAATGACAATCATCTCCCACACTTCACCTAATGTCTCCGCGTAATGAATCTTCAGTAATGGATGTGTGCCTGTCTTTGACAGCCTCTATTTTTCCTTCCTAATAGCCCTCTCATTTATTTTACTACAACTATGTCTTCACTACTGGAAGTGTTTCAGACACACACTGTAAATAGTAGTTACATCTTCCCCAAGACAAGCCTAGAAGACCAGTTAGACCAATTAGATTCCCCTTTCTCAGAACTGGACAATTCAGTAGAAAACTGTTTGGTTTCCATTTCTTCTGAGCAGCAGTATATTAACTGGGTTGTTCCTGCTGTGAAATTGCCTTTTTGGTCCTAATCACCTAATACCTGGATCCTGATGACTCTGAAGCCTACTTTTCTAGCCTTCTGTACTTTCTTTTATCTCCTCTGTCTGGACTATAAAGCAAGTTTGTCGTTTTCAACAAAACTAAGTGAAGAAAAATGCAAACAAAATAAAATATAAAATTGTACCAAATGAAAGAAGAATTGATGAAATTAGGATTAAAATATTCCCCTTTGTATTTATTCAATGAGTTATATGGCTTTCATTAAATGTAATGTTCTCTCGGAGGTAGCTGTACCTGAGCTGGCATAACCACAAATTGATTTCTGACCTCAGGAAGTTTTTATAACATATGGAACAAAATATCAGGCCTAGTGGAGAGTAGGAATCATCTACATAGATGGTGTAATGTATAGTAGAGGATATAATGTAACATTGTATGAAAGATCAGATACATTTCTATGAGAGTTATGAAGAGAGAAAAATTAACTATGGCTTATGGGGCAGAAGTAGTCAGAATAATAATTAAAGAAAAAATAGCACACATTAAACTTGGAAACAGAAAAAATCAAAACTTTGTCGATGCCATGGGAAATGTGAGAAAAAGGATGTAAGTCAGGAAGCTTGAAGATAATTCAGTTAGTAGGTCATTTAGACAGGAAAGTCAACTAAGTACAATGGAACAGCAGAAAAATCATAAGATCAACTGCAGTTGAGATCATGGAAGGCTTTGAATGCATTTATTTGTAAAACAGCTGGTAGTCAACATGCTTTAGAATTAGTAGCCTAACAGTTCTGTGGAGGATGGATAGGAGGCATGACAGAAGGGGAGGGTTCTACTGGGAGGCCATCACCACTGCACCTCTGAGATTTACTGAGTGTGAGCTTGCCTTTAACATTCTGAACCTGCTCAGTCCTATAAGTAAGGATCCCTTTTCTTCTCTTATCCTCTTAATTTGTTTTCTTATGTAAGAAAAACAGAGTCTTTGGTAAATCATTCTATTTTAAAGTAACATTCAAATCTTACAGAGAATATGTTAAAAGTCCATTTGAGTCTGCAGAAAACTGAAGCACAGGCATTGTTTGAATTTTGCGCATCACTGATACGTATCTTCAATAGACTCTGTTCTTAAAAGCACAAAGAATTCTACTGAAAAACTGTTTTTTTTCTCTCTCTCTAATTTTCTATATCTTTTCCTACTCCTATTATTACTTGGCGCTGACTTTTAATAGAAATAATAGTTTTCCTCTTTACACACTAGGTAATAACTTGACCACCAACACATTTAGAGGGTTATTTATATTACACTTTCTCTTTCAATCCAGAGAATGACATTCAGATAAAGGTTTTCTTCCAGCTTTCTACCCCTGAATATAGAGGCTGTGCTTTAAATGAGTTTTATTGAGTCATTCAGCATTCAGTAGAACATGTTCACAAATCAAGTCTGACTAGGAGAAACGCTTCCAGTTATCATTTAAAAAGTCATATGTAAGGCTTCCCTGGTGGCGCAGTGGTTGGGAGTCTGCCTGCCAATGCAGGGGACGCGGGTTTGTGCCCCGGTCTGGGAGGATCCCACATGCTGCGGAAGCGGCTGGGCCCGTGAGCCATGGCCGCTGAGCCTGTGAGTCCAGAGCCTGTGCTCTGCAAGGGAGAGGCCACAGCAGTGGGAGGCCTGCGTACTGCAAAAAAAAAAAAAAAAAAAAAAAAAAAAAAAGGGGTCATATGTAGAAAGCCATACCTAGAAAATGATAGCTGAGGCATTTTTAAAATTGAAGACATATTATAAAACCTGCTGGCTTCCTTAATAAGCACATATCATGCACTTGGACACAATGTTTTGCTCATCTCTTAAATAAGTAATTCATTAAAAAACATTCTAATGTCAACAGTACTTTTCCTAGAGGTATGGTAATAAATCAAAACCTCAAATTCAATGTAGAAAGGTCCCCTAGATATTAGTAGGAGGCAAGACAATGATAGATCTGTTTAAATGTAACACTAAGAGATTCATGACACCAGGTATATTTGGCACATACTGCTCTCAGACAGAGTGTAATCAAAAATTCCTGCAAAATCTCCCAATTAAAATGCTTAGTCTTTGCTAAGTGCAAGGTTTATCAAATCACAGCGAGAAGTGCCACTGGCTGAATGGTAACTGTGCACAGAGTTGCCCTGGTGGGGTTTCCCATTTCCTGCCGGCAAGGTACAGTGCTTTTTCCCAGTGGCTTTTTGTTAATCTACAAGGACTCAATAGGTATGTTACAAAACAGTAAAAATTTGCTAAAATGGACTTAAATGAAAACTGGCAGGTATTTGTTTTTAATTAAAGGCCAAAGTGTCCTGGGCAACAGACACCCAAATCTCTTTAGAGAGTACCTGGGAAATAAATATTTTTTAATGTTATACTTGTTATTTTTATTGCAAGTGGTACTTGGCTTCTCCAAGAATGCAGCCTACTTTGTGGATGTTACCACATTCCTCTTCACAGCATGGTGAGCAGGTAGGTGTCAACTATGATTATCTTGGTTTTGCAGGTGGCAAGACAGAAACTCTGAGAAGTTACATGACTTGATCAAGGTCATAAAAGAACCTGAAGCTGCCCCTGCCCTGGACCGATTAAGTTTCTTGTTTATTTAAATGAGGGGGACCTACTAATAGGAGACAACAAAGGGAAAAGAGTATTTTTTAAACAGCTGATTACCATAATTCTAGTTTATATAGTATCATTTTAACCTTAATAACACTGAAGATAAGGAAATTAAACTTTTAGAGAGAGCCAATGAAGTCCAACCTCGTGGAGCAGATTAAAAAACAGAGCCAAAATTTGAACCAAGATGATTCCTATGAATCTTCCCACTGTATTTTGAAGATTGTTTTTACTGCTATGGCAGTTTGTCTTTATTTGCCAAGGTACTGCATAGAAACAGCAACTGTGATTAAGTTAACTGGTTTTAAGAAGGTGAGAGAAGTAGGAAGTAACTGAATCCATCAATATCCAAATCTATCAATTTGTACTCCCCCAGCCCAGAAAGGCACCTTGCCTTAATTATTCTAAATATTTTCCTATGGCCTCCCTACTATTGTATATCATAGCTGGCATCTAGAAGTTGACAGAGGATCTTGTCCCTTAACTAGATTTTACAGATGAGGAATCCATTTAAACGTTTATCTGAGGACCAAATGTTTAGAAAGAAATTCCTCTATCCAGTTTCCTTCTGCTCTTGCTGGAGGAAACTCCAGAGAGAAAAGTTTGACAAGCAGATATTGTGAACAAACTTACTACCCACTTCTCACATACACAACTCCAGATTAGCACCACCTATGGCTCACTCCTCTCACATTTTGCTTTTAATTCCAAACGTTAGACTCCTAAGGCAGTGTGTATTTGAACTTGAGCAGAGATCATAGAATGACCCAAGATTGCACGTGTTGAATTATTACATAAAGCTTATAAGTTCTTATGTATTTGCTGCTCATTTAATGCCAAACTTTTCCAAGGAAAGTATTCTTAACAGGAATCTTATATGAAATTGTAGATTTTGTGGGGTGTGTGTGTGTGAAATCACAAGTAAAATCCTTTGCCTAAAAAGTTTTATTTGAGATATACAAAAAATAAAGTCATATAGTTAAGTCAAATAAGCTCACACTGCCAAAAGGGGAAACATAAATTTTAATAACCCCGAACCAATAAATGTTATTTGTTTTACACTAACACAGTGAACTGAGACTGATTCAGATCATTCTCTGATGTCAAAGAAAGCTAGAAAAGGAACATAAATCACAGTTGCCCAAAACGTCTTGATCATATTATATCTATTGCAGGGTCAATTTATATAATAAATGCTAATAATTCCCTAGAAATTTCACTCATTTTAATCCCAATAATAAGTGGATCACATCTAGCCAGTTTAATGTTTTCATAACTAATTTAATATGGGAATACTGATTAATGAGAATGGGTCCACCGTGAAAATTTATAGTGGTTTATTGCTTATTTGAAATTGAAGTTGCAAGAACTAAGATGTTATATTTACTAAATTAGGAGAGAGGGTTGGTCTAAATACATTAGAGAGAGAGAAGGAGACAGACATACAGAGACAAAGAGAGACAGAAAAAGAGAGACAGAAGATTCTTGCTCAAGCTAGAAGATGATGTAAGTTTAAAAGAAAAATTATTTATGAAAAAGAAAACTACTTAGGCAAGTGCCTTAAGACAAAGCAAATATCCTGTTTAAAATTTGAAACTAAAAACATTTCTAAATAAGAATCACAGAAGCGCATCTGCTTCGGAAGCAAGTGGCAGAGTTAAGTAGTGTAATTTTTATTTAGAGTCCAAAATATGAGAAAAAATTTTAAATTTAGTGCCTCTTCATAATATGGTTGACTAGATCAGGGTTTAGTGACTGGTTTTCCCAGTTCTAAAGAATGAGGTGATGAGTAACTTTCAAAGCAACAACTCCCTTCTAATGTTATTTCTGGGTTCATTTAAATCACTCATTTGAATCTCCATGAAAGTTATTTCAGAAAGAAATGGAAGAAAAATGACAGTTAATTTTACTGCATTGGCAGATTTGGAGAAAAATATTCAGATGTTGCATATTTTAATTCATGTTTGGTTCTTTTCTTGGAGTTCTGATTTTCCTTTTGAAATATCTTCCCCCCCTCAAATTATTTAAATTAGTTATAATAATTGATTTAAAGCCCTTGCTGCCATTTCCAATAACTGGGTGATCTTTTGGTCTACTTCTATTATTTTCTTTTGAATAAGGTTACATTTTCCTACTTTATTCTATATCTGTTAATTTATAATTATATTCAGAACACTGTGTATTTTAAAAGAATGGTTAGAGACTATCGTATGGATATTTCAAGAGAGTGTAAGCCCTTTTATCTGACAGTCAGGATATGAGCTAATCTTTCTAATTTCTGCAGGAGTTGAGTTATTCTGGGCTGTGTTGCAAGTCCAATTTTAACTGTGATTAGTACTCCAACTACCAACCAACCTAACAACACAAGAGCTTCCTTCCTTTCTTTCTTTCGTCCTTACACTTCCTTCCTTCTTTCCTTCCTCCCTTCCTTTTTATTTTGTGCTAATATTTTTATTTTGGTATAATAAAAAACTTAGAGGAAAATTGTACGAAAAGTAGAAGGCATTATTGTATACCTTTTAATTTGACTTAACCAATGGTTTATATTTGTTCCATTTGTTCTCTCTCTCTCTCTGATTGCTCACTCTCTCTCCTCCCTTCCTCCTGGAAAATGTATTTGTATTTTATATACATTTTGTTTTCTATGAACACTTTGAGACCATTTTTTTCTGAGCAATTTGTGAATATGTTGGCGTCGCTGGGCCCCTTTACCTCTAAAAATTCACCTGTGCACTTCCAGACTGAGGGCATGACTTCCATGACCACCTTACACTGCATTTATCACTGACTCAATATTGATTAAACACTATTCTCTAATCCATAGTCTTTTGTAACTACATGTTTTTCTGTCCACAATCCAATCATATACCAAGCATTGTGTTAAGTTTTCATGTGTCCGTAGTTGCCTAAAATATAAAGCAGTTTATCAACCTTTCTTTGTCTTTCCTGGCCTTGATATTTTTGCAGGGCAGTAGTTTCATAGAATATTTTAAAATTTCTGTTTGTCTATTTCATTTTTGTCTGGAAATTTTTTAAAAACAAACATCTTTTTATTGAAGTATAGTTGATTTACAGTGTTGTGTTGTTTGTCTAGTTCTTATGGCAATATTTAGGTTACACATTCTTTGGCAGGAATATTAAAAAAAAATGACATGGTGTCCTTTCCAATGAATCCTAGTAGGAGGACTGTGGCTAACTTTGTTAAGGTGATATAGGCCAAGTTGCTTCATTATAAAATTACCATTTTTTCTTTGTAATTGTTTCAGTTGGAGTTTTCTGAGAAAGCAGGTAGGATTAGATGTTCAAGAGACTTTGGGGAAAATCATATTTGAGGAAAAAAATGGAAAGGGAGGCAGAGAAGGCAAGGAGAGGCCTCAGATCTAGACATGGGGGAGAAGGGGAAGGAAGGAGGCTGGGGAGGAAGGCTCTCATCTGAAGCATAGTCTAAGAAACCTTCCGCCAAGCCAATAGGTGGCCCTGGAGCCAGAGCTAGCCTTAGAGGGGCCAAGTGTTTTAGGGTCGGATAGTTCTTTGTTGTGGGGAGCCGTCCTCTGAACTGTAAAATGCTTAGCAGCATCCTCGGCCTCTACCCACTAGATGCCAGTAGCAGTCTCCCAGTTGTGATTGCCGGAAAGTATCTTTAAACATCACCAATGTTACCTAAGGGATAAAATTGCTTCTAGCCGAGAACCACTGCTTTATATATTTAGGTCTTCTCCTATCTTCTGATGAAAGTTCGTATCTCTGAAGACCACTCGTTGTCCACATAAGATTTCCCCTAAAGTTGTCCTTTCTTGCTTGATGGGGTGTGATTTATTGCTAAAGCCTCGTCTGCATTCCCTGGGCATAAAACTTCTGTACAACGAGTGAGTCCTCCTGTGTCTAATGAGGAGTGATTTCAGCCAAAAGCCTTCCCCACACTTATTGCAAATATAAGCCTTCTCCCCCGAGTGTGTCCTCTGATGAGTGCTGAGGGTCACCTTATCAGTGAAGCCCCGCTCACTCTCCCTGCATACATGGGGCTTCTCCCGTGTGTCCTCGGATGTCTTAGGAGGGCTGCCTTCTGGCCAAAGCCTCGCCCACACTCAATGCACTCAAAGGACTTCTTCCTGGAGTGGGTCAGCTTGTGTCTGACTAGATTTGCTTTCTGGCTAAAACCTTGTCCACACTCAGTGCAAACATAAGCCTTCTTCCCAGAGCGTGTCCTTTGATGACTGATGAGTTGTGACTTCTGTCGAAAGCCTTGCCCTCATTCCCCACACACAAAAGGCTTCTCTCCTGAGTGTGTCCTCTTGTGTTTAACGAGATATGACTTCTGACTAAAGCTCCAGCCACATTTTTTGCACAAATGAGGATTCTCCCCTGAATGAAATCTCTGGTGTTTGCTGAGAGTGGATTTATCTCAAAAAAGCCTCCCACAGTCCCTGCAGACGTAAGGCTTCTCCCACGAGTGGGTCCTCTGTTGTGTGATAAGGTTTGACTTAGCCCTGAAGCCTTGCCAACACTCCTGGCACACAAAGGGCTTCTCCCCTGAGTGTGTTCGAAGGTGTCTGACGAGGATTGACTTCTGGCTAAAGCTTCGCCCACAATCCTCACATGCAAAGGGCTTTTCCCCAGACTGTGCCATCTTGTGTGTGACTAGGTTTGACTTCTGGCTGAAGGTTTGCCCACACTCTGTGCAGAGGTAAGGCTTCTCCCCTCTATGTGATCTCTTGTGTGTGATGAGAGTTGATTTATAGCTAAAGCTTCAGCCACACTCACTGCAGAAATAAGGCTTTCCTCCTAAGAGAGTCCTCTGACGACTAAAGAGAGTCGATTTCTGGTTAAAGCCGAGCCCACAATTTCTACAACTGACTACCTCAAATCCCGAGCTTTCTACCCACTTTAATGCTTTATCTGTTTCTAAAGGTTTTGTCTTCCCAGATGACCTGAACCTTATTTGCATCACTGTCTTGCTTTCCCTTGAGCTTAATAGCTGTTCTTCAGATGGGCTAGAGAAAGTTCTTGAAGTAACTCTCTCCCTTGTCCTCCCAAACAAAGATTTGGAGCCACCTTCTCTGTCTTCACCTTCCACTCTGTCACCCCAGAAGCTTTCATAAGAGAATAGCTGCAGCTGCTGCTTCTGATCTGCTGGGCAGAGATCTGCTCTTTGGAGGGTTCCTGTAAACAAGCCTGGACAGATTGGAAGGTGATGATCATGCAGCACATGTTGATGTAATTGCTGACCACAGAAGACCAGAACGGAGGAGGAATAACGTGGAATTTCTGGCTTTGGGTCTGCTGAACAGGGGCTGGGCTGATGTCCTCTCTCCTCTTTCCAGGGCTCTTCTCCGTACTCTATCAGAATGACAAGTGTTGGTTTGGAAAATGAAATTCCCAAGGAGACTAGGTTGCTGTAGTTTTGCAGCATCACTTCCCTATACAGGGTCCTCTGAGCATGACTTAACAGCTGCCACTCTTCCTGGGTGAAGTCCACATCATGGAATGACACGAATGTTTCTTCTCTCCTGGCTTTCAAGAGCCCTAAGGCCATTATTCTGGTCCCCTGAATGTTCTACCTGGAGAAAGGTGAGGCTAAAGTCTTGGGGACATGCTTGCAAAGTCTATCCCACGGCAAGTGTGACAATGGTAAGGGATGCTGAGTTAGAGGCAGTCTGCTATATCACCTAGCTTTCTTTTATAAGTTATATAATTTTAACTTTTCCATTAAGGGTATGCTCTGTCTCAACTTCATTTTCTGTGTTTGGTGTATGACAGAGGTCAGTTCATTTTTTTCCCATATAGATGTCAAGTTGTTCCAACATTTCTTCAAGAAGATTTTCTTTCCCTTTTGAATCGCATTGGCACTTTTGTTGAAACCAATGGGTTATACAAGTATGAATCGATTTCTTGACTCTCTTCTGATATCTGCTCTGTTCGGCTAGCTTTATATGATTGTCTGCATTTGAGCTGCAAGACTTGGCTGAACTTTCAGATAGGTTTGCTTCATTACTGTTTTTGATCTCACAAAGTCCGTGAATCCAATCATTTGGAGAATGCCCAAGACTAGGTGACTTCTCTTTACTTACCAGGCTTTTTTACCAGGTTTCTTAGTTAAACACGAGAGTGGCGTGGGTGGAGAGGTATAACTGCTTAGCTGAGTTGGAGTTCTTCCAACTTATAGTCCATTCCACTGGCCTGCCCTGTCCTCAGTCCTGGCATCAGAGTCTGAATCCAAACTTAGCAATGACGCCAAGATGGAGGTGGCAGCTGCCCTCCTGCTCTCTGAAGGGTTTCTCTATAGAATTCAGTTTATTTTGCTTCTTAAATCCACCACTCTGCTGTACCTTCGTAGAAAAGTATGATTTTTATTTTATTTTGTCTGTTTTACTTGTTACATTGGAACAAAGCTTTTTCCTGTTCTTTTATAGTCTAACTGGCAGCAGAAGTATTCCTGGTGGAAAAAAAATAAAGGGAAAGTTTAGAATTGTTCATAAATAAAAGAACTTGCATCTTGAATCTTTTGTGCTACCAATTCTTTTTTCTTCTCTTTACCATGACTATCACAAATGGCTAGTTTTTGTCTTCAGCCATTAAAATATATTCTTAAGTCTTTAGCACCGTCTAATATTTAACTTTAGCAATATTATTTTAGAATACAGTGTCAAAGTTTTACCTTCCTTTTGTGAGCAGGAGAAAAACGGGATGAGATAGGTCCATGTGACAACCAAAAGAACAGGAGTCACCGTAGCAACTTTTCCTCCTCATATTTTTACTTGATCATTGACTATGTTATCCAAAAAGACTTTCTCAGTCACCCTTGAGAAAGTCCTTTCCAGCAGAGACTAGGCACACAGAAGGCCAGAGTTTGTTTGTTGTTTCTCAATTTGAAAGGAACAGGATATTTACCATTTGAATAGAAAAGAGGGTGATGAATACAACATATTATGAATTGTAGAAATAAGATAAATTTTTAAAGTAAGTTAGAGATGGTATCTCTGTTGGTTTAAATGATGCAGTGAGACTTAAAATGATGACTCAAGAAGCTCACAACAATAAAAATTAATCTGGACCCGACACTGGCTATTGACTCACAAGTAAGCCTCAGTCTTGGATCCTAGCTGATAGCATTTGGACAGACCCAGTCAAACACAGTTTCACTGGATGTACAGATTGTTTGAAACAGTTTTTGTTTTTTCAAAGATAGTATTCACTGTGGTGCTCCTACTTTCTTTCAAGGTATGAAAGTCAAGTGAATAGATGATCTGAAGAAAAAAAAGTCTTTTTATGTTCTTTTCCTGTTTTTCACTTCTTTACTCATGGTTACACCCCCACCCCCGTGATGTTTTAGCATTCAGACTACACAGTGACAACACTCTTCACACAGAGGGGCATAATTAAATATTGAAAATAATAAAAAATTTTTCTTTATATTTTATGTAGGAGCCAAGCCAGTAAGCATTCCTAGTACTAAATGCTAGAGATCATTTTAGAGTCTAAACGTTCACCCTAGAATCCTCTATGGGTATTATGAAAAAGTAAAATGTATCTTCTCAGCATTTGAGTTTCATAGAATTAATATGAGTTCAGCAAGATGATTCTCAAAATATCAGTGGTACTCAAACTACAAACAAGAGGAAAGGAATAAAGGGAGTTCTGTGCTCTGGTAAGTTTGAGAATCATTTGGCTAATTCATCTGACACACGTTTCTTTATTAAAACTCTTCTCAGATGCTTTATGTCTAAGTTCACTCTCAAGCTCCAAGGTAGGGGCATGGCATGTAGTGTTTCTGAAATTATTTGATTCAGAAATGCTTTTTCCAGGAATATCTTCAATTGCCTTGAAAACATGCGTCAGAAAAATCTGGTCTAATTTCAATAAACCTTATTATTTTTTCAAAACCCTGCAAGATCTGGAATTCCTTTTATCCAAAAATAAAATAATTTGTCCAAAGGGAAATGCTTTATTGCGTTCATAGCTCCTTGAAGATTTTGATGCTAATTGAAGCATTTATTTGATAAGAAGTAATCGGAGGAGCTCAGGATTTATTTTATTTATTTATTTATTTATTTATTTATTTATTTTCTCAGGAGAAAAGTGTACAGTAGAGCATTCGTAAAAGACTGATTTTTGACCTTGGTTGGTATCATGGGAGGTAAATAATGAAATAGTGACATTTTCTTCCCATGTTCACAAAGTGCAACAAGCTTCATAGCCTTGTCAGGATGTTTTGTGATAGTGCTGTGTTTCTGTGTTGTGAGTGAGTTTTAGAAACTTTAGTGAATCTAAGCAGTGAATTCCACAAAGGAAAAGACCGGCTATTATAACTTTTGTTTTCCACACCTATAACTGTGCCTATAAAACAAAGAAGAGCGTCAAAATGAGCAGTATTTGAACCACTTCATCCAGCTTCCTTTCAAATCAGTGTGTTTTGTATTCTACAGTTCTGATACTTAAATATTTATTAAGTACCAAGTATGGTCTGTCAGTAGGCTAAGTGCTAATAAGGACTCTTCTATTACCACTGCCCATTTATCAAGGAGCTCAAAATATTGGAGCACAATTTATTTCCTAGTATGGAGGTAGTTTAAGTTTAGTAACTTCAATTATGAGACCTAAACAACTGTGGAAAAGCTGCTGCTGCTGCAACAGCCCTTAGGTTACTGAGGGCTCTCTGCTTGATAAAGAGAAATTAAGATATTTATTCACCTTTAACCTAGAGAGTAACATATCAGATGTATCATTACAGAATGGGTAAAGACTAGTGGTTTTCTTTGCAGGTGAACAATAATAAATGAATGTCAATTTTGGCACAAGACTTGAGGATTAAATACAAAGAGCAGCTTACATATATTTCAGGTACTGGAGGACATATGGATGTTGCACCAGAATTTCAGCTAGGGTACCAGAGTGATCGCTGGTGGGGCTGGTGAGAGATGAGGGTATGGGAATAGGTGGAAGGTAGGTCAAATTGAAATGAATAGAAATGAAAGAAAGTAAAAATAAAGAATGAAACTAGTGTTCACGCTCTCATAACAGAATATCTGCAAAGGAATAAAGTTTACTAATATTTAAGAATGAGTCATAGGGATCCTGGACAAAGATCCTTGCAACACTAACACACAGTACCTTCCATGTGAAATCTATCCTAAATTTTCTATAAAAGTATACATATATTATATATATACACATATATACATAGAGTAAATACTATTATTTTCTCCATCTGAGGGATGAGGAACTGAAACATGACGAGGTTAAGTTACTTTCCAGTCTTAGAGTAAAAGACAGGGCTAAAGATTGAAACAAAGCAATCTGGTTCCAGTGTCTGGACCTTCATCAAATGATGTACTATCTGTCTCAACATAAACCCTCTAATGCGGGTCCAAACCACTATATAAGAAGAAACTAAGCCCATGCAGAGCAGAGAATAAGGGGACAGGGTAAACCATTTCTTAACAATTAACTAAGAAATTTCAGCTTGTTTGATTGATTATGTGTTTGTTTTAATTTTAAATTGACATAGTAATATCTTGTATCTGTAGGAACATATAATCTAGATACAGTGAGTATCTTTTAAGGAGCTTTGCTTACATGTTATTCTGCCAACTGTAGAATAAAGCCAGTAACGAAGGATGGAAGATGGCCTAGAGTAGGCCACAGAGGATTCTATGAAAGCACATTCAGTGCTTTTCATGCCATTATTGTCCTAGGCCCCCTTGATCAAATCAGAGAAATGGCCGTATGTGGTCAGCCTTCTCAACTGCTCTCACATCCTCACTACCTGTCAACCATAAATCTATGGGAAGAATTTGGGCTAGCTTCAAATATTCCTTTTCCACTTCCTCTTGATTAAAGTAATAGATGGTCTTTATATTTCCATCTTGTAAATTTACCAATAAATAATAGATAGTGACATTTAAGAAAATTTATACTGTATACCTTACTATAGTAGTAGAGTCAGAACCAAAACACTGAACCCATAGATTATCAATCTGTTACCTGCTACCTCATAACTTCATAACATTGCTTCATGTAGGCCTTATACAATAAATTCTTTCATTATACAAAGTGAGTTAGTGTTCCTAATAGGGACCTTAAACTACTGCAAGAAACTGAATTCCAAAATTAAAATAAAATAAATTGGAGTATTACAGCATTGGGCTAGTGTTAAGTACACTGGATTGACTTTCCTTGAAACTCTTTTGAATTCAGGCAAACTAAGTGGACAAAGTTTGGCATTTGCTTATTTCCCATCTTAAACCATCTTCACCTTCCCAGATGTATCTTTTTTCTTGAAGATGTCTCTGAATTCCTGCTCCTAGTTTTTAGTACCGATTCCCCACAGGTCCATGTTCTACACCAGGATAGACTATGACATTAACTGGTTCCAGTTGATCTTTTAATTTTTTTTTTATTTTTTAACATCTTTATTGGAGTATAATCGCTTTACAATGTTGTGTTAGTTTCTGCTGTATAACAAAGTGAATCAGCTATATATATACATGTATCCGTATATCCCCTCCCTCTTGTGTCTCCCTCCCACCCTCCCTATACCACCCCTCTAGGTGGTCACAAAGCACCGAGCTGATCTCCCTGTGCTATGCGGCTGCTTCCCACTAGCTAGCTATTTTACATTTGGTAGAGTATATGCTAACACATATATATGGAACGTAAAAAAAAAAAAAAATGGTTCTGATAAACCTAGGAGCAGGACAGGAATAAAGACGCAGACATAGAGAATGGACTTGAGGACACAGGGAGGGGGAAGGGTAAGCTGGGACGAAGTGAGAGAGTAGCATTGACATATATACACTACTAGTTGACCTTTTAATAGTCGACTTAGAAATGGCAACCAACACAGAGATATAATCACCAAGGAGGATTTGAGGGTAAAATATACTGAGATCTTGTGCTCTGAAATAGTACCACTTAGACACTCACTTATTCTTCCGCAGCCCTTTAGCTCTAGAAGTCTCTGATTATGCCTTTTTGAAAACCTATATTATTCCAAAAGACAAAACATGTATATTGCAGAAAATGTAGATACACAAAAAGAAAAAGCAAGGAGACACCCCAAATTCTTCCTACCTGGAGATATCCATTGCAAACCCCTTGGTGCATTGCTTTTCAGATCCTTTGATGTGAGAGTACATCTCTATCCTCTGAGATGTGACGGCTCTTTACATACTTAAACACAGTTATTTTGAGGTTGTCCTTCTTTAATTTTTTTCAAGCAAAATTAAAAACAAAAACAAGAAAAACCTTTCTTCTTGGCATTGAATGGCTAGAACCATCCAAATACATCCCAATATCACTTTGCCAGTATAAAGAATAAGAGATGCTTTCTGTCATTCTGAAAAAAAATTTGATAAAGTAAAGTTTTGTACACCCAGCATTCTTTCTTACTGAGCTTTGTCAAAGCCAGGAGCTCAAAAGTGAGGCATACTAAAATAGCTTAGAGTGTTGACACATATTTAAAATTGGGCTCTATATAATTGTTTGACAAGTAGCTTCTGGATAAAAGCACAACCAAAATGAGGAGATTTCCACTATGTTTTGCTTACCTTATATAGGGCAGTAAAATGAGTTAGTTTAAAAGATCTTTATCAATAGAAGGACTTCTAGAACAAAAACTACACTAAGAATTCCTGACAAATAAACCTGGTAAGTTTCTTCATTTGCAAAATATGGTAAACTGATGAATACTTCTTTCTAATGAACACTATTCAATAAAAACAACTTGGGATAAAATCATGTAAGATGGTATGAAAGTCAAATTTGAGAGGCTTATTAAAATATGTATATCTTCCAAGAATGTACAGTGTTGAATAATTCATTAACTGTTTAACACATTTACACACTCTTAAAAACCATGCAGACTGTTTTATTACTGGACTTTTTTTCATTTTGCAAGTGGATTATATTTTTTTCATCTGTGAGACTCCAATGTTTAAATGCAAATTAATTAACAATGAGCTCTTGCTAATTAAATCAGCAGGGGGGATTTTGCTGACACTATGCTAGGTGCTCAAATTAAGAGACTGTCTCATTGCATTAAACAGAGTACATTTATCATGGATAAGCTCTCAGCCTATTTATCTGATATGACAGTTAATTGCTAAGGAAAATAAATCTTCCCAATATTGTAGGCAACAGATACACAGCTGTCTTACTCCTGTCTTATCTAGAAGTTTTGAAGCAAAGAGAGAAGACATAAAGACTGTTGTCCTTAAACTGAACAAGAATATAATAAAATCTAAAGTTAGTTTCATTTCAATAAGTTGAATATTTTATTGAACTAAATAAAAAGAAGAAAAAATTTCAAGATATGTGCATATGTAACTTGTACTCAAACATGATTAAACATTAGGTGATATATGGCAGCTGAAATCATAAAACAGACATAAAATGGAAACAACTAGGCTATCCTGTGCTTCTTTTAAACATCATTTAATATGTCCATTCAGACTTCCTGTCACCAATTTCTTTTAATATATTTATTTATTAATTTATTCATATTTATTGAATTTCTGTTTTATGCCAGCCACTATGCTAAGTGCTACGAACATAACTACAAGGAATAGCATATGTGTCTTGCCTCAAACCCTTCCTTGTAATGTATTTTATAGAAAATTTCTGAGAATTTAGTATATAAGTAGAGTAGATATGAACTTATATAACTTAGAATCATTGTCTCTGTTAGGATATGTCTATTGCCTGACAGAAAAATGGTGCTTAAACAATATCAGTGGCTCGGCCTTCCCTGGTGGCACAGTGGTTAAGAATCCGCCTGCCAGTGCAGGAGACTTGGGTTCAATCCCTGATCCGGGAAGATCCCACATGGCACGGAGCAACTAGCCCGTGTGCCACAACTACTGAGCCTGCGCTCTAGGCCCCACAAGCCACAACTACTGAACCCACATGCCACAACTACTGAAGCCCACGCCCCTAGAGCCCATGCTCCACAACAAGGGAAGCCACCGCAATGAGAAGCCCATCCACCGCAATGAAGAGCAGCCCCCGCTTGCTGCAACTAGAGAAAGCCTGTGCAAAGCAACAAAGACCCAATACAGACAAAAATAAAAATAAAATAAATAAATAAATAAAAACAATATCAGTGGCTTAAATGAATACCACTAATAGCTTTCTAATGTTTTAACATGTGCTTGAGAGATTTCTCAGGTTTTTTTTTAGAATAAAATAAATTACTTTTCGAATTGACTGCATTCATTATTGACCACATTTTTCATATTTTTTAAAGTAAACACTCGAAGTTGATTTTCTTTGTTTTTTTATTAGTTTCTGCTTTATAACAAAGTGAATCAGTCATACATATACATCTGTTCCCATATCCCTTCCCTCTTGCGTCTCCCTCCCTCCCACCCTCCCTATCCCACCCCTCCAGGCGGTCACAAAGCACCAAGCTGATCTCCCTGTGCTATGTGGCTGCTTCCCACTAGCTAGCTAACTTACGTTTGGTAGTGTATATATGTCCATGCCTCTCTCTCGCTTTGTCACAGCTTACCCTTCCCCCTCCCCATATCCTCAAGTCCATTCTCAAGTAGGTCTGTGTCCTTATTCCTGTTTTACCCCTAGGTTCTTCATGGCATTTTTTTCCTTAAATTCCATATATATGTGTTAGGATATGGTATTTCTCTTTCTCTTTCTGACTTACTTCACTCTGTATAACAGACTCTAGGTCTATCCACCTCATTACAAATAGTTCAATTTCGTTTCTTTTTATGGCTGAGTAATATTCCATTGTATGTATGTGCCACATCTTCTTTATCCATTCATCCAATGATGGACACTTAGGTTGTTTCCATCTCTGGGCTAATGTGAATAGAGCTGCAATGAACATTTTGGTACATGTCTCTTTTTGAATTACGGTTTTCTCAGGGTATATGCCTAGTAGTGGGATTGCTGGGTCATATGGTAGTTCTATTTGTAGTTTTTTAAGGAAACTCCATACTGTTCTCCATAGTGGCTGTACCAATTCACATTCCCACCAGCAGTGCAAGAGGGTTCCCTTTTCTCCACACCCTCTCCAGCATTTATTGTTTGTAGATTTTTTGATGATGGTCATTCTGACTGGTGTGAGATGCTATCTCATTGTAGTTTTGATTTGCATTTCTCTAATGATTAATGATTTTGAGCATTCTTTCATGTGTTTATTGGTAGTCTGTATATCTTCTTTGGAGAAATGTCTCTTTAAGTCTTCTGCCCATTTTTGGATTGGGTTGTTTGTTTTTTTGTTATTGAGCTGCATGAGCTGCTTAAAAATTTTGGAGATTAATCCTTTGTCAGTTGCTTCATTTGCAAATATGTTCTCCCATTCTGAGGGTTGTCTTTTGGTCTTGTTTATGTTTTCCTTTGCTGTGCAAAAGCTTTTAAGTTTCATTAGGTCCCATTTGTTTATTTTTGCTTTTATTTCCATTTCTCTAGGAGGTGGGTCCAAAACTATCTTGCTGTGATTTATGTCATAGAGTGTTCTGCCAATGTTTTCCTCTAAGAGTTTGATAGTTTCTGGCCTTACATTTAGGTCTTTAATCCATTTTGAGCTTAGTTTTGTGATTGGCGTTAGGGAATGATCTAATCTCATACTTTTACATGTCCCTGTCCAGTTTTCCCAGCACCACTTATTGAAGAGGCTGTCCTTTCTCCACTTCCTGCCTCCTTTATCAAAGGTAAGTTGACCATATGTGCGTGGGTTTATCTCTGGGCTTTCTATCCTGTTCCATTTATCTATGTTCTGTTTTTGTGCCAGTACCATACTGTCTTGATAACTGTAGCTTTGTAGTATAGTGTGAAGTCAGGGAGCCTGATTCCTCCAGCTCCGTTTTTCGTTCTCAAGATTGCTTTGGCTATTCGGGGTCTTTTGTTTTTCCAAACAAATTGTGAAATTTTTTGTTCTAGTTCTGTGAAAAATGCCATTGGTAGTTTGATAGGGATTGCATTGAATCTGTAGATTGCTTTGGGTAGTAGAGTCATTTTCACGATATTGATTCTTCCAATCCAGGAACATGGTATATCTCTCCATCTATTTGTATCATCTTTAATTTCTTTCATCAGTGTCTTATAGTTTTCTGCGTAAAGGTCTTTTGTCTCCTTAGGTAGGTTTATTCCTAGATATTTATTCTTTTTGTTGCAATGGTAAATGGGAGTGTTTTCTTGATTTCACTTTTAGATTTTTCATCATTAGTGTACAGGAATGCCAGAGATTTCTGTGCATTAATTTTGTATCCTGCTACTTTACCAAATTCATTGATTAGCTCTAGTAGTTTTCTGGTAGCATCTTTAGGATACTCTATGTATAGTATCATGTCATCTGCAAACAGTGACAGCTTTACTTCTTCTTTTCTGATTTGGATTCCTTTTATTTCCTTTTCTTCTCTGATTGCTATGGCTAAAACTTCCAAAACTATGTTGAATAAGAGTGGTGAGAGTGTGCAGGATTGTCTTGTTCCTGATCTTAGTGGAAATGGTTTCAGTTTTTCACCATTGAGGACGATGTTGGCTGTGGGTTTGTCATATATGGCCTTTATTATGTTGAGGAAAGTTGCCTCTATGCCTACTTTCTACAGGGTTTTTATCATAAATGGGTGCTGAATTTTATAGAAAGCTTTCTCTGCACCTATTGAGATGACCATATGGTTTTTCTCCTTCAATTTGTTAATATGGTGTATCACGTTGATTGATTTGCAAATATTGAAGAATCCTTGCATTACTGGAATAAACCCCACTTGATTATGCTGTATGATCCTTTTAATGTGCTGTTGGATTCTGTTTGCTAGTATTTTGTTGAGGATTTTTGCATCTATATTCATCAGTGATATTGGCCTGTAGTTTTCTTTCTTTGTGACATCCTTCCCTGGTTTTGGTATTAAGGTGATTGTTACCTCGTAGAATGAGTTTTGGGAGTGTTCCTCACTCTGCTATATTTTGGAAGAGTTTGAGAAGGATAGGTGTTAGCTCTTCTCTAAATGTTTGATAGAATTTGCCTGTGAAGCCATCTGGTCCTGGGCTTTTGTTTGTTGGATGATTTTTAATCCCAGTTTCAATTTCAGTGCTTGTCATTGGTCTGTTCATATTTTCTATTTCTTCCTGATTCAGTCTTGGCAGGTTGTGCATTTCTAAGAATTTGTCCACTTCTTCCAGGTTGTCCATTTTATTGGCATCGAGTTGCTTGTAGTAATCTCTCATGATCTTTTGTATTTCTGCAGTGTCAGTTGTTACTTCTTTTTCATTTCTAATTCTATTTGATTTTAGTCTTCTTCCTTTTTTTTTGATGAGTCTGGCAAATGGTTTATCAATTTTGATTATCTTCTCAAAGAACCAGCTTTTAGTTTTATTGCTCTTTGCTATCGTTTCCTTCATTTCTTTTTCATTTATTTCTGATCTGATCTTTATGATTTCTTTCCTTCTGCTAACTTTGGGGGATTTTTGTTCTTCTTTCTCTAATTGCTTTATGTGCAGGGTCAGGTTGTTTACTCGAGGTGTTTCCTGTTTCTTAAGGTGGGATTGTATTGCTATAAACTGCTTTTGCTGCGTCCCATAGGTTTTGCGTCATCATGTCTCCATTGTCATTTGTTTCTAGGTATTTTTTATTTCCTCTTTGATTTCTTCAGTGATCACTTCGTTATTAAATAGTGTAATATTTAGCCTCCATGTGTTTTTATTTTTTACAGATCTTTTCCTGTAATTGATGTCTAGTCTCATAGCATTGTGGTCGGAAAAGATACTTGATACAATTTCAATTTTCTTAAATTTACCAAGGCTTGATTTGTGACCCAAGATATGATCTATCCTGGAGAATGTTCCATGAGCACTTGAGAAAAATGTGTATTCTGTTGTTTTTGGATGGAATGTCCTATAAATATCAATTAAGTCCATCTTGTTTAATGTATCATTTAAAGCTTGTGTTTCCTTATTTATTTTCATTTTGGATGATCTGTCCATTGGTGAAAGTGTGGTATTGAAGTCCCCTACTATGAGTGTGTTACTGTCGATTTCCCCTTTTATGGCTGTTAGTATTTGCCTTATGTATTGAGATGCTACTATGTTGGGTGCATAAATATTTACAATTGTTATATCTTCTTCTTGGATCGATCCCTTGATCATTATGTAGTGTCCTTCTTTGTCTCTTCTAATAGTCTTTATTTTAAAGTCTATTTTGTCTGATACGAGAATTGCTACTCCAGCTTTCTTTTGATTTCCATTTGCATGGAATATCTTTTTCCATCCCTACTTTCAATCTGTATGTGTCTCTAGGTCTGAAGTGGGTCTCTTGTAGACAGCATATATATGGGTCTTGTTTTTGTATCCACTCAGCCAATCTGTGTCTTTTGGTGGGAGCATTTAGTCCATTTACATTTAAGGTAATTATTGATATACAAGTTCCTATTCCCATATCCTTAATTGTTTTGCGTTCATTTTTGTAGATCTTTTCCTTCTGTTGTGTTTCTTGCCTAGAGAAGTTCCTTTAGCAGTTGTTGTAAAGCTGGTTTGGTGGTGCTGACTCTCTCAGCTTTTGTTTGTCTGTAAAGGTGTTAATTTCTCCATCAAGTCTGAATGAGATCCTTGCTCTGTAATCTTGGTTGCAGATTTTTCTCCTTCATCACTTTAAATATGCCCTGCCACTCCCTTCTGGCCTGTAGAGTTTCTGCTGAGAGATCAGCTGTCAACCTGATGGGGATTCCCTTGTGTGTTATTTGTTATTTTTCCCTTGCTGCTTTTAATATGTTTTCTTTGTGTTTAATTTTTGACAGTTTGATTAATATGTGTCTTGGCATATTTCTCATTGGATTTATTCTGTATGGGACTCTCTGTGCCTCCTGGACTTGATTAACTATTTCCTTTCCCATATTAGGGAAGTTTTCCACTATAATCTCTTCAAATATTTTCTCAGTCCCTTTCTTTTTCTCTTCTTCTTCTGGAACCCCTATAATTCGAATGTTGGTGCGTTTAATGTTGTCCCAGAGGTCTCTGAGACTGTCCTCTGTTCTTTTCATTCTTTTTTCTTTATTCTGCTCTGCAGCAGTTATTTCCACTATTTTATCTTCCACCTCACTTATCCGTTCTTCTGCCTCAGTTATTCTGCTATTGATCCCATCTAGAGTGTTTTTCATTTCATTTATTGTGTTTTTAATCGATGCTTGATTCATCTTTAGTTCTTCTAGGTCCTTGTTAACTGTTTCTTGCATTTTGTCTATTCTATTTCCAAGATTTTGGATCATCTTTACTATCATTATTCTGAATTGTTTTTCAGGTAGACTGCCTATTTCCTCTTCATTTGTTAGCTCTGGTGGGTTTTTATCTTGCTCCTTCACTTGCTGTGTGTTTTTCTGTCTTCTCATTTTGCTTATGTTACTGTGTTTGGGGTCTCCTTTTTGCAGGCTGCAGGTTCGTAGTTCCCGTTGTTTTTGGTGTCTGTCCCCAGTGGCTAAGGTTGGTTCAGTGGGTTGTGTAGGCTTCCTGGTGGAGGGGACTAGTGCCTGTGTTCTGGTGGATGAGGCTCAATCTTGTCCTTCTGGTGGGCAGGTCCACGTCTGATGGTGTGTTTTGGGGTGTCTGTGGCCTTATTATGTTTTTAGGCAACCTCTCTGGTAATGGTTGGGGTTGTGTTCCTGTCTTGCTAGTTGCTTGGCATAGGGTGTCCAACACTGTAGCTTGCTGGTCGTTGAGTGAAGCTGGGTGCTGGTGTTGAGATGGAGATCTCTGGGAGATTTTCACCATTTGATATTATGTGGAGCTGGGAGGTCTCTTGTGGACCAGTGTCCTGAAGTTGGCTGTCCCACTTCAGAGGCACAGCACTGACTCCTGGCTGCAGCACCAAGAGCCTTTCATCTACCTGGCTCAGAATAAAAGGGAGAAAAATGTAGAAAGAAAGAATTATTAGAAGAAAAAAAGAGAGAAGAAAGAGAAAGAAAGGAGGGTGGAAGGAAAGAAGAAAGAAGGGAGGGAGGAAGGGAGGGTGGGAAGAAGGGAGGAAGGAAAGAAAAAAAGAAAAAAAAAGAAAGAAGGGAGGGAGGAAGGAGGGAAGGTAGGAAAAAGAGAATGAGAGAAGATAAAGTAAAATAGAATAAGGTACGATAAAATATAATAGCGTTATTAAAATAAAAAAGTAATTATTAAAAAAAAACGGACGGTTAGAACCCTGGGACAAATGGTGGAAGCAAAGCTATACAGAGAAAATCTCACACAGAAGCATACACATACACATTCAGAAAAAGAGAACAATGGGAAAAAACTCGTAAATCTTGCTCTCAAAGTCCACCTCCTCAATTTGGGATAATTCGTTGTAAAAAGAGGAAAACGGGAAAAAATCTTAAATCTTGTTCTCAAAGTCCACCTCCTCAATTTGGGATAATTCGTTGTCTATTCACGTATTCCACAGATGCAGGGTACATCAAGTAGATTGTGGAGCTTTAATCCGCTGCTTCTGAGGCTGCTGGGAGAGATTTCCTTTTACCTTCTTTATTCTCACAGCTCCTGGGTCTCAGCTTTGGATTTGGCCCCGCCTCTGGATTTGGCCCTGCCTCTGCTTGTAGGTCGCCGGAGGGCATCTGTTCTTCGCTCAGACAGGACAGGGTTAAAGGAGCAGCTGCTTCGGGGGCTCTGGCTCACTCAGGCTGGGGGGAGGGAGGGGCACAGGGGGAGGGAGGGGCACGGAGTGCAGGGCGAGCCCGTTGTGGCAGAGGCCGGCGTGACGTTGCACCTGGCAGTGGCGGGCTGCACAGGCTCCCCAGAAAGGGGGCGTGGACAGTGACCTGTGCTCACACACAGGCCTCTTGGCGGTGGCAGCAGCAGCCCCAGCGTCCCACACCCGTCTCTGGGGGCCGCGCTTTTAGCCACGGCTCGTGCCCATCTCTGGAGCTCCTTTAAGCAGCGCTCTTAATCCCCTCTCCTCGCACACCAGGAAACAAAAAGGGAAGAAAAAGTCTCTTGCCTCTTCGGCGGCTCCAGACTTTTTCCCGGACTCCCTCCCGGCTAGCCGTGGTGCACTAACCCCTTCAGGCTCTCTTCCCACTGCCAGCCCGTCCTCTCCCTGCGCTCCCACTGAAACCCGAAACCTGAGCCTCAGCTCCCAGCCCCGCCCACCCCAGCGGCCCAGCAGACAAGCCTCTCACGCTGGTGAGTGCCGGTCGGCACCGATCCTCTGTGCGGGAGTCTCTCCGCTTTGCCCTCCACTCCCCTGTTGCTGCGCTCTCCTCCGCTACTCCGAATCTTTCCCCCTCCGCCACCCGCAGTCTCCGCCCGCGAAGGGGCTTCCTAGTGTGTGGAAACCTTTCCTCCTTCACGGCTCCCTCCCACTGGTGCAGGTCCCGTCCCTATCCTTTTGTCTCTGTTTATTCTTTTTTCTTTTGCCCTACCCAGGTATGTGGGGAGTTTCTTGCCTTTTGGGGGGTCTGAGGTCTTCTGTCAGCGTTCAGTAGGTGTTCTGTAGGAGTTTTTCCATGTGTAGATGAATTTCTGATGTATCTGTGGGGAGGAAGGTGATCTCCGCGTCTTACTCTTCCACCATCTTCCCTGAATCCCAGAAGTTGATTTTCTAAACTGCAATATTCCTTACAACTGATTTTCTTAAAAAAATAAATTATTTTCTTTTAAATGTATTTATCTGCAGTTAGGATACATTTAGCTAATTTAATTCCACATGACTTTTTTGCTACTTAGTGTACTTTTTCAATACATCATGTAAGAGGCTTGTTTTATAAGCAAGGGTCAAGAAAAAACAAACAGCCCCTAATGATCCTGTAATGATTTCAATACCACCATGATTTAGGGTTTGATAAAGGTCAGGAATATGGATTTGTAGGGCAAAGGAATCAAACACTAAAACCAGAGCAATTTGAGCATTTATAGTAACCTTGCTCCTATAGTTTTGCAGAAATATGCTTCTATGCCTGATAAAAATTGGGAATGGAAATATTAATAAATTAACATTGCTATAGTTTCCCTGGACTTCATGAAAGGACCTAAAATAAATTATATCTTTCACCTACAAGAGAATATTTCTCTCATTCTTGACATGTTTTCTTTGACAGTAAAACTAGTTCAGTCAACTAAGGTCAGTCTGGCAAAGAGAAAATATTTTATAAGACTTCTAGGAGAATAAAATGGAAAAAAAGAAGTTCTTCATATGTCCATTATGATCCACTATATTTATGCAGCTTTCCCCAATTGTTCCACTCCCTACTTGTAGATATACAGATATTTGTGACAGTTATTAGATTCACAAAATGGTGAATTCTATTCCATTCCATTCCAGTTTTATCATGTGTCTGAGACCTGAGCAACTAAGGGAAGTTCTGTAATGTGGTGATTATCTGGCCTGAGTTTGATATTAGAAAACCTGGCTTCAAATCCTAGTTCTGCTCTTTTATAAATATAGACTCCTGGTTCCTACAAAATATATCGTTTCCCTTTATTTTAAAAATTTTTTTACTAGAATCCTGATATTTTCTGTAGTAGCAAAATGCCCAGCCTTCTTCGCAATTACATCTGACTATGTGATACATCTCTGGCTGCTGATACTTAAGTAGAAGTTTTTAGAAAGAGCTGGAGAAAGGATCTTAAAATGGGGACATGGACTCAGTTGGCAAGAAACTGCCAAATTCTGCCCTTTCCTTTTTCTGTCTGAAAGGAAGACTAAATTCTAGAATTTAAGCAATATTCTTTTGACTATGAAACAATGGGCACAGTAGTCATGGATGGGTTTATAGAAAAAACAAAGCCCCGAATCCTGATTTCAGCAGGGAGCCACGGTACTAGTCCCAAAATGCCTACTTTCAGACTTCTTTTTCTATGATAACAAATGAAATTCTTATTTTAAGCTACTTCATTTATTCCTTTTAGCTGAATGTGGTGGTGAATTAATACATTAGCTTGATATTAAATCCAATCTGAATTTCAGTTTAAAATTAGAAAAGTTTCATTCATGAAATGAGTAAACCAATAATTATTTTACTAAGTGAGAGAATCAAGTAAGAACAGAGAGGTAGAGGGCTTATCACAATGCCTGTCACAGAATTTGCAGTCTATGAATCACAATAATTATTTTTATGTGCTATTTGAAAGGAAGTTATTTTGTTTCTTTTTTGTGTGTGTAATTTTTCCACTTGATATGTTACACCTGAGAAACGAATCAGTGAACTAAATATTTAATGACTTGATTTTAAAATAAGTATAATTATGTGTCTTCACATGTCTTTTTATTCTTAAATCTAACAATACAAATAACCATGAATATATAAGAATTATAAAGTTATTTTGCTGGATACATTGGCAGGCATATATGATGCCATATATGATGCATTGCTTTTAAAGTTTGTTTTTCCAAAACTTGCTCTGTAATTTGGCCTTTGAGAAATCCCCAGTGAGCCTTCCTGTTTATCTCAAAATAATGAAAAAAAAGAAAGTTTATTAAAACTGGATAAGCTGCAGCTATCATGAAAGTGAAGAAAGAAAGAAAGAGAAGAAAAAGAAAGGAGGGAGGGAAGGAAGGAAGAAAGAATGGACGGTATGGAGGGAGGGAGGAAGGAGGGAAGGAAAAAGATTATGAGTTTACCATGGCTTTTAAATGAATATTTGGCTTCTTACAAGGCTCTAGAAAGGCACAAGTAGTGCCCATTAAGATAAACAAAGCATTAAGAAGAATTACTGTAGTAAATGTATTAATGATTTGAAGAGACTCAGAAAACAAATCAAACTGAAAAAATGAGTCTGAAGTATGACTCTCATGTGTTCTGTGAAGAGCTTCATCCTTGTATTTTCAGTGGTCTTTTCTCAACTTGAATCATTATTTTCTAGTTAGCTATTATATAATTAGTTTATGTTTAAACAGCTATATTTTTCACTTACATTTCAAAGAAACCACGGAAGTTCAAAATAGAATGTTTATTACAATTCTTGTATTTAACATTTCAAACCAAACCATACCTCTGTGCAAATAACTAATCAACTACTTAATTAACTGCATTTGCCACCATTTTTTCTCCTTTTTCAGCTATGCCAATTCTTTCTCTAGATTTCACTCAAAAAGTTAATTCTCTGTTATCCACCAGAAAAACAAAAGTATTTTCCTGGTTTATTTGGTTGAGCTGTTGTCATGTTTGATTTTTGCGCTTTTAATTTTCACATTGTCAGTCACTTCCAAACAGCAGTTGGTGACATTGATTAGACACAGACTTATTCAAATGTAAATCCTCCCCACCAAATTCTCAAATTTTCCCAATTTGATACTTATTCTTCTTATCTAGACACCCAGTGCACAAAATCTAAAATGTGTCACCATAATCTTTATAATGTAAAATAAAGGTATTGGCTTACAGAAAAAAAGAAAGCTAGTACTGAGTCAAATGTGAGTTGATAGATTTGTAAAATATGGAAAAATTTTCAAAAGATATTAAGGTAACTGTAGTATCTGCTTACCTAAAAATAGTGATGTGGGAACTGAACCTTTCTTCAACTATCTTGAAGGCATGAATTGTGCCTCATTCCTTTGGTATCCCCAGCACTTACATGGTGACTCACGCTCAGTAGAAGCTTGACTTTAATTCCATCCCTTAGTTTGAAGGCATCCATTTCTCACACTGAACATCAACCCCTCTCTACCAGATTTTTCTGTATTCTGCTTGAAGGAGAAATTTTCAACTTTCCTCATGTATTTTTCAGGAGGAGAAAAGCCCACTGATATCAGGATTTCATCTATAGAATCTCAGAACTGCTTGAAACCAAGAGGCTTTAAGCACTTGCTGGTAACTCGGCATGAAAAGAATGCTCATTCACTTTAGACCTTCCTTACACCTATGGTGTCTGTCCTGAAACTTGTTCTCTTTCCTAAGCAGACAAAGATTATGGTCAAGTTTAGTACCTTCAAATCCCCTGTTAGTATATAAAAATGTTATGCTAGTTTCTTATTCACTTGTAGAGAGAGAGTTCCTATCTGACATCTAGTTTTACATGGACCATTCCATCTTTCCATTGTGACAATCAATTCTTACCCTATTTTCTCTAGTTATAGCAGTCTTTCAGAATTTTATACTCTAGCACTAACAGCTTATAAATACAACTAGAGCAAATAATTTTTCTGCTTCTTATCCAGAAATGGTTTTCTCACAGAGATTATGATTATTGCGAAATGTCATAAAGCTTTACAATTTTATATATATATATTTTTTATTTATTTATTTATTTATTTATTTATTTATAGCTGTGTTGGGTCTTCGTTTCTGTGCGAGGGCTTTCACCAGTTGCGGCAAGTGAGGGCCACTCTTCATCGCGGTGCGCGGGGCCTCTCACTATCGCAGCCTCTCTTGTTGCAGAGCACAGGCTCCAGACACGCAGGCTCAGTAATTGTGGCTCACGGGCCTACTTGCTCCGCGGCATGTGGGGTCTTCCCAGACCAGGGCTCGAACCCGTGTCCCCTGCATTGGCAGGCAGATTCTCAACCACTGCGCCACCCGAAGGGAAGCCCACAATTTTATATATTTTGATTTAAATTGTGGTCAACTATACCTTCAGACTTTTTGTGTGT
This sequence comes from Mesoplodon mirus, assembly GCF_964341445.2. Lineage (NCBI taxonomy): Eukaryota > Metazoa > Chordata > Mammalia > Artiodactyla > Ziphiidae > Mesoplodon > Mesoplodon mirus. The sequence goes on from NC_138983.1 coordinate 34,127,695, forward strand.
TTATGTGTTTGTTTTTCTACTGTTTTTATTCCTAGACAGTTATTCCAAATACACACACACACACACACACACACACACACACATACACTTTTGCCTGCTAAGCATAATATCATGACTATGTTCCCACCAAAATTCATTCTCCATATATGGGACTACTTTTCTCATGTTTCAATCCTGTCTTGACTTTTTTCCCTACCTTTCAGAAAAATACTGTGTCCAATTTAGTATTATCATAAACTGATTATCATACTTTCAAAATCTTGTTGAAGTCTTTGAAATGAAGCCTGGCTTCTTCATAGATATACCAACTGAGAGCATTCTTGTATAAAAAATTTAAAGGCAAGTAATACAGTGCAGCAAGAGAAATAGAATGCAGGTTTTTTTCTATCTGAAGGCCAAGAGATATCTCAGGTGCAAGCTCCCCAAGAGCCCCTGTGTCTTTGCCTTGTGCCACCGAGATCTATGCAAGGAATCTTAGTTTTGGGAGAAGCTCAAGCCAAGTTTTTTGAACTTATGAGATCAGTTGCAAACCCATTTTCTCATTTGAGAAAATGAGAGAATAAATAAGACAGAGAGAGAGAGAGGGAGAGAGGGAGGAGTGGTTATGTTTGTGTAGAGTAAGCACAGGAGGGGTGCTCTAAGAGAAGAGGGTGGGTAGTGAGCTAAAATAAAACCTCAACGGGCCTGGTAAATAAGGTTAATGATAGAGATGAATGTTACTTAAATCAGGAGAGGGGTTTGGTATGGACCACTAATTTTCCAGGCTTCCCAAAGTCTTTCTAGCCACAGGAGAATGATTGATGTAACCTAAACAGAGTTCTCCATTAAAGCCCTTTTTCAGACTCAACTCTTCCTAGAGTGCATTCCTTCATCTCTCTCTACATTTCACACTCTTTCATGTGTCCATCCTATGCTGCCTCCGTCGTGAAGTCTTCCATTAAATTAACTGAGTAAATGCATTGCCTCCTTTCTCTGAATCTGTATAACTTTGCTTAGTTTTTTCCCCTTCTGATATAATATCTTGAGCTGTATATATTTGTAAATTATCTTCCCCTCTCACTAGACTAGCTTCTTGAGGGCAGGTCTTAGCCATTTTAGAATCCCCTGTAATATGATCATTCATAATTTATTAAATTAAACAACGCTGCTTAATTAGGCACGGGAAAATACTTTTTAAAAAGACAGATGTTGGGCTTCCCTGGTGGCGCAGTGGCTGAGAGTCCGCCTGCCAATGCAGGGGTCACGGGTTCATGCCCCTGTCCGGGAAGATCCCACATGCCGCGGAGCGGCTGGGCCCGTGAGCCATGGCCGCTGAGCCTGCGCGTCCGGAGCCTGTGCTCCGCAACGGGAGAGGCCACAACAGTGAGAGGCCCGCGTACCACAAAAGAAAAAAAAAAAAAAAAGACAGATGTTATGGTTTTTCATTAGGACTTACATATAACAGAACATTATTTCATCAAACTTTTAACCCTTTTTGGGGGGAGGTTGGAAATTTATATAAGATTTTTTTTTTTAACAATCATCTGATTCGTATTGTCAGTTTTTTTTGTTTTTGTTTTTGTTTTTTGCTGTACGTAGGCCTCTCACTGTTGTGGCCTCTCCCGTTGAGGAGCACAGGCTCCAGACGCGCAGGCTCAGAGGCCATGGCTCACAGGCCCAGCTGCTCCGCGGCATGTGGGATCTTCCCGGACCGGGGCACGAACCCGTGTCCCCTGCATTGGCAGGCAGACTCTCAACCACTGCACCACCAGGGAAACCCCGTATTGTCAGTTTTGCTGATGCTGCTGAAACTGTAATTTAGAACGTATTCTGTCAGTTGAAAGAGCACCATTCACCACTGAGTAAACGACTGAAACAGGAACTTGTAGATGGATTGAACGGAAGAACAAACTCAAAGAAAAGTAATCATATCTACTTTTAACCAGCATTTCTTTCTCAGGAAGATGAGGTTAGCCATATATACAAATGCATTTCTTTTTTTTTTTTTTTTTTCTTTTTGCGGTATGCGGGCCTCTCACTGTTGTGGCCTCTCCCGTTGCGGAGCACAGGCTCCGGATGCGCAGGCCCAGCGGCCATGGCTCACGGGCCCAGCCGCTCCGCGGCATATGGGATCCTCCCAGACCGGGGCACGAACCCGTATCCCCTGCATCGGCAGGCGGACTCTCAACCACTGCGCCACCAGGGAGGCCCACAAATGCATTTCTTTAATCTGAATGCTTTGGCTCAAAATAATTGAAAATAAGCATTCAACATAATTTGGGAACATGAAAAATATCGTTTTATTTTCTACTTAGATAGGGTAATTCTTTTAGATGATTATTCCTTGCTGATTAGCAGAGGTTCAAGTTCCCTTACCAACAGCAAAAAAAAAAATAATCACTCCCTACATGCACTAAAATTCATAATTGTTGATCTAGTCTACACACACACACACACACACACACACACCAATGTAAATACTGTATTTGTATCATCAAAGTTGAGAATTTATTGGTATAAAGGCACGTATAGTTCATGTGTAAGAGTACTATAGCAATAATAATTGAGGACTAAAAGTGCCAAGCCCTTTATAAGTTATATCTCATTTTTTTAAAATAACAATACAGAAATACATTTTCTTCTTCAATTTTGCAGATGAATAAAATCTGAGGCTAAGACTGCTGAGACACATTGCTTAAGGACACACGGTGAGAAAAAGGAAAGTTAGAATGTGAATTCATATCATTATGACTTCAGAATCAAAGTTCTTTACCAATATCTGCCGCAACCTTAGGCTCAACAGCATCATGGGGTGAATAGAGGTGCTGCTCTATCCAAGCCTCTATTCTCCTTTAAAGCCTCCAGCTCCCCTTCAATTTTCCTTTTCACCCTTTACTGTATCACAAAAACAGAGTTTTTTGAAAAGTCAAGAAATTACATTTTTAAAAGTCAAGATCCAATCAGATTGACATTCATTCTGTGATTATGTCCTTATTTAGTGCCTTTCTACTACTGAAGGTGGAATAAGCATAAAACCTGAAGAATCAGGGCCTGTGACTTTATGCAGAAATAAATTAAGTTTTTGCTTTTTTCTGATGAACAGATTTCAAGATTACATATTCCATGAGTTTGAAAGGATCTCAAAGAATCTAAAGTAGCTGGCAATCTCTCAGTTCTTCTGAACATATATCCCTGACAAGAGATGATCTAATAGAGATGGGGAACTTACTACTTATCAAAGCCTACAGTTTTTGCCCCTGGCTAGCAGAGGAATTCTAACTCTTATTTTATTTTTATTTTTATTTTTTTGCGGTACGCGGGCCTCCCACTGTTGTGGCCTCTCCTGTTGCGGAGCACAGGCTCCGGACGCGCAGGCTTAGCGGCCATGGCTTACGGGCCCAGCTGCTCTGCGGCATGTGGGATCTTCCCGGACCGGGGCACAAACCCGTGTCCCCTGCATCGGCAGGCAGACTCTCAACCACTGGCCACCAGGGAAGCACCTCTAACTCTTATTGAGTACAAATTCATTTACCTAAACTTCTGCCATGTGATCTTGATTTTACAATCTTGAAGCCAGAAAGAACAGTTTTCAACTTTATGCTACATGTAATCCTTCAAATATTTGAGACTAAGGCAACAATTTATTCCTCCTGTCATTTAATCTTTTTCAGGTTAGACATGCCTAGTTCCCACATTTATTTTTCAAAATGATACTTTCAAAATGCCCTCACTGTCCTGAATGGGTTCAGCTTTGGTTTTGTTCTTAAAACTCATCAGCCGGAGCTGAATGGAATACTAAAGATGGACCTTTGGCGGCCAAGGGAGTCCCTGTTTCTTTTCTGAGACACTGTTTTATCTATTAATTCCCAGTTGGATTATATCCATTTTTGTTTGTTTGTTTGTTTGTTTTGCAACTAAATTGCATTGAACTGTAACAGTTCACGTGCCAAAGGTGTTTTCAGTATATGCTACCTGCAGAGCCACATCTTCTACCTTGGCTATTATTGCTGATTTTCTGACAAGATGCAAGACAAGGGAATTACTAGTCTATTAACATCCCTTTGGGTTCTGAATCTAATAATCCCTGATTGAAAGCAATGAACAGCCATGGCTGAGGCTTATGGGTTTTGGTACAGAACCCCAGATATCCTCCCATTCATTAAATCAATAATAAGTGAGCAGTTAATTGGTAAAATATTTTAAAGAAACAAAGTCAAGATTTTTTTTTTTGGCTTGTAGTGAAAAAAATAGGTATCAAATTTTACTTTCCAAGGATTTACGAACAGGCTGAATTGAAACTGAGGAGAAAACTTTAAAAAGAAAACTTTAAAAATAAATCCTATTAATAAAAATTAAATTGGTATTTTAAAGTTATATGTACAATATAGAGTACAATGTTTCTTTAGAAAACAATTTCACCTTTTATCATTTCATCTTAAAAGTACACTTCGTGAAGTATTTTTTTTAATTATGAAACATAGTAAGGCATTTCAAAATAAGAAAAAAAAAAGTCGCCATTCCTAAACAAATCAGCCTATTCATTCTCTTGTTTTCTCTTAGTCTGGATCCAAATACGTAAGCAATATAAATGTATATTTTAAAATATTGTCTTTATTTCTACAAATATATTTTTCAGAGCATGCCTGACATCATGTCATGCACACAGTTTTAGAACACTGGAAAGTAAAGCAGCATAGGAGAAAATAAAGCTTTCCCCACCAAATGATTTCAGTATTCTGAAGTTACAATTCTCAATTTAGCTTTTCATGGTCTCCCTGTTGGCACTTTAGACTGGATACAGAAGCTAAAAGCTCAGCCATCAGCACCTGAGCATCACATTTACAAAGAAAAGGAAACATCAAACTTCCAGTCTTCTGTGCACTGCAGAACAAATGTGCCAGGAGGAAGAACAGGTGCCCGTGTGGCCTGCCCCAAACCTTTCTTCTTCAGAACTGTAGAGAGAAATACTTTCAAAGTCTTTTGAGTCCCAAGGGACCTAGAGGATACTCATGACTAGGGCAGTTTTACCCATCTTTTCTCACACAGAGAGAAGGTGCCATTAAAGGAAATGTCCTGCTTAAATAACTCAAACATGAGAATGGATTTTTAGCACTTAAAAGGTGAAGGTGGGTGATGGTACAGAAAATGGTGTGGGCATGGATATGATATAGCTCAGCTCACAACTGACATTTTCACTTGTTATGTCTCTGGGTATCTAACACAATGTACACCGAACGATAAATAAACCTTAAAAAAAGAGGGAGAGGGGGCTTCCCTGGTGGCGCAGTGGTTGGGAGTCCACCTGCCGATGCAGGGGACGTGGGTTCATGCCCCAGTCCGGGAGGATCCCGCATGCCGCGGAGCGGCTGGGCCCGTGGGCCATGGCCACTGGGCCTGCACATCCAGAGCCTGTGCTCCACAGCGGGAGAGGCCCGCGTACTGCAAAAAAATAAATAAATAAAGTTAAAAAAAAAAAAAAAAAGAGGGAGAGGGAAGACTACTCTACATTTAAACAAAGGATTTTTGAAACATGATTCCTGCTATAAATCATATCTGGGCTTATAGGGAGACTCTTCATAATATCCCACAGCTATAAGTGATCTAATTTGCCCAAATGTCTCAATCTAAACATTAGGTCCATATTTAATATTTTCTATGAGAAACTTGCTTCTTACAAGAACTTAAGAATTTAGAGGTTAACATCATACACTTAGACATAAAGGAAAGAAGACAAACTTCCAATCTTCTAATGATGATGAAACATATATATTTTCTGTTTTGTTTTTCATGAGGTTCATTCTAGTAATGGAGGTAATAAGAGTCTTTATTGAATGTGTACTGTGAATGAAGCACTTTCTACACATTTTATCATTTATTCTTAATTATAAGTATTAAAGGTATAAATATTCCCATTTTGAATTTAGGTTGTTTGAAACAGGTAAAATAATTTGGCCAAAATCAAATAGCTGATAAGCTTTAGAGCTGAAATTTGGATTCAGATACATCGATACTAACTCTCAAAACAATTTTGGCTCTGATATGTGAAAAATAAATACAAACGTGTGCGCATGCACACACACACACACACACACTACTTACATATTCAAACAGGGTTGGCAAACATTTTGTATAAAGTGAAAATTTCTCTGTCATAGCAACTCAGTGTTCCCATTGAAATGCGAAAGCAGCCATGAACAATATGTAAACATAAGAATATGGCTGCCTTCCAATAATACTTTATTTACAAAAAATTTGAAGGCCAGATTTGGTCTCTGAGTGGTAGTTTGCCTACGCTTGGCTTAAAATATCATAAAAAAGTAATTAAAATGTTAACATAATGTAACAAGGAATAATTGTGTGATAGAGAAGCAAGAGAAAAGCAGTAGTTTTAGAAGGACAGAATAACAAACTACCTAAACTCTTTGTATTATTTTACCTATGGATTATGCAGGTTTCAAGAGAGTGGCTGTAGTGCATTGAACTAAAAAGTAACAGGAACCCAACAGAGACAATATCCATAGTGAACTAAAATTAGAAGATGTCGGGGACATGTAACCAACATGAAGAAAAGAAATTTTAAAAGTTCTTGTGGTAAAAATGTAATTATTTAGAATCTAAAGAACCACATAATTTCAACAAATGATTCCTTCATATTATGGCAGGATCATAGGAGATATTGTCAAGTCACTGTTAATATTCTTTCTCTCCAGACCAAGGTGAAGTAAAAGGGACTTTATTTATACTCTATTCTGAAGCAACTGAAAACCAAAATATGAAACAATGTTTTTTTAGACATTGAATATCATGTAGTGCAGAGAATAATCCCTGAGAGAGCAGAAACTAATGAAATAAGTCATACAACTGTCCCATTTTATTGCCTGAAGCAAGTTCCAGGCTGCAACAGAGGTAGGGGAAACCTTGGTAGATCCTAGTGGTCTTGCTTAGTTGAGAAAGTCAGAACTGGGTGTCAAGGTCACTAGAGTTTGCTTTGCAGAATACCATAGAAGAGAAGGCTATACAGAGAGAGCTCCAGAGATCTGCAAAAAGGTCACCTTAGAGCCCTTAGCTGAGAAATGATCAGCAGGTAATGGTGAGGAAACCATCCCAGGCCAGTGAAACAACCAGCAAGAATTGTACAGTTGACTCTTGAACAACACAGGTTTGAATTGCATGGGTCCACTTGTATCAGACTTTTTTCAATAAATACGTGCTATAGTACCATAGGATCTACAGTTGATTGGATCCACAGAACCATGGATGGATATGAAGGGCTGACTGTAAAGTTATACACAGATTTTTGACTTTACAGAAAGTTGGCCCCCTTAGCTCCAAGGTTGTTCAAGGATCAACTGCATTGCCACTTAATCTGAAACAAAACCAGAATCATAAGTTATTATTTTTGCTACAAGCCAAAATGTAAAAAAAAAAAAAACCACCAAAACACCTCATGATTCACAAGGTATTAAGTACAGTACTCAAAAGGGTTTTGACTCAGTAGTTTGGCAAAATTAGTCCTAAACTCATGGCTGCTCTGGTCTCATGTAACAGATTTTAAAAACAAACCTCCAAAGGCTCAACGTTTTTCAAAATAATTTAACTGTGACTCAGAACAAGACTGAGGATGTTTATAGGGTTATGAAAATACCCAACACCAAGAAAACAAAATTCACAGCAGCTGTATGTAATGATCTGTATGTAAAGAAGCAGGCAATCCATAAGGAGGTGAAAATTTAATCAATGGAAACAGACCCAGAAATGACACAGATGATAGAACTAGTAAACAGAAAGATGAAAGCAATTATTATAACAATACAACTATAACCTGAACTACATATAGTCCAAGAAGTTAGAGGAAAGATTGAACATGTTGAACAAAGAATATAAAAATATAAAAAATGATCTAAATCATACTTCTAGAGATAGAAAAAATACTGTCTGAAATAGCAAATACAATAGATGATATTAAAAGCAGATCAGCCACTGTAGAAGAAAATATTAGTGAACTTGAATACATAGCAATAGAAACTATTTAGAATGAAATACAGAGCAAAATAAGACTAGGAAAAAACCATAAACACAGCATTTTACATAACAGTTTACAGTATTTTACATAACATTATGTTTATTATTTCTGGAAAGCAAATCAATTTGAGGTAGTTCCTTCCAAAAATATCTAAAGAGCAAAAGGTAAATATAGGCAAGAGAGTAATATAAATATTTTGTAATCAGCTTTCATATTGACTTGGAATTTTCATTGTTTGTTTTTAAGGTTAAATTTATTCCAAATTACTTTGTCAGGATGTTTATAATATTTCAGAAAGAAAAATAGGGCATTTCTTTCATGTTCAGTTATTGAACTACTGAATTTTGCCAATAGAAATATTTTCAAATTTGAAATATTTTCAAATTCAGTTGTTTTCAGCACTTAATTGTGATAATCTTTATGCCCTCAATAAATGCTGAGATGTTATGAGTAACATCTGGTTATTTTTAGCAGAACAATAAATAATATCCCCCAGTTAGTTATTGAAAATTTCTGGAGCAATCTATGTAAAATGTTCTGAATATGAAATTGGCCCACAGAGCCAGTGGGAAAGATTTGCTTTTTTCCCCAAAAATGTTAATTCTAAAAAATAAATTCAAATATGGAATCATTGCTTCTTTCAAAAACAAAGATAAAAGTTTCTCTTTTCTTCTTAAACCATTGAGAGGTATTGGACCTACAGTTAAGATAATAAGTAAACATTTAATAAGTTTCCTTTTTTTAGGAAGCTATATTCTTTGCAAATATAATGTGGAAAAAGTGATCCATAGTAGAAATGTCAATGTTATTGCTTCTAATAGACAGCTATATCTGAAAGTGAAAAACTTTTAAGTGTGGGCCAGGATAGAAATTATTTTTGCAAGAATAAATTATATTCATATTTAATCCATAGATACCCACAAAAATTAATAAAGATTGAAAAAGTAAAAGGAGTATTCAAGATGGCAGCATAGGAAAATCTCAAATTCACCTACCATGGACACAACAAATTTACAACTACATATGGAATAATTCCCTTTGAAAGTAACCTCTGAACTGAGTGAGCAGAGTCTCCACAACAAAGGGTAAAAAGACAGCATTGAGATGTATAGGAGAAACAGGGATATAGTCATGCTAAATAAAAAAAACTACACACCAGCCTCAGCAATCCACACGTGGGAAAGATCACAAAGGTAGAGTTATTTCTCCTGAGGAGTGAGAGATTTGAGCTCCACATAAGGCACCCCAACCCTTAAATCTGGCACAGGAGAGATGAGCCTCTATAATAGCTGGTATTGAAAACCAACAGGGAATAAGTCCAGGAAAACTACAGAACTACAGGGAATGGAAAATCCACTCAAAGTGCATGAGTAAGCATGCACTCACTTGACCTGAAAACCTGTGCAGAAACAATGGATTGAAAAGCACATGGACCATAGGTAAAGGAGATCTACTTACTAATCTTGAAGCATCTGACAAAGAGGCAGGAACCAGTTGGGATGCTCCCTGGAGACTGAGATGGTGTCAGGAGCCATTTTTAAATCTCTAACTTGCTACTACCTGTGCTGGTGGTCACTATTTTGGAACTTTCCATCTAACCTGTTACTGCCAGTGGACACACTCCAGTGAGAGCTTTGCTCCCTCCCAGGTCTTAGCCAGGCTTCACAGTTGGCCAGGTGATAACCCTTGCCACTAGTGCCTGGCAGCCATTGAAGCCAGGCCCGCAGCCTTTCCAGGGGTCAGCCCCACCCCCCAGCACACAGCAGCAGCCCTGACACAACAGGAGAACATATACAGCCCACATAAGGGCCAGCCCTTGAACTCCTGGCTCTGGTGGCCAAGTGGGTTTGCACTTCTGAGCCCCATAAGACATCTCCTATATAAGGCCACTCCATCAAGACTGGGAGAGGTAGCTGACTTATAAAAGAGGTAGCTTACAGAAACAAATATAGAGAATTAGGCAAAATGAGGAGACAGAGGAATATGTTTGAATCAAAAGAATAAGATAAAACCTGAGAAAAAAAATAAATGAAATGTAGATAAGCAATCTTTTTCATAAAGAGTTCAAAGGTTTATAAACATACTTACCAAACTCAGGAGAAGAAGGGACAAACACAGTGAGAACTTCAACAACAAGATAGAAGATATTTTAAAAATACTGAACAGAAGTTATAACTGAACTGAAAAATACACTACAGAGGTTCAACAATAGATTGGATGAGGTAGAAGAACAAGTCAGTGAGCTGGAAGACAAAGAAATGGAACTCACCCAGACAGACCAACAAAATAAAATATAAAGAAATAAAAATTATTTTTTTAAATGAAGATATCTTAAGGGACCCTTTCGACAACATCAAGTGGAATAACATTCACATTATAGGGGTTCCCGAAGAGAGGGATAAAAAGCCAGAAAATTATTTGAAAAAATAGTGGCTAAAAATTTCCCTAATGTGGGGGAGGAAACAGGTATCCAGAACCAGGAAGGCCAGAGAGTTCTGAATAAGATGAACACAAAAGGACACATACCAGGACACATTACAATTAAAGTGGTAAAAGTTAAAGATAAATAAGAATGCTAAGTGCAGCAAGAGACAAACAATGTGTTACATACAAAGGAAACACCATAAAGCTATCAGCAGATTTTTCAGCAGAAATCTTAAAGGCCAGAATAGAGTGGCATAACATATTCAAAGTGCCAAAAGAAAAATACTTCCAACCAAGAATTCTCTACCCAGTAAGGTTATCATTCAGAATTGAAGGAATATTAAGAATTTCCCAGATAATCAAAAGATTAAAAAGTTCACCAACATTAAACTGGCTCTACAAGAAATGTTAATGGGACTTCTTTAAGCTGAAAAGAAATGCCACTAATTAGTAGTAGGAAAACATGCAAAAATAAAAGTCTCACTGGAAAAGGTAAATATATAATAGGTTTAGATCAATCACTTATAAAGCAGGCATGAGGTAAAGAGACAAAAGCAGTAAAATTAGCTTAAAATTCCAACAATTATTTAAGGGATGCATAAACAGATGTAAAATGTGTTATGAAAATTATAAAACATAGAGGAGTAAAAAGTTTTTTAAAATCTCCACATATTTGGAAATTAAAAATCAAATCCAAAATTTGTTTTATTTACAAAATATCCAAATTTCTATCAAGATTGACAAGATTGATTTTAAAAATCAGTGAAGATACAAATAAGTATTATTGTACTTTGATCAACAATTGTGTATTATCTAGAAAAATCAAGAGGTGCATCTACTTTTTGCTCTTTTTTGTGTGTGTACCTGCGTATTGATCTCATTTGTACCTGGTTGGGCGTCTTCCCAAGGGCAGTTATCCCAGAATGGGTGTCAAACCTCCATCATAAAGGCTACTGTCACTGTGACAGTGGATGTCTGCAAACTCAACCTACTGTGTTCTTTCCTTCTAAGAGGGCTCAAAGGCCACTGGTTTGGGCCCTGGTATAGGAGAGGGAGGATGACAAGGAGGTACGACAAGTAAGCCTAGTCTTACTATTATGGAGTGAATTGTTTCCCATCAAAATTCACATATTCAAGTCCTAATCCTTAGTACCTCAGAATGTGACCTTATTTGGTCTGGGAGTTCAGTGGAGAAAATGTGCAATTTTTTTTTTAGGTTTGTACTCCAGAAAATATCTTGAATATGTGCACAATGGAGCATGGAGAACATCTTTGTTGAAGCACTGCTGATAATAGAGAAAAAGCAAGAAATGTTTAACTATTCGTTCTTAAAGGAATTAATAACTATTTTCATAAAATCGGTTTAAGTATATGAATGCAGATAAGAATATATTTCATGAGTGTAATGTACAGAGAAAATGCAAATTGAAAATCATATAACAGGATGATAAATGATGTGATAAAAATATAAGATAGCATGAAAAAATTAAACACACAGACCATAATATATTCCATCCATCATAAAAATAAGATATATTTTTCACATTGGCATCTCTGAATTCTGAGATTTTAAGTCATATTTAATTTCAGAGTGTTTTTATTTTAGGTAGTACACGACATGATGGTATATCTTATATTTGGTGTGTTATATTTGATAAAATAATATATTTATGCATATATACGTGTAGATTAATAGTGGGAAAACATACATGTCTATGATAAACATATATTTCAGGATACTAGTTCCCTCTAAGGAAAAGAATATATATTTAGAAATAATAATAGCAAACAGAATAGAAATTCAGTATCTCATTCTTTGTTATATAATTTCTATATTTTCTCTGTGCTTGACAAATCTCAAAATGTTTTAAAATGAAGGAGTTAGAGGTAGAAACCTAGGACTAACAAAAAATCAAGAAGGCATATTTCTCATCATGAAAGTTAAAGTACTGAATAGTAAATTAAATAATTATTATTAGCAAAGAGATAGCATACCAGTTTGTCAGAGGAATGAATAAAACATAAAGATTCAGACTAAAGCCAAATGACTAATTGTTGTTATTTACCTTCTTCCCATACCAATCATGAAGTCATATGTCATCATTATAGAATAAACCTCTGTGATAAAAGAACAAGTTTGAAATTTGTTTTGATTGAAGATTGAAGATAATCATGGATATTGTGTATCATTTCCAAGGTTTATGTGTGTGTGTATATACATAAATATTGTGAAATCTTGCTAAACAATTGACATTTTTACTTTTTTTTTGCGGTACGCGGGCCTCTCACTGCTGTGGCCTCACAGCAGGCTCCGGACGCGCAGGCTCAGCGGCCATGGCTCACGGGCCCAGCCGCTCCGCGGCATGTGGAATCTTCCCGGACCGGGGCACGAACCCGTGTCCCCTGCATGGGCAGGCGGACTCTCAACCACTGCGCCACCAGGGAAGCCCGACATTTTTACTTTTAATTCACAACTTCAAGATGTGGAGAATTTCCAAATAAGACTCTTTTCTTATCAGTCTCATGGTCCTAAAGGAAATTAAATAACTAAAAATAATTGAGTGCTTATCTTTCGTATATTTTGATACCTCTAGCAAGGATTAGAATATGGAGCACTTGCACCCAGATAAGTGTGGGTTAGTGCAGGCTGTTGTTTCTAAAACAGAAATATCAAATGGAGGTGGAAACTGTTTGGCTGCATACTTTTGGTAATGGAGAGAATGCAAGTTGGACGAATTAAGTATAAATTGTTGATGACATATATACACTGGTGGTTCTTGCCATCTGAGTGGCAAATTAAATGTGTAGGCAAAAAGGTTCAAAAAGACCAGTGCAGATTCCGTGGACAAGTTCTTTGTCTTGAATATATTTTTGCTTTTTCAGTTTTTGCCTCTGTACATTTAGACTGGAGATGAGGGCCTTATCTATAAATGTATATAATAATAGCAATACCTATCTCACAGGTTGTTGTTAAAATTAAATGTGAAGTATGTAGGACAGTGTGGAGTATAACATGTACTGAACAAATATTAGTTACACTTAGCGAAGGAATGAAAGGTCATTAAACCCTTTAAAGCACCTTTTTCCCCAGATGTTTCCACCAAATTACCTATTTCCTGAAATTTTCTTATTACTCTTTCTTCTTCTTTTATGGTAATGACATTTGAAAATTAAAATAATCTGGAGACAGAGTATTTAAAGAAGTAATTAAGTTAAAATAGGATCCTTAGGGTGGCTTATAATCCAATATGTCTAGTGTCCTGAAAAAAAGAGGAAATTAGGACACAAAGGGAATGTCACGTGAAGGCAGAGGGAGAAGAGAGCAATCTACAAGCCAAGAAGAGAGGACTCAGAACAAAAACCTTATGAACAATTTGATCTCAGACTTCTATTTTCTAGAATTGTAAGAATTTAAATTTCTGTTGTTTAGGCCACCCAGTCTGTGGAATTTTTATGGCAGTCAGAAAATTAATATACTAGAAAACTTTAAAAACTACTACTGAATGGGATGCAGTTATAAGGCCATTTTTAAACATTTTTATTGGAGTGTAGTTGACTTACAATGTTGTGTTGGTTTCAGGTGTACAGCAAGATGTATCAGTTATACATATATCCACTCTTTTATAGAGATTCTTTTCCCATATACACCATTACAGAGTATTGTGTAGGGTTCCCTGTGCTATACAGTAGGTCCTTATTGTTTATCTATTTTATATACAGCAGTGGCTAAAAAGAATGAGTAAAGTAAAAGATTTACAAAGGCTAACCTGTTTCATTGTTTGACATATACAAAGAACAATTTGTAAGGCAGCCATTCTCTCCTGCTCATTCAGCACCTTTCAAAAGTGGAAGCTCTGATTGAGCAGGGACAAGATGGCAGAGTAGGAAGACCCTGGGCTTGTCTCCTCCCACAGACACACCAAAACTACAACTACATATGGAACAACTATCTCTGAGAATGACCTGAAGACTAGCGAAAAGATTTTACACAGCTAAGGATAGAAAGAAGAAGCCACGCTGAGATGAGTAGGAGGGGCTGAGATATGGTCTGGCCAGGACCCACACCCCTAGTGTGGTGACCCAAACAGGAGAGGGAGCTCTGTCTCCAAATACAGTCACATCTGAGGTACTGGGGTCAGGTCTTCAACATATAAATTTGTTGGGAAGGCACAATTCTACCAATAACACCTTGCTAAGAAAATCATATTTTTTTGTTTTGCATGTGCTTTTAGTTTGCTAAGGCTTGTTCCCAGCGAATAAAATTAGAACTGCCGAATATCAATTGTATTTGCCTACAGTTACTTGGTTAGATTATTCCAAAATGGGATAAAAGAGCCACAGCACTGTCAGAACTTGGCTTGAAGGCTTGTCTTTGCAGCACATTTCCATTTCCTAAACTAGGATAAGAGCACAATCATTTTTTAAATCATTGTGGTATTTAACACTGACATTTCTTTTCCAGAAGATTATTAATTTACTTAAAAGGGTTTTTATACAGGAAAAAAAAAAACAGTAGTTCCTCACAAATACACTGTATAATGTGATATAATCTATGGCAGAAGTCATGCCTTCCTTTTAATTTCTATTCCAGCTACCCTAACCTAGACACTATTTATAACCCTCCTGATCAATGATAGTCTTTTAGCTTACTGCAGTCAATCTGTCAAGAAGAGAGACAGCATTCCTGTCTTTAGTGCCTTGCAGTGCAAATACTGTAAGGTCAGGGTTGTAGCGGCAGAGGATTGAAGACATATTTAGGAGGTAAAATCAATAAGACTTGTTGACTGAATAGATGGAGTTGGGCACAGAATAGGAAAAGTGTCAAGGATAACTCCAGGTTTAAATGTGAAGACATTTATTGGATCATTTTCCTTTCTCTGAGTGGAAGCCCTTTTCCCCTAAATGAACTGGAAGTTACTTTTGCACAAAGACTATAGCATAGATTTATTTAATCCCCTAAAGCTCTCTGCTTATAATAGGCACTCAATTCATGTTGGATTAATGAGCAATGCATACAGTTCAGGGACTGCAGTAGTTAAAATAATGGTGCTCCAAAGAAGTCAAGGTTCTAATCCCCAGAACCTATGAATATGTTACCTTACATGCAGAAGAGACTTTGCAGCTAAGGATCATGAGATGGGAAAATTATCCTGGATGATTATCACAAGGGTCCTAAAAAGTGGAGAAGGATGTAGAAGAGACAGAGGGTGATATGATTACAGAAGAATTTAGAGTGATGTGCTTTGAGAACTCAACTCCATAGTTGTTGGCTTTCAAGATGGAGGAAGAGGGCCATGAACAAGGAATGTAAGCAGCCTCGAGAACTTGGAAAGGGCAAGGAAACAGATTTTCCCCTCAAGCCTTCAGAAAGGAATGCTTCCATGCCAGCATTAGTGAGACACATTTCAGACTTATGAACTACAGAACTATAAGACAATAATAAATTTGTGGTGTTTTAAGCCATCAAGTTTGCAGTAATTTAGCCATAGAAAGCTAATGCAGGGAATAATGAAGTCTTCCAGTGATCCAAGCATTCTCCCTGCAATTAGCCAATCGTTTCAATCTATTGACTAATACCAAAGCTTAAGTACTCACCTTTATGGCTTATCGAATTATTATACTAAATCTCGAAGGAATCATGCATCTTAATTTTAGTCTATTTTAATTCCCAGAGTTTTTAACGAGCGAAATTTACTAATGTATATTTTACTTTTATTTTTCTTTCTTATAGTGGCACAATGGAAAAAAAAATAAAAATGTGTGTAATTGATGGACAAAACAAGAAAAGCCAAGAAAACTAGTTTATGTGCTTGAAAAATGTAAGTTGCATTCTGAATTACCTGAGTAATATTCCATGATACATATTGTGAATAAATAGTTTGTCAGTGTCATAATTCTTTTATAGATAAGTACTTATATTTTATATGCATTTATTTATTCATATATATATATTAAAAATTATTTGACTCCTTGAAATTTGAAGATTTAAAAAAATCAAATAAAAAACTATTTTTTAATATGTTGATTATAAACATCCAAAAAGACTTATTACAAATCTGTGTTCCAAAGACTGGAAATACAGATGTATGGATTACTTATTATTTTGGAATTCGTAACAAATCATTTAAAACAATTTTTTGTTGAGCAAAGGAATAAAAATGGGTCCCAGTTTTATTTAAGAGATTGAATGTTAGGTTGAGCTAATTCCAATGGTATTTTTAGTCATCAGTTATAGAGATACGCAGGACCTTACCTAGTGAAGAAATTGAAATCTAATTACAACCTGGTTCCTTGCCTCTATGTGACGCAGCCCTCTGGGTAGTAAAGACCGGTTATTCCAACAATGAGTGAGTCACAATGGTCACTCTGTTTTCAGCGATTGTACATCAGTGAAAAACATTTGATTCTTGTTCTGTACTAACAGATTTGGTAGGTAAGTTGAATCCTATAATCTATTAACAAGTGATCTTTATTACAAATGTTAAAATGGGATTGTGGTAGTTTGGCAAGATGTTATCATTAGGGGGAACCACATAAAGGGTGCATAGTATTTCTGACTTATTTCTCAAACTGCATGTGAAGATATAATTATCTCAACATTTTTTTAAAAGTTTAACTTAACAAAAAAAGGGATTGGAGAAGCAGAGGCTCTATGTGATCTTATTTAGGTATGACATTTCAAACTAACTAAATTTGACCTTTGATCCTCCTATTTCACAAGTTGCATGCTTGTGGAATGAAAAACAGCTGGAATCCAGAGAAAGCCTACATGCAAACCCCACAAGGGTAACCTCTAGTAAATGGAGTAAAACCTTTGGGAAATGCATGGTTTTACTCAGCAAGTTATAGCACAGATGGCAGAATGAAAAGTTACTATATTTACAGAAGGGCATCTGTTAAATTACATTTAACTGGATCTGTATAGTAAAAGTTTTCTTTCCTCACAACCTGTACCAAATTATTGCCAATTCTCTTCACTCCATTTAGCGTCTCTGTGTACTTGGCACATTTCTGAGTTTTCATCATGAAGAGCCTTAATTGTAAAATATATAGAAATGATTTTCACAGATTCATTAAACTGAGGTAGAAAAAGTATTGAGCCAGGGCTGAGAGTGGTCACTGTCCCCAAGGTGCTGTTGACTGTGCAATAATCCAGGCAGAGATTGGGATACATGGCGTGTTAGGAGATGTACACCTGCCTGTGTGTAGTATGCCTTCCTCCCCATATTTTATTGTCACTGAAAGTAGAAATTTAGAGTCAGCAGAATTTTGAGTGGCTGAATTCCTAACGATTTGAGGCATATAGATCTGATGTTTTTGAGCAATGATTCTAGATTATCAGAGTTAAAGAGAATAGAGCCTGGCCTACTATAGTTTCTCATACTTTTTACTGTATGCATGAAAAAAAAAACAGCTGCAACTTTAACTCAAATCAAGAACTTTTTTTCTCAAAGTAATGAAATCTCAATCTCTGGCTATCCAAGAAGGGATAAATTTGAATTAGAAAAAAATGATACCTCTGTGTTAATACTAGCAATGCAGAATTCCATAGCCAAGCAAAGTCCTGGAATTTACCTTATTTGCTGTAAATACTTAACTAGAGTAAAGTTGATATGTTTTTATGGGTTTGGTATTTTTTTTTTGTATTCTTAAAATAAATAAATGAAAAGAAAATCTAATTCAATGGTTTGACTTGCTACTTAAAGACTATGTACATCAAAACTACCTGGTAAGCATTTTAACAGTTCATTTTCCACAGTGATTATCCTCTAAATTTTTGTATTTATTAGATTTGGGTTGGACCAAATTATCTGTATTTTAAAATTCTCAACAGATAATTCCAATATGCTGCTAGGTTTGAGGATCACTGCTTTAGTTCTACCTTCAGATGTATTCGTTACTTCAATGGCTTCGAATGTCCTTCGATCAGATCATGTGAACTGATCTTGTGACAAAGGTCTACAAAGTACAGTGTTTGGTTTTGGTCCTGTTATGAAGTCATCAAATCAGAAAGTTGCTACTACTACCCCACACCAGGAAATTACCAAGAGTGGTCACAGTATGTTACTGCATTGAAGTAGGTAACTCACAGAGGAATAGCCAGATCTCTGACCAAAAGGCCATGCATCTGCCTGCTGCAGCCAGAAGAGCTTTCCTACAGCATTGAAAATCTTAGATGAGTTCCTTTCACTGGTGGCATCTAATCAGAATTCTTCTGACAAGAGATTCTGGGAAATGAAGTTTCCTATTTTGCCAGAACAAAAATTGCACCAGGCAAAAAGGGCTTTATTCAAGGCAATTTCAAAAGAGGAAAGAGACTAGAGCTCAGTCTGAATTCAGCTCCATTGAAACCAGGGACGGGAGAACTCTTATACAGAGAGGTGAGGAGAACACAGGCCATGTGTGTTTCCTAACTGGCTTCACTCAAAGGAAAAGTAAGCATATTATCTTTGACAAAAGATAGTTTTACAACTGGAGCAAGACACCCACTGAAAGTTAGGCTCCTACCCTCTCACAGGGACTGGGAGATAGTGGGAGTATCTTCCTTGATGACCACATTTCAAAGGGATGCCTCCCAGGTCCTTGAGAAAGACATCCCTTGCCCGAAAAACTGGAGAGACTTTCAAAAGATTTAAATCTCAAATGGACAAAGAAATGGCTTATAATGACAAGCTTTTCTAAAGTAAATGCTCTAAGAAAATGGAGGTCAGTGTCCTAGAGTTACAAAAAGGCGTGTCCAAAGCTTAGTCAAGTTGAGAGAAATGTTAAAATCTTCTTGGACAAATAAATAAATAAATAAAATACATAAAAGGATAAGCATTGTGCTGATTTCCAACTGCTTATCTCTCTCCCTTCCTTAGCATCAAGGACAAGGATTCTAAAATCTTTCGTGATAAATTTCTCCCTCAAGGACTCATTAAAACACTCAGCCTCTCACATACACACACACACAACTATTTGTCATGTACTTACTATACAAAACACATTTTATAGTGTATGGTGGAATAGATATACTCAAGGTACAGTCACTATTAACCTTTTTTTGAATACTATTATAAGCAATTACTGATGATTATATTCCACTTTAAAGAGAGAAATGTTTTAAGAACATGTAATTAAAATGTTTAATTTCAAAGGTGGCACAAGGCCTAGGTTTGAATTCCAACTGCATTACTTACTAACTTGTGTTAAGACACTTAACACTTTTTTTTTTGCCACATATATAATTTTAAAGAAAATCATAAGCACAAAAGAAACTCTGAGGTGTGCAGAGGTCTGTTGCAATGGGAGCTTAACGCATCATCTAATATGAATAGATCAACCATAATCTTTCTTAATGATTTCAGAAATCCTTTTTTTGTTTGTTTTGTTTTGTTAACATCTTTATTGGAGTATAATTGCTTTACAATGGTGTATTACTTTCTGCTTTATAACAAAGTCAATCAGTTATACGTATACATATATCCCCATATCTCTTCCCTCTTGCGTCTCCCTCCCTCCCACCCTCCCTATCCCACCCCTCTAGGTGGTCACAAAGCACCCAGCTGATCTCCCTGTGCTATGCGGCTGCTTCCCACTAGCTATCTATTTTACATTTGGTCCATATATGTCCATGCCTTTCTCTCACTTTGTCCCAGCTTACCCTTCCCCCTCCCCGTATCCTCAAGTCCGTTCTCTACTAGGTCTGCCTCTTTATTCCCCTCTTGCCCCTAGGTTCTTCATAACCTTTTTTTTTTTTTAGATTCCATATATATGTGTTAGCATACGGTATTTGTTTTTCTCTTTCAGACTTACTTCACTCTGTATGACAGACTCTCGGTCCATCCACCTCATTACAAATAGCTCAATTTCGTTTCTTTTTATGGCTGAGTAATATTCCATTGTATATATGTGCCACATCTTCTTTATCCATTCATCGGATGATGGACAGTTGGGTTGTTTCCATCTCTGGGCTATTGTAAATAGAGCTGCAATGAACATTTTGGTACATGACTCTTTTTGAATTATGGTTTTCTCAGGGTATATGCCCAGTAGTGGGATTGCTGGATCATAGGGTAATTCTATTTGTAGTTTTTTAAGGAACCTCCATACTGTTCTCCATAGTGGCTGTATCAATTTACATTCCCACCAACAGTGCAAGAGTGTTCCCTTTTCTCCACACCCTCTCCAGCATTTATTGTTTCTAGATTTTTTGATGATGGCCATTCTGACTGGTGTGAGATGATATCTCATTGTAGATTTGATTTGCATTTCTCTAATGATTAGTGATGTTGAGCATTCTTTCATGTGTTTGTTGGCAATCTGTATATCTTCTTTGGAGAAATGTCTATTTAGGTCTTCTGCCCATTTTTGGATTGGGTTGTTTGTTTTTTTTTGATATTGAGCTGCATGAGCTGCTTGTAAATTTTAGAGATTAATCCTTTGTCAGTTGCTTCATTTGCAAATATTTTCTCCCATTCTGAGGGTTATCTTTTCGTCTTGTTTATGGTTTCCTTTTGCTGTGAAAAAGCTTTGAAGTTTCATTAGGTCCTATTTGTTTATTTTTGTTTTTCTTCCCATTTCTCTAGGAGGTGGGTCAAAAAGGCTCTTGCTGTGATTTATGTCATAGAGTGTTCTGCCTATGTTTTCCTCTAAGAGTTTGATAGTGTCTGGCCTTACATTTAGGTCTTTAATCCATTTTGAGCTTATTTTTGTGTATGGTGTTAGGGAGTGTTCTAATTTCATTCTTTTACATGTAGCTGTCCAGTTTTCCCAGCACCACTTATTGAAGAGGCTGTCTTTTCTCTACTGTATATTCTTGCCTCCTTTATCAAAGATAAGTTGACCATATGTGTGTGGGTTTATCTCTGGGCTTTCTATCCTGTTCCATTGATCTATATTTCTGTTTTTGTGCTGGTACTATACTGTCTTGATTACTGTAGCTTTGTAGTATAGTGTGAAGTCAGGGAGCCTGATTCCTCCAGCTCCATTTTTCTTTCTCAAGATTGCTTTGGCTATTCGGGGTCTTTTGTGTTTCCATACAAATTGTGAAATTTTTTGTTCTAGTTCTGTGAAGACACTTAACATTTTTGAGTCCAGTTTTTTTCATACATGTTGTCAATCAGATTAAATTAGAATATATGGAAAAGTGTCTGGTACACAATTGGTCCCAGCTAAAAACTAGTTATTATTCTTTTTTTATGGAAAATACCAATTATAATTGGTTTTGAAGGGTGAATATAATTTTAAACTGAGCTATGTTGGGCTTTCTATTTAAGTTTAAATAGTAGACAATTTAGATTCTACTTTCTTCAGCTGAGGTTTAATAAACTAAAAAAGAATCTGTTCAAAGTTTGGTAACTTTGGTTGCATTCTCCTTTTTATTGATTTCTATCACTCTTTGCAGATTGGAATTTTAATTTTGAAGGCACCATATGTTTGAAAGTTAAATTTGTTAAGTGTGGAATATTAATGGATTATTATTCTCTACAAGAGAAATAAAAAATCTAGATATTGAGCATCTTTTCATTGGGATAACAAATGCTGATCATTTTAAATAAAAATACTTAAATTGAACCTAGTCTAGCTCTTACTTTGGGTTAAATCCATAATAATTCTGTCATGGGAAAGCTGTCATTTACCCCAAATATGTACTTCCTTTAATTATAAATAATAAATGCAGAGTGGAAATAATAAATAAATCCCTTTCAAACAATATTAACCTTGATAAGTTGTCTTGTTTTAAATTTATTTGCAATACAGATACAGGAGTTTTGCAAAGGATGGATTGAATATTGACTCTGGTAGAGTAGGAGAGAAAACTGTTAGATACAATTTTAAGTATTAAACAAATATTAAAAGAAGTTTAGTGTATAAGCAGGACCAGCCAAACAGTTATAAGACATGATGAAAAGAACATTATTTTGGGAATTAGACACAGGATTACAGAGCAACTGTATAACCATTAATAATAATAGTACTGATAAAAGCAGCCCTTGCTAGCATGTGTTGAGTATTTGCAATGTTCCCAGAATTGAGTATTGCTCTATCGTTTTATATGTATTACTTCAAATTTAATTTCAGCTATGTGATCTCAAGCAATTTTCAACTTTCTTGGTGTTGAGTTTCTCACCTGAAAAATGGGGCATTGATTGGACTGGATGGCTCTTTCCAAGATATCAAGTGCTCAAGTGCTTATTCTTTCTGCTGAATTTCTCATGACTGTCTAGGCAAATATATCCCTAATTCTTCCAATTCCCTATTTATATATATGTGTATATATATATATATATATATATATATATATATTTCATAATCCAGCTTAACATATCTTAATTATATCAGCTAGCATAATTTATTATAATTTATGACGTTACTCGACAGGAATCTAGTCACAAGCACAAGCCCATCACACAGCAAATATTCTTTATTTGCATTTTGGTTGCTTTTGGGCTTCTTCTAGCTATCCTTTCAGGCTTTCCTCTGAACTTCTTTTGACCTATAATAATAGGTTTTTCTCCTCTTCTTTCAAGGTTCAACACATTTGCACTGGAAATAAGAGTTATCTTTCTATAAAGTTTAATTCTAAACCTGGTTGCTGAAGCAGGAATGCTGCTGTAACCTCACTTGATTCTTATTATCCCTGGAATGGAAATGTAGAATGCAAATCAAAATAAGGTAGGTGACTTATTAGATTGGTACCATTTTACAGATGAGAAGATTGAGGCCTATTTGTGTAATGGTACATGATGTGTGTAGCTAGAACACAGAGCATTGGTAATGAGTTGAGGGCTTTTTGGCTGGAAGGGTAGATCTGAGCCAGAATATGGGGATCCTACAATGTCTTGCTAGAAGTTTACACAGAAACACTTACAGTATGTTAGATATTTCAGGAGATCTCAGGCTTAAAAGAAGCCAAGTGGGGAAGTGCTAGATTTGAGGGAAAAAGATATGGACTAGGAGCCTGTTCTTCCTAGATTCTATACCTCCGTCTCCAATACTGTCTTCGTTTTGCTACTGTTGTAGTTTAGTGCTGCTCCGAGGCTACAATTCCTGCCCCATCCCTGAATTTATCCCTTTTTATTTCAGTCTATTTCTGTTCTGTTGAAACTCTTTTCCTGGCTAGTTTTGTCAAAATCAAGAGACTAAATTTCTCAAAGGTAATATTTTGCCATAAGAGGAGCAGATGACTGCCATCCTGGTAGAGTAATATTAGGACAGTCAACATTGGGTGGGGCATATACTATAGTGGCTTTCAAGTGTGTTCTGTGTCCCTACTTTAAAGTACTATTCAGGAAAAGCAAGCTTTAAAATTGTTAATTAGAGATTGCAGAATTTGAGACTTTAAATCTTGACTGATTATATGTTGGCTATACAGCAATAATAGAAGATATATTTAGAATTATATGTTTAAATAACATAACTATATCTCAATACATGTGATTAAGATACATGGATTAGAAAATTGAAAAAGTAATTTTCATTTCTGTTTTTCTTGAACACTTTTTTCCTCTGTAATGATTATTGGCAACATCTAAAATCTGAAGAGGATTCATACATCAATCATATAAAAAAAGGATTGAAGGGACATACAATTTTTTATACTAAGGGAGAGAAAAAGATGTGATAATCCTTTTTAGGAATGTCAAAAATAGGGACTGGAAAACATTTATTTTTCATCTCGGGAAGTTTCTAAACATAAAAGACTGAGAAACCATCTTAGGACAACATACTTGGGGTAGGCAGAATTCTAAGATTACCTCCAATGACTAATGCCTTTGTATAATCCCCTCCCCTTGAGTGTGGTCAGAACCTATGACTTCCTTCAAGCCAGTAGAATATGGCAAAGATGATGGGATAGTCATCCCGTGATCTTAGGTGACTGGAAGGAAAGGTCCTCCTGCTGGCCTTGAAGAGGCAAAATAATATTAGTTCTTAGAACTGTGTCAAGCATTCTGTAAGGGTTATTTGTGTTTGTTAAATAAAGACCGAGTAGATTACTCAAAATATATTTCAAAAGCTTTAGGTTTCCTTTTCCATTTTTAGTTCTTCTCTACTCATAAATTAGTTTCTTCAATCACAAAGAAGTATGAAGTAAGATAGAGTATTTAGGTATTCTTCCCTTCAAGGTTTCTGCTTTTTGTACTATGTTCACAGCTGTTTTTGTTCAGGCTATTATGGGGTATGACACATGGGAATGGATAATGCACCGTGTCTTCATTTTAGCAGATTTTTAAGCCCTGGATTGTTCATAATGATTAGTTGCACCCCCAACATTTATTAAATAATTGGCAGCAACAGTGAATTTTGTATAGATGACTTTTTTAACCAGAAAAAGATGACTTTCGGAATTTCATTATGTATTGTCATTCAATAACAAGTGTCTAGATCCTTCATCTGATTATCCCACTTTTCCAAAACAAATAACACTAGAGGAATTTAGCTTTGGCAGTATTAAGGGATATGCTTGTCAGCTTCTTTGTGGTCACATTTCAAAGCCATGGAAAGGTGTGTTCTGAAACATTAAACATTGGACAATAGTCGGATAATCGTAAAGTGGGTAGAAATATTTCCATTCTAATTCTTCCTTAGTATTTGTGTTGTCTCTACTGAGTTTTACAAAAGTAAGCCAGGGGCTGGCTCTGGGCAAAATGTCAAGTTCAAAATCCTCAGCCTGTCATTCGAAGCCTCCACATTTTGTCCCTTCTCTAGCTTTCAATCCCAAATCTGATTATACTCTCAAGCCCCAGGTGTTTTTAGTCGTACTGCCTTTCAGGTTATCCTCTGAAACCTTGTTCCCCTTTCTTGCCTCTGGCTCTTTGCTCAAGTTGTTACTTCTGCCTAGAATAATTATTTGCCTCCGTGTAAGTAATGCAATTTTTTTCTCATGTCCCCTCACATTTACACTCCCTAAGATGCCTTCCCAAAGAACTTTCATATGCCTCTTATTTCTCCGTAATATATTTTCCACTTCTATTATGAACTTTATGATGATCTTTGAATCAAATAATTTATTTACATGAGTTATTTATGTGATTGTGAGCTCCTGAGGTTCTATATCTATTATTATTATTATTATCATCATCATCTATGGCAATGCTGTATACAATGTTTTGTAAAGAGTATATATTACATCATGTTTGTTAAATTGAACCCTATCGAAATTACTAAATCATCTGGATTTGAAGGCCTGAAATCATGTATTGTTTTAATCTTTATTATGGACAAGTCAATGGTGATTTGAATTTGCTTCACCTGTAAAAAGCAAACCAGCTACATTAAAGAGATAATGATGTGCAAGTAGTCAGTAAACTAAAAAAGCAATACAAGCACCAGTTTTTGAAATTTCATTTTTTTCTCCATTTTTCAGTGCTTTCTCTCTTTTTGTCTACTCTTCTGGCCAGATTCCACATCCTGAATTTTTTCTTACTTTGTTTACTCCACTGTTAACATTTGCCTTAGCTGTTTCTTAATATAATAATGTAACCTTTACTTGGAAATCTATGTCTATATTTCTAATTTAAATAACTTATTTAACATTTAGGAGTCCACTGATATTTCTACACATACTTGCTCCTCTTAAACAAAAGGGTAACACCATTGTAATAATCAAAATAAAAAAGTAATATATGATATTGGAATAGTAGAGAAGTGTTTAAAGGGCAGGACAATTTGTGGTAATAGCTTCAGGAAGGTGAGACTTATAATCAGACTATGAGATAAACTGTGATTTATAGAAAGATAAGAGATGAAGCTGACTGAAAGTCATTGAGGAATTTCATTCTCTAGCTTTTTGCTGTTTTTTCCACTCCTTT
Source organism: Mesoplodon mirus (assembly GCF_964341445.2). Classification (NCBI taxonomy): domain Eukaryota; kingdom Metazoa; phylum Chordata; class Mammalia; order Artiodactyla; family Ziphiidae; genus Mesoplodon; species Mesoplodon mirus. The sequence goes on from NC_138983.1 coordinate 34,153,915, forward strand.
GGCAGTGTTTATGAGATTGTGTTCTCAAGTCAGCCTACAGAATTTAAGTTTTAGCTTTGTAACTGTATGTCCTACATATGTATTAATTCTGTGACCTAAACCCAAATTTCCATCACCTTGAAATGGTGATAATAATACATAAATTCTTTGTAGGCTTGTTGAAAGGATCAAATAAAATAAATTGTTTAGTCCTTACCACACAACAAACACAATACATAGCTAATATTATTATAATTATTTGTCTAATCATTGCATTGGACATCTATATCTCAAAGTTCTTTCTCTAGGTTCATAGATTTTACAGTAGGGCAAAAATCGTTATTTAAGCAAATTATCCTTAATTATTTTAGAGAGCAAGTGAAGCATTTTATATGGTGATTCAATAATTTTCTCTATTGTACTAGATGTAAGTTAGGAATTATCAAGCAAAATATTTTTTAGAGTAGGAATATGTATACATTTCACTACAGTGTGAATCATTTAGACTACTTTATTTTTCTCTTCTTTCATATTACATTCATATTTCCATTTTACTTTTTTTTTTTTTTTATAATATGCGGGCCTCTCACTGTTGTGGCCTCTCCCGTTGCGGAGCACAGGCTCCGGATGTGCAGGCCCAGCGGCCATGGTTCACGGGCCCAGCCGCTCCGCGGCATGTGGGATCTTCCCACATCCTACGCTCCTGGTAAGAGCGTAGAACACATATTTGAAAGGTTAGGATGATTAACAGGGAATTTACTTAAGAGGCTATTACAGTGATCCAAGCTGGAGATGGTGTTTGCTTTAATTAGGAAGCCGGTGGTACAGTTAGAAAGAAGTGGACAAACCAGTTAAAGTTTAGGAAGGCAAATCAATAAGACTTAGGACTGGCTTATATAAGAAAGGTGTCAAAGAAGAGTTACATTTCTGATTTGTGCATTTTGATTATGAAGGAGAGAATATTAGAAAGAAAAAGGCATAAAAGATGGGAGTTCAATTTAACATATGTTTCTTTTATAAAAGTGCTTTTGAGACTTTCAAATGGAAATGTCAAGTGGACTATTGAATGAGTCTATCTAGGGCTGAAAATTTAGCTCTGGGATGAAAATTTACATTCATGAGTGATCTGTATATAGTGATAATTTAAGCCATGGATAGAGATGAGATTGCCTAGGGAGATAGTATATAATGAGAGAAGAATACTACTGAATGAGCTTGAATAATATTTCATAACAGGTAGATAGAGTAAATCTGCAAAAGAAATAAGAACGACTAGCTAGAGAGTTTAGATAAAATAAGGAGGAAATTTATAACCAGGGAGCTAAGTAAGAAAGTATTTCATGCAGAAGAAATATTCTATAATATCAAATATGACTAAAAAGTAATGAAGGAAGACTGAAAATACCTGTTGCATTTATCAACATGTAGGGCCCTGATAACCTTGTCAGAGCTCATTCAATGAAACCATAAGTGTGGAAATGGACTCAGAGTCGGTTCTTGTAATCATGAGGTTAGGGAATGAAAGTATAACTATGCATAATTATTTCCAGTTGTGTAATTGAGGAGATAGTACAGCAGCTGATGGGGGTCATGAAAGCACTAGTGCTAGGAAGGACTTACCACTTTCTGAAATTTTGTTCATCTAGATTTGTGTCCTCAGCTCCTTTATGAGTTAAAAATGTGATGTTATAACTTTTGTGTCCATTCACTAAATGCTGAACAGTGCACAGGGGTCAGAAAGAATTCCCCCCAGAGGAATACCAGGTCTTCACTGGACTTCAGTGGCCCTTCAAAGTCTGGAAAAGAGCTGTAGAGTGGAGAGATATGTCCCAAGATGCAGAACACTGAGAATGGGTTTGAAGAGCAAATAGGACTCCACAGGGACCCCCCACACAAAAAAAACCACTAAAAGTAAAGCTGGAAAATCAGAGAGATCTCATACAATTGGTGAGATCTCATACAATCTCATACAGCTGGTGGCTGAGATATATAGTATAAAGTATGGGAATGTATGGGCTCCTCTTCTAGTCTTGAGAGCCTAGCAAGGGACATGTATGAATTCTGCTCTGAAAAATTTACACAATGCCTATAACACAGTAAAATGTCATAAGATATACAAAGAAGCAAGAAAATGTGACACAATCAAGTGAAAAAAATCCACATAATCAGATCTACAGGTGGTCAGATATTAGAATTACCAGAAAAGAACTTTAAAATAACTGTGATAGGAGTTCTGTTTACGATTCAGGTGCAGAGTCACAAATGAGTATTACTCTCTCCAAAACACTAGAAAAAACTGGGTAAGCTACCAAGTCGTAGTTTTTAAACATGAAACAGAGAGCTGAGGAAACAAAGATACTCAGTTTAATCAAATTTCAGAAACTAACAAGCCATACACAGGAGAGAAGAGACCAACAGTTCCCTTCTTCCACGACAGAACAGTTTGAAGAAGAACATGCCATAGATAGGGGTAAGTACAATCCAGACAAATATTTAGCCAACTTTTATGACCCCTTGGGAGCTGGCATAAACTTTAGAATTCTGTTACAAAGAAGCTCTGGACCCATGTACCAACTCTTTTCATTGGACCGTAATTGAAAATGGGTGTTGTACACCAAATATTGTCACAGTATAAAGCTACGAGTGCTTTCTCACCCTCTTACAACCAGTGTGACTGTAATCGCTGTGTACCCTAATGATGAGCTTGAAGTGGTTAAATATTAAATCCCCAAGTAGCAGAAAAATATGAGTTAATGAAGCTTCAAGGTGTCCATGACTGCCTATTTGAGGATCATTTCCAACTCATATCCAAGCTGGAAGTCATTCTTGCTCCTGAAATGAGCCAAGTACAAACCATAGTTCACTCTACCCACCACAGCACCTTCAAAGGCTGTTTTGGAAAGACACCAGGCATCTGGATAGGGACAAAGGCACACAACAGATGGCATCTTTCAGAGAAAGATGAGCGGACATTAACAAAAATGCAAGATGCCATTCACAAATAACTATTGTCAGGGTTTTTTTCTAGACACATTGAATAAAAAATAATAGTCTTAAATTTGAGTTGGTGATTAGGCTGCAATTAAATATTGAGGAAATGCTGACAAGATATAAATTTTAATATACTTGTTAGTAAACAACTTAATGAAGAGGACTGGCCTTCGATCAAAATCAGGTGTGGGGGCTTCCCTCGTGGCACAGTGGTTGAGAGTCCGCCTGCCAATGCAGGGGACACGGGTTCGTGCCCCGGTCCGGGAAGATTCCAACATGCCGTGGAGCGGCTGGGCCCGTGAGCCATGGCCGCTGAGCCTGCGTGTCCGGAGCCTGTGCTCCACAACAGGAGAGGCCACAACAGTGAGAGGCCCGCATACCGCAAAAAAAAAGAAAAAAAAAAAGAAAAAAAAAAGAAAATCAGGTGTGGGACAAGGACGACGGAGAGTCCAAACTGGATAATCAGACAGGATATACTCACGTCCCTCAGGTACTCTATCAACCATATTCATTTCCTCTAAGGGAGAAAGTGCAAAGTAACATTAGAAATAGTACAATTAGGTTTGCCATGTTAAATTATGTTTAATTTTACTCTGTTAACTGCATATATATATATATATCACATTCAAATAGGTTAAAAACTCCTACTAAACATTTATAAGTTAGAGACTTACATATTTTTTCATATTCTATAATTTGCTATAAATGTTTAGTGGGGTTTATACAGTGTAGGTCTCTTTATATAAAAACATCCTCTGTATTAAAATATCAATTATTTTTTCTTTTCAGAATGAACAATAAATGCACAACAGTAAATGCACAACAGTAAAGCAGTATTTGGCAGCTTACTTTTGAAACTTTTTGATGAAAACAAAAAGATTTGCTAGGATAGTTGAATCCACATTTCATAATGCACACTGCTTAGTGTTTATTATATACATCAATATATCATGGCTCACAGCAGATGTGCTATTTGTTTTGATACTGACTTCCAATTCCAATTCACTGGAAAACAAGTGAAACTTCTTAACCAGCTTGGTTAAGGGAAGACTTTCTGGTTTATACTTCATCTCACATTTGCATTTGAAGTTGTTTTTGCCTTGTACTTTTCTTGCTAGGATGTTTTCTGCTGGTGTCCCATTATTTTTGTTAATCGTGGAATGTTTTCAGTCTTTGCTTAGCACTTTCATTTTGTGAAGTGTTGGTGAGCCATTAGCTATGAGAATTATCTGCTGTTTTATTTGCTTGCTGTGAGATGGAATGGGTAGGACAGGGACTCTTGTCCCTTCTCCCTCATTCTAATTCTCAGATCAATTTGAAATACAATATGTGATGTTCACGTGGCCCAGCTTAGTTACTCATTCCAAGGGACTTAGCATTTGTCTACTGGTACCAGTAAGGATATGCTCCTGGTGATTCTGGAGCTTGGCTCCTTTCAAGTTCTCTTAGTTTTCCATGTGATGACAGACCCCAAGCCCTTCTGAAGATCCTCTGTTCTCTTCAGTTGCCACTACCCCATCTTACATTGATAAATTGTTCTCCTCAAGGAAACATAAGATCCCATATTGAGTGGCCCTTCCTCTTCCCCAGAAGCTTGTCATGAGCCTTGGATGGTGTGTGTAAGCTGTTAGGATGTTGTTTACTCGAAGCCCCAAATCTTCCTCAGCCTTACCCCAGAGCCTAGCTCTTGCCAACTGTCATAAAAATCATACTGCTTGTTATTATTTTCTACTTTCTCTTTATTCAAATAACTTCCTCTCCTCTCATTACCCACATCTCAATTGTGCATAAGTAAATATCCAGGGGGCTGATGCAGTTAGTTTCATATGCTATGGAAACAATACATTCAGTATGTGTATTTTTAGTATATTTTTCTAATCTATACACATTTCCCATTTTTCTTTCCCCAACCATAATTCTATTCTCACATCTTCGGTCTCTGTGTATGCTATGAATATTCAATATTGTCTCAATATACAGACCATTAACTATTAAAAAGTAACAAAGCAAAGCTAGGGTTTCTTTGCTGAGCCAATAAGACATAGCATGAAAAGAGCCCCAGGGGTTTTCTTTAGTGCCAGCAAAATGCTGCCTAAAACAGTGGCATCTGGCAGTATTTACATATTTTTTCCAAAAGAAACATTCACTGAACATCTAATAACTTACTGATTTGAATCTCTGCAGCAACTTTTTGCATAGAACCAGTTTATTTCAGCACATATGTTCCTTGAAAGATATGGGGAGGAGAGGGATCAACCAGTTCCATTACTTCTACAGAGCTTTTCATTTTTCCATTAGAGCAATTCTGAGTGGATCGAAACTCAAATATTGAGGGATTACCAAGTAGTTTAGAATTAAGGGTATAGATCCTGAGAGACTGACTGAATCTAAGAGGGAAACTGAGAAAACAGGATTCCACCAAATCTATTAGCTTCTCTACTGCAGGGCAGAGCAGAGAGATGTAAAGCTATTATCTAGCAGCATGCTGGTTAGAGGCCTTGTAGAAGGTAAAGAGAATGAAATAAGATTTAAAATTACTCTGACAGGATAAATATGTTTTACAAAGCAAGACGACAACAACATCAAGTGTTATTCTCCCTGACTCTTAAGGAACATTAAACTATCCTGGTCTGTGATCCTCAGAAAGCATATTATCCTATGTCCCTGTATATTATAATACCTACTTAGTTATATTTTTACAATAAACAAAGTGCCAGCCATAATTATAGGTTGTTCTCAATAGCCACATTTATTTTGAAGAGACCTTGAGTGCTCACTGATATCACAAGAAAATTTTATTTTCACATTTTTCAACTTACAGATCTTGCAAGAAATGAGAGAATATTTCCAAAATCATACATAATTTATTTGGAGAGGAATGTCACCTTGACTTTTCAAATAAAAGTATTGTGTTTTGGGGGAGAAGGACCTAGACACTGTTTTCTTATTTTCACAAATGTCATCTCTTATAGAGATAAAATTAACATTCAGCTTTGATTCGGCAACAGGAAAGAATAAAAGACAAAGAGGAAAACCACATTTTTTTCTTTTTAATAAAATTCCATATTATTATTTTTTTAATTCCACAAAATTTTACTAATTTCTTATGGTAAAGGTTAGGATACCAGACCATTTTCTGGTAAAATATCTGCTCTAAAACAAAGATGTTTCCTCAAGGTTTATTCCTTTATTTTTGGCAAACTCTTAACTTCTTTTTTGTTTCTGGATAACACTGAATCTTTGTTTTAATTAAAAATAATTTTTATGCAAATGAGTAAATGGTTGCATACTTTGAAAAATAAAAACTGTGTTTCTAAAAAGCAAAGTTTACACAAAATGGAATATTTTAGACTAATAAATACATAGTCTTCATTCCTTTCAATCATTCTGTGACATTTCACATAGAAAATTCTAGATCATGTCTTTTTAGGTGTAGGGCACAACTAACTACTTACCTTTATGGAAGTACAATGGCTTGGCCATTTCAGCCCAGTGCTAAGTAAGTCAGATGACATATTTCACTTTCAGAGCTCCTTGGGTGATTAGCTACAACACAGTTCTCTCTGTGCCCGATCTTGCCTCTTTACCCTTCGTTCTACAGTGTTGATCTCTAAAGAGTCCCTTAATAAACATCCACAGTCTATGCTCAACTCTGGGAGACTGCTTTTTGGAGAACCCAAACTGTGACAGCATCTATTCTTAACAGCTCAGAATACAGATGGCATTTATCTCTAAGGACATGGGACATGAGCTGTGATTGCTTTTTGTTTCATGTACTTTTATTTCACTCTTCTACCTCCTGGGAAGTGGCTCCAATAAGAAGCTAAAAGTCAGAAACAAAAGAAACAAATGACTGAAAAAATTGAACAGCTGAATAAATTCCTTTTGGAGATATAAGAAATCATTTAAACTACATCTTACTTAAATGGGTTGAGAATTCTTTTTCTCAAAGTTCTTGAAATAATGAAAAGTCGCATTAAAATTTGTTCCTTTTGTCATGCCAAATGTCGCTAAAATGCTTTATAAGGAGGCCACTGATTCTTGTTCAGCACAAGACTGCTTGTGGGGTAGATCAATGATGAGGTTTTCTCTCTTAAAGCCTTTGTAAATACGAAGATCCACCGAGATAAAATAATAATAACAATTGTGATAAAAATAATAATAGTGATGAAAGAGAGTGAGAGAGATTTGGTAGAAATTTTGATTTTTAACACTTGAGTAACATTTTACCCATGGGGAACTCTTCTTAGAAACTGATCAATGGGACGGCTGTTCTTGGAATTAATGAGTTGAGGCAGCTCTAGAATGGTGGATGGTGGTGCTTGCTGGGCAACATTATCCATGACTGATAATCTCTGGGCCTTTTGTCTTAACACCTTGCTTGGGGAGAATGAGGGAAAACCTACTTTTAAATCATGTGGCTTTAGGGCTCAGAAGAAACATTGAGAACATAACTTAAGGTGTTAAAGGGTTATCAAAGAGAAAAACTAGGTAGAATATAATGTCTATGTTTTATTCTCAGGCTGTAGGTGATTTCCACAAAAACAAAAACAGGCAAATACAATGCATACCTATGCAGCTCTTTGTTATATTTTAAATATCAGGTATTATTAAGGTCCTAACATATGAGCTGAGATAATAACGTATTTATTTATTTCTAGGTTATTCTCACTGAGCTTCATGTTTTTTTAAGCCATAGTATAATAATTGTTTCATGCAATTCCTAAATTTAAATAATATGTAGTGACAATTCTTTTCATTTAGTGAGCTAGTACTTAATTGTAGGATCTAATTTTCTGGAAGAGAAATGGCTGCGAAATGAATTTTGAGAAATATTACTGTTCTAGTTTTGGATGAATCAAGATAATGGCTACTTTTACAGGATCTGTATTGACCACAGTCCCACAATGCTGGAAGAGATGGAGTCAGAAAATTTGGAGCTATGGAGGTAAGTAAATAATTGTACCTGGTTAGTAGCCAAATATCTGACTCATGTTTTGTAAATAAAAGTATCTTCTTTTATGGTGTGAGGGCACTCTGCTTTGCCACTGAAAATTCCATGTCCCTGTAATGCCATCTCAAAGTATGAGGCTCAGGAATATGAAGCAGTTTGTTAAATATGGTTTGCACTCAAGGGCAGTGAGGATGCTATTGGAACAACTCTGTTTATTAGCTTGTTTTCCTGGAATTGAGGAGCTGATGAATAAGGAGACATGGCATGACAAGTAGTAGAAAAACAGCCAGCAACAGTTACTGAGCATTACCCTTCAAGAGTGTTCTCCAGAGTATTTATTTGTAAGGAGTATTAGGCAAACATTAGAGCTCGTATTTTGTTGGGGTCTCATTTATTTTCATCCTCAGATAAACTTACATGTGAATTAGTTTTGCTTTTAGGTATTTAAAAGTCTCATAACAAAGCCAGAGCCTTTGCTTATAGTGGAGTAGCTCTATGTTGACATTAGAAGGGAAAATTGCCAGAAGGAATTAGCACATTAATTAGGGGAAAAAAATCTACATTGCCAAAGAATCTTTCTGAATATATGTTTTCCACGTAGAAGAAGAGATTTAAACTGAGAATGTGTCTACATAAACAGATAGTTTGGAAGGATATGGCATTGGTTACCTAGGTAGCACCAATCTTTATTTCTAACCCTTGATAAAAGGTCAATGTGAATATGGGGAGCATGATTTTATTTTGACAGACTGCATGGTGGTCTGTTCTAACAATTCACTGCGTAATCAGAATTTCAAATGCTCTTGGTAGTGTTTTCAAATGTAATATGTTGTATTGTACTCAACACTGCTATGGATGAGGTTCAGTCTCCAAGGAAGTAGCTTAGATTTGCAATGTTGAAATTAAATTATTTTTATTCCTGCAGGGAAAACTAATTCTAGGTAGCTAGTAAGCACGCAGCTCACTTGGCTCAATCTGTTATTCAAAAAGCATAGAAAGACAGGAAAAACTAGTTTGAATTTGACATTGTCATAAATTGTAACTACATTTAGGAAGTTAGTATCCTTCTATATGAAATATTGCGAACACATACAAATATAAACCCATATTCATATAAAAACCATACTTCAAGGAGACACCAAGTTAATATTTTCAAAAATATGATTGTGTCTGAATTTCTGATGTGAAGATAGATGTACATCTTTGTTTTGACAAACAGTTTACCACACCTTCAGACTTGGGGCTGCTGGTGTTGACAATAGCTCCTACCAGGGAAGGCACTGTCTAGGAAACTCTCATTTTAATAAAATTTGAAAAGAGGAATAGAACATTCAATGGAGAAAGCAAGGTAATGCATAATATATAAAAGGTACAGAACTTAGTATGTAGGACCCTACATTTTCACAATCTTGTTTCTATTGTGGGTTTATAATTCTTATAGTAGGAGTCCCTGGGAAGAATTCCCATTTTTGTAAGACCTGAGCCCTCCAAGCAAATGCCAATCTTTCATAGAATGTTTTCACTTTGATGGCCAGACTATGCCATAAAATTATTGAATTATATGGGCCTTATTAGTAACTCGATAATTACTAACTAATAATATATTAGTTCAAATTTAGTTTCAAATGCTATGTTTGAATTGTTAACATGTAATAGGCTTTTAGCCATATACTTTGAAATGTAGAGAGGATTACTTGTACATTAGAAACTCAACTCATAACTACCTGATTACTACTGATAGAAGCCACAAATGTATACACTTTAAAAAATATATATCACTGTAAAATATTTCATATACAGTCATCCCTTCATATCCTTGGGTGGGGACCCCGCGGATATAGAGGGCTGAATATGGGACTTGAGCATCCATGGATTTTGCTATCTGCAGAAATCCTGGAACCAATCCCCCCTGGATTCTCAGGGACAACTGTATACATGAAATAAATCTATTTATGAACAGGGTATTTTGCTTAACTTCTAAAACTTAGTGGGAAAACTGTGAAATAAATTTTTGCCAATCTAGGATCTACAGTTGGAAGAAGAGACCTAATTAAAACATGTTGAGATAAATTGCTTAAGGCCATACAGCCAGTAAGTGGCAAGGCAAAGATGAGAAACCAGGCCTGACTGATATACTGCCTGAGCTTTATTCACTTCGCAAATTAGTTGTTAAAACATGCTGAATATGTAGAAATGTTTAATGTTTACCATTTGAAAAGCAAATATTCGTCTATTAATTATTATTATGTTTAATTTGTTTTGAATCTTTTTTTTCTAATGGACTCGAAGTTTTTATAATCTTTTCCCCACTCTTATTTGGGAAACATACATTTTATTGCTAGTCCTTCAGTGGTTACTCCTACTTTTGTAACACATATCTTAATTTTTCTAGAAAGTATAAAATCATTGATTACAAGACAAGAACACTATCACTCTATATTTACATGCTAAACCTACCGCCCATTCCTACTCGCAACTTCACTTTTTTTTTTTGCGGTACGCGGGCCTCTCACTGCTGTGGCCTCTCCCGTCGCGGAGCACAGGCTCTGGACGCGCAGGCTCAGCGGCCATGGCTCACGGGCCCAGCCGCTCCGCGGCATGTGGGATCTTCCCGGACCGGGGCACAAACCCATGTCCCCTTCATCGGCAGGCGGACTCCCAACCACTGCGCCACCAGGGAAGCCCCAACTTCACTATTTTTAAATTTTAATTGTTCTGCTTGTATAGAGTTGGTGTGTTACAGCATATTGGGGTGACATAGTATACTGGTGACAAATCAAGGGCTAAAAGGTCCATTGACGCACTTAGTTATTTTCACACAATATAATAATGGACAAGTGGACATATTAATTTGATTTATACAGATACAGAGAGAAAACATAATCATCTGTTTACTTACATGTTTATATCTATCTACTTATCTTTCTATTCTCTAAATTGTTAATGTCTTTATCTGAAAAAAATATATAACTAGTTAGATGGGTAGTTTGATTTGTTAAGTCCAAATAATGTTTCAACAGTTTGGGAAGTTAACACTTTTTCCTAAGAATGACACACTTTGTTAACACTTAATATTCACCATGTTAACATCCATTTTGCATTACCCATCGCTGTAGAGTAACTAGGAGCTACATAAAAGAGAAAGCAGTCATACTCCTGATAAATATTTAAAGTTAATACATTCACTGACTCCCTGTTCCACTTGCTACCTTCTTCCTATTATGCACCCACTCTTCCCTTGGGTGATTTGCATATTTAGGTTTCAGTTTGACTAAAGGTATATAAATACTTCAACATTAATTTTAAAAATTATGGGTTCAGGAAAACTAAACACACATTTTACTTCACATCTGATATAACTTCAAAACTGAGATTGATTTAATTCCCCTTTTGAAGGGAAATTTTTGGAGGTACATATTTAGATCATTGGGTAGTGACTACTAGGTCAAATTATCTAACTAAGGGATTGTGTTGAGGGAGGGAAGTTTTGAATCTTTAAATGACTTAGAATTCACAGAGCTTGAATATTATACATATGAATGCAATTCTAAGAATATGTGATTTGTTTTAAATTTCAAAAAATGTGACAGTAGTGAAGCTCTCTGACTTAACACAGTCTATCACTTCCAACTATGCTTCATGAATCTTCTCAATGCAGTTCTCTATAACTTGCATGCATGTTTTTTACAAATACAATGGAAATAATTTGAATAGAATAATTCTGAGGAATTACATTGAATCCCCAAATATTTATAACCTTAGAGCATTATACTTAGTGCTGAGGAAGTTGTACTGTAGAAAAAGTGTTAACAAGGAAAACTTTATTTTAATGATTAATGGCATGGAATAGAATGGTAAAGTTCTTGCATCCAAACCAGTTCCATCACTTACTGGCTGTGAGATTACAGATAGATTAATTCAAGCTCTTTAACTCTTCTTCCTCATCTGTAAAATGGGTATAATAATAATATGTACCTCAGAATTGTTATGAAGAACAGATAATTTAAAATGTGTAAAGCCTTTCAAAAGTGCTTAGGTAGGTGTAAGGATGAGATAACAATTCTAGGGGACAGCATTCACCATGTGAATGTTATGTGATTAGTGACACAACATAGTATGGATATGGTGACCTTCACAGTTTACACAGCAGACATAAACAAGGTAAACAAGAAGTAGTTATAGCAATTACTACCATTGGGATAAAATCAGGAAAACGATATGTCCTGGTTTGCTCAGGATGAGGCTGATTTGTGCCTACCATCATGGCATCATTGTCACAAGGTCACCTTTCACTCTCAGAAGTGTCCCAATGTGTACATTAAATTGTAGAGTCATTATATTCAAAGGAGCATATTTATGGCAAACCTTTCATTTGGATGAAACTTCCTCATACTTGTCTTTTGAACTTTAATCAAGAGGATTTTATGTCTACCCATATATATATATATATATATATATATATATATATATATATATATATATATATATATATATATATATATATATATATATATATATATATATATATATATATATATATATATGACATCAGGCACTTTAAAATCTGCATGGCCCATTCACGAGTACAATTTTCCACAACCAGGGAAACCAAAATGGCTCAGAAGAAACACTATGTTTGCTGAGCCTCTGCCACATGCCACCATATGGTCTTTACTGATGGAATTTCTCTGTTGTCCTGCATTCTTAAATATGCTTATCCTGGAGGATTCCAAAAAGAAACTAAGTCTTCTTTTATTCTTGTTGTCCAAGGTCTTTCTGTGCTTCATGCACACTTGAGGAAAAAACAAGGAAGAAAAACAAACAAGCAAACAAAAAACTATTGCTTCAAAGGCCTCAGATCTTATCCCTGAGGCAGAGATCAAAAATAGACCATAGAAACCTGCACTGCAAGCAGTTCACTTGCTCCCGCCCATGCAAACTTCTCTTTCAGATCGCTACCTGGTGACGTCATCATCTCGTCTATAACCAAATCAACTCTAAATTCTGATTTAGTCTAATTAAATTCTATTAAATTATATTAAATCACTTCTAACACATTTTGAAATAAGTAACTATATTAAGTTCAACTCCAGATACGTTTATTGATCAGACACCTGTGCCAAGCAAAGTGCTAAAGGCTACTGAGGAGGTAAAACGTTCACAGAGCCGAGAGTCATGTTGTCACAGAGCTTTCAGTGGGGTGGAGTGGGAAGATAGAAATTAAACACTTTTACAAACAAATGTAAAATTACAAATGCGATCATTGCTGGAACAGAAAGATTGATGGTGTAATACAGAATATTAGGCAAAAAGTGCCTCTCTTCATTGAGAGAATACATAAGAGAAGGGAAGTTTGACACGATAATAGAAGCTGAGATTCCATGAGGAGAAAGTTGTAAGTGGTTGGGTGAAGGACCTTGGAAGGTGGTAGAGCAGTTTTCCACCTAGAGGAGTCAAGAAGACCTGTGGCAAGAAGATAAAGTACAGTACACTTCTAGAACTAGGGGAAAAAATGGGTTCATGTGAGAAAAAATTGTAACCCAAAAGTTTCAAAGATTTGTTAAAAACTATAAACATTACACTGAGTTCCAGACAACTTAGAGGCATTAGATTCTCTCTCTGAGACTGGTCCCCCCCTATATTAAATGATGATTCTAATCCTTCATCTATGTCACAGGATTGTTATGTGACTCAAATCAGACAATTTATGTAACGATGTTTTATAAACTCTAAAATATATATACGGTGACATATGATCAAAAACTATGATCAAATAAATTGATAGTGCTTTTGAAGGCAGAATTTGTTCAATTCTGAAAGGTAATAACTTGACTTCAATAATAGATCCAAATTACTGCCATCTATAGGGCTGTGTGTACATGAGTAATTAATTCTGCTAATGAATTAGAAAGGTTTGGGTGGTACTTGCCCCAATATAGACTCCACTGTAAATGACAGAAAGGTTCCAATTTTCAACTACATATTAAAATAATATGGGTTTTGAATTCAGACAGATCTGTGTGTAAAGGTCAGATCTGTCACTTACTTCCTAGGTGTGAGAATTTAGGGGTTTTTTCCTTTTTTTTTTTTTTTAACTCTGCTAGCTCTCTGTTTTTCCATCTATAAATGAGGATAATGCAAATTTTTCAGGGCTGTTCTGAGTATAAAGTATTGCATATAAAAATTAATTAACATGGGACATGGCCAACAGGATATGCTCAGTAAATTTTAGCTGTGAATTTTTGCCTGTCATTTTTGTACTCTGCATTTGCAAATAAACAATCCCAACTCTATAGCAATTCTGTAAGCATTTGGCATGTGTCACATTGAATCTAGCTGATTTTTACTCCTGGGGATATAAATATTTTATTAATTGGAAGTATTTATATTCAATTGTAACAAAGCCTTCAAAAATAATTTCTGTGTTTTCAAGTCTTCTACTCAGATGCCATTATCTTCCCATTAAACATTCAGGAAGCAACTAAACATAAAAAGACATAATAAGCACATGAAAGAGGCTCAGTAGGAGAATTAGTATTAAATCCAGTAAATTGACATAGAGAACATTTATGCTACATATTAAGATGGAATACAAATAATCTACCCCCTTGTGTGTGATTTCTTTACATAGTAGTTATATTATTTCTACATATGGAAAGCACGTAGTCTTTATACCACAAGTAAAAAGACCAAATAAAATTCTGGGTGACTTGGGATTTGATTCAATGAATATATTCCTCTAGGCCACATTTTTTGAGGCATGCAATATAGTACCATCTAGAATGTACTATATTCTTTGGAAAAGGACTTTGGTGTTACTTGCCCATTTTAAGATGTACGACTGAGATCCAAAGTGTCTCGGGAAAAGAGAGTAAATAAGTAATCAACCAAGTAGAATTATCATATAATATTTAACTCCATTTACTATCTTATTTTATTAAACTTCTTTCTAGCATTACCATATTCAAAATATTTTCAACCCATGTTTTCGAAGTTATTTATCTTTCATTTTGAGCTGCATTTCTCCACATTTATAAATGAATAAAATATGCATAACATGCATATTTCTATAGCCTTAATTTTAAGAGAGTTACCATTTATTACAGAAAAGTCCAATATTTTACATCATTTTTTCTTAATCTTTAGTAGTCTCTGTTCCAGGGCCATTTCAACGTGTTTATGGATTAATATAATTTCTCTATAATTTTCCAGGGCTTGTCCTATAGTTTTTGTGTGCCCTTATAGTACAGACTTTCATAAATGTCTTGTTAAAATGTAATCAAAGTTGAATATAAAATTTTAACCAACTTTTACTTTTAGGTATGTATATAAAATTGTAGAGCATACCAATAAGGGCTGAAATAAAACAGAGAAATAAGACAGTTGATTTGTTAAGGAGATAGAGTTAAGTACCGAATTCTTCCTTTTGATTTTTGCTATAACAATGTTGCCTGCATAATACATATTTTTAATAAAAAGCTATCAATGTAAACACAGGTAATATACTGCATTGTTTCTCCACTCTCTGGAGTTTAACTAATATTAGATTGCTCTAGGCCCTGGGGAGATGGAGAATTAAATGACAAGACCAGTAGGGGACATATAAGCAATCAGCAAAAGGTTTTTGAGTAGCTGCTCACTGAGCCAGGCACAGTAGGGGATACAGAGTGTTAATAAAATAATTTCCTTCCCTCAAGACAGTTAGGTACATAGAATAATAGCAGTCTTGATTACTTTAAAGCCATTATGTAGGTCACTTGCTGATACTAATTATCAATAGATTGATGCTATAACATTTGATTTCCCTGAAAGATTAGGTAGTAATGATCATGCAGAGTGCAAGTTACCAAAACATGATATAATAAAAAATGCAAAAATTTTCCACACTTTATATGAAAATCATATTAAAAATCTAGAATTTTGTCAGCCTTCTGTGAAATAATACCTGGTAATAATAAAATATGCAGAAGACCTAGTAGAAGAGAAAAGAGAAATTGGAGCAGAAAAAGAACTCTCCACTAGATTATCATACAAGAAATACTAAAGGAAATTCTTCATTCTCAAGAGATACGTTGACAGCTGGAGACTCAGATCTATAGAATGAAGAATGCTGGAAATGACCTGTGCAAAAGAAAAATTATATATTGATAGTAATGGGAGACAGGTTTCTCATTGTTGGAGAAGACAGTTACAAATATCAGAAGGAGGAAATCTAGAATGTACTCTGTAGTGTTGATTTATAACAGAGATGTAAGTATGCACTCAGGATATTGAATATCTAGAAATGCAGATACATATATAAAATATAGATATATAGATAAAGATATAGGTATAAAATACAGATATATACCTGTTTATAAATACATGCAAATAGATGTGAATATATGCATATGGAATGTGTATATATGTTTCCTTCATATCTGTTTACTTAGAAAGCCCAAAAGCCATGACACCCCAGTAGGAATAAGCACACCTTTATTCAGATCTTTGTTTCTAAACCCATTCTTTACCAAAGGAAACTAGGACTCCTCCTAGTAAAGGCATATCTCAAGATTGGGATGAAAAAATATATTTAAGATGAGCCTGAAACATCTTCTCGTCTAATAAAGTACTCAAAGAATAATAAAAATATATCAAAATGACAAGGGAATGAGACTGAAAGTATTTACAGTGGCTAAATACAGGTCACTTTAAGCATCAAAACATAATTTTAAAGTGTTAAGAAATTTAGTGTCAAAATACTCTCACAGATTACTTTTCAATAACAGAGAAAAATGTAATTTACAGTGAAGAATCTTAGAAGATACCACTATGACCAAGTGACGAAACATCATCAGTAATGTGATAAATTTATTTCTGCTATTTCCTACCAAAACAGACTTGAATCTAATTAAGGGGAAATATGAGACAAATCCAAATTGAGGGACATTCTAAAAATAATTGGCCTGGACTTTTCAAATGTATCAATGTTAAGAAAGACAGAGCAAAGCTAAAAATTTTTCCAGATCAAAGGAGATTAAAGGAATATAGCAGTTAAATACAACGCATGAGCCTGGATTGGATTCTGGTTTGAGGGGGAAAAAAAGGTCATTTCTGGGATTAGTGAGGAAATCTGAATATAGACTGTGAATACTAGTTGGAGATAAAAGTATTATATCAATGCCAGGTTTCCCAATTTTGAGAATTGACCTGCAGAATGTAAGAAAATATATTTCGTTCATAGGAAATATAAACTGATATATTTAAGGCTAATGGAACCATAAAATAACTGGGACAAAAAGTATGGATGTAAGGATGCCTCATCAGTTTTTCATAAATCAAGGTTATAACACACCATTGTAAAGCAATTATACTCCAACAAAGATGTTTAAAAAAAAGAAAGGTTAAACAGTGTTTCTTCCTTTGACAAACAGAAGAAAATAGATATCATTTTCCCTAAAGATCAATTTTGATAGAGTATATTTTAACGCCATCCTATCAACAATTTTGTATTAATTTTGACCCTTTATGTACATTGTTTTTGAAAATATCTTCTTAATTTATAGTATGGGTAGCTCAGAATATTAAACATGCTATACTGCAAAATAATATTTCTCATTACTTTTGATTATATTTGCATCCCTATGAGTCTATAAAATTTTAAATGTACAAATAAAAGCAGAAAGGAATTTTTGTGCCTACTCAAAAGCCTTACTTATTTGAAATGAAGGAATTAAAATGTAAATGAAAGCATTTTGAACACAAAATGCTACAAAAATAAACTTCAGAGATGCAAGATAGCTATTGCTATTTCTCAAATTACAAATCTGTTTCAACATCATGCTGGATCCTGAGACTGCGGCAGTAGATAATAATGTGTTAGAGTGAAGGAAAAGAGGTTGATAGCAAAATAGATTGTCCTCCCAAAAAGTGAAAGGACATCAAACTTAATTTAGTCATTTGTTTTGAGCCCAGAAGCCGTTATGTGTGTACTTTCAGGATCTAGGGGAAAAAATATTGAGGGTAGTGAGATGCTCCTGTGACCACATTAACTCCAAATATGTTCAGAAGTCTATGCTGGCTTATTTGGTCATGAGAACCTACTAAAGGTTCTTAGCCACTGAAGGAAAATTATTTCAAAGCTTTTTTCTTTTTTTTCTCAAAATGTTTGTTTCAGAGATTATATAGGCTATATACTCTATACATTCTTGTGTGGCTACACATTAGATATCTTTTACTTTAGATAACACTGTGTATAATTAAAGCTATACAGGGCCTCCCTGGTGGCGCAGTGGTTGAGAGTCCGCCTGCCGATGCAGGGGATACGGGTTCGTGCCCCGGTCTGGGAGGATCCCATATGCCGCGGAGCGGCTGGGCCCGTGAGCCATGGCCGCTGGGCCTGCGCATCCGGAGCCTGTGCTCCGCAACGGGAGAGGCCACAACAGTGAGAGGCCCGCGTACCGCAAAAAGAAAAAAAAAAAAAAAAAAAAAAAAAAAGCTATACAAAATGAGTCTTAAATATGTTGTAAGTAAATAAAATTAAATATTCCAGGATATTAAGCCCATGATTTTGTCAAGGAACTGAGCTAATATTGTCATTAAAATGATCAAGCCATTGTCTTCATTTTATGAAAAGTTTAATGAGTTCCTAGTAAAGAAAAGTGTTATCTCATGCAAATAGGTGATTTAGTTTATTTATACAATGCAATGAATGTCACTAAAGTTGAACATTTTTGTGGCCTTTATTGAATCAAAATAATTATATAAGGCAAAACTGTCCAAATGATGAACTAAAATTTTCCCCTAGATTTGCTGATCAAGTTTAATTCACACAAGGGAAATATCAGCAAACATGAGCATTTTATATAGATTCTATTGAAACTTCTTTTAGCTACTTAATTAAAGAAAAGCTGAACAATATGGAGATAAACACATTGACATATGCCTCAGCTTCTCCTGAGGGCACTGAAGTACTTATCTCTAGAACACAAGTTGCAGCAGTTAGAATTCTGTTAAAAATGAACTAATACTAACTAAAAGTTCAGATCTGACAGATGTGAGAAATGAAAGAATTGAACAATATTTAACTAGGCCAACAAATCCCAATGCTTAATTGCCAGTGTATTTTTCTATTAACGAGTCAAAGATTCATCACACAAATAAATCCCTGTAAAATGAGGCCACATCTGTAAATGATGATTTGATAACCTGCCATATTAAAACCATTTTCCCTAATTTAAAGTTATTTCAGTGAGCCTTAATTTAACGGAAGGAAAAATTGGTATCTCACACATGATCCTCATCTCTAAATTACTGAAATTATACACAGGAGAATTACAAAGAATTCGGTTTTAAATATGCAAAATGACAATGTAGAGAAATTGCACTCTGTTAAAGACATGACTAAAGCTTGTCAAATTGAGAATGAAGAGACAGCCTGGTGCCCTATTCCTCGGGTCACAAAAAGGAATTTAGAAAAGGACATATATATTTTAAGCGTCTAATGAACCCTTTCACTTCCTTTTACAGATGTTCTTACTGAAGCTCATGGAGTCACAAACCACAGGGATACCGGCAAATTAATGACACTCTTGGGATTGATCTTAGCCTTCTGAGACCCTTACAGGTAAGTTTCCACTAGGTCATGTAACCTCACAAGCTGAGAAAGATTTACATATGCTATTGTCAATATCCGTACTTTCTCTTTCAGTTGAATATCATGGTACATCATGTTCACCTTCCCTCAGACCCCCTAGGTTGGTTCTCATTAGAAGTAAAAGCAATAATTGAGAACTTTATTCTCATGAAGAACAATATTACAAAGTTTCAAGATCTCATTCTGTTACCGAAACGCTGACACATCTGTGAAAATTATATAATTAAGACTAACCTCAGTAGTTTCAAAAATAGATTTCAAGAACATGATAATTGTAATAATTGTATGATTAACAAATATCCAAAAATATTGACAATGCAAGACAAATGGTTAACATTTTAAGGTGCAAAAATATTAAATGATTAGTGAAATTGCTTCGTTTCTCTGGGTCCTTATGTTTAAAATCATTAAGTTGGACTAAATGTTTTCTAACTTTCCCTTGGTATATCAGCTGGTTCACGATTTATCCCTTAAATTAAAAATTTAATGAGAACAGCACTAACTTTGTTTACCAGGTTTGTTGACATTGAGCTGTTGTACATTTTGTGATATCACATGTTGCTCCTGCTGTTTATTTCCATTTCCTTTATAATTCAAAGAAAAGTAAGAGAAAAGTGAAATAAAAATAGATTCAGTTTGCTGTAAACTGGTTTACCAAGCAATGGAAATCAATTTAGCTTCTTAAAAGCAGCAACAAACATCTACACATTTCTCTGGATTTAACTTTTCTGAGAGAAAATCTGGTGTTCACAAATTTGTTGCTACCACAGATATAATCCTTTTTTAATTTGATTATCACAGATATATTTGTGGGAAGCAAAGTTTACCCCTTGGAGTAATACAAGTTGTATTCATGTGTGTGTCGCTTCATGAATAAAGAGAAAACTTTGCTTCAGAAACCCATGAGTTTGAAGCAAAAACCCATTGTAACAAAAGTTAAATTGTTGCATTAACATTCTCTGTCTTATTCATTGCTGAGCATAAACAGAAAACTAAATGATTATTTGTGATAACAGTTGAAAATCATCCTCAGTAAAAGAACAAAGTTGCTCATTACATGACACACTTCAGATATAACTGGATGATTTTGTATTTCTGACTACTGTGTAGTTTTACATGAGTCCTGTTGTGTAATTCTTTAGAATTATTTTAAAAGACACAACACTTTAGAACATCTTGGTGGAATAGTAAATAGTAATATCTTTTGAAGATTTTAATTCAATCTTCTAAAATACTTGGTCATCATTATTAGTATTATAGGTTTTGTTAAAGCCAATCGTATTAATAATAGCACTTAATGCACTAGTGCATGAAATGGTAGTCATATTATCGGGTAAACAAAATTATCACAAAATTAATATGTTAAATAATAGACTAATATTTTCTTGGCTTTCCCAATAAAAGTAGTCCTTGTCCAAATTTCAGATGCTGTAATGGATCAAAGAATAAGTCAAGGACTTAGTCTCAGGTAAGTGTACATATTTTTTTTTTCTTTTTTATTAGACTTGCTATGCCACTTGCCTATTTTTCCAGCTTTATTGAGATATAATTGAAATATGATATTGTATAATTTTAAGGTATACTATGTAGGGATTTGGTATATGTATATATTGTGAAATGATTACCACCATAAGCTTAGTTGACACATTAATCACTTCACATAATTACAAATCTTTTGTAGTGAAAACTTTTAAGATCTGTTCCCTTAGCTACTCTCAAATATTCAACACAGTATTATTATTATTTATTTTTTTTTCTTCTTTTTGCGGTATGCGGGCCTCTCACCGTTGTGGCCTCTCCCGTTGCGGAGCACAGGCTCCGGATGCGCAGGCCCAGCGGCCACGGCTCACGGGCCCAGCCGCTCCGCGGCATATGGGATCCCCCCAGACCGGGGCACGAACCCGTATCCCCTGCATCGGCAGGCGGACTCTCAACCACTGCGCCACCAGGGAGGCCCTCAACACAGTATTATTAACTATAGTCATCTTGTTGTACATTACACCCTAATAACACATACATACTAAAAAAGGAAGTTTGTAACCTTTCACTATATTCATTCATTTCCCCCACAGAGGAACTAATCACTATGTGAAGAGCAGAAGAGTGGATGAAACAAGTTTATGTAGACTAGAAATTTTCAAGAGAATCAATTTTGTATTCTCATTTTTCTGCTCAATTTTTCCTTTCTTTATAGGCTATTTTTGATTAGAAAAATTCAGGTCTTTCTTAGTAAGATTATGGGATCTATATTATTATTTTAACAGGAAAAATAGACATATTGCTACAACTAGTCAGTCTGAGGAGATGATAAAGACTTGTTTAGAAAACACCTCCACCATTCCAAATTAGATTTATTATCATGATAGTCATCATTTTCGATTCACAAATAATCCTTTTATGAACTATATTTATTCTGTTCATTTTTCAACTACTATCATATATCTGATCTAACTTTATTGGTTTCCTCACAGAGATTGAACTAAGTTTTATTTGTTTATTACATTTTTTAGAATTTGAAAAGTTCCACTCTAATGCAGCATTTCTTTAGTGCGGTGGTTCTCAAAGTGTGATCCCCCCAGGTGGCAGGAACAGAGTTAGAAACTCAAATTCTTAGGCTCTACCCAGGAAACTGAATCAGAAACTCTGGGATAGGGGGCCAGCAATCTGTAGTTTAACAAGCTCTCCAGGTGATTCTGATGCATGTTCAACTTTGAGAACCGCTACAAATAATTCATCCATACACACAAAAATACTCTGAGAAACAATATGGGGGTGTTTATGAAATTTAAAACTCCTTTAACTAGTGCATTGATATAAATGAGGGAAAAGGAAAACAATAATTTGTGTTGATACCTATGTTGGGGAAACATAAGCTTATCCAAATTCAAGAGAACTTCAAAAATAATTTAATGATAGTAAGGTCATCAGTAGACAAAATAAATAAACAAAATTCTAGAAGACCCATAGTTTATGAAGGAGTGAGAAAAGATTAAGCAAGGAAATGGAGAAGGCTTTAAGTTAGGGTAGTTCTACAGGAAAATACATGTGAGAGGGGAGTCAGGTTACCCTCCAATCCTGGAAGAACTTCATGCTTAGATAACTCACAGGATGAGAGTAAGATATGGATTTGAAAGAGGGAGGCAATTTAAAGATCTTCATATGAAATGATTGACTTTCAATCCATTTTTCCCATTTCTTAACCCATATGTGTCTCATACATTCTTTTAAATATTAAGTCAATGCCACATCCTATAAACATTCTGTAATTCTGAACTCACGTGTCATTTTAGTATGCTTCTATTATAACTTTTCCATAGTCCAATAATTATTTTCTTCCATGCTTATTTTCCGTAATGCTCCATGAAGTACAAAATATGTGTTTTAATCATTTATTTCCTCCTATCCTAGCACAGTGGTTAAGATCTAAATGGTATTTAATAATTCTTCAATGAAAGTGGGAAGAACAAAGCTAATGTAGAAAGGATGAGTACATGTTTACAAAACACACAAGACAGAGCCTGTGTATATACTTACTGCTCTCAAGTGAGAACAAAAAAATGCCAATAGTCATTGTCAATTCAAGGTCTTGCAAGGTCTGTAGAGTGGAACGTAGGATTCAGCCCATTTAATAGTGACGAAGTGACTTAGACTCACAAGTTAAAAGTAAGCCCGGGCAGACAATGTAAGCAACATAAGATTAGGTATTTAAATGAATGTACATGGGTGTATTAAACATACATACATACACATGCACATATATGCATATTTCTAGTTCTACTTTCTTCTTGTGACTACTCTAACTGAAGTCATATCGTTTCTACAGCCACTAACTGTGGAAAATAAATTAAAGGCCATAATCAGCAGTTGCAGATATGAATACAATAAATAGAAGCTAATTGTAATGCAAATATCCTTGTAGAAAGGCTGAGAATAACAGATGGCAACATGATCTCTAGGATTTATTTCTACTGAAAAGCGAATCCTAACGATGCCTCTCCTGGACATCTTCTTTTTTCATACTAAATGGGATTAAGCAAATTTTATTAGCTGATTATATCAGTCTCTAAAAAAAAAAAGAAAGGATAGGAATGTACTTTATGCATTTTTTGATGAACTTTGATTTTAACAGGCCATTCATAAGCAAAATACAAGTGCACTTATGTTTTAGAACTAGCGTATGTATATCTATCCTAATCTGTCCTATTTTTTCTATGCAATTAAATTGCTTAACCAGGAGTGTAAGAATTCTAAGTTCTTTCTACTGTGGATCATTCATCACTTTTCTATTAATGATAATAGGGTAATTCATAACAATCAAAGAAAAAATATACAACTCATTTTTTTATCTTTTGCATTTAAAAATAAAAACCACTTTTACATTTATTATTGCTCAAAATTTTTCCAAAATTGAAAAATCTGTTTAAAATTGTACATGTATATCATAATGAAATATGTATATTTAGTTTCTCTGCCTCTATGTGTGTATGTGTATAGGTAAATAGATAGATGATTGATAGATTTCTCTCTTCCTCTATGTGTGTACACATACCCAGACACACAGACACACACACAGACACAACTGAAGAAGGAAGGAAGAAATAAAGCCTGATGGGGGAAAAAGAGAAAAAAAGAGAGAGAGGAAGGAGGAGAGAGAAAAGTGAAAAATAGATCTCTTTTTTATAATGCTGCAGAATGGGAGAATTTGGTTACTGGCAGAGATTCTAGAGTGAATCTTCTCATCATACAGAGAAGGACGTTGAAACTTCGAAGCTTAAATAATTTGTCCAGGGACATGCAGAGTCAGTGGCATTCCAGGTTCAGGAAGCTTCTTTGTTTTTAGCTTCCATTCTGCATCCACAAAGATGAAGTTACATTTTTTAATGTGTGCATCAGTTTGTTTTTCTGGAACAGTACTATTTAATTACTGTCTACTTAGTCTGTATTTATCAATTGTTTAAGTCATTAACAGTAATATCAATGTCATATTCCATAAAGTCTCTCAGTTGCATCACTGTGCAAGCCACATTCTGACTTGAATTGGAAAAAAATTACTTAATTTCTGTAATTTTCAAAAAAAGGCTTTATTAGCCATTTTCAAAATATAAGACTGATTTTTTAAAAAATCATAAATGATCAGATCTGTCATTTTAAATGTTTGCTATTTTAGAATCCCACTTTAGTTTTAAATGTTTATTTTTAAGCTCTATCTCTCTTTTCATAAGTGCTCCTTTTGTTTTATTTTGAAGTGATACTGGGTCTCAAGATATTGGACCGGCTTCACCGGAGAACATTTTCAAGGTCTCTTGAAACTGTATCCCCTGGATAAAATTATTATTACTGGATACATTTGTGTATAATAAGGGGAGACAGATGTATATGGCATCTGACAGTAGTAATTCCTTGAACTCAAAGTTATATCATTTTCCAGATTTAAATTATAGGAAGGAGAGATGGACAGCCAGCTAATAAATGGCCTGTTCTTTCATTTATTGTCCTACAAATCACAATGAACTCATAAATAATTTAAATTTATAATTCTTGGAGTGATAGCTAAATTAACATTGATTTATCCATTTGTTACTAATACAGTTGTTATATGTAGTATACAATTCAGACAAGAACAAAAATGCATAAAGTACAAAAGTAGTGCAGGTTCAAAAGAAAATTACATTGCTATATTTTATGCCTGAAATAAAATGATAAATAAGTTAATTAAAATTTGGGTACATATGACATAAAATATCTCAACTTGCTTTACAGAAACACCTCTGTACATCCAAAGCATTCACACTTGAAAAACATGTTACTAGTCTCTGTTCATCTGCCCCAGGAAATTTGTCTTTTATTATTACCTGATTAAAAAGCAATGTGTGTAGTATATAGTACTTATTGTAAAAGTAAAAGTAAATAATTTGAGGGGATGTATTGACAAACTCAAACTTAAATTCTAATATCTGTTTATATCAACCATTTAAATTTTATATCTTTTTCTTAATCTTTATCTGTCTTTTAATTTTCATGAAAATCGTATGTGCCAAATAATGACCATATGCTAGTGAACAATTTCTTTATTAGAGCTCTATGGCCTCTTTAAATTCATTAAAATAATATTTTCACATAGACAGCAATTCCTGCATTATTTGCATGTCCAACTGTATCAAATTCATATAGAATTACCCATTATGAAGTCATTATGATGTCTTGGTGTTGGTCTGTTTGGGTTCTTCTTGTTTCAGATCCTTTGTGCTTCCTGTACGTAAATATCTGTTGCCTTCTTTAGGTCTGGGAAGTTTTCAGCCATAATTTCCTCAAAAAGATTTTCGATCCCCTTCTCTCTCTTTTCTCCTTCTGGGACCCCTCTAATGCAAATGTGTGGGGTATGTTTAATGTTATCTCAGAGATCTCTAAAACTGTCTTCATTTTTTAAAATTTGTTTTGCTTTTTGCTATTCTGATTGGGTGATTTCCATTATTCTATCTTCCAGATCACTTACATGTTCTTCTATATTACTTAGTCTACTAATCGTTCCTTCTAGTGTTTTTTTTTTAATTTCAGTCATGAATTCTTCATTTTTGATTTTTTAAAAAATATTTTCTACTTGTTAAAATTCTCACTGTGTTCATCTATTCTTTTCTTTAATTCAGTTAACATTTTTATTACCAATGCTTTGAATTCTTTACCCTGTAAATTGCTTATTTTTGTTTGATTATATTTTTTAGAGGTTTTCTCTTGCTCTTTCAATTGAGAGCAGTTCCTCTGCATATTTATTTTGCTTAACTTTCTCTGCCTCTATAAATTTAGTTGAAACTTTTACCTATTGCAGTCTTGAAAAGGTGTTTTTATGTGAGAGCATCCCTGTGCTGAATGGATGTGTCCAATGGTTTTGGTGGGGCAGCTGGATTTGACATGTATTCAAGTCATGTCTTTCCTCAGGCTGTGCTGGCAGCTATCACCTTGGTAGGAGATGGGGCTGGTGATGAAGGGGCTAGAGCTGGAACTGGGTGTGATGCAGGGCTTCCCCTCTGCTCAGTGGCCATTGCTGCCATATCAGGTATGTGTCTAATCCCTAGCTGCTGGATCAGAAGCCCTGATGGTTGGGCCTGGGCTGGCTCTGTTCCCTTTAAGTGTGTGCCTTTCCCTCTCCCAGCACCTGAATCCTTGCCTCAGAGGGAACGAGTGTTGAAGCAAGGGGGGGGCCCATGTGGGCTCTTTGCTTGCGTTGGCCCTAGACAGAATTCCGACCTGTCTTCGATGTTCTACCTGTGCAGGCACCCACAGTTGTTTCCCCCACTCTTCTCAGATGGAGCTTTGGGTGCAAGTCCCCTTTGTCTCTCATGGTCTATCACTGCCCACAGTCTCCACCACCTCCTCCCTGCTGTGGAGCCTCACCATAGGGCAGGTGGGCCCATGTGGACTCTCAGAATAATTCAGGGCATGAGCTGTGGTGAAGCAGCCACCATCAGAGTTTGGGGCTGCTTCTGAGGTGCTGCTTGAGTTAGTGCCAACAAGGCCAACCACCGCCCCACCCAGGCTCCTTCCCGAGACTGTGTTGCCTCTGCATCCCATGGCCGGGTTTTCTCCCCAGTCGTGGCAGCCCTAAATCCTGTGTTGTATTGTGCAGGGCTGAAGCATTTGCTTGGCCATGGCTGGAGCTTGTGCCAAGGCAGTCTTGGGAAATCTGGCAGCCACTAGAGCAGTCCTGTAACCACCCTCTCTGCCCTGCCCCTGGGGCAAGCCAGTGTGTGTGTGCTCCTCACAAGCAGAGTCCAGGCTTCCCACAACCTTCTTGTTAATCCCAGCAGTCCTCCAGGCATCCAAGGAGGCTCCTCTCTCCCCTGTAGGACCCCACTACTGGGGTGTCCAATCTGTGACTCTTGCTGCTTATTCCCCAGGGCAGGTCTCTGTCCATGTGTTCTCCCTTTTTCTATGAGTCCCCTCCAAGGGGCACAGGTCCTGACCCAGTTCCTTTTCTTCCCTTCCTAACCAATTACATGTGGATCTTTTTTTTACAGCCATGGCTGTTCAGGAGTCTTTCCGCCAGTTTCCAGTTAGTTTTCAGTAAGAATTCTTCCACGTGTAGATGTATTTTTGTTGTGTACATGGGGGAAGGTGAGTTCCATGTCTTCTTACACTGACATTTTGATCTATATGTCTGTCTCTTTCCCATCTTCTTGCTATGACTAAGCTAATCTTCATGAACTGCTTTTTTTTTTTTTACAACTTTATTGGAGTATAATTGCTTCACAATGGTGTGTTAGTTTTGAACTGCTTTTTACAAACTATTTCTCTTGAAATAATTAGTCTTTCAGATGTTAATAGAATTCTAGGATTCAGTAATTTTGTGAAACACTACCTGGTAATGTTTTTTTCTTTTTAAGTTTTTATTGAATTTGTTACAATATTGCTTCTGCTTTATGTTCTGGCTTTTTGGCCATGTGGAATCTTAGTTCCCCAACCAGGGATCAAACCTGAATCCCCTGCACTGGAAGGTGAAGTCTTAACCACTGGACCACCAGGGAACTCCCTACCTGGTAATTTTTTATCCCAGAGTTTAACATTGTACAATCTCACGTTATGGGTAGGAGAAATCCTTCATTGAAGATGCCCATTTATCTTTGTCTAACTTCACATTTCTGAAACTCTTTCTCAATCCTTGTCTTGAAAATCTGTTAGCATTGTCTTGGATTTGAAGACATCAATATGAAAACATATAGCTATTTTGCATTTTATTGATCTCATAGGAGAAGAGAATGAATGGCATTAAAAAGTTTCAAAATATTTGTGCTATTAGAGATGAAATATTTGAAAATATAAACTTATGAAGAAGTAAATGCTTCAGTTGCTATTACTATTTATGTTGAAATCTCGTAGTGTTTGATGCATAAATTTTTAAGTTGCAAATAAAACAAGTATAGAAATAAATATGCCTATTGGCTTCCAAAGTTACTAATAAAAAATTGACTATATATGAAAGATTAAAGAAAATAGCAGCTGATGACTGCATAAGGCAAATGAATCTGCAGAGCCATTAATCTGTATTCTACTTATGCTTTTGTTTTTCTTTGTGATAATTTACTAGCTTCTATGTGATCATAGTCTACAATTTTCTATCAGTACAGAGAATTGGAAGAAAAGCACAGCAAATGCAAGGCACAATAAATTTAAGCTGTGTATTTTTAGTTTTTGAAGGAACCTCCATACTGTTCTCCATAGTGGCTGTATCAATTTACATTGCCACCAACAGTGCGAGAGGGTTCCCTTTTCTCCACACCCTCTCCAGCATTTATTGTTTGCAGATTTTTTGATGATGGCCATTCTGACTGGTGTGAGATGATATCTCATTGTAGTTTTGATTTGCATTTCTCTAATGATTAATGATGTTGAGCATTCTTTCATGTGTTTGTTGGCGACTGTATATCTTCTTTGGAGAAATGTAGGGGGAAGGGTAAACTGGGACAAAGTGAGAGAGTGGCATGGACATATATACACTACCAAGTGTAAAATAGATAGCTAGTGGGAAGCAGCCACATAGCACAGGGAGATAAGCTCGGTATTTTGTGACCGTGTAGAGGGGTGGGATAGGGATGGTGGGAGGAGGTGCAAGAGGGAGGAGATAAATGAATACATGTATATGTATAGCTGATTCACTTTGTTAGAAAGCAGAAACTAACACACCATTGTAAAGCAATTATACTCCAATAAAGATGTTTAAAAAAATGTAAGCTGTCTTACATAGAGTGTAGGAAACAATAAATAATTATGAATTCAAATTATAAAATGTAAGTATATTTTTATTTAACAATTCATTTTCAATGTGAGTAAAACAGTCTGCCTAATAAAAAACATTGCCTGAGACAGGTGTAAGCAGCTCCTAGCTCAGTACACAAATGTAGCATTTGTGTTCAACAAACATGTTTAAGGTTTTGAAAGAGTTTTCTAATTAATGGACTTCTGTTTGTAAAAATAGCAAAAGCTTTGTCTTCAAAAAGGTGATAGCTCGGGCTTCCCTGGTGGCGCAGTGGTTGAGAGTCCGCCTGCCGATGCAGGGGACACGGGTTCGTGCCCCGATCCCGGAAGATCCCACATGCCGCGGAGCGGCTGGGCCCGCGAGCCATGGCCGCGGAGCCTGTGTGTCCGGAGCCTGTGCTCCGCAACGGGAGAGGCCACAGCAGTGAGAGGCCCGCGTACAGCAAAAAAAAAAAAAAAAAAAAAAAGGTGATAGCTCAATTTCAGGAACTAAAATAGCTTGTCTCTGAATCTTTTCACAATGCTTATATACACAGTGTTTATTGATGTTGACAGTTAGACTTTAATTGGAACTTACAAAAAATCTTCCTCTTCATATAGTAAATACAGTTCTTTCATAGCTCTGTTAAGAGTTGTAGGTAAACCTATACAAGTCTTTCAGTTAATTCTTCTTGATTGCCTCATATTTTTGAAATGTCCGTGTTCTAAGAATGATAGACAGAAATAAATACTGTGTATTTGCTTGTCCCCCCAAAATAACAGTTTCCTAATCTGCCTAATTAAACTTTCATTTTTATTAAGTCAATGAAACAATCATCTATCAATTTTCTTTGGAATCTCTTCATAATAATGAGCTATTAGAAAATTTTAAAAGCTTTTTTCACTGTGAATTATACACCCAGACATACATGCCAGAAACACAATTTTTTTTTGTAAAGAAAAACTATC
Organism: Mesoplodon mirus; assembly: GCF_964341445.2. Taxonomy (NCBI): domain Eukaryota; kingdom Metazoa; phylum Chordata; class Mammalia; order Artiodactyla; family Ziphiidae; genus Mesoplodon; species Mesoplodon mirus. Next base: position 34,184,169 of record NC_138983.1, read on the forward strand.
AACTCTTTATCTCACATATCAGCATTCAGAATATACAATAAATATTTAAAATATTAACAGTAAGTATTTTTATATATTGATTCATTGAGACCTTACATAGGGTACCAAATTCAAATTATATTTGTTTTTCTTTCAGAATATTCTTTACTTCCAAGTAATACAAAAGTCACTTTTTCAGTTTGAGAAATTTATGGTGGAAAGAGAAGAATCTATAGAGAATAAAATGCCTGAATTATAACTTCAGCCTTTTAATAGCTGTGTGATTTTGTCAAGTTTCTTATGTTGCTATAATTTCTAACTACTTGTTGGTAAAATGAAGGTAATAATTCTTAATTCAAAGGACATTTATGTGGAGAAGATAGGGTCTAACCAGTTACCAGGAGATTCTTATTCTGCTAATTGTCAGAACATACCATGAATAGCAAGGATTGATTTAGTACAGTGATTCTCTACCTTGGCTACACACTCAAATTACCAGGGGAGTCTTTTTAATTGGATCTCAGGTGCATAGTATTAAATTTAAAATAACCCGTGGTTCAAGACATGATAACATCATCAATCCAATTTTGGTCCATAATTATTAATTTATTCCTGAACTCACCACTCAACCCAAGGACTAGAACAGTGCTTATTATTTACACTTGTATATGTAATGCCTCCCTTATGCCAATTCCTCCAATCCTCAGAGAGAATCACCATTTTGAATTTTGTGTTTAATCACTTTTTTGCTGTTTTTTTCTCTTACACGCATACCCCTAAACAATGATTTAAATTTGCCAATTTAAAACCTAAAGTTGTAATCCCATTAAAAATAACCTCTAGGTTCTTGCATTTTTTGACTTAATATTATGCTCTAGTTTCATCCCTGTTGATGGATGTAGTTCATTCTTTCATATTGCTGTAACATTCATTGTGTGCATAGAACACAACTTGGTCATTTCCTCTCTTGCTAACATGTGATTGTGCCTAGATAGTTTTTTACTATTAAATTAGTTCTGCTATGAATATTCCTGAAAATATCTATGTGCAGATTTCTTAGGAGTTGAACTGCTAAATTCTAGAATACATGCATGTTCAACTTTAAAAATTAATGCCAAATTGTTTTCCAAAGCAGATGATGAACTTACACTACCAGCAGAACTGTATAACATACTGAGTTGAATCACAAACTAGCCAACACTCATTTTTTTCAGATAGTTTAATTAATCTTATTGAGCTATTTAAAAATTGCATCTGATTATGGTCTCAATTTTCATTTTCCTAGTTTTTAGGGAGACTGAGTATATCATTTTGTGTTTCCTTTTTAATTAAATGTTAATTTTTATATCTGCTTTATTTTCTTTGCACTTTTTAAAATAAAATTTCACTTCATATGTTTGTGACATTAATTCTTTGTTAGTGATAGGTGTATCAAATACTTCCTGTTTATAGCTTGGACTTGTAGTTGCTGTAAGATGTATTTTGGGAACATGTATTTAACTTTAATATAGTCAAATATAATAAGCAATAATTTTTGTTAGCACTTTTTAAATCTTATTTGAGAAATTATTTGCTTATCCATCTAAATTTTAATATAAACTTGTCAACTAAGTCCCCCCAAAATGCTGTTGGCATCTTCATTCAAGTACCATTCAGTCTATAAGTTACTTGGGGAGAAAGGCTAATAATGATTGTATCAGTCAGGTTAAACTAGGTTTTGCCCAAGAAATAAGGATAACAACACAACAAAATTTCATTTCTCTGATGTAGGCTCAGATATCTCTTCAGGGCTACTGATCTCTACCAGGGATTCAGAATTCTTGGCTGCATTAATCTTGTGGCATCTAGACCTTAAGATGAGGTTTCAGGGTTTATCAGAGCAAGAAAGTAAGTAAATAAAATGAGAATAGAAAATTGAAGACCAGTGCTTAAGCATTTGGTCCCCAAAATGATACATGTCACCTCTTGTCTTTCACAGTATCTTGTCACATAGATCTATCCAACGTTAAAAGGGAAGGAAAATAGCATTCTGTATTTTCGGTAACTGGGGAAAAAAGGAAATATTAATGAACACCAATACTATCTAATAGAATCATATTAAGGTATACTATAAATAAGTATGGTTTATGACCATTAATTTTTGTTTCTCTTTAATATCATTCTTTAAATTAAATCAGAATTTCTGCAGGTTTGGGCTAGGTATTGATAATTTTATATTTTTATTTCAAGTTATTGAAATGGGTACTGGTGAGAAATAAATACTAGTATAGATGTGTAACTATGGAATGGCAATTTGAGGTGCTCCATGAACCTTTATCCCTGAACCTTTATCCCAGCAAAGCAATTGTAAATGGTGAAAAACAGTAATGACAACAACAACAATGCAACAAAGTCTCTGGAAATTACCCTATGGGCATATAGCAAATAAAGAAACATTTACTCAAGAAAAATAGTGAATCTAGCTAAGAACAGAGAATTATGCTAGTTGAGTCACAGCATGTTCCTTCTTCCCTGGCTCACTGTAACGTAAGTTCCACTCTACCCATGAATTGACAAGAAGATGGAACTCCGACCTCTCCCAGCTACTGGTCAAGAGCTATGGTATCTCCCCAGGAGGGACATACTGCCATCATTTATCATCTTCCCCTTTCCTTTCAGAAGTTAAATTCCAGGCAAGTGAGAGTAAAATGTTGGGTCTCCCCTTCCTCCACTCTGCCCCCACTGGTAAGGTAGAGGCTCTACCCTAGTCAACTGAAAATACTGGGGCCCCAATTTCCCTTTCTCCAGTTTGCTCATAGGGTGGAGACCCCCACCATGAGAAGTAAGCCAAGAAAACCACACACTACTGCTCCTGCCCAGCTCCCTGTTTTGTAAAGCTAGTGTCAATCCAAAAAAGAGGACCACTATTTCTGTCCCCAGCTCCACAGCAGTGGCAGAGATTTTGCAGGGGGAAGGAGGCTAACCATAAGAACAGAGAGATCCAAAGCTTTCCCAAGGGAACTGACTTTATTTGCAAGAGTATGAGGAATTGAAGTCTAAGGGCATTCTCAGAAAAGAAGGAAATTTTGGCAGTAAGCAATTACGAGGAGGCTTGTAGCTTTATGAGAGTCACAAGTTAAACCCAATTAACTGACCAGGAGAACTGGGGAAGGAAACAACTAAGAACTCACCTAGAGTTAGTATAAACAAACAAAACAAAAAAACACCTTAAAAACTGGCTTCAAAACCATCCCTGCAAAGCAGCCAGATTTAATGGGATCAGAATGTGGGACACTTTTTATCCCTCCAGGCCGTGGTAGAAAACAGTAGATCAATCAGCTGGCAATGAGGGGAAGCTAACAAGTGGGTATAATATTGATGGAGGCAGGCCTGTCAACAGAGGGATCAGGGGAAGGGAAACAAAATGAGCCCTGCTGCTAAAACCTCAGATGTCTGTGTGCATGCCCAAAGGCTGCATTCTCTAAGGAGCAACCTCAGAGGCTGCACGATGCCTGGGAAACAGACTTTGCTAAAATAGTCCAGCAAAGTCAGTAAACAAATCAGTAAGCAAACAAAAAAAATAAGCCATGAGGAGGGCAGTGGAGTATCCAGAGTTGCCACAATGTGCTATGAAAAGTGACCAGTATGACCAAGTCATCGGAAGAAAGCAAGCAACAGAAAAGAATGTTTCATAAAAGAGAGATCAGAGATGAACCCTTGTGTGGCGATGAGGGAGTCACAAGCTACATTAATGAGGACAGTTGCTCTGTAGAGTCACTTGGAGCCACAGAGGCCTTTACACACATGGAAAAAAAAATCCTGGTTGCATTTGCTATTCTGTGGTTATTTGTGTAATGAGACATAACAGCCTATCATAATTAATGCAGCATCCTCTGTAATGGCCTATATGAGAAAAGAATCTAAAAAAAGAGTGGATATATGTTTTGTTTTGTTTTGTTTTGTTTTGTTTTGTTTTGTTTTTTTTGCTGTACGCGGGCCTCTCACTGTTGTGGCCTCTCCCGTTGCGGAGCACAGGCTCCGGACGCACAGGCTCAGCGGCCATGGCTCACGGGCCCAGCCGCTCCGCGGCATATGGGATCCTCCCAGACCGGGGCACGAACCCGTATCCCCTGCATCGGCAGGCGGACTCTCAACCACTGCGCCACCAGGGAGGCCCTGGATATATGTATTTGTATGACAGATTCACTTTGCTATATACCTGAAACTAAAACAACATTGCAAATCAATTATGACCAAATAAAAATTTAAAAAAAAAACAATTTAAATTAATTAAAATGAAAAAAAAAGAGCAAGGAAAAAAAATTGATAACAGAAGTAGCAAATTTCTTAATCTCTTTTACAAGATTCACACAAATGCATAGAAATTATGATTAAAAATCATTCTGGGGATTTAAATGTGTATAGTAAAGTATTTAGATTACTTTTCTGCTTAATAGTGTTAAATTTGGGATTGTTTTCCTTATTTCACTATTCCTCTGTGTCTGAGAGACATTTCATAAGGACACATGGTTTGTCAGTTTGCTAAGCCATCTATTATCTGCAGGATTACAAGTGGCAACCATGATTTCATTTAGTATACATTTAAACTGTTCATTCCTTTGTTATTGGTTTTATTAATTTGATTACTTTGATCTTTAATTCATTCATTCAGCAATCTTGATTGATCATCATTCATGTGTCAGATGCTATTGTAAGTCCTAAGAATATAAATATAGCAATAAATTAACTATCACTTATTAAATCCCTTCTTTGTACTTGAAACAATTTGAATGTAATCACCAAAAATTATACTATCAACTAGATTATTATTTGGATTTTTTGGCTATGGAATCTAAGACACAAGAAATAAAGTAACTTACATAAATTAATACAACAAACAAGGAGCAGAAGTAAGATTCATATGCATGCCTGAATTTGAATTCCACACCCATTTTTTGATGCTTATAGTGACATGCAACCCTGATTGCAGAAGACACCAATCCTGGATTATACCTGCTATCCTACTGTAATTATTAAAAGTGTTGCCTTTGATAATCAAAACTGGCTGGTTTGAAAGTTAAAATATATTACACTGGCTATCAAAGTCATTATTTATAGGGTAGAAAAAGAGTGTGGAAGAGTTCAGAGATATTCTAAAGAGTGATTAATGCGAAAATAAAGAGCAAGTTCAAGAGAGCTTTCTATCTCATCTTTATATTTTGTTGCACACCAGATTGACAAAAAGCTTCAATTTAAAAAATTTAAAAGTTTCCTATGCAGAAGTTCCTTGACAATCAAGTAATATCCAAAAAGTCAAAAACTGAGAAATTTTGCTATTGAAAGCACACACAAATGGAGTTAATAGTGGTAAATCATTCATGATTTTTCCCATCTTATTTATACACTGAATTATGCAAGAGTTCCCAGATGCTGAGGTCATCTGGATATGTAGAAATGTACAGGATATTGACTGCAAAGAGGAATATCCCTGCTAAATAAGCATAATCAATCCCTGAACATTGCATTCAGTAAATTTATGAGCCAATAAATGTATCAAGAATGCAGCAAGGTAGAATTTTTTCGGTGAATACAGACATCACTCAGAGGATCAGTTTGTTAGCTTCTACATCAATTCCACAGCACTCTGGGATTCATTAAAGTTTTATAGAAAAAGAATGAAATTTACATATTTGTGTCACTGAGATATTGGAAGTTTTTTTTATTTTGAAGTAAATTCAATAGTCCTTCCTCTTATAAGATACACAATGAGGGTTGTGTTCCCGCAGAGGAATTATCCTATTCTAGGAACCTCTATTGTAAAGATTTCTAATCCCTTTCCTTTAAAAAACACAAAATACAAAACATTCTTAATAATTATTATTAAAATCATATCATGTTATCCCCAGACACTTGTTGATTTTGAGACAAAATGCTAAAAACTGATGAATTAACTTTGTTACCATTTTCTGCAGTTTGTAATTAGTGAAATACTTATGAAATAAAGATAATATGATCAAAGGTAAGAAAAAATCTCTTTAAGTTATCTTTTAAATCTATATTTTATATTTATTCCAATTCTTCTTATACCTAGCCTAAAAATACAAATAAATAAAATTATATTTTTCCTATTTAGAATTTATAGTTTTCCTAATACAGATCACAATCTAAAAAATGTTTACAATTCTTCTATATAAATGAACAGATAAACAAATAAATAGAAGTCAGAATTGTCAAGTGTAAAAGCACAGACAAATGTGGGTTCATATCTTTGAAATTCTAAATAGTAACAAAGTCACCTGGGGAAGTTGTTTAATACCTTAAATTGTCAGTTCTCTCATGTATAAAAGGGGAATATTATTTCCCTTTCAGAGCTGTTAGAAAAATGGAAGGTAATTCAAGAAAAACACTTAGTACAACTCCAGGCACACAACAGCTGCACAATAATGTTTTTGTTGTATGTTTAATAAATGAATTTTTGAGTAATGTTTGTGTCCTAGAAAGGATATTAGACATTATTAGAAACTAATTAATAAAGCATGCATATATAATTTGAGTGTCAATTTGCCAGATACTTGTTATAGTATTTATTTAATTTTAACAATGTTAAGGACTATTATTAAAGCTATTTTATAGATGCATAAATTAAGTTGCAAAGAAAATTCTCTGTAATTATTAAATATTGAAGACATAATGTGTATCCAGATTATTTTAATTAATGCTTTCTTTTCAATCTACCTTTGCTACATTCAATGTGTCCTCAAGACACTGATTTTAGTTGACCTGACAGACCATATATACAAAATATTACATTTCCAGTAAGTGTGATCTGCTTCATAAAACACGTAGATGAAAAGAAAATGCTATCAGAAATCATAGCAAAAAAATGTAATGTCTGGTTGGGAGAGAGTTATTTATTCAAAACTATTTTTCTGTTGTCTCCTACGCGCCAGGAAACTCTTAGATTTTAGAAATACATCACTAAACCAAAATCTTCACATACAGCTACATTCTGTGGTATATAAACATACTAACAAAAAAAGATAATTTTAAGTAATGATAATTCTTATAAAAACAAAGTGATACGACAGAAAGTGATTATGTTGAACAGCAGGAAGTGAGCAGCTTACATTTAAAAAGGTGGTTGGGGAAGGTCTCCCTGGAGGTGTATTATCACAAAGACTTAATGATGTGCACACCCGAGGGAAGAGCAGTCTAGGCAGAGGGAAGAGAAGTCCAAGGATCCTTGTGGGAGAAAAAAAAAATCTGTTTTAGAATAAAAAGAGACTGAGGATAATTTAACTGTAGCAATAGAAAAAAAAAATAGAGATGAGGGCAGAGAGATGGCATGCTGAGCCAGTTTTTTAAAGACCTTACCAGTCATTCTAAGTTGAGATATTAATATATGTGAAATGGAAGTGAGGTAGAGAAAGACATGACTTGGTTTGATTTTTAAAAGGTCAGGTCAGTTGTTGCACCGAGAATGGACTAGGGGTATGTGTCAGATGGCAGTCTCAAAAGTGAATGCTTTTAGTATAGAAGAGAAAGATGATCATGAATTGAACCTGGGTGGTGATGGAGATGGAAGGAGTAAATGGACTCCAGATAGTTGAAGATATATTTTGGAGGTAAAATATCTACAGGACTTGCTGATGGGCTTGTGGAGAGAGTGACAGGGAGGGACACTCAAATATGAATGCTGGGTTTTACCTTGAGCAGCCAAGCAGAGACTTTTGGAAGCTTCATGAGAGATGTGGCATTTATTTTGAATTTAGAAAGATGAAATGGATTTACAGTGGTCAAAATGTGGGTATTCCACAGGAAGGGTGGTATGAAGTAAAGGCATCTGGGCAAGAAGGTAAAAGTGTATGTTTTTATATTAAGCAAGACAGTTTTTCATCAAGATACCATTATAAGATGCCTTAGGAGTTGATAAATTTATTCAACTTTCCTGGT